>NW_028263388.1:22549538-23188192 GCF_051168715.1 Poecilia mexicana
AGCCCTGTGGGCGCAACACACGGATGACACTGAGAATAAATGATTCCTTCTTGTGATCAAAAGACAATCTTTCAAAATCTGTTTCACTCGCTCCTCATTTGGACGTTTTGTGCTGAATAAAACATTGAGCTGTTTAGGAATATTTCAGCTTCAAGAGGATCTTTTCGGAGCATTTGGATGCTATTTTTGCCCTTTGTAAGTGTGATTTTTTTTTTTACTCCTTTTTATGTGTATAAACAGCAGAAGTGCAGTTGCAGTACAAATACCCCCTGTTTAGTCAGGATCCAAACCTTCAACTTCATTTGTTTAATCACTTCTCCAGCACCTTTCAGGTGATATAAGCAGCACCCACAGGTAGATGCATTCATCGCTGCTTCAAACCTGTAAATGACTGAATCTGGGCCAAGAGGTTAAAACGCAGCTCATCCTAGATGAGGTCTCAGTTCACAGGAAAATGTAGCTCACAAACCTAATGGCGTTGTAGAGAAACGCCTTTTTTTTCCTGTGCTCATTGACTATGTATGAGCATCTGGTCAATGTGGATGTGTTATCTGATCACAGTGCTCCCCCCCTGAGAGATGCCTGATGTGTTTCCCTGTGCACAAGATAAACAAGCAGAACTCGCAGAGCGCAGAGTCACGCTCCACACCCACATCTACCCCTACGGTGGAGGCAAGCGCAACTCCAGACTGAAGTGAAAGTAAATGCAGGCTGTTTGTAAAGAGTGAAACAATGAGGAAAGTACTGGAGGATTTCAGCTGATCACGGATGAAACCTGTGAAGATTTTTCTTTAAACGATAAAGATTGTTCTCTGTTAGAGGTCAACACATGTGCTGGAGGAACAATGAGATGTGTCTTTTTATTTGTAGGTGACAAGAACAGGAAAAAGGCTTGTTCCAGCGCGGACATTTCGTACTTCACGGGAACTCCAGTGCCGTCTTCAGGTCTCTCACTGCAGAATTTATCAGTGTCGGATTTTCTGACCGACGACACAATAGCTGTCAGACGCCACACAATAAGAAGTTCTGCCAAGAAAATGTGTCGAGATGGATGGAAAGAGAGAATCTCATTTTGTTCTTGCAGCTCCGGGAGAGAGAGAATTGATTATTCTTACATTCATTCATGTTCAGACCTCAGAAGTATGATTTCTGTTAAAAAGACGTTTTCTAATCTCAGAGGTTCGTATCAGGGCTCCTGAGGCCTTAAAGCTGTTCTACATCACTGAAAGTCATACAGTAAAGGAAATGTCAGATTGTCACTGTATTTAGATACACATTTGAAGTCTGGGTAGATTTTTATGTGTCTAAGATGTACTAAATTGAATCAGTGATCAGCTGATACTTCCATCTGAAACCGATCTTATCCAACGATCTTATCTACATTTAGATCATCAAAGGTCTAAAAATCGACCCCAGTCCTCTTTTGCTCTGCTGTGAGAGAGATTTGGCCCACCGTGTCATGTCTGCATGTTTGCGGTTAACGATCATCACCCCACTGTTGCCAACTCAGTGACTTTCTTGCTACATTTAGCAACATTTCAGACAAAAAAAATCGGCAGGTCAGGCATCGGCAGTCGTCCAGAAAACTGCAATCAGTGCACCTGTTAATAACTTTTTAATATTTTTTTAAAAGTTTAAAATTTCAGTCAAACATAACACCTAATTATTTGAATTCAGAGACCTTGTTTAGCTTCTGTCCTACTTTCAAGAACATAATAAAGGAATTTTGCTCAGTTGTCGAATATCTGGTCTAACATGTAAGCATAACTGTACTTTTTTAAAATAATACATACAAAACTGGACGAAAAGCACTTTAATACTTTTCTTTTGGAAGAGCCTAACTTTCTTCCTGGCTGCACACGTTTGTTTTCAGTTTAACGCTGACACGGCTTGTTCCAATGTCTTCCCCCACATGACAACTGCCATCCTGTTTACTGGCACAACCCGCCAGATGCCACTCATACATTTACTCTTGGATAAACAACCTATTTGCATACAATTTTACGGTGCAAACGATTGAGTATAAAGTGGTGCTGCGTAGTCGCAGTAATGAAATTAATGTGGCAGAGAAACATTATGTTGTGACATAAAAATGTGGTGTATGAAGTAAACCCCATAAACCACGAGCTCCTCACAGCTCAACTCAAGGGCAGCCCCTATATGAGGCTGTCTAGCCTGTTTATATTGAATATTGAAAATGCTCTAGAAATATCAGGGAGTAGAAGGTTCATTTAATGTTTGTCATGCTGATTATGCACATAGTTATTAATATACAAAGAACCAGTTCATTTTTAGTCTGTATCCAGATGCTTTTTGTTATTAAACCACTATTTCTGACACGGGCAATATGGCTCTTCACCCAGGGTGTCTCAGGGGCGGCACTACTCCAATAGGCATTTTTAATTTGCCTTGAGGGTATGGTTATGATAAGAATTCCCACTTTGAAACTGCATTTTAGGAGACATTTTCTTTAATTCTGAGTTTTAAAAAAATAAAAAATAAATTAACTACGACCTTATCAAGCTATAAACTGACCTTTGATTCATTAACCATTTCATGCATAGTGGTCACTGCAGTGGTCAGCTATCTAAAAGCCATTTTCTTGTGTTTCTTGTGGATTTTTATGTTATAAATGTACACAGACCACTGAAGTCGACACTAATGCATCATAAAAAATACTATCAACTACTGGCCATCAGCTGCAAATGCAAGAAATTATTTTTGTTAAATCCAATATGGCCGACAGACAAAAAAAGCATGTCGACCGACCCGGTCCCTCCTTCTACTGTAGACGAGTCTAGCAGGTAAAAAAATATTGTGACATCAGATGACCTCTAAAGAACAGAACTACTGATGTATTTTTCAAATAACAACTTTGTATTTGGAGAAAATTACAATTGATCACCTAAAAACAAAGATAAGTAATTTTTTTTCCGACCATTTTTTATGCCTTAAGAAATTTTTTAAAAAATGGAAAAAAAAATCCTGATTCAAAGGATCATAATTCATGCATGAAAGGGTTAAGAAATATACATTTGTGGCCCTTGAATACTTATATTTGAGTACCTTTACTCTCTAATGATACTTTAAACTTGTGGAATATTTCTAAACGGTTAAATAATTACAGTTCTTGTCACATTCTCAGTAGCAGAATGGAGGATTCGCCCAGGGCGACACTGTTGCATGAACCGTCTCTGTTCAGACACGTTCACTTTAACTGTTGTTTTTCTGTTTAACTGCACAGTTTAAATGCTGCCTAGTCTTCATACATGCAACACAGTTTAATCCAAAAATGCATTTTGAACACATATTAAATCTTTAACTCCATCATTATGTGCTATTATTTTAAGTGAGAAATGATCTGTGATTTATTCTTCCCACATCATTTATCTGAGTCACTTTTAAACTTAAGCTGGATGGAGGTCATTTTGTACTGTCAACAAGTTGCATAATCAATTTTTTTTCAGCTATTCTCTGCTGTATGACTAATTAGCACTGGATGTCCTCAGATGTGTAATGTCTGGAAAATTGCCTCTCATCCTGATAGCCATAATCAAGGCAGCGCCAGACCCAGAACGAGCCAGTCAACACCGTGACTTATGTCGGCTTGAAGGCGCGATAATTAGCCGGATCTGGAGATGCAGGGGAAGGTCAAGGGGTTTGATTTCAAGAAAGAAGAAGGAGAAGAGAAGTTAGTTAACCTTACAGCCAGGAGGTTATCAGCCACCAGGGGATTTTATTCTGGAGTTTCTTATACTTAGACATTGTGCCCTCTTAGAACTTCCTTTAAAAAGAGAGGAAAAGCCTCAGACTCACATGCAAGGCTTTAATATTTGATGATTTGTAATTTAGCCATCCAAGATGAAATATGAGCTGTTGGTGATGCATTCTGCAGGCTGAAAGAGCTTTGGATATTGAACAATTTCACCAAACACACTGCAGTCACACAGAAATATGATGGCTGCTTTAGATGTATGAAAAAGGTGCTTACTGTTTATTCAGAGAAACTATTATTTAGGAGTTGTAATATAAAGTTTTACCTTATATGCATATTTGTAGTGGTAAGCATCCCTGCATTCCTACACTTAACTTTGTAGTAAAGCAGTTCACAATGAGAGAAAAAAGTATATAACCCCCTTCAGGTGTAGTAATGGAAATGTCATCCTAAAAATGAATTAAAATAAGTTTGCCATTGAGGTAAAAAGTATCTGACTCCCCCATCAACGGCTTAACACTCAGTGGAGGAACCTTTATTGACAAACTGCAAACACAACACTAAGACATTTTCTGAAGCTGGTAAAAAGGTTTGTGATTATTCCAGGAGATTTTGAACCACTCCTCTTTACAGAAACTCTAAATCCTTTAGGTTTCTTGCCAGCTGTTCAGTAACTAGATGCATCAGATTGCTCTACATTAGACCAAGGTCTTGAGACTGACTTCGCCAAGGTATAGTCACACTGGATGACTGATCCATGATCCACATCAGAGCACAAACGTAGGTTTTGCTCCTGTGTCTTACCAGAGGATTTTCTCCCAAGCTTTCTCTCAACCATTTAGATGTTCACTGGGAAACCTAACCTGGAGATGGGACTGTACTCTACGTGTGGCTTCTGTTGCAGGGGCTTGAAAAACTTCAATCCCGTCACATTCTGCATTGTTCTTAGTGACTACGGTCCCATCTACCTTTAGATTATTAACAAACTCCTCTTGTTTAAATGTGGCAGACCATTGAACTTTCTCACCCCATATGCCAACATCTTGCATGAAGAAAAACATTTGATATTTCTTCCATTTCCCAATAATCGCTTCGGTAGCTGCCGCCTTCTTTATGAGCCTCTAGCTGATATTCTTGGAGCTCATTCCTGTTCAGATCTAATATCTCAGCTATTTGAGACATCAGGGACATTCATACACATATTAAGTTGTGGTCAAAAGCATCTGTAAATGGTACATAGATTGATCTAGATGCAATAAAAGGAAAATATTTGTGGGACCAATATTCCGATTGGGTTGTATAGGATTAATATTTTTTTCGCTTTATTACATTTATTTTAGATTTTTTCATTGATTTTGTGTCTTTCTAAATGAAATGAGATAACCAAAGATGTGGAGACTATGCTTTTATTTGAAATTGAGCAAACTTTGAAAATCAGCAATAGATTAGATACTGATTTCCCCCAAATGTATTCTAACATGCTAACATGATGGTGTACTGCACCACCAAAAAGCTTAAGTCAAGACTTTGAATGATAACATATGTAGAAAAAGTTAATAAATACATTGACTGTATCATCATGACTTGACCTGATATCTTATCACTGTTTTGAACCAAACCAAAATGAGACGGATCACATGATGAACTGTGCCACCCCGTCTGTTTACTGTGCTGTTAAGTTACCCAAACAAAACCATGTCTAAATAGAGCAGCGATTGTAGAAATATAGAAAATAGTGCCAAAGTTTAAAAGGATCTAAGCCAACATATCTTTGTTTTCATTTTCCCACCAGCCAAAAGCTTTGAAACCACTGAAATGTATTAGTAGGAAAAGCGTTCAATTTACACAAAACACAACAAAAAAATCAAAACCATCAAAGTATTTAAGGTTTCAGCTCTATTTTAAATACATCACTTAAAAAAAGCTTTTCACGTTGTCTTTTGAATGCTATTTGATTGTACAATGTGAAAGTTTTGATTTTAAAAACATTTTTTAAAAAAAGGTCAAAATTATGAAGAGCTGCTTTGTTCAAAAATAAATACTGTTATTGATAAATGTTTTCAAATTTTTCCATCAAATAAGTAAATGTCCCCATTTAAAAAAATAAAAATAAACAAAAGTCAATGTAAATAAAAATATTTTTATTGGGGAGCTTATTTTGTCAATCAATTTTATTTGCTTATCTATTTACTTATTTTACCTTGACCAGACCCACCACACAGATAGTAACATGAAATAAAAATAACCTAAATAATAACGGAGTTAAAACAATAAAAGCTCATGACATAGACGGAGTAGTTTAACAAAAAAAGTGTGGCAAAATAAAACACCATTATAAAATGAATAAATAAATTCAAATGAGTACTGAAATAAATAAATAAAAGCTGACTGACAAAATAAACTCTCCATTAAAGAATATATTTTATATGCATTTAGCTTTCATTTTATGACAAGGCTAACAACTATTAGCAAGACACAACAATAATACAGTATTCCTCTCCATTTTACAGCCTGTGCATTCATATTCTAAAAGAACATGTTCACAAACAGAGGGTGTACATTAATGCCACTGGATTATTGAGATACAATAAACAGAAATCAAACTGTTTATTTGTGCAAAATTCACTGTATTTTTTTTTTGTGTGTGTGGCAGCCATTTTTTGTGACTGCAAGTAGCTCAGGGATGTCAAATATTCCAAATCACAATTTCCAGTTTATCGGGCGTTTCAGCATATTTTTCTGAAATGGAACTCAGAAGATGTAAGTCCTAAGTATAAATAATATCGACCATTAATAAATGTACAGTGGTTGCTTACAGTATCTTTATATTAACAATGAGTATAGTACCTCAATGCGTTCACTATGTCTATATTGTTTTTCTCTTTTCTGGAGATGTAAAATGATCTGATTTAGTAAACTGAATGAGTCAGTCACACCACACCTCACTCAATGTAGCACCAGGATATGTGGTACATGTTCAGCAAGCTGATTTTCTTCTTTTTAAAACAAAATGCAATTTGATTCAAGTTGATTCTTTGTTTCCTACATTAAAATTGTGTGATGTGCGTTCTTTAGACTGGTTTCATTAAGTTTTATGTACTTGTGCACACTGAGTCACAGTAGGGTTCACATTTATGAGTTGTGAGTTTTATGGTATGTCATAACCACTCAGGGTGTAATTTTCACAGTGTTAAAAAAGCAGAAAAACTCCCATTATGACACACAATGTGTTGGAAACATGATGAGCCTTTAAAACCCATTTTATGCTATCCAGCTATTTATGCTAACGTTAGCATAAATGAGGCCTATTTGTTTTAAATTGCAAGGTTATGATAATGAAATAAGTGACACATGCAGAGTTTTAAGCAATAGCTAAAACTATTTTCTGAAATGCTCGAACCTTTGTATTCTGCAATAATTTTAAACATAACACTAGCAAACATAGACTTAGCCTTAGCCATTCAGCGCAAATGTTAGCCCTTTACACAGGCCACTGAGTAGAACAGACCAAACTGATCAAGCACATTGAGTCCCGTTCATCACTAATTTGTAATTAAACCAACAATTTGCCAATAAAGTTCTGGTTTCTCCCTGTGTAGCTCCTACACAATCATGAGTTCAACTAGTAATGGCTACAAATCCTGAGTTAGGCTATAGCTAATGGCTAAATACAAAAAAAAATAATAATAATAAACAAAGAAAGCCAGATAATATAAAAAACAACTGAAAATAAATTGTACACTAGCTTATAGTGTATTACTTACACTATAAGCTAGTGTAAATTTACACTATTAAATTATAGTGTAAATTATACACCACAATAATCTACATTATTATAGTAAATTATTACAAAATTACAAAAAAAAATTCTTATTCAATACTTTATCATGTTCCTTTTTTTCCTAAGTTGTGCCTGGTACAGCAGTGGTTTGGGGAAGGTTTGGCAAATAGTAATTTCTATTTATTTATTCATCCCTTTGTTGCTTTTTCAGTTAGAAAAACATACAGCAGTTTATGAAGATCAGAGAACATGTGATATAACCATGTAGAAAAAAAAAAAAAACAAGCACACAGATACGTGTTAGAAGTCTGTGGGGGGCACAGATGGTGATCTATCAAAACTGACTCACAGTTTGAGCGGATGGATGGCTTATTGGCATCGTCCTATTTGTGGCAATCTTAGTAAAGAGATTGCATTTAGTGAACAGTAAAGAACAAAAACTGCAGGGGGGAATCTAGGTCACAGTAGTCTTTGTTTCTATGCAATGCCCTTGAAGCCTGTTTGAGATTTATTTTGAGTTTTTCTCAGCGGTCAGCGTTCATTTTGCGCAGTTTTGCGGGTAGATTGTCCTCTGGCCGACTCCCCATCGAGGGGAAAGGGACTGGTGCTGGCGTCGCAGCGCCGATGGTGCTAATTGCTGTTGGCTGTCTGTGTTTCACCAGATCCCCCTCGTCGGCATCAAGATCGAGGGACAGCAACTTGACTTGCTCCTCAGGCTGTCCGTGCCTCACAGCCGGGATGGAGCTGGACCTGAACCGCTGGATGCTGAGCGAAAGGTCTCCAGTGCTGGAGGCTTTACCACCGGGCAAGGCTGTCCCCGTCTTCAGCGCCCTCCACAGGTGCTCCTCCTTGGTGGAGCTCATCCGCTGGAGCTTGCTGGGCAGCCTGGAGGCCTGATCCTCCGGGTGCTCCGCGTGGTCAGCCGAGAGGAGCCTTTCCCGGCGGCCCACTCTGTTGCCCAGCAGAGGCGAGGGGAGAGTGGGAGCAATGGCAACGGGATTCGGGGACGTGAGAGAGGATTTCTCCTCCTGCTCTTTGACACTGTAGGGAGGCGTGGGAACCTCAAAGGTGTTGTGGAACTGGGAGTAGTCCACTCTGAAGAATCCTTCTTCTAGAGACATGACAGGAAGGAATCGATGGCCCCACAGGACCTCATCCTCCGTGTAGGATGTTCTCGCTTGGCATGTCATACCTACAAAGGGAAGTTACAGAGCAAGGGAGGTTTTCAAAAGTAAACAAGAAAAGATGAAAGTACAGAAAAGAGCCCAAGAAAAGTATGTAAGTTGAGAGAGCAAAAAACGAGGGGAAATGAATAGCGAACTGCTTTAGGGGGAAGACATGAAAAATACAGCCATGATGGGTAAAAGCTTGTGCTACTGAATAATTAAAACCATGAAATTAAACATTCAGTTCAATATTTCATACAACTGAGAAAGGGATCTGTGCCACAGGCTAAAAAAACGATGAAACAAAAGATTAGGCACCAGGAGCGGTTATCCAAATGTTACAGCAAAAAAGGCAGAAACGAGAACGTGAGATTTTGCGCTCACCTGTGGTTTCGACAATGCCCTCTAGAATAACTACTATCTCAAACTGCTCGTTCATGAGCGAGCGCTGGGAGAGATCAAAGAACGGGCTGTTGGTGTTGATCTCGTGGCAGATGGTGAGAGGTGACACCAAGAAAAGCTGGTCCGCTCTGGTGCCAAAACCCACGTCCAGCTCACACTGGTCCAGAGGCAGAAACTCTCCCTCTGGGGTCTGTCTAGACTGGAAGCACAAATGATTCACACGTTTGGGAGAAGAATTGACATTTTTGTTTGCCAAGAGATCGTTTTTTGTTTTTTTAGGATTATTCAGACAGCAGTAAATGTCACCAGAAATTAGCTGATTGAACACACAGTTTGGGTAAGAAGTACAGACACTCATCATGAACATAAATATCGCTACAACTTTCATGTGAGTTTTTGCTTTCCAAAGAGAAATTAGTTTTTGTTGAACGAGACAAAAATTTAGCTATATAGACCGCCATGACATAAGCATTTGTTTTTTGTTGTATTTTTACCTTCCTTTAAAAAAAAAAAAAAAAACTGGTTAAAAGCCCCCAATTAATATGACGTTTATGCTAATCATAAGACAAGAACTTAACTAGCGGCTCTTAGCTACACCAGCCAAATTCAAGTTTTATGAAAAGGGTGAATGTTGATAAAATCCATGGAAAATCCCAACGTGAAGCTCAAACATAAACATTCATTAAAATTCCTCCTGTCAGAAATATTCTACATCAATGTTTTACACAAAGCAGTGGATCCCCACATACTTATTTCAGTGTTTGCACTTTCACCTGTTTATGGATTTTTCTGTGGAATGTAACTCCAAATTATTTGGGGAAATTTTCCCCATTTAAGGTTATTTTTGTGCAGCATATCTAGAATATACAGAAGAAAATGCAGCTTGGGAAGCTGAGCTGCCAAAGCAAAATGCTTTTTGACACGCTATTGGATGCTTTTTGCAAAGCAACCGATCCAGAAGTTCCATTTATTTTCCTTTGCACTGATTGGCTGTACCCCAGAGACAAGGATACGGATGTTAGCTCTCGCTACGATCGGTGCCAGCATCTAACTGTCTCCTGCTACAAGCTTCTGATTTACAACAGTGATTTAAATAACATCACTTTAAGTCCTAATGAGACCTCACAGATGAGGGGAATAATTAAGAGGCCTTAAAGGCGGTTGAATGAGCTCTTCCAAAATTCAAAATTCAAAGTACTTCCTTTTGCTTTCTTTGTTTTATAACCCTATGGGTGACAGCTATTCATAATTCAAGGCTACTCTGACAGACAGACAATGTCTGGTAAACAACAGCACTTTAGGGGACAGTTTTTATTCAAAGCTACTTCCAACTGTGTTGCTGCATGCCTGTATTTTATTCTATTTATTCATATTTTTACCCTAACTGACAGGTGAGGAGGGAAGTGTTAAAGGCTGCATGTAATTGCTATGAAAAGGAAATTTCCTTCTGTATTTAGGGACAGAGACGAATTGTGCAGGAAGTTATTTTATTGTTCAGTAGCAGATGGCATGACGCCAATAAACGTAAAGACGCTGCAGCTGCCTAGGATTGTTTCCATCACAACCCTCTTACTGAAGAGAGGAGGATGAAAATAGAGAGAAAAAGACAGATTTTCCCTGCACTCAGTTAGCTTTAACAGGCCAGCAACATTCATACATTGAGAAACATCACATCTAATCTGGGGTTTCGATGGATAAGGCAACAAAAATCTTTTTGTTGAAAGAAGTGGATGGACTGTAACAATTCATCCAGGAGCTGCAGCAGCAGTAAAGCTTTGCTGTCGATGATTGGCAGTTTGCAGTGTTAATAAAGGTGTGAAAACATTTGTCTTCCTTGTTTTCCGTCTCTCTCTCAGACATTAGACAACATTATAAGCCTATGTTGTGACTTTAGTGACAAATTAATTTGTCAACGAAGATATTCAGACTGAATGACAGACGTATGAGACGATAAACTGTGCAGTCACATCTATTTACTGGTAATTCATGTCATGAGTTAAAAATACATAGACAGCGAGATCTGTGTTTTAGAAAAACTACGTTTAAACACATATCAGCTGCAACATCAGAGCAGATAAATGGAAACCATGACAATCTGATGATGATCGTCAGGTTTTATTCCTCTGTGTGGGGTAAGGTGGTGAACTCCATCTATGTATTTTCAAACTCTGGATAATTATGGAGAAAGAGTACAAAGTCCAGAAAATACTTATATTTCCAGAATCCATCCATCTGTCCATCCAGTCCATTCAACCAACCAACCACCTGTCCATCCATCCATCCACACATAAATCCATCCATCCATCCAACCAACTGTTTTTACAGGTCTGGTATTTAAAATTGTCAGCAGTAGATTTATTCTGAACTTTTATAATTGTACTAGTAACTGAGTCCTCTGCTGTTACAGGCTAATTTTAGTCTGTAACACTGTGAGATTAGCTACTTGTCTATCATCAAGAACCTCTTCCTGTTGCTCAACGTTAACTTTATTTGTCTTTCTGGCTTCCTTAGTAAGTAGCCACTCGGTCCACAGATGGCAAACAGGCTGTCATTTGTATTCACAGTGATGTTGAGGACAGAAGGGTGTGACATTTCACGGGAAGACGTCTGTGCCCACAGATTCCTGGCTCGCCTTCACGACGGAAAGTGTCACCCATCATGCAGCATCAGTGTTTATTTCTTCAGTAATGCGCAGACATGCAGCCGATGTTACATGTCCACTAAATTTAGATCAGAAACTCAGAGAGCAAGGCCGGCAGCTGCTTAATATGATTAATGCAAGGCTAAGAAAAGCTAGAAAAAGCCACAAGAATCAATGATCTGATTGCGTATCAATCCCCAAGGTGTGTTATTTTAGGAAATATAGAATACGGCTCAAATTTGGTGTCTCTGACAGGACAGAGGGTGGTAGGAAAATATTGCACGCTCGGTTTTTGGACGCAGAACAATGCTATCCTTCTTAAAACTGACAGAGACAGTCACATACAAGCCCAGTCTGGAGAATGTAATGTGTAAATCTTCCACTCTGAGCAAACTCTCCAGAGAGGAAATCTGTGAGTGAGTGTGAAGTCTTTAGCTACTGTGAGGCTTCTAAATTCATTAATCTCTGGAGCTTGGCTTGCTTTAAAATGTAGTCTTTCAAATCTAGGTTAAATGTCTCCAAGTAATTGATACGTATATTTCAGAAAGTACTTTCGGTCACTATATTAGGCAGTGTACAGTTTCATGCAGTGTGTGTAAAACAAATAGCCATTTTTTTTCTCATTGTCTGATATTAAATCAGTGGGATATTTTCCCAGTTTTTTGTCAGTTTTGATTACCAAGATACTTAATATTTTCTGAATCATAGCAAAGAGAGAGATTTTCATAATTAAAAACAATTTCTTCAAATTTAGAAGTTTGCTTTTATCAAAATGAGTATGCCTTTAAATTATTTAGGAAAGCGCAGATGATGTTGACTTTGGGAGATTCTAATATTTTAATCCACAATATTTGAAAATATTTGAGAATCTTTTTGGATGCTGCTTTACACAAAGATAATCAACAGTACAAAATAAAAGCAAACATTCTTCCAGACCGCATCCTGCAGCTGCGTCTGTTCTGCAGAGCTTAATATAATTTTTTAACTAAAACTGAGATGAGTACAACCACAAAAACAACAGAACACACCCATGCCTGTAAGGAGTCGCCTTGTCTTTTCTGGGACACATGATGTCATTTGTAGAGTTTGGAAGGAAAAGCATAAACCGCTAATCAGGTTTGCAAAACATTAAAAAATCACCAAAACTCTGGAAAAATGCCCTTTGGAAAGATGAAAGGACATGTTTGGCCATGTTTCCAGTCAGCAACAAATGTCCACAGTCTGCCAAATGATTCTAAAATCAAATATGAAACTATCTGTGCGTCTGCTAAAGCTTGGCTGTCATTTGGTAATCTGACAGGACAATAATAAAAAACAAACATCATAATTATTTTACAATGGCCTAGTCAATGTCTGGAGCTTAGACACTGACTAGGCCATTGCCTAGGTGATGGGGAGCTGTATGCTTGTAAACCTCAATGAACTAAAGCACCGTGCTCAAACGTTTCGGTTTGGACGTTTTGTTTAATAAATGTGCTCAATAATTCAATAAAAACCTCAGATCCTGTCATTGATTCTTACAGTGACTGACTGAATGATGCTGTGGTAAAAAAAATAAAATAAATAAATAAATAAATCACTTTGATACTTTGATGCTACTTTTCTAACTTCCTCTTCCAGCTAGCTGTGCTGTTCCAGTTTACTCACATTTCAAAGCAACATCTGTTACACATTATATGTTTTCAATAATCTACACTGAAAATGAATGAAAATGAAAAACAAGTTCCCTAGGATGTCATATCTAAAATCTTGTATTTTAGATGCACTGACTTACACTAAAGCATTGTGGCTAAATTATAACCATACACTTCTGCTAAACAAGGATAAACATATTTGACACTGAAAGGTCTAACAAGGTGAAAGCCTCCTCCTGCTGCTAAACACTCAGTGCCACAGGGGGAGGAATTAATGGCCTCTGAAAGAGCTGCTGATATGGAGGGAGTGTTTAATTTACTGGGCCACCTGAGAGTCAGAGCCAATCCCCAGTGACTCACTTCCACCTGGAACAGAGCACCAGTGGTTCTGACCGCTGTCGCGTTATACACTGATGTAAAGAACCATCAAAAGCTTAAGAAGTGTGTTGTTTCAGAGTCGTCCTTGGCTTTGACATTGGAAACCCGCTGATGTTTAGTCAACAGATTTATAGCTCGGCTTCGAGGCCATAAATCAAATGTTCACGTCTCATCTGAGTCGTCATTTGCAACATTTCCTAAGTGAGATTGAAGCCTGGCTGTGTGTAGGTGGTTTTCTTCTGCTTGTCCTCCTGTGCTTGGCAGTGCCAGATGTTGCAAGTAATGTGGACTTGTCTTCCTGCATGTCTGTCTCCCATCTCCTGCTGCCTTTGCAACCCACTGAGAGAGCTTCTGCTGACACTGATGAGCACCACCCAGCTGTCACTCTCTTTCTCTGGATTTTAGCTCTGTTTGCCACTGCTTACTGCCTTTCTCCTTTGTCTCTTCTTCCATGCAGGGGTCTAACAGCAGACATATCCCACCAATGCTGCACAGCTCAATGCACCTCTGCGTTCTGCCGTTTTATTAACAATAGCTGCATCAATATTAATGAAGATTCAAGGACTTTTATCTCTTTAAGACCCCATGCATGGAAAAGGCATGGAACATGCACTCTGCGTTTCTGCTGGTGATTAACTTAAAAATTAGAATCTAATCAACATAAAATATTGTTTAATTCAAATTAATTCACACTTAAAAGACACAACCATCCCTATTCTTTTCGGTTGAGGTAATACATTCTTGTCAATTTAGTCATTAAAATATTTTTCACATTTTCAAAACGAGCGATAATCTATGTTTATAGTATTTCAATGTTACCCCAGCATTAAAAATGAGTAAACTGTGAAAGCACATGGCTACAGTTCAGATTAGCTATCTGCAAAATACTGTAAGTCAAAAGGTTTAAGTGTTTTAGATTTATTTTTTCAAAAACTTCATATTTCAAGAATCTTTCCTATTATTCCATGTATTGCCAGGTCTTTACCAGCTTCTGACAGGCTAATTCCATACAAGCTGCTGAAAAGAAAACGCTGCACAGCCTGATGTTGTCACCACCGTGCATCACCTCTTCATGGTTCAAAATAAGTTTCTATTTGCACAAAAGTTGTTTAGATCAAGCTACCTTTGTTTGACATCTTCTCCATAAAAATGGTAGCCGCTTGTTTAAACAGTTTTCTGTCTTGCCTAACTGATTAACATGCCATGGTTATGCTAACAGTTAGAAAGCACTGTTAGCATAACCATGGCAGTGTGTGCTGCTGTGTGGCTCAGTGTGTAAACTGAATGTGCTGAAGCTGTCATTCTGACGCCTATACGCTCTTCACCTTCCGTGTCTAACAACCAGCAAGTAAAAGCCGCCTGTCACCAAATCTTACAAAAAAAAACATAAAATAAAGATAACTGTAACTTCTATTTGTGGAGTTGTTTAAGATGAATTAGGTATAAAATATAATTTACTAGAAAGGAAGACTCTAAGGAGAGGTGTCCATTTCACAGTTGGATATTTTTTTCTTTTATCATATTTGTATTAATAATGTAGAATCAGAATCATATACTACAGGAAAGCACAGGATGGGTAATGAAGGACAATTACTCTGTGACATTTTTCAGAGATCTATAGGATTTTTTATCATTAATTTTCAATATAACCTATGTATAATTAATGATATGAAGGTCATCAATACTGTTGAAGCTCGAACTGCACAGCCATGTATGAACACACTTCATACCAGTTGTTCTTTAGAATGAACAGTTATCCATCATGGAGTCAGAGATGGTGCAGGCTGCGCATAGAAAGCAAAGATTTGAACCAGTAATATCATTTCTCAGTGAGGCAGAAATACTAACCGGGTCGTTCTGCAGGAGTTAATTAAAATTTTAATAATGTTATTTAGATAAAATTAATTAAATCAAGGCTAACTTCGACGCCCATTCAATAACAGATGCATCAGAAACAGGAATATGTATTTCTCCTTTCACTAATGGTTGTATGGGTTTAGAGTTATACGTTGTACCAAAATGTGTTCCTTCTACCTTTTTTTTTTTTTTTTTTTGCAGAAATTCATAGTATCCAGACCTCTTAGGAATTTACAGCCTGTGCCTGAGCCTATTTCTCTGTAACCAACCGGGTCATGCAGCAGTTAGGCAGCATTCACTGGGATTAATGCAGCAGCTCAAGACGGAGTTTTGAAATGAGTTACCAGACCACAAACTAATGCACTGTTTCTAAAAGTGATTGTGTTGTACTTCCTGGTGATGAATTCTGATCTTTTACCAGACGTCAGGGAAGTTTTATTGGGGTGTTACATGATGTGCCAGTATAAAATCATGGATCATTGTGAACTCAAGGGGAAATTGTTCATGGTTGTCTCATTTTATTATAAATAAAATCTGAAAACTGAGGCCAGCTTTGGTCTGCAGTCTTGGAGATACAACACTTTGCAGTGACTGCATCTTTTGCTGTAGTCACTGCTGCAAACTTTTTAGTGAATGTGGGTTTTGCAGTGACATTCACATCTAGTGACTAAAACTTTGGCTGTTCTTGCATCCAACATTTTCAGTACTGCCACCTCCATGTGTTACTTTGCAAGAAGGTCAGTCAAGGTTGACGTCTACTTGTAGTTTGCCACCACACATAACATTTACAGTAAAAAAAAATTGATTTTGATCTTAACAGACAAGAGCACCTTCTTCCACTTGTGTCTTTCCTGCAGGATTTTAGGCAAAATTTTAAAACAGGTTGCTTATGGCTTTATTCTTGTAATAGTTATTGAGCTTCTTAGCTGCTTCTCTTACTAATGATTTACTTGCCCAACCTCTAAGTTTAGGTACATGTTTGGAAACTTTGCAGTTGTGGCAAACTCTTCATAGTCAGATGATGAACAGAGCTCAGAGAGATGTTCAAAGTTTGAGGTATTGTTTTTTATCCTATCCCTGTACTGATGTTGCATTCACACTTGTTTGGTCCTATTTAACCAAACTCTGATTCATTTACTTAGAAAGTCTGGTTTGTTTAGGTAGAATTATAAAAGTTCAACTGAACTCTGATGTAGACCAAAAGGTGAATTTTGGTGCGGTTCAAATACATATGTGACTGGAGAGCGCTCCAACAGTAAGAAACAAACTACCCCACAGGGCATTTGGGGTAAATATAACCAAAACAAATGCACGAGTCTAGAGCTAGAGGGAAAAACCGCTTGTGGTCTTTTACCAACAACAAAAAAGAAATCCTACAACCGCTGAAATCTGACACCACTCCATTTTTGTAATAGGAAGTTGTACTCATGTTTTCATGTCATTTCCTTCAGTGGTTCTTGGTGCAGCGCCACTACAGGTGAGGGGGTGAACAGGTCTTTTCAAAGGGTTTGGTTTGTTTGAAAGGGTGCAGTGTGAAAGTGAACCTCATCAGCTGGAAATGTAACAAATGATTCAACTAAGGGCCCCGATTGACCCGAGTCTGTTGGACTTTCTGGTGTGAAAACACCATATAAGTCTCCATGTCTTTCTCACTGATGTCTCTGCTGGGTTCCTATGTCCTAGTGATGCTGTTTGTTCTCCAATATTCTGTAATAAACTTCTGAGGTCTTTATAGAACAGCTCGGCTTATACTGAGTATAAATTGCTCCAACTATGTACTAATTAGGATGATCCCAGAAAGCAACAGTGCTTGGTTTTATTTAGTGGTTTTAGAGTGAAAGGGGATGGATAATAAATAATTCCACACGTTTCAGATGGCCAACGTAATGAACTGTTTGATGTTGCTCTCTGACCAATAATCCTCTCCAAAAATATATCAAAGTTTTTGGTAAAGTGATTAAATTTGCGAAAGTTCAAGGTGTACAAAACTTTTCTCATAATTTGCAACTCATCGTTCAGGGGCAGCTTTAGACTTTAATCTGAGGATGATTCATGTTAATGTTACACACTGTTTTAAACAGCAGAATCACAGTGTTTTATGGCTGTGTGGGTATAAAAATGTACTATAAAAAAGATGAGGATAACACATTGGGAATTTTTTTACAGGTTGTCCTGTAGGCACTACCGAATATAGCGCTTCAGGATGTAATTTAGATAATGATATTTAAACACATAAATTGGCTCAAAAAGATAATTTAATGACCACATAAGAGATCATGATCTAATTACTGGCTTGAATCCCAATAAGATGTTTCATACATATCTAACAAATCTGTAGCTGAATCAATGCCAAGGACAATTTAAACTAGAGTAAAGTCAGGGAGAACAAAAAGAAGCAACAATTAAAGTTCCTACAGTAATTTATCATACAGGTTTATTCAAGCTAAAAGGTAAAGGGAAGATGGAATAGATGGAGATCTCTGCTTGTGAATCTAACACTACAGCAGTTGTTATTAAGTGTTCGCCCAATGAAGAAAACAAAAGCTAAAACTGTCCCAACAATCTTCTTACATAGTAAATCCACAGAGATAATGTCAACATGATGTATGATTCTGCCTTTCCTGTTTAAAACAGTAACAAATTGAATCAGAGAGAATGATAACAGAACATAAAACAGTCCAAGACTTACTACTGTCCTCTGTGGAGGAAGAAAAGGTGATGATTGTGCATTTTTTCCCCCTGATTAGTCCCTCTTTGATGGGTTGTTAAGCGCAATCAAGAGACCATATTTTTCTTCGCCTTTCCAGGTTATTAATTTGAGAAGAAATGATAAGAAAATGAAATGTAAGTCATCTCAGAAGAAGCTGATTCCATAACCACAAACAGTTAACTAATCAAAGCTTTTAAATCTGCAGTGACAAGAGGTACTGGTGTATAAATTATATCATGTAAGCTCTACAGAGAATAAACGTAAAATCCAGTGGGAGCACTTCTAACTGAAAACTCTCCCTCCGACGTGGAGAATGTAGCCTGTCACATCAGATTAAATGTGAACGCACCACTAACTCTACCTGTCACAGATACGCAGTAATGCAGACATCTTTTAGCGGTTTGAACGGCGGAGCTACGTTGGAAGTCCATGCCGTGTGATATTTTGGTGCATAGGCTTCACTTTTTTAGCACAAATACAAAATATTACTGTGGAGAAATGCAAAACGCATCTCCCCGCTGACAGCAAGAGATGCAAAAAACCCTGTTTTGTTGCTGGAGTTTGTCTGTTTTGTCAGTTTGAAGTTGTTTGTCATGTGTGTTCCTCCTCTCTTCTATCACAGCCACCAGAAGCTGCCTCAGCTTTGCTTTTATCCTCTGGCTTTTTTTTTTTTTAGAACTGACAGTGTTTCATAAAATGCATTCTCACTGTCAGCTCTCTGTGCTTCAGATCTGTGCAGGGGCTTTATGTTCAAGAAAAAGTATAACCTAGAGGCTTGCATTCCCTGCCACTCGCCCAGTGTATACAGATCCTGATTCAACCAATCTCTTAATCAAAAGTCACAGTTTGGGTGTAATTATCTGATGTGGACACCTGGATATCGAGTGCCCTGCAAAAGTATTTATGTACTTTGAGCTTATTCACATTTTTTTTCACATTACAACTGAGGCTGAACAATGCATCACAACATTTCTGCTGTATACAGCTGCAAGCTTTTCAATAAAACTATGTTGTTGGAATGAAAATAAGGATTTCTCCTTAATAAACTTCTGTTGTTTACATTAGCAATAAACTCTAAGACATTAACAATGAAAACCAGTCATATAATCATTGTAACATGTATTGATATTCTGTATTAGATGTTTTTAGGACTGCAAATTTAATGCAGCCCTAATTGCAGCTGCAAAGAGAAGCCATGGTGACTCTGGAGGAGCTGCAGAGGGAAAGAAGTCAGTCAGAATTAGCATAATATAGATACAGCTAAATACTGGAGATTCCCAGGAGGGATCCTATCTGAGGCTGCACAATAATTAGGCCTGGGAAAGGTTTTTTTTTTTTGGTCTGTGAGAGAGGTTCACCTTCCAGCAGGACAACATGCCTCAACAATGCAGCCAGCGCTGCAACGAAATGAAATGATGCAGATTCAAGCATTTTTCAGGGTTATAATGGTCCAGTCAAAGTCCAGATCTAAATCTGATTGAGAATCTGTGGGTCAAGATCTCAAATTAGATGTCAACAGATCATCTCCATGGAATTGCAACAATTTGCAGATTCGTAAAACCTTTTGAGAACATGCAATTTGTCTTCAATTATGAGCAGCTTCATGGTGGCCTTTAAAAAAAATCCCCACCAAATAAACTAAAATGTGATTTAATAGGAGAAAACGTGGAAAGAATAATTTTGCAAGCTAGTGTAAAGCCCTGACACCTAATGTGGGGGACATTGTTTCTGGTGACCCTGACTCCATCAGGCAGCACACTCAGCAGTTCTGGAACAAAGAGGAAGAAAAGCTGCACAACGCAGTGATTAATTCAGCTCCGACGTAGATCTTCGGGGGGTAGAATGGTGAGCCATTATCATATATCTAATGATAAAATTATAGACCCTCGGGGAATTTCGTCAATTTTTTTAAAGCTGAATAGAAATTCAATGCATGACTTGTGGCGTCCTCTGAGAGTCTAATGAGCGCTCACAGCAAATGAAGTGACGGACAATTAGTCTCTGCTTCTGATAACGACATCTCCATAGTTAGGATTGCGCATAAAGGAGCACCTTGGTCTCCGGCCTCAGCCTACCTTGATGAGTTTGCACCTGATCTGCGCGGAGACCATGTGGCTGTTCCGCAGGTTCCCCACGCGGAACATGAGGCACAACTTTCCGTCCCGCTGCGAAATGACCGCGTCCTGGCTGAACATGAGCGTCTCCGCGCGCTTCTTCGGCTGCGACATCTTGATGAACATGCAGCCGATGAGGAAGGCGTCCACGATGGAGCCCAGCAGGGACTGGAAGAGGAAGAGGATGATGCCCTCCGGGCACTTTTCGGTGATGTAGCGGGAGCCGTAGCCGATTGTCGCCTCGGTCTCGATGAAGAAGAGGAACGCGGAGGGAAAGTTGTAGACGTTGGCGACGCACGGCGTGTAGGACGGGTCGTGGCCGGTGCTGCTCAGATCCCCGCGGATGTACGCGATCACCCACCACATAGAAGCCATGACCAGCCACGCCACCGTGTAGGTGAGGATGAAGATGAGCAGGTTCCACCGCCACTTGAGATCCACCAGCGTGGTGAAGAGGTCGGACAGGTACCTGCTGGTCTCCCCGCCAAGGTTACCGTGCTGGACGTTGCAGCGGCCGTTCTTCTCCACGAAGCGCTGCCGCTTCCTCTTCACCGGCGCAGAAAAAGTCATGCTCCTGCTGGTGTTCACCACCTGATAGTCCTCGCCGAATTTCCTCCGTAGAGCCGACATCGTGCCACGCGCCTAACTGAAAACAGCGGGGTTCTCCTGGCGCAGGACTTGGGCTTTTTGCGCAACTTTTCGTCCTCCGTGCCCAAAACCAGGCAGCACCATTCAGCGCGCTATTTTCGCATCTTGTGAGGTGGAGATGCGCCTCTCTTCTGTAAATTTAATCGTAAGCGAGCAGCGATTCTGCGCAACGCACGACCCAGGCTCGCTCCTTTTTACGCAGAGAGGTCTCTTCCAAGTGCCAACTTTGTGTTTCTTCCTCCTCTGAGGGAAGGGCTTAGGGCTGAAAACCAAAGCTGTGCGTGGTATTCAAAAACAGTTCCACTCCAGTGAGCAAGAGGAACAATTTAGTGAGCACTTATGGCACAGCGGTGTTCTAGTGACATCCTTTTGTTATGCGCCTTGATCCATTCAGATCCATTCAGATCAAGGAGCATCTGAATGGATGCGCCTTGATCTGTGCATTTATTTATTTTTCTTTTATTATATCCAGCAGATAAGTTCAGGCTACTCCACAACTAAGAAATTACAGCTTACTGTCGCCAGCTGCTTATTTACGGCTGTTTAGTACCCCCTAGTGTTGGTGCAGTAGAAGTAAACCTGAGGCAATTATTGCTTCAAAAAAATTACAAAGCTGCTCTTGAAAAGTTAAAAAAAATATTTATTATCAGATAAATAAACTAGTTTACTGTGACGGTATTTTTTAAAATAAAATTTGGAATTAAAATGATATAATGGCTTGTTTTTTTACTCAGTGTTAGTGTTTTTTGTTGTTTTTGCATCACACTTCTGAGAAATCATCAAAGACAAGGATAAGTAGTTTTGCAGCATTTCTATATTGTTTTCGATTGTTTCAAATCCAACACTTATATGAAACATTATTAATCTACAAGAAAAGAAAAAAACAAGAAAATGAACCAGGAGAAATATTAAACCATCCCTCTACAACAAGATACACTTATATTTTGCTTGGTACAGCTATTACTTTTTTTAAACATTTTAAAAGTGATTATATGAATGTATTTAGCAAGCTACAAAAATGAAATTATACTTTCAGACATTTAGATGTACTGGATGATTGAAGAAGCCATTTCTGAAATTCCACACCCACTGAACTCAAGCTAGACATTTTGCATAATGCAATTTAATGTAATGTAATAACATAACTTTGTCATTATGGTTTTACACATGACTTTTTACAAGTCAGGAATATCTGATGGAAAATTAAGTCCACCCTGCACAGGTTATCGGCCTATAGGAACACAGCCAAGGGGCAATTTTTTCTCAGTATGATTGTTCAAGTATAAACAATGTGAATGACGAATCAGTGAAACTCGAGACAGCATTTAAGAGGGGTTTTCACATTTTCTCACTAAACTCTTTTAAAGGAAATAATTCATAAACTAAGAAACCTTGGATTTGACTCCATTACAGGATGCCACAAAACAATCAAAATTCCAGCATCCATCCTAAGTATGGGGAAAATAAAGTTCCTTGCACATAAAGTACATTGATTTATCTTATAGAATATAAAGAAATACATGTGCATTCCCTGACAAAAGATCACTCATGCAGGATGCTGTCCATAGTATGCAAATATTATTTTTAAACCAAGTCAAAGAATTACGGAAACACTAAATACGGAGGGAAAGAATGGTAAAAATTTCCTTCAATTTCATATTTGTTAGTTCTCAAGTTTTGAGTGGAGCTTCTTGCAGTGCGAAAGGGAAGAGGAAGTGGTCAAGACTGGAAAAAGTGGCATGTTACTGTTATCTGTTTTTAAGAAACAAGTTGGACAAAGTGACAGTGGTGCAAAAGCTTCATCAGTTTAATAAATCACACAGACATGCACCTGCAGGTTTCGTCTAATATTTGCATTCTTCTAAATTATTTATTTGACACAATTAAATGTATGTTCACAAAATTGCAACCTAAATGCAAATAGTAAGGTGGAGAGAAAAAATGCAAGAATAATAAATAAATAATAAATAGGGAAAGTTAGTTGGGAAGCAGTAGAAGTGGAAGGAAGACATGCCAAAGAGGTTAAGAGTTTTATTTTCCAGGGCAGACCAGGAAAATAAAATATTACAAAATCTATCTTTAAAAGACAAACACAATGTTGTAGAATGACCGATCATTTGAATTCTTTATCTTAATACATTGGAGTTACTACATTCTTGAAACTGTTCCACTTTATCAAACAGTATCTGCCATTTTACCAAACTTTTTTTTTTTTACAATAAACCACTGAGCCATGCTTTCATAATTTTAATACATATTTTTTTCTTAGAAACTGAGTTAACTCCTTTTGAGTTAATTTGAGAACTTGATGACAAAACTAAGCTGATTAGTTACAAAAATTGACGCAGTTTATCTGATTTCACCTTACCAAACTGAAATAGTCTTAAAAATAAGACACTTTTTTTCTCTGTGTTAAACTGTTCCGTGAACACCTCAGACCTCCACAGCATTCGCCTGTCTCCTCTCACGACCCGTCCTCTGCACCCATAATTCCCCGCTCCGGGACAAGATGGAAGAAAGCAGCGACCGCCGGAGAACAATGTTTTGGCAATAAAAAACCCTCAGCGGCGAATACGGAGAGAATATAGGCACGTTTGAAACCAGCTGCGGTCATGTGTAGGTGAGTGGGAGGCTAAACTGAATTTTGTTTGTGTCGAGCGTGGCGCCTTTGTCGAGATTTAGGCGAACAATTGCATGGCTAAGCGCAAACAGGAGATGCACGGAGTCGCAGCATCATTGTTTCTGTTGCATGGGCCCTAATGCGGCTTTCAGACGGGGCAGCTAAGGTGCTAACCTGCTAGCTCGTGGCGGCTTGATTGTTATAAACACAACTCCCCCTTGCCGAAGTGAGTAGTATTATTTCGCTCGGTGTTTTAGAGCCCAAAGCGACTCGGAGCACGATCGGTAATGAATATTTCGCTGAGCAGCGGGGCTTGGTTGGATTTATCCGCTGGTAATTACAGCTAAAGTTAGCTATCAATAAATAGAGCGCCAGGGCTTCTCGCAGCCAGACAGATTTGATTTCACGGGCGTCATCAAAGCTGGGGAATTGGAGAATGAGCAATACGTGCCGCAGACATGACTTCAAAGCAAACGTGCTATTTCACCCATTTTTAAAAAAAAATATAAGCCACTTTTTTCCCCGGTTTGTTCAGCTAATCTCTGACTTGTATACTATTGTTTTCTCAATGGGTTAATAAACGTGTGAATCGCATTAAATTACGAGTCCTATTTTAGCTTTAGCTAGCTTAATAGCAACTCCAGGTAACATGCTAAAACATTACAATGGTGATTTTAAATTGGTTTTATAGACTACATTTAGACATATATGTGTTGTATTTATTTTTAAAGTTAGCCCTGGTTCATTCGAGCGATATAAATTGGTTTTGGGGGCGACTGGATTAGGTTGTTTTGGTTGAGGACTTAGAGATGCTTTGATTGTCTCATTGTAGCACGCTAACTATGCTAACTAGCTGCTAACTATTATGCATCACAAAAGCTCATCCGTTTTCTGTTCAGTGCGGCGTCGCGTAGCCAAATGGTCAGCAGGTCTAGACTAAACAATAAATTCTTACGTCGACTTTTCCTCTCTACGTGTTTACTTACACGTTTCACTCAAAGCGAGCGGAATGCGCCTGTCTAGTATAACCCCGAAATGTATCCCCAGATTTGACCTAAATATTGTTTTGTTTTAGGGAAAGTGGGCTGAAGCGATTAAACTGCGAGCGTTATCTAGTCAGCCTCTTGAGCTTTTGCATTTATATTTTATTTTCAGTTATAAGTGACTTGTTTTTGCTTCTTTCAAAGTGCAAAAATCAAAAGACATGCGTGTTTAAAAGCCGTATCAATACCAATCATATTTTGGCTACGGTCCAAATCACATGCGCTGCTGAATTTGAAACAATACGAGATGGATTAAACGACTCGGATGTTTTATCTTGCTCTCTGCCATTTTAATTAAGAGACGTTATTTTAAAGATACTGTTTAATAATAAATACATATGTATTTATTCTGTGTGCAAAGCTTGACATTCTATACTGTCACATAATGTAAATCGATAGTGCCACTTCCATATGTATGGTTATGCGAGATCTTATTTCATAGCATTTACATTCTATGTATTTAAAAAACAAACATACATTAGTAAATATTTTTGAGTTTTCGCGTTTATTCCATTGTGATGATCAGGCCTGGGTATCTACTATTTACACAATGAAGGTCATGCAACCTATCGGCAGGTTTCAGCTTTATTTTTATTTTCATCAGTGTTTTAAATTAAGAGCTGCACAATAAATTAAACCGACATCACAGTATCAAGTTGTGTGATTATCACTGTAGCAAAGGGTTACTTGTTAGGCAACCATATTTAATTTCATTTATGATATCCTTGCCAATAATATCCCTGGCCAGTTAAATTCACTGCTCTGGAAGCCTATGCCAGAAGAAGATTGAGGTCTATATTGGTTACACTTCAATAATACACACTCATAACAACATGTTTGTCCTTATATTATGTTGCCTGAGATGTCTTATTTAGAGATCTGTAATTTTCAATCTATGGTTTTTGTAGCTCTTTAACCCTCCAATAAAACATTTGTCTTTAATAACTACAATTAACATTTCATTTACCTTACCTCCCGTGAGTGGCTATTATTAAAAAGAGCATGAGACACTACATTTTAAAGAGAAAACTGGATGTTTTAGGCTACATGAACCTCTTATTAGCAGTTAGCATGAGCAGCTTTACCAAAACAGTAGTCTGTGTGTAGCCCCTAGAGAGCCATGCCTTAACTTTGCTCTATTCTATTCAGACTTATTATTTTCTTAAAGTCTTGTTCTCTCTTGCAAACAGGAACTGACCACAGGGTGTCGGGAGGGGGGGAACACAAAAAAAACAACTTAATTTTTAAAAAGCTTTGGCATCTCTGCTTGATAAAATATCAGATTGTTAGTATCCTGCTGACTGGTTGGTTAAGTTGCTAATCAAGGGCTAATCAAGAGCTAATCAAGCTGAAAATCATCTGATTTAAATCACTCGCTGGCGTCGTGGTGCGTCTCTAATTGTGACTTTGCTCCAGTCATGATCGGGTGTGTTTCAGTGGTTTAAGCAAAAGAGATTGCAGTTGAGATTAGGAGTTAAAAATATCTGAGATTTGCCAATAGGTCACTTTCTTGACATTGTTTTTTTTGTCACAAAAGTGATCTGCCTGTTTTGACTTATTCTCATTTTTTTCACAAAACAGAGGACTTTACTTTTTACGTACTTCCTTTACATAACTGAAATGCTTAGAATTTGAGGTGCTAAGAGCTCAGCTAATCAAAATTCAGTTTTGTTCTCTATACTTCTCATATCTGTTTTTATTAAGTCTTTTTTCTTTTTTTTTTTGTCTGTCTTCTTTTCCAGAATGGTCTCCCCCTGCATTCCTCACTAGATTAATTACCCTCCTTCTCCCCCCTGGCACAAAGTAAATGAACACCATGAGTATTATTCAAGACAAGTTAGGCAATGAGTTTCTGCGCAATGGAGGCATGGACCCCAATTTCGCTCCAGGTATGCTTATGTTCAGCCACTTGCCGCCGGTCACCAGCTTCACGCGGCTGGCATCGCAGTCGGTCATCGGTGAGCTTCCCCAAGAGATGATCCTGAAAAAAGAGCGAGACTCGCCGCCGGAACACCAAGGCCCCGTCGCTGCCAACACAGGCGGCTTCCTCCACAGCATGGGCATTAAGCAGGAGCGGCTGAGCGAGCTGGACTATCGGATGCCCCTCTACAGCGGGGGCGGAGGGTTAGGGGTCAACTGTCCTGGAGGGGGCACGGGGAAGAGCAGCACTGACATGACCGACATGTCGTTCGGCAACCAGCACCAAAATCACCAGAACATGCTACTGCATGACCTTAGCCTCAGCAATGTTCGCTCCTTGGGAGAACAGGTAAGCAGCAGCAGCAGCTCTGGCTTTAAATAATAATTTGTTCTTCTGAGGTTCTTCTTTTCTATTCAGGAGTAGTTTAAATGTGCTTTCTTTTAAAAAACAAAACAAAAACACATCTGTTTTTGTTTCTTTTCTCAGATGCCTGGAAGACAAGGTAAAGAGCCAAAAGAGTCCTCAGGTAGGAGAGGCCGGAGGAGCAATGGGGATGGGCAAGGAGGCAAAGCACGGAGGAAACGCAACGATCCGTCAAAGGTAAATCCCTTAACGCAATTAAAGCTTAACTGAAAAGGAACTGAGATTTTCAAACAATAATTTAGACTCAGAATGGCGATGGTGGAAAGATGCATTTCAATTAAAGGCGTCACTTTATGGAACAACCTGGACATTGAGATAAAACAATTTAAAACTATTTCTGCATTTAAAAGAAATTTGAAAATCATTCTAATAAGCTGATGTTTGGTGTGTACTTTTTTGTTTATTTGGAATATTCCTGTAATAGCCTTCTAAGCTGAATAGCTAATTTCAGATAAAAATCTAAACTTCTTTCTGCTTGTTTTTATTCATGATTTCTTTTACTTGTTCCATGAACCATTCATATTCATTATTGAGTGTATTAAATAAAAAAATGAAAATATTTACAAGAAGAAAAAAAACAATGTTTTTCTATTTTCTCTAGGCTATGATGTTGGATGGGGATGGAGCCTGCCTTTCCCCAAACTCAAAACCACATATCTGTGAGCACTGTAACGCTGCCTTCCGCAGCTCCTACCACTTACGTAGACATGTGCTCATACACACAGGTGAGACTTTCTCTTCTTTATATCATCTAAATTCTTACACTGCAATATTTATCAGGTCTTTTATTTAAAAGATACAGGAAGTGCAGAGAAAACATTCAGCTGAGCAGCAGATGAATGAAATCGAGTCACTGTCTCTGATCTGTTAGAGGCTGCTAGGCCTGAGCGACACACCCTTTTCTATCAAAGAATTTGATAGTAAACTGGTTAGGACCATAATAACAGAGTTTGATCATATAAAACAAGCTGTCTGCTCACAACACTTTGTATTTCTGCGATAAGACTCCGTAGCAGTCTCTTGGAACCAGACATGCAGTGATGACTCAATGGTTACTCACGTGTTTCTCTCCATGTTAGTCACTCTCTTTGCTGGGAAATCTTCATTTGATTATTTGAATCTGACCTCATAAAAGATTTAAAGGATTAGTCACACTTTTATTTTTGACATTATGTGCAGCTCTGTGCCAAAGTCTTTGACCACCGGTATGTTTGAATATAAAACGGTATGTTTGAATATAAAACATATATTCAAACATATAGTTGGCTCTAATTGACTCCAACTCAAAAAAATCAATTTTAGAAATATTTTGTTTATTTTGGTGATGGTCAGTTTATTTTTCAGTTGGTGTGTATTTATTCATGATGTTTGCTTAATATAACAAAAATTGACATAAAAATGCAAATTTGAGTCTGGTAAAATGTCTAGGATCCTCATATGTGACTTTCTAATAAATTAACATTATCTTTAGGCAGCAACAACAGTTGCATATTTTTAGATTAATCTTTAATGTATAATTAGGCTTTTACATATAAAACCCAAATTATTATCTACAGGCAAAAGAATAGTTTAATCAAGAATCAATTGGAAGTTGCATGTTTAGCTACTTACTAGCAATTGTGCACAAAGCAGATTTTTACCAGTGTTTGTTTGGATCTATTGAATATGCTAAATATCAAACTTTTGTAATATATTTGCACTACCAACATGTTTACTCAAGTTTTATGGTATAGATAATAGTACTTAATTTATTCAAAAGTAATAGATATAAATCTCTTTGGGATTTATTACATGCAATACACATGTAATAAAATTAATCTAATCAGAAACAAGATATTGAAGATGGATGGTTTTTCCTTTATTTTACAAAAAATATTTTAAGCTTCTTTTGACATTTTTTTAAATTCAATTCAGTGTGTTTTTGTGAAATCTTTTGTTGAACTTATGACATTTTGTAAATTGCCTATCTAAATTGACAATTTTAAATCAAATAATGTGCTGATTTTATATTTAAATCTTACAGGCCAAAAAATCTGCCAAGACTACAAATCAAATGTTGCACCTATCGCTTTTAAAAAAAATCCCAGTTTGAGTTATACAAAAATACGTGTGTAATTTCAATTCTCTTTGCAAAAACACGTCCTATTTTCTTTAGTTTTAGCCTGTTATTTTATGTTGTGTGCAAAATGTTTTTGTTCTTGCTTGTACAGGTGAGAGGCCTTTCCGTTGTAGTCAATGCAACATGAGCTTCATTCAGAAATACCTTCTTCAGCGGCATGAGAAAATTCACAGCGGTGAGTCAGAGTTATTTAATTTAGTGAGATGTATCGCTTCATGCCATGATCTTGGCTGAAGTAACTGATGCTGACACTGCTGCTGTTATCATTCACAGGAGAAAAACCTTTCAGCTGTGACCAGTGTAACATGCGCTTTATCCAGAAGTACCACATGGAGCGACACAAAAGGACACACAGTGGCGAGAAGCCGTACCGCTGCGATACATGCCAACAGGTAATATACTTCCATATTTTCTGTTTTTTACAGGCTCAGTATTACGTAAAATCTACTTTTATTCATTTAAAAAATGCTGTTCCCTTATCAAAAACATACCTTGATTATTTTATGCATGTTTAAGAAATCCTTTAATCTCCCATTGCAACCATTGATCTGTACAAAACATGACTTTCCCACTCAGCTCCTTCAGACTAGCCAGCAGCTATTGGCAAACACCTGGTGGATCAGAGCATCAGCTGAGCTCATTATGCGAGCTACTTCTCAGTGCAGTGTTGGTAAAAACAATGTTAAAGGGTTAATAGAGGAGCCATGTTGTGATGACTTCCTGTTGGAGGCCAAATTTCAAGGCGTTAAATTACAAAGTCAAATTTCTTTCAATACATACAGCATTTTTATCACTGATGTTAACATGGTTACTTGATTATGCTATAAAATGACACTATGTGGAAGTGAAACACATAATACTGCCCTATTAAACGCTAAGTTTTAATGCCTCTTAGGCTAGTTTGTTGAATCATTTAGTTTTATCCATTATTATTTTTTGTTTTCATGTCTAAACTTAGTCTTATTTTGTTTCTTTCAGTTTTTCTCAAGAACAGACCGGTTACTGAAGCACAAACGGACTTGTGGAGAAGCCATAAAAAAGGGTCTAGATCCAAGCATGCTGGAGCTCAGTGAAGCAGAGCTAGGCCAAGGCAGCTATTCACTCTCTCAGGGAAACTCAACCACCTCCGGACGAAAGAGGGCAAAGTCCAAAAACGGTGAAGGTGGCGAACGCAAGAAGAAAAAGAATGCCCCAGCAGCAGCATCGTCTGGGGGGATGGGCCTGCAGGACTTCAGCATGGAGCACCACTCAGGCTCTGATCCCACCATGCAGGTGCGCACCCCCAAACTGGTCTTCAAGAAAACTGGACGCAAAGGGCTAGACAAGGGCCTCCTGTCCCTGGAAGATGGTGCTGATGGGCAGAAACTGTTGGGCCAGAAGCCGGACGCCATGGATCACGTGGAGGGTTCTGCCCTTGACAACATGGCTCTACTCCAGGGACCCGGTGGCAGCAAACCCGGTCCCACCACCAGCAGCAACTACGACGACGCAATGCAGTTTGTCAAAAAGCGGCGCTATCTCCACGCGGTCAACAACGACTACGGCGCCGGCTCGCTTCACATGGCGTCCCAGGGTAACAACGTGATCCAGGGTTCCCTGGGGCCCGAGCCCACCCTGGCCATGCTGGACTCCTCTCCGCTGGAACTCAAACACGACAAATCAGGCATTCCAGACGAGGTGCTGCAAAGCCTGCTCGACCATTACAGCCATAAACCAGAGGGAACCCACCACGATGTGACCTTCGACCTGTCGGACCACCCGCACCACGTGGACCTCCAGCCAGCGGCGCCCGTCACCCCAGAGCTGGAAGACGACTCCCCCAACGGCGGCGACAAAACGGCGGTAATGAGCGAATACTCGAAGTTCCTCCTTCAGGCCTTGGAGCGCACCAGCCATAGCGGACCCTTCCCCAGCCTCGGCCCGACGGGTCCCTTCCCTCTTCTGTCCAGCAGCTCCAGCCCCACGGGGCCCCTGTTCTCCGACAAACACGCGTACAGCACCTCGCCTCTGGATTGTGGCTACCCGCCTGCGGTTTCCTCCCCTCTGCCCATTGCCCCGCCTTCATCGGCTTCCTCTTCGTCATCCTCCAAGTCCCACTACGGGATGTTGGTGGGGTCTCCCTCTCAGGCGGGCTACCACCTCACCCTGGAGTCCACCAGCCACCAGCAGCTGACTCCGTCTCAGGAGCTGACCGAGCAGCTGGAGAAGCAGCACTCCCCGGGGACCTTCACCATACCGCCCCAGGAGCTCACCGCCACGGCAGAGGGTGCCAAGGGGCCTCAGTCCAAGGCCGGAGGGAGCGCGGCGGCCTCCAACGGCTCCACCTACCCCGACCTGTCTCCGCTTAACCCCCCTAAAGAAACCACATACCAGATCGAAAACTTCGCCCAGGCCTTCGGCTCCCAATTCAAGTCCGGCCGGCGGACCCCTCTGAGCTACGGCAGCGACCCGGGAGCAGAGGTGGAACACAGGATACGGACTCCGGTGTCAGAATTCTCAGGGTATACCAGCTTGTTAGCTGATGTCAGTGAGCCAGTGAGTACAGGATCAAAAACCCCGACAAGCCAAAGTTTCAGATAAGGGTCAGACGAGGTGAAGCCTGTAAGCGGGGCCAGTTTCTGTTTTTTTATTTGTTTTGGTCGCTGTCCACCCGGCCCCCGCACTCGCTCCAATTTAGTTCCTGTAGCAATGTTTTTGTTTTTATGAACACTGCCATTAAATGTTAATACAAAATGACCAGGGAGGGTCTTCTATGGCCTCAAAATGCAATTTTTTAAGATATTCTCATTTTTATCATGTAGTCGCCTATGTTTTTGTTTAAGAGTAGTGATTTTTGATATGAACGTATCGTAGATTTAAATGTAATTTAAAAAAAAAAGTTTAGAGGGTAGCTATGAACTTGCTTGTTTTATTTCTTTCCTCCTTTTTCTGATCTATTTGTGATTTTTATCAATCATCATACCATTGTAAAGTAATGAATAATGTTGATGATTTCAATAATAATAACATTGTGTCAGGGAAAGGCCCAGAATTCAAATGGCAAAAAAAGTATATATTGTCTGTTACAAGAAACATATAAACTCAGGAAAATAGGCGAAATTGTGTAATAAGACTTTGTATTATGAGATGCAATTAGCACAGTTTTTACAGGCATATTTTGAGACTACAAAGCTTTTTTCTTGTCTTATTTAGTTTTTTATTTTGTTACTTGTCAGAACAACAAAATTTACAATACACGGTAATGTTCGGTTTGTACTGCGGATAGCTTTGTCGAGATTATGGTACTGTTGTCTCAATGTGAAGACATTCGCATTTCTTCTGAGAGCCACGTCTACATGAATTTCTATCAGCTGTAGCAGCAGGCTGCGTTTCACGTGGCGCGCTTTTTTAGAAAGACGTTTCAACATCGCTGAGTATTGTAGCATCAGGTGACTCATTTCTATCCAGAAGTAGCTGCAGGATGCGACGAGCGTCGGTGATCTTTTCATCATGCTGTTTAGTTTTTTATTTCTTTCTTAAAAACAAGTCACCACTTTTCTACTCCACTCCTTGCTGTTCCTGTTTATGTGTCAATGGAATCAAACAAGCACTTTTTTAAACAAATCATTGGAAACAACAATAACCCATTCAATTTGCATATGTGATACGTGATTATTATGCTAATGGTTATTGCTATTTTTTAAGAGGAGAAAACTGTGAATGGGGAGGGAGGGCGGGTTAACGGGGGGTCGGCCGAGTGATTTGTAAAGGGCGGCCGTGGGCATTTAAGCGTATTTTTGTTGCTTTTTTTATTTTAAAGGGTAGAACATGGGGGATGGGATGGGTGGGACTTTTTTTTTTTTTTGTTTTGCGGTTTTTCGGGTGTTGTTGTAAAAAGATGATTTGCCATAATTTTTGTTATTCAATATTTTGAGAGTACCTCTTTGTATTTAAGTGTTTTTGAGAGTCGGGCTGACATGCTGGATCCCTTATATTGGTATGTTGGTTGCATACCCAAACCCTTCTATTTATTTACCAATAGCATCACTCAAACAAACTCTGTAGCAGATCCTTTTAGGCAACTAATCACGGACCTACGCCAAATCCCTCCTCTTTGTTTTCTTTTTCTTTTCTTTTTTTTTTCTTGAGTCAAAAGAAACGCAGTCCAGAAACAAAGTTAAGTTCAGTCCTCCTCCCCAACCCAAAATGCAGCCCTGCACTCACAAGAATAAACAATGGCCTTCTTTGTCTTCCTTGGCTAAAGCCAATCTGTCCGGCAGCCAGGGTTGATATTTAATTTAGTTGATTTCCTGTGAGCCGTCGCCCCCTCCCCTTCCCTTTCCCACGTCTGTGAGCGCCACAGCTTCACCGGAGACTTCGAAGCTGCTCAGATCACACGGAACAAAGACTGACTGACCAGCAACTTCACTCCAAACACACTATGCTTTCAAAGAGACAAAAAAAAAAAAATGAGTGAATGAGATGGAAGGGAGAGGGGAAAAAAAAGACAAAAAGATTGACCTAAATATACCTCATATCATTAAAGCGTTAAAAAAAAAAAAGCAGGGACACGCGTTTTATGTATGTAGTGGACATATTTGTAGTATAGGTTCGACATATTGTATAATCATTTAACACTGCCTGTGTTTACAATTTTAGAGCAAACAACTCATCAAAAATGCAAATGTATTATTTTTGTTTTCTGTAAAAAATAAAAAATACCATCCACGCCAAGCAGTGTTGAATTATAGATGCCTCATAGAACATTCATTCTTCTCATTATATCCCTTATTTTTGTTACTTGCCATAATGTGTTTTGATATGATCTCTAGAAGGATATTGTTTACAAAAATGTACAAAAACACTAAAAATCTGTTTTGTTTTTCCAGTATGCATGAAAAAATTTTGTACGGATTTTTTTCTGTCACCTCAATACCAAATTTTTGTAGCAGATGCCCCGCAGTTCCTTTGTCTTATTCGTTCTAGTCCCCTTGTGTTATGATTTCCCAGGCTATACCTGTTATTGAGATGAACGGATTAGAGAAGTCAATAAAACTTTTTGTTACTAAAGCTGTGCCTGTGTTTTTTTTTTTTTTCCTATTTCTCCATAAGCGGTTTGATTTATACCTCATATCATTAAAGCGTTAAAAAAAAACGCTTTCAGATAAATGCTGAACGCATTCAGATAAATTTGAACTGGAAATTAATATCCCTGAGAAGATTTAGGTTTAAAGTTATTTAACTTTATTAAAATGTAAAGTGGTCCAGAAAGAGGCACAACTTAAATCTGAGGAAGCTAAAGATTAAGGTTATGGTAAGGAGGCCGTCCAGCCTCAAAGTTTTGGAGCTCACCATAAAATAAATGGAAATTAATAAAAACATCTCCCTCCCACCCCCCAAATAGATACTTTGGACAGATGCAGGTCTCACTCCATAAGTGTCTCTAGTCCTTTTTATTCTCAAGACCAGCTGAAAACAAAGAACTATTACACAAACTACCAAATTTGCCAAATGTTTTTGTGTTAAAACCTGTAAAATACAGATTATGTGTCATTAAAAACAGTCTGGAGCTTTTCCACTGTATCCCTTCATGCATTAAACTTTACTACCATAAGATGGCGCTGTTTTATTACCATGTTCACCATAATCTGAACAACAGGGTAAGCTTAAATGAAAAAAAACAACAAAACTTTTAAAATTAATCAATTTAAGTGCCGATTTTGCAGATTGCATAAGTGGACTCAGTAACGGTGGTTAATTGCTGCAGTTTAATGCAAGAATGCTACTTTTTGCTTCACTTTAGTGTTTTAGAAATACGTTTTTCAAGCAGTTCTCATGGTAACGGAATAAAGTCCAACCTCTTGTGTCTATGCAGTCTCTATGAACACAGTGCCTGAAAGAGTGAATAAAATGTTTTTAGTCTGTTTACCGAGCAATTGTGTCTCCTCCCCTCCACCTATATTCACTGTGTCGTTTTAATAAATTATCATATTCCTTACACAGACTGACTCGTTGATGCATGTTCTAAATTAGTCAAATGGAATCGTGGTGATAAGTTTTATTGCTGTCTACCACATGTCCAACTATATTACCGCCAATATAACTGTAGGTTAAAATGAACTAAATTTTCCTGCTTCCTGTACTAATATTAATAACTCTACTGATTTACAATAAGCAGTTCAAGCAGTAAAAATTGACCCTAGTAGAGATTCCTTCTATGAGAAGTTTTTAGACCATCCTTAAATGTTTCAGATCATAAAAACAATTTCACAAACAGTCTGAGTTAATACAAAAGGAGGATTTTTGAAATAACTGAGAAACAACGTTTGCTAAACAATTTTTAAAAAGCAAAACATCATGCCTCAATCAAAAAAAAAAAAAAAAGTATAAGAACACATTAAAAAAAAAAAGTTTATATTTTTAAAGTCAGGGCCAGGTCATAAACGTCTTTTGAATGAGAGTAGATTTAAAAATAGAGAAGATATGAAATAGTGGTGAACCTTCACATCAGTCCATCATCATCAACTCATACAGGAGATCATAAAGAATCCAGACATAAAATCCAACACAGTGCAGGCCTCACATGCCTTTATTAAAATTAGTGTTCAAGATTGAAAAAGACACCTCAACATAGCCTCCATAGGAGTTTAAAAAAGGTGAAAAAATAAAAATAATTTTTCATTTTTCTTTTGGTATTTAATTTTTTTTTTTTTTTTTTGGTGTTTAATTTAATTATTTTTTATTTTTTTTGGTATACCAAAACAACAGCCAAAAATAATTTTTTAATGATTCCAAATGGTTTTGAAAAAATATTCTGTGGACTTATTATTGGAAAGTGTATTTCTTGCATCTGGAATAAAACTAACAGCTTTTCATAAAAATAACACCATACCTTCAGTGAAACATGGTGGCGTCAGTGTAATGATCTGTGATTTCTTTGCTTGGAGAAAGCAAAGAAATCCCCATTCACATAGTCTTGACTTTTGAATTGTGAGTTCTTCTCTCAACAAGACAATCCAAAAGAAATTCTCCAATAATCACTACAGTCAGATTAAGCAAACTCTAGTAGCACAACGAATTCAAGTCCATGTGCTGTTTGATAATTAGGATTTAGCGGCATGTTGTGAGGTGGTGCTATAAATAAACTGAATTTACTTGAATAGAACTGTCAATATGCTTGGACATAACTTTATGATTAGATAGTTCACCTTTAAATGCAATATAAAAACTAAATGATCTTCTTGGAAGGGCCTAGTCAAAGTTCAGACAGAAATAAGTTTGTCCTAAACTCCTTCCGACTTGGCCAAATTAATACACAGTAATGTAGTCTGGATGTCCTCTAAAGTGACGTAAAAGACTCATTGCCAGCAATAGAAAAGATTTGATGGTAGTTGTTACCATCAATGGTGACACAACTAGTAATTGACCAAACCCATTTTGGGCTCATACAAGCAAATTAGTCATTTTATTAACCTCTCAATCTACGTCTCATGTTTCTTCTCTCACTACAGAGGCTCTGACGTCCAGGTCAAAGGCCTTCAGGAAGAAGACGAATCCGGACAGTTTTCGCTCACCTGTTATCTGCCTCCCTCCCTCTTCACAAACATGGTGTTCTTAGGTTAATCACTGCTGTCGTCATGCAGCTGCCCCGCTGCCAGGAACAGAGCTGCTGGGCGGCATTATAAGGAGAGCACGTAAATAGATGTGACTTTGGACTTCCACTTGTCAGGAGGGGCAGTTATTGCTGTGCGATTGCTCTCGTGTTGACACTCCACCAGACCTGTAATAAAACCTGAGGGTAAAAAATGTTGCTGAAAGTTCTGGACACAAAACTGGGAAACATGTTTCCTCTGAAGTGTAACATATTTTATTTTCTCACTGGTGTAACATCTAAAGTGATGTAAAAGACACATTGCCAGTAATGGTAAAGAGTCATTACTCATGTTTAAGGCAACATGAACCATGTCCCAAATATCCTCAATATAATTTCTAAGTAGTTGGTCTGTTGTACATGAAGAGTACAACCACTAGTCTACAGGTTTCCATAGCAAAACAACCTAATAAATCATTCATATAAACACAGTGCAATGACTCTTGGAAAACTGATATGCACAACTTTAGGGTTTTAGGATAAGAAAAGTTCAGATTTAATGTTTTACTGTAGTGTTAAACTGCGGTGAACCACAAGGCCACACATTGTTGAAGCTGTCTAACAGTAGTATTGACTGTGTTGTGAGAAGATAAATATGGTGCTATGAAAAATTTATGGTTCCATAAAGAAGTCGTCAGTTTTTCCCTTGACTGTCAACCAGAAATGTTTCTGATCATCAAAAAATATATTTTTCAAAGAAAACCAGCATAAGTACAGAAAGCATTCTTTAAAGGATGAGTTAATTTATATAACAGAAAATAGTTGTTGAAAGGAAAACATGATTTCCCCCCTTGTTAAATCATGAATTAACTGTGTTAAAACAGTTCTGAGAAAACGGATCTTAATTAGTCAGATTCATTCCCAAATTGGGTATTGTCAAACTTGTAAAGTTGAGAAATAATTTAAATAGAACCAGCCTGACAACATGAAGTAGGCTAAAAGATCTCAAAAAGCAATACATCGTGCCCCCATCTAAAGACATCCAAGAACACATGCAAAGGAAAGGCATTGACATCCATCAGTCTGAAAGGGTTACAAGTCATTTCTAAGATTTTTGATCTCCAACATCCACCAGTGAAAACCATTATCCAGAAATTCAGAAAACAAGGAACAGTGAAGAACATTCCTAGGACTAGCCAACCTACCAAAGTTACTCCAAAAGAGCATTGACAACTCATCCTGGAAGTCATTAAAGAACTGAACCCAAAACAACAGACTGTCAGCATCTAAAGTTTTGAAAGCTTAATTTGAATCACTTAAGATCAAAGTTCATGATTTGCTAATAAGAAGGAGTCTGGGTAAAAAGTGATGTCTACAGAGCTTTAAATGTTGTTCATGTTCCTTCTTTAACCTCCTGAATGAGAAGTTGATGTGCTATTAGAAAGAATTTGGTAGGTCAGTCACTTCTTACCACTGTACCACTGTACCCCTGGCTTTTTGGAGTTATGAAGCCCTAGAAGTGGATTTTTAACCTTTTCAAGCACAACAGAAGCTAACAATTCAGTTCCTCGTCTGTCAGAACTCTACTGGGACGTCTTTTCTTATCAGAGACAATCCTCACTTTATTGGGACTAATGGTTAAAGTGTGTTTATTATAAAGTTTATTTGATAGGGACAGACACACATCGACATAGACAAACTGAATAAAACAGTAGTCCCATGTTTGCATCATGGAGCAATAGCAACAGCTAATTCGCAGCCCTTGTCCCTAGTTGGGCTTTTTAAAAAATAACTCTAAAAATTGAAGTGATAATCATTTAAAATAGCACAACATAATGTATACAAATAGAAAAATGTAAAACATCAAAAATGGGTACAGTTCTGCTTTTGACATAACCAAAGTTTTGTTTGATTTTCGACAATACTAAAACTGGTTACAGACTTTAAATGAACAGGAAGTGAGTTGCAAGCTGCAGATCCTCTCACAGGCAGAGCACTTTGAGCAAAAGTGGTTCTTCGAAAGGAGACCTTACAATTTCCATCCAAAGCCGCTCTGGTAGATCTGCTATTGCCCTACAGTCTCTGTATACAAGCGCTTAATAATGTAGGTGCAAGTCCATTTAAACACTTAGAAATCAATTTTAATACATTATAATTTAGAAAATTTGTAAAATCCAAAATGCCAAATTTAACCAAAATGTGACAGTGATGGAATCTAATCGGCTTTTGATATATAACCTTTAAGGCCCGATTATAGAGACTTGCTAATGGTTTGAGTATAGTTTGATTAGTCTGAGACCAGACAGTAGCTCCGTAGGTAAAATGTGAGAGGATCAGTGAGTTCAAAAACATCTCTGCACAGTGAAGTGTCAAACAATGTCTAATAATTTTAAAACAATTTATATTCGATCTAACAGTTTTGCAGATTGTATCAACATGGCTCCTAAAATTTAACTGAGCATCCAGAGTTATTCTTGTGATACTTGTTCAATAGGGTCCCCATTGATCTGAATATTCAAGGACTGTAATGATGTTTTCTTGATTGAAAAGCAAATGCACTTTGTTTTCTTTGTATTGAGAGTTAAGCAAGAATCTTTTAGCCTTGTTGATAATCTCTGCAGACTGTTCTGAAGTATTTCATTAACAACAATACCGCTTTTGTCTGATGTATAAACAATTGTGTCATCAGCATACATTTACAGATTGACTTCAGGACAAATTTCAGGAAGACTATTAACATACAAACTAAAAAGGACCAGACCTAAGATGGTTCCTTGTGGAATCCCTGTTACAATTTTGCAGAAGACAGATTTACTGTTATTAATGACAACACACTGTTCACGATCTTCCAAATATGATTTAAACCAAGACAATGACCGTTCTGAGACGGTCATTGTCTCAGAACGTCATAAATTATGAAAGCCTTGAGATCAGTAAATTGTGATTCACCGTATCAAAGGCCTTTTTCAAATCAAGAAAAACTGCACCAGTAATTTGTCCCTTGTCAAGTGATTGTTTAACCTTTTCAAGCAGCGGTCTCTGTGGAATGTTGACGTCTGAAAGCAACCTGAAGCGGATGCAGAAGATTGTTACTTTCTAAATGCAGTAATAGTTGTTCCAGAATAATTTTCTCCAGCACTTTTGACATAACCGGAACCAGACTTATTGGCCTGTAGTTGCTGATTTCATGTGGACTTCCTGATTTAAAAATCGGTTTCACCAAAGCTTTTTTCCATGCATCAGGAAATTGTCCTGTTCTGATGGAAATGTTAGCTATATGAGTTAAAGGTTCTACTAAAATGTTACTGTATTTAAAAAAAAAACATAGCATCTAAATTATACATATCCTTTGCGAGAGAATTACTTAAGCTGTTAATGGCTTTTTGAACATCAGAGTAATGAATTTCCTTAATCTCAAAGAAATCAGAACACTTTTTGGTCGGGTTTGTACCGTGTAAGTGTCTACAGTGGCATGACAGAGAAACAGTGAATCTCTGTGTCCTTCAAAAGATAAAACACTTACAAAATTGTTAAAGTTATAAAATGAAAAGATAAGATAAGGATCTAACTCCTTCATTCAGTGGCTGAGTCCATGATAACAAATAAAACTTCAGTTTTGTTCAGATTAAGCTCATAATGATTCTCTAACATATTTAGAAAAGCCATAGTAGAATAGAATATAAATATCCCTTATTGTCCCTCAGTGGGGAGATTCCAGTGCAACAGCAGCAAAGTGACAGGCAGCCAAAGCATGTAAGTTAATACAAAGATAAGAATATATATAAAAAACAGAATGAAGATTAAAATAAAGAGCAAAATTTCAACATAAATACTGTGCAGTTATTAAAAGTAACGTACACCGGTCCAAAGGAATATGCAAAAGAGAAGGTTAGTTTAAAAAAAAAAAAGTACAAAATGTGCACAGTAAAAAACTATGCACAATAAAACTGTGCAACAACAGAAATATGCCAATACCAGCATGACAAGAGTTATGGATTAAAATGTTCATCAGACAGTTTTGCATATTTAGGAGACTCAGAAAGGTAGAGCAGTCTACCCCCAACACAGCTGTGATAATTAATCATATCCATCCTTCAGTACCTTGGGGGAGTTTAAAGTGCTTTGGACCTAAATTAGAGCCTTGCAGGACACCATGGTTTACCGTTATTTATTGTTTTCAACATGTAAAAGCTCCACTACTTAGCTTTACAATAAATATTTCTGACGTATATTACACCCAGAATATGATTTATGCAAACAGGCAAATCAAATAATATATGACCAGTAAAACCAAATGTTCTTTATTGGTGTTCTTTACACCAAAGTAGAGTTTAGTTTGCTAATTTTTGTTCCTCACACAATTAGCAATTAATGAGAATCTAGAAACTCCCTTTAACTATTTCTTTCTCCTAATTTTTCCAAATTTTCATATTTTAATCCCGTCAGTTTGTGATGTTTACAATTCATCACCTTTTGAAAGCTGCGTGGAACAGACAGGCAACCTTGTCAAGGATAAACCTTCAGTGTGGTCAGCATGATACGTGAAATACCTTCAACTATAAAAGTAATTTTGTGATGATGACGTAAATGAGTATCTGAATGGGTGGGAAAAAAAGTCATCTCTTTTTCCACCATCACCCAAGATGACGTAGAAATGGTGTAATAGTTGAAGATGGTATCAGTGAGTTGAAGATTGTATCAGTGCAAAGAGAATCAAAGTCAATGCAAAGCGATTTCTGTTCAAGAGCAGCAATGCAGCCGTTCTTCAGGTTCCATTAAAACCTTCATTTCCCACTTTGTGTTCACACATATTCCCAGTAAACAATAGTTTAAGTGAGTTCATTCTAACTTCATACACATTTTTTTTAAGTATATTTTTATCTGTTTATGCCTGTGATTGCCTCCTTTCACAATATAACCCGTCTTAAGATCTAAGGTCAGGTGGTACATAGTCCCACCCTGTTTTACTGGTAAACTAAACGTCTGTGATGATACAGGAAGTAAGTGGGTCAAAATGTCCTTCAGCGACAATATTTTAAGACTTGTGAGAAAAATATATTAGTGATGATTTGTGATTGTTTTCTGATGTAGATTATTAAATAAATCAAGCTTCAAAACATGTGAGTGTTCAGGAAGGACAGATGGGAGAGTTATAAAAGCATTAAACAACTGACAAGGAATGTAATCTTTGTCCCTCTGGTTTATTATTAACGTCTTTCTGTAACCTATAAAGTCAAAGTCAGAGATATGTGTGTGAAAAGGAGTGAAACAGCAAGAAAAACAAAACTACCCTCAAAAGTCAGAGTTTTTAGTAACCAGTGTTGTTATATTGTCTCTTTGGGTTTGATTGTACAATATTCTCCAAGCTCTTTGCAACATCAAGGGCAATCAATGAGGGATAAATAGTCACAGGGCAGGTTTAGCTAATCTATCAAGGTATTTGTTCTGCATTAGAAGGTTTGACATGTTTCTGCAGAACTTCTACTTCTTCCTCTTTTTGAATTTCCCTTCGTCGTCTTTACCACATCCAGATTCCTAAAAGAAAGAAGTTCAGCTGATTCTGTATTTATGCTAAAAAGTAGACATATGTACCTAACAGTATGTCTAACAAAACTACACATGCAATAAACTAGAGGTTGTGTAGCATTTTGGAAAAAAAAACCCAAGGAAAATAGTGAGCTCTCTTTAGTGTAATAAAGTAGAGGTGGTTCAAAAATATGTATGTAAACATATTTGAATGTCTTGGATGATCACCTTCAAAACTTATGTAGAGAAACTTGTTGAAACATTTTACCTGTGCTGAATTGGGATTTTATATATATATATATATATATATAGAGTCTTTTAACGGTTATTCTGATGCATCATCTCTTCTCTGAGGTTCATTACAAATTGCACATTTTTGAATCTCTACTTTGAGTCATACTCTCAGGTAAGATGGCCAGTCAGAGGAATATTCATTTTTATTAAATATAAATTCATGAGAGCACATATTTATAGCCAGGAATCTTGTAATTTTCGGTAAGCTATGACTTTATGGTTTATTTTTAGAATATATGGTTCTAAAAATTCTTTCAACTATAAAAACCCAACTACAGATTCCTGTCCCTTCACCTGCCTCAGGTACAAATCCTTACAAACTGCAGTTGTTTTGGCTTTAATGAAACATTATTTGAAGCTCCTGAAGACAAAAAATAAACAACAAAAGATATCAATAAAGTGAGAAGACTTTTATTTTATTTTCATCCACTTTTAAGTGAATATAAAGAACTTGGTGGACTGTTTGTTGCTGTTTTGTTGTCCTAACAGCCCATGTGTTTGACCTGTGACACACTTTCAGCTCTTCCAAAAATTTGTGCCAGAGACAGTTTATGATATTGGATAGCAATAAGGAAATAACAGTTTGAAAAAAGCATTGCCTCTGGGGTTTTTTCTGGAAGACATTTAGTGGCCGGTGACGCCCCAGGAGGCGTGGCTAAAGATTAAAACTTCACTGTCAGGCATGATTTCTCATTCATCTTAGCCTCCTAAGCTTTAAGGTGTCATCCACACATAGGTTGTACTGCTTTTAGTATTTTTGTGGAAAAAAATCGCCTTTTTTTAGTACAATGGCTAAAACATTGATTGTGACATTCCTCCTTTGTGTTGCTGTAGCCACTGTTGGTAAGTAGTACTTCTTTTATAAACTATCCTTAAATTATTTTGGTTAGAAGTAGCTGTCAAGGGAAACATCTTTTTCTGTACTAGCTTGATTATTTTGTGCTCACGATGTTAAAATAGTGTGCAAAATAGGCGAAGCAACAGTTTAACAGATTATATCTCTTACAAAATATTTATCTCATTTTTAAGATTGTAACTGAAATAACCCCTATAAACATGTCGAACACATCCATGGTTATTTTTTTATTTAAGCAATGGTCTCAAACAGAAGGAATTTCAATTTATTTAAGGATAAAAATTAACAATAAGTTGAGTTTGCCTAATTATGTTAAAGCAATTTACAGGTTTAATGTACGAACAACTATATTTATTTTAAAAATAGACAGTGTCTGAAAATCTGAAAGGGTTTGCTCTTTAAAGATGATACAGCTTCTGCTGCAGTTATTTCAGTGACTATAATCGTATTTGGATTTTTCATTCAGAACATGTTTTATTACCAAAAGCAATACTGAGAGTTTTATACTTAGTTGCTGTGGAAGAAACATAACAGAGACAAAAAACCAGTAACCTCCTAAATGATTCAGCTGAATTTGTTATCAATTAGTTAGGAAACATAGAAATTATGCATCGTTAGTTAAACTGAAGCATTTTCTTTAAATAATAACAGATTGATAGCAACGGCAGCATATGTTTTATAACTCAGAACTAATGAAAAACTAACATTTGTTTCCACAGCAGCAACAACGACCAATTCACCACCTACCACAACACCAACACCTCCACTACCTACAACCACGAAAACTACAACTACAACAACTAAAGCTCCAACCACAACTATAACTTCAACCACAACAACTAAAGCTCCAACCACAACTATAACTCCAACCACAACAACTACAGCTCCAACCACAACTATAACTCCAACCACAACTAGAGCTCCAACCACAACTAAAGCTCCAACCACAACTAAAACTCCAACCACAACTAAAACTCCAACCACAACTAAAACTCCAACCACAACTATAACTCCAACCACAACTAAAACTCCAACCACAACAACAAAAGCTCCAACACCTGCACCATCTTCAACAACTACTCCACCAACAGGAACTCCACCTACAGAGGGTTCGAGTGTTTCACCGAATACAGGATCTTCCCAAACGAACGCTCCCTCCACAGCACCAGTGACTGAACCTCCAAAGCCTTCAAGTAATTCAGCTACTTTACAAAAATATAAATAATTTAGAAACCATAGCTAAACATTAAAATACCTCCATTGTGTGTTTGTGTTTCTTGTCACATTATCAAGGTGCTTGTGCTTCAAACCCATGTGGTGGTGGAAGCACCTGTGAGGAACGTTTTGACGAGACTTTCACTTGCTTGTGTCTGCCTGGTGACGTTTATCAGGGTGACTGTCAAAGAGGTGAGTACATGAGAGTAAAGCAACATGGGAATATGGGGCTTTTTTTAAACTAAGTGTAGAAATATGTGCAGATAGACAAGGTGAACAATCTTTATGCAGAATGTCACCAAAAGGACTAATGGTATTTCTAAAATGGCTTTTCAGTAAATCATTAGAAATTTGAATATGTTTGAATATGTTTAATTTGACTTTGAAAAACAGGTTAAAGAAGTAATTATCTAGATTTGCTCTATTGTCTGTTATAAAAAAAAGACTCAGAGATTGACATAATTTTGATAGCCAAATAGCTGCCCCCTGCTGGTCAATCTGAGGACTTTTTATATATGGAGCTAAATTAGTCTCAGAAAGATTCACAACGTTTACGATATTTGTATGTGTACAATGAGATCCACAAGCGTACCAGATGTGTTATACACATAATTCACAAATGTGCTTAACACAATGCATAATTGTGTATCTCAGTATTCACATATGTGTAAACATTTTGTCAAATTTTGTTTCAAACTGCACAAGTGGTAGTAAACTACAAATCTGAAAAATATGCATTCACATAGCCCTTTCTATTTCTCCACAATGAGAACAAGCCCCTGAAGGATTTTTCCCTAGAATATTTCGCTGCTCCTCTCAGTAGTCTCCAGGGACTTTTTATTTTTCCAGGAAAAGAAGAACCATCTCATTTAAACTATTGTATTTCAGCAGTGCAGTCTGGAATATTTTTTTATAATACAGTAACTTTAATGAAAGTGCATGTCCTTAATATAATGCGTTTGGACTTCGGGGTGAAGTCAAAAATATATTTCCAGTAAATCTGGTAATGCTCAGATGTCTGAGGTTTTCTTCTGCTTTGAGCGGAACATCACAATTCTAATGCTTAAATATCCCAACTTTTCACCAGCCTTGAACACATCATTCTCACTTTGTTAGAAAGTATCAAAAGTCGAAAGCAGAGGAAGGCTGATCCATGCGCTTGTGTTGACTGATCCGTCCACAGCTGGCAATTTGTGCATGCATATTTTCAGATTTATATGTGTATTTTCTTACTACTTGTGCAATTTGAAACGTTAAGTTGACAAACTATTTATGCGAATTTTGAGGCACACATTTAATTATTGTGTATATATTTGTGAATTATGTGATACTCTTACAAATCTCCTTGAAGCCTTGTGGATCTTATTGTATGCGTACAAATATTATTGCATGTGTTGTGAATCTTTATGAGATGAATTTAGCTCCATATTTAAAGCCTTTCAACAGAGTTTTCATTCACTTGAGAAAAAAAAGAAGAAATATCATATGGTCTGTCAGCTGATCAATTAATGATACTATTAATAAGGACAAATTTACTGAATATTTAATCTCATATTTATGACTGAATGTCATTACTGTCTTTAAAAGCCCAAATCAAATTTAATTCTCAAACTGAACATAAAAAACTGTCAAAAATATGACTTTTAAACTCATAGTAATGACTATGAACCTCAAAAATATGACTGTACATTTTACACCAAAATGGTGACTTTTAAACTCATAAGTATAACATGGAAATCTGAAATTGTTACTTTTAAACTTAAGATTTCACTAATATTGTCAATAATATCATTTTTAAACCTTGCTCAAAATTATAACTCACGATGGAAACTAATATTTTAGAAAATCCTGCCTATAAATTTCAAAATTAAAACTTTTGAAAGCATAATTATTACCCTGAATATCAAACTTTCATCATCTACATTGCTATCTTCAGTTTTTTTTTCAAGTGGTGGAAATTTGCTTCCATTAAAAACTTCAATACGTACCTTGTATATTTATTCTGTGGTTTAGCAAAATCTGAAACAAAGATAAACCACCAAATTCAGCATTTTAAATGTCTTTGTTTATATCATCACAAAAACAATGTAGATGCTAATTAACCATTTCGAACCCTAATATTTAGCAGTATGTTGATCAATGTAAAGTTAATCCTTTTAATTATATAGTTTCAAGTTATATTTAGTTTCAGGTTTAGTTTCAGCATTTCATTTATTAGTTTCAGTCGTAGCAGTGGTGGTAGTAGCATTGTTTGACTTGGACTATATTCAAAGACATTAAAAGGTAATATAATTATTTTTCTTAAAACAATTTTGTTGTCATCTAGTCATTAGGCTAACAGTTAATTTAACTGTTTTTTTATTATTATTATATTTAATTGATAAGCTCTCATTTGTAAATTCAAACTGCTTGAACATTTCTACTTGTGTTTGTGGGATTCTTGTGAAACTTCATCACAGTGATCTTGTTTTTCCAAATAGCCAAGGTTTTCCCTGGACTGCTACACTTGGAGAAACCATATGAAGAGAAAATGGCCGACAAAACATCACAAATATTTAATGAGACTGCCAAAAGAATTATTGAAGAGGTAAGCACTCATTTATCTTTCCCTATATTTCATTTTGGCCCAAATGTCATACTTAAAAAATATATTGGGGAGTAATGTTGATGTCACCTGTATTGCACTTAAGATTAACTTAAAAGACAATTTGTTCTTTGAGCCCAAAAACAAACAGAACACTGTTCACTAAAATGATATTTTTAATACACAGATTGACGGACAGTTCACAGGTGCAAAAAATGGATACATTAGAGCTATAGTGCTGGAGCTAAGGTAAGTTTCAGAGTCAAAATAGTATTTTCTATACAATAGTGAATATTTACAGTATGACACCAATTCTCTGCTTAGTGCAATATTCCTTAATTATGACATTTTTTCAAATAGGGAACAAAACGCTAATGCGAGGGCACAGAGACAGTCAGGAAACGTTGAAGCATCAGTAGAAATCATATATGAACCAACTGCTGAAATCACGCAAGAAACTGTAACAGAAACCATGAAAGATGTCGCCTGCACAGGATGTGCACTGGAAGGAACCTTTATCGGTGGGTTTTATACAAATATCTTGTTATTCTGGGTGCTCTAGGCTTTACCTTTCTCCTTTCTCTTATTCTATATGTAGCACATTCATTACACTTATCTTCCAGAATATCTGTGTTATATTATTCAGAAATATGTGGTGTTAAGACTAGTTCCCATTTTTGTTTTGCAACTTAATTTATTCTTCTTTTTATTTTTCTATTATTTTATTTTCTATCATTATGGTTTAGTTTTGTCAGATTTTTTTTTGTTACTACAAACTTATTTTTAATATTCTTGACAAGCATGGCACCACTGCATGGACAAAATATACATGTTATAATTTCTGTCAAGATTTTAAATCTGATGTATGTGCATGTTATGTTATAAAGTTTTCTGATGCCATCAACCTTTTTTTCTATTTCATTCAAAAGTCAAAAACCTTTGTGATTCCAATCCATGTGACACTTCATCTTCAAAGTGCAGTTCTGCAGAGGGCACTTTCCAGTGCACCTGTGGTGATGGCTTTATTGACACAGATTACACTGACAGATTATGCTTGGGTAAGGATATTTAACGATCAAGAAAGTTTAAATGTTTTTTCTGAGCTCTAACTGTAGTGTAATTTTCTGTATTTTAGCATGTCCCAGTGGTCAGAAACCTGTGAACAATGAATGTATAAAGTAAGTGCATCGACCTAACTGTCTGGTTTACTGTTTTCTGCAAGTCCAACGGTTTTAAGTTAAACTATGTTGTTGTTTTTTTCAGTTGTGGCTTTGGTTTGACTGGCTTCAACTGCAAGGACAGTGAGTATACAGTAGTGAAAACCAAAGCATGTTCATGATGATGTTAATTTTTATGTTTGCTTGAGGGGAGGAATTACAATAAGCATACAATTACAATTCACCATGCAATAAGTCACGTGTAAAGCAAATTATTTCTGTCATTTTAAGTGGAAAAAAAATTCAGAATTGGGTCAATGACTGAGAAACTGGGGAATATTTTTCTAAGTGTTAAACAGAAAATAGTCTTCAACACTGGTTCTAATGCTGGACCACAGCCATTAGCTGCATGTCTTAGCCCCACAGTGCAGCTACAAAAGCCTTTATTTAAAAAACTATGAGACACATAAAACATCTACTAAAGAAAATTAGATTTTAGCCCAGTGAATTTTCCCTCTAAAGCTATAATAAAATCTTTAAAATCAAATTTTCAATTTTGAGACAGAATGATCTCTAAAATGTGATCCTGTTGTATCAAGATCGTAAAAAGACTGAGACTAATTAGTGACTGCTTCTCTGTTTGCTAGACACGTTGTTGATCGTTGTGATCGTTTGCTGTATCCTCGGCGCTCTGGTGATCGCTACATTGATCGCTTTGCCATTGGTAGCAAAAAAGTAAGTTTGAACTCTGTTCATTTATCGACCTTAGCGACTTCTACAATCACCTTTTTTCTCTAAAACTGCATTCATATTTTTGCAATAGACTGCAAGCTATGCTAGATATGCAATTTTAAACACAACAGGAGAGACATTGTTGCAGTTTTCTGTGTTATTGTTTCTTTCAGATCCAAGAAGAAAAGCTCCAAGAGAAATGAGGAAGACTTTGGTAAACCCTACCAAAGTCATTCTGTTGCCAAGGCCCCACTATCCTACGGCAATGGCAACAGCAACGACTTTTCCGCTTCAGTTAAAGAGCCAACAAACAGCCTGGCGAATTCTGGGGCCCCTCGAATCCCACGAGCCACAGCCAACAGCAACTGGGAAAGCAGGACCAACCTGGAGATGACTCCAAGCAACAGTCGACAAAACTTGATTCCTTCAGGGATGAACTCGGTGGGTACACCTCTGCTCGACAACACAAACATCTGTGCTTTATTCACTCACAAATTATGATGTCTCTTCTTCTCTGCTGCAGCGATTCAACAACAACCAAGATGACATGTACTCGTTCTCCCAGAATCGACCCAAAAACCACGCTTATGAGGAGATGCAACCCAAGAGCAACCCTTATTCCCAGAACCGAGCCTCAAACCCTTACGCTCAGACCCGAGGCCAGACAAACCCTTACTTTAATTAAGGAAAGGGAAGCTGAATCACTTCAGGGGTTCCTATAATGGTGTTTTTTCCCCTAGTGACTGCAATTCATTGGAAACCCAATGATGTAAAAGATGTAAACAGAAGCATATCAGCTAAGATGTGCAACGTAATGTAGTAGATATTGTTGTATCATGTGTTCCTTTACTACTTTTAGCTATTATTGTGTGACTTCTATCCTATAAGCTGTAATAAACCAATCTGCTTTTCATTGTTTAAATCTTTTTAATTCTTGTATTCTGATTCACCCATAGTTCTGTATGCTGATTGAACATGAGTCCATCATTTATTCCATGTTGAAATTTCTTTTTGTTCATCTATGAATTTACTACATTTGTTTTTTGCTCAGCATTTCAGGCTTAATTTGAGTCTCAGTTTTAAGTTTAACTAAGTTTTGGTAAATGAGATGAGCTGAAAATTTCTCCAAATTAGAGAATGTGAAGATGTTCATCATCTTTCAATATATTTTATATAGCGGTAAAATTATTTATAATTCCAAAAGTTTGCAATATTTAGCAATGCTTGTATCCTTTCTCTTTTTGTATTTCATAGTATTATGTTGTATTTAACTCAAAAGCTGCAAATCAGAGATGATCTGTATTTGAAATTTACACTTGCATTTTTTATATGAGTAAATAATAAAGATTGGATTGCCTATTTTTGAGTCTAAAATGTTTTATAAAAAGGATAAAAGGATATTGCTGTTCATTCTGGTCACACAAACATCATTTTAATGTTTCTACCTCTGATTCATACAGTTTAGGTCAAAATTCTCTCATCATGAGAAAACAGGGTAACACTATTTGAAGGGGGTTGAATAAGACTGATATGACACTGTCATAAAAACCTGTCATGAACATGAATAAGCCTTCATGAATATTTATGACTGTTGTCATAAAGCGTCATTCGGTAAATTATGACACTTTTAATACAAAGTTGACATTATTCAAAATGTCTTTGTTATGACAACTTGACATTAACCAAGAAATCATTACTGATATAAATTTGTTATAAAGTATTACTGATTTCACTTTAAAAATTAGGTAACTTTATGTTATTAAAGGTAAAGTTTAAACAGTAATGATTTCCTGGTTAATGTCAAGTTGTCATAACAAAGACATTTTGAATAATGTCAACTATGTATTAAAAGTGTCATAATTTACCGAATGACGCTTTATGACAACAGTCATAAATATTCATGAAGGCTTATTCATGTTCATGACAGGTGCTATGTCATGTTTATGACAGTGTCATGACAGTCTTATTCACCCCCCTTCAAATAAAGTGTTACCAAAAACAGTCATATTCAATAAAAACAATACATTCATAACCTCTAACACTAGCATTATTTAGATCACTAACACTCATACTGATGTTTTCAAGCCTTTATTTTTGTTATGATTATTTTCTGATGATATTTAAATCAACTCAATAAAAAACATCTTCATGGCAATCATGTTTAATACTTTCTTAAATATTGCTATTTTCAAAAGCCACTTCTAATCTCATTTATTGAATGTGTCTGTAAATTTTATGTTAAATTTGGGCTTTGATTTATGCATGAAAAACTAACTATTGCTGTTGGATGGAATATTTATCCAATAAAACAACTTAAGTTTTTTAAAATAAAAGCCGAGTCACAAGTTTGAGTAAAGTGAGAAGTACAGCAAGGGATTATCAGTTTTTGTCTTTGTTGTGGTTCAAAATTACACATCCAGCCTGAATTATACACATATTACCTTGGCTGGTTTTTCTTCCACTACACACTGATCATTTGACAAGCTTCCAGTTATAACCCTGCCTGGATATTTACATTTGTAATATTTTGAACTAATAAATAATTCAGTCAGAAGATTCTGTCAACTACTATGCGCGTTATGATTGGTTGTCTACACTGCACCCAGCAATCCCTTTGGATATCTACAGTTGGGGGGTGAATTTGTTTACAACTTACCCAATCTGATCAGGTAATCTGGGAAGAAAACGTGGCCCTTTGACAAATACATTTCAGCAATAATAACCAATTATTAGTGATTAATTTTAAGCTTGTGAGAGGAAAGCAGGGTTATTTAATTTATGTGGTAGGGGGAAAAAATTCATTGTTGGACAGTTTTAATAAGCATCACAAAGGCTTTGTGTTTTCATAGGCTTGGCTTTATTGGATGACTTTGTCTGCACTCCACTCTTCTGTAGCTGTGTTTCAATCAACATTGTTTTTTAATTTTTTTTTCTAAGTATCACATTCGTATAATTTGAGGGAAACGTCAAAATTCCAAATACTCTCCTCAATTTTGTAATAAAAACAAAATAAATGATGCTCACTTGAGGTGTTTTTGGCTTTTCCGAAAAAGAGTCGATGAGCAAAAAGGGAGACGGAAACACATTTGATGAATAAGTTCTCACATCAACCTTTCCCATTTACGGGTGGGTCTGTGCCATACCAGAGGCACGATACACTGAAAGTTTCCTGCAACTTCCTGGAGTGAAAGATGCAAATAAATCTGTTCCAAGTCTGTTGATTTTCTTCAGAAGCTGATAGCGATGAACTCCACTTCAATGTGACTAATGGAATGAGCGGTGTAGCTTACCTTTGGTCAGGATGATACGTGGAGCACCTTCAAGTCATCGAGTGATGATTAAATAACATGATATGACTGTTTAAACCAGCTTTTTTTGTCCCACCAACACCTAAAATGAAGTTGAAATGGAGCAAGAGTTGAAGAGAGTATCAATGCAAAGAGAATAAAAGTCAAGATAAAATCTATTTTTGTTAATGAGCAGCAATTCAGCTACACTTCAGGTCCCATTAAAACATTAATTTCTTAGTAATCAATCCCTAATCTCAGCAGTCAATAATTTAATTGAGTTCATGCCAACTTCATACATTTTATTTATGCATATTTTTATCCTTTTATTGTAGGTGATTGAGTGACTTCATGCAGTCCCACCCTGTTTTATTTGTAACCAAATGTCTGTAATGACACATGATCAGTGGGCTAAATTATTGAGACCTATTAGATACATCATAGTAAGCAATTCAGTGATAATTTTTGAATGTATTAATAGGGTTAGTGAATAAATCAAGCTTCAAATTATTTCAGTGTTAACAGAGGACAGATTAACAGCAATAAACAACTGACAAGGAATGTAATCATTAGTTTCTATGGTTTATTATTAACATCTTTGATGTACAGATAAATATTTGCATGACAAGCTTTAGTCATTCTATAAAGATATTTATCCAGCACATGGATGTTTGACATGTTTATGTAGTACTTTGGTGTTTATACAACATGTAATTTCAGTTTTCTAAATAATTTATAGGGAAAATCACAGTTTAGTAATTGTGCAGAATGATTGAGAACACAGCTGAGCCATTGGTTTCAGGACAAACTCCTACCCCCAATAAATAAGATAAAAATTTGCACACTCATCAATAGCCTCATTCAAGCAGGATCTGCCGTAAGTCTTTGTGACATAACTTCAACCAGATATAATATGATCCCAGAGATTTTGGTCCAGAGTGACATTATAGCATCGCACAGTAGCTAGAGATTTTTCATATGGACTTCCAAGACGCGATTCTCCCGTTCCACAACATCCCAGAGCTGCTCTGTTGGGTCCAGATCTGGAGGCTCTAGAAGCTCATTTATTATTTAAAAATTACACAATCAAACCAAAACAAAATACAAAGTAAAATGGTAGTTTTGGTAATTTAAGGAACAAAGGGACAATAATTTATATAAGAAACAAAAAATAACAATGAATAAATGAGACAAAATAAGTTTTCCAAATCTTTTTTTTTTCTCCTCCCATTATAAAACTTATAAGATTTTAACAAAAACTGCAGGTGTGTGTCTGTGTCTGATGGTTAAAACATGTTTTTCATCCAGTGGGTAGAGAATCCAGAAATGTAAAAAGTACAGCGTACTAAAAATAGTCCTAAAAGTAAATTTTCTTTTTTCAAAAAAACTTACTCAAGTAGATGTAATTGCATAAATGTAACTAGTTATTTCTCAACTCTGGCTGTAACTGATAGAGATCTTGTTCCATTCTGGGAAGAATATGTATTTCTTCACCACATTGTAAAACTGATTGTTAAACATGACTTTGGAAATTTATATTTATGGCAGCTTATTTTTGTAGCTAGGAGTGTAGTACTTTAAGGTAAGCTACAACTCTATGGCACTTACTGATTCTTAAAATACTTTCGTCTATGTCTGGATCTGGGGGGAAGAACTTGCTTTCTGTCCTTTCACCTGCCTCAGTTATAACTAGTTACATTTACTTCAGTAACTTTGTGAAACAAATAAAAAATCAAAAACTTTTAGGAGTACTTTTACTACACCGTACTTGTTACTTTTACTTAAGTGATGTTATTAGGAAGCACTGTCATTCTTACTTGAGTAAAATTTCTGAATATTCACTGTCAGTAACTTTACAGAATAAAGAACAAGATCGTTTTAACCAAATCTGTGTGAGATAAAGACACATGCAATGTTTATTGCTTGTTTCATAACTGATGACTATATAATGATTTTATGATGTAAAGCACTTTGAACTGCCTTGTTACTGGAATAAGCTATAAACTTGACATCTATTGTTGTTAAAATGGGACTCATCATTTGTACAAAGGTTTGTTGTTCTTTATTTTCTCTCTGTTGAGTCTTCTGTTTCTTTTGGAGACATAAAGACTACAGTAAATACATATATCATGGAAAGTACCTTACCTTATTATAACATTTATTGAATTTACAATATCAAGTGTAAGTATTAGTTTAATAACTTTTATATTGAAGAATTATGACTTAGAAAAGTGTTCATTCTGCTTGGATTTGTTATTCTGCAAGATTATCTATTGTAATAATTTCTTAAATATCAGAATTTGAGAATTTTTGTCTCTCTGGTGACGTGATTTCTAAATAATAGGTAAAATGATCTAATCAGCCTTTTACTAGACAATACTTATTTTTTTCTTGAGTAATTTCTTGGGCAGTTTGAGTAAAACTATATTGAAGAAGTCATTGGTTATAAGTCATTGTAAATTGCATCTGTTTTAGCCTTGATTTCAAGGAACTCAGCGTTTCAGCTGTTAAACAGTTTTCTGGAAGTTTGTTCCAGATTTGTGAGATGCAGAGCAGATCAGAACCAGAAGACCTGAGAGGTCCGAAGGCTGAGACTCCAACAGCAGATCTTTAATGTATTGTGGTGCTAATCCATTCAGTGATTTATAAACTACCAACAGTATTTTAAAGTCTGTTCTCGGAGCTACAGGGAGCCAGTGTAGTGACTTTAGAGCTGGTGTGATGTGCTCTATCTTCCTGGTTTTAGTGAGGATACCAGCTGCAGTGTTCTGGATCAGCTGCAGCTGGAGGATTTTTTTTTTTTGTCACATTTATTGCAGTAATCAATGCAACTAAAGATAGACATGTGAATGAGTTTCTCTAGAAGTTACTGAAACATTAGTCCTCTCATCCTGGAAATGTTCTCCAGGTTGATAGAAGGCCGACTTTGTAACTGTCTTTATGTAAGTCTGATATGTGAGTCTGAAGGTTCAGGTCAGAATTCATCACCACACCCACATTTCGAGTTTCTAGCTGTGTGTTGACTCTAGATCGTTCCTCTTTAGGTCCAAAGACAATAACTTCAGTTTTGTTTCTGTTCAGTTATGGCACATTAACACACTGATTTGTCTGTTTAGTGCACAGATGGATAAGAGTTGCCTGGTGACCAGTAAAACATTCATTTGTTCCTAAATCCTGTGGCAGACACAGTTTATGGTGAAAGATAACTTTAAGCAAATAAAAGACATAGCTTTTGAAAAAGATGTGGCCGTTGAGTTTTTTTTATTTTATTTTTTTTTTTTTTTACGAAACACATTTAGTGCCCTGCAACGTCCGAGGAGGCGTGGTCACTGATTAAAACTTAGCAGTCAAGGTTGACTTCACATTCATCTCAGGCTTCTAACCTCTCAGGTGTCATCCACTCATAGCTTGTACTGCTTCGGGTCTTTTTGTGGGATTTTAACGTTTATTTAATTTTTTTGTTTGTTTGTTTTTTGATAATGGCTAAAACATTGACTGTGACATTCATCCTTTGGATTATCATAACCACTGTCGGTAAGTGTTAATGCTTTAATATACAATGTTTCAATCGTTTTGTTTAGAAGTAGTAGTCGCAACTTTTTTCTGCTCTAGTTTGATTCTTTATTATTTTTTGTCCTTATTCAGGTCAGACTCCATCACTCCATTAATGGAAGAGCAAACATCTAATGTTTGTTCTAATTGCATTAACAAACATTAGATGTTTGTTAATGCAAACATTAGATGTTTGCATTAACACTAGATGTTAATGATTAATGCAGAAACAGCTGGTCTATAAAGACTTATAAGCAGAAGTGGAAAGAGTAAAAAAATAATAAAAGTACAATTACTTAGATAAAATGTTCCTTAAATACAAGTTACCACTCTAAAAAGTTAGTCAAGTAAAAGTTTAAAAGTATCTCATTAAACTTTCATTTTTAAGCAAATGAAAACTTTCATAAAACATTCATAAGATGTTTTATGACTGGAAAGTGCTCATAAACTCATAAATAGATCCGATTTCAAATGTAATTGAGTAAAGCACATAACTGAAAACATGCTTAGGTAGAAGGAAAAGTTCAGGTTTTGTAAACTACTTTAAAAAGTAACAATTACAGACAAATTGTACTTAATTATAGTAGCACGAGTAAATGTAACCAGTTACTTTCTATTACTTTCTGTTTATAAGTGACGGGAAGCCGTCTGGATGAAAAAACAACAAAACATGAACACTGTATGCGCTGGGTTTTTACCTTAGAATGGCCAACTCTGTTATTCCTGTCAGTTTGATACAGTAGAGGCTTCCACACTTCCCATGTTTGTGTCCTCTGTCACTTTTATCAGCAGTTAAAACTGTTTAATCCGTTGTTAACATGTTGTAACCTGTTTTTCCGAGCCGTCTTTAAACTCAACATGAGCGCTACGAAGCTCGCGCTGGGTTTCCACCTGTGAAGGAGACTTGCTGCTGCTGTGCGGAGCTACGTAGGTTTGTGTTAGAATCACGGCAGCAAACCAGCAAAACGCAAAGAACTTTTCACAGTTTTTCCCTCCAAACTAACCGACTGAGTTGAGTAAAGCTGCTGGATGCAGGTAATGTTGGCTAAAAGATTACTTTAGCTAACTTTACCTAGTTAGCTAAAGGTAAAGTTAGCTAAAAGATGACTAGCTAATATCAATACAGAACCTTAAGCTTAACAAGTACCTTGTAGGCTACCGATGTTGGTGTCTATTTTCAGCTACGTACAGTCATTTTGCCAGACAGCCATTTGTAATCCATAGAGGGGGCGCAGAAAATGTTTGGAAACCACTGGGGGGGGGGGGCGCAGAAGAAAAAGTTTGGGAACCACTGCCCTAACCCTTAAGAGTGAAATTTCAACATAAATACGGTGTAGTAGAGATTTGCCGATCAGGTTTTTTCCTGCCGATTCCGATCACCCATGAGGGCTGTTCACCGATACCGATCACATATTATTTTTTCAGAGATTATCTGTCTCATGTTAGGATGGCAAAAGTTTTAATACGTATATAAAATTTATTTTTTTAAGTTAGATGCTGCAGCTTCAAACAGAGGTTCGGTGTGAGTCACTACCAGGTGGAGCAGAAGCGGCGCTCCGTCTGTGAAATATTACTACCTGTAGCGCGGTTCAACAGCGAGAGCAGAACCAGCGTCTTACATCGCAGCTCGAAGACTTTAATAATTTTGCGGGTTATTTGTTTAGCTTTCTGACCGTCATGCTAATCCGGGTGAGTGTTTGTAGCTGTGCGCTGCTTTACCCGCTATCTGATCTCTCCATACGTCTTTTTTTACTGCAGTGAGCCTCAATGTAGCCAAACTCCGTCAAGTATGACTTTGTTTTTATGCCATATTAGATTCGTCGTGTTGATGCATTTTGACGTGCTTCACCCCACGTGCTTCAATTTTCCGCCGCAACATGCAAACTTTCCCATTCACTCAGTGCGACATAGTTCCACATCGCTTAGGATTTGTTGCTGAGCGTTTGCGCAGTGTGAAGGAAAGAGGAGACCAGCTGCACAGGCAGGCTGCGAAATATGATGCAGGTGATCAGTTTGTGTGATCCGCAACAAGAGACCGTGATCGGCGATCACCGATCATACACTTTTTCACGGAAATTGGTAGATTATGATCGGTGGCCGATCGATCGGCACACCTCTACTGTGCAGTTATTAAATCCAGTACAAACTAATGTGCAACTGTGTAGGTTAAATTAAAAAACATAAAAGTTGTGAAGGTGTATTTAAAAGTAAAAACAGGAGATTTACAGTAAGTGACCATAACAAAATATGCAAAAGATGGAATCCAGATAAAGGCAGCACTGTTACTTAAAATTAATAAAACTGTGCCAATGAATAAATGCTAACATAAGTATCACAACCACAGCAACGACAGAAGCAACGTCAACTACAGAACCTCCTGTGTCAACCGCAGATGGATCAACACATTCCATGACAACAAAGTCTCCATCATCTGCACCAAGCACAGAAGCTACAACAGCTTCGACTCCTATAAAACCACCGACATCTGCACCAACCACAGAAGCTACAACAGCTTCAACTCCTATAAAACCACCGACATCTGCACCAACCACAGAAGCTACAACAGCTTCAACTCCTACAAAACCACCAACATCTGCACCAACCACAGAAGCTACAACAGCTTCAACTCCTACAAAACCACCAACATCTGCACCAACCACAGAAGCTACAACAACTTCGACTCCTACAAAACCACCGACATCTGCACCAACCACAGAAGCTACAACAGCTTCAACATCGACAAAACCACCATCTGCACCAACCACAGAAGCTACAACAGCTTCGACTCCTACAAAACCACCGACATCCACACCAACCACAGAAGCTACAACAGCTTCGACTCCCACAAAACCACCGACATCTGCACCAACCACAGACACTACACTAGATACAACACCGACCAAACCTCCGACATCTGGACCAACTACAGACACTACACCAGCTTCAACACCGACAAAACCAACAACATCTGGACCAACAACAGACACTACACCAGCTTCAACACCCACAAAACCTCCGACGTCTGGACCAACAACAGACACTACACTAGATACAACACCGACCAAACCTCTGACATCTGGACCAACCACAGACACTACACCAGCTTCAACACCCACAAAACCTCCGACGTCTGGACCAACCACAGACACTTCACCAGCTTCAACACCCACAAAACCTCCAACATCAGGACCAACCACAGACACTTCACCAGCTTCAACACCCACAAAACCTCCAACATCAGGACCAACCACAGACACTTCACCAGCTTCAACACCCACAAAACCTCCAACATCAGGACCAACCACAGACACTACACCAGCTTCAACACCCACAAAACCTCCAACATCAGGACCAACCACAGACACTACACCAGCTTCAACACCCACAAAACCTCCAACATCAGGACCAACCACAGACACTACACCAGCTTCAACACCCACAAAACCTCCAACATCAGGACCAACCACAGACACTACACCAGCTTCAACACCGACAAAACCTCCAACGTCTGGACCAACCACAGACACTACACCAGCTTCAACACCGACAAAACCTCCAACGTCTGGACCAACCACAGACACTACACCAGCTTCAACACCGACAAAACCTCCAACGTCTGGACCAACCACAGACACTACACCAGCTTCAACACCCACAAAACCTCCAACATCAGGACCAACCACAGACACTTCACCAGCTTCAACACCCACAAAACCTCCAACATCAGGACCAACCACAGACACTTCACCAGCTTCAACACCCACAAAACCTCCAACATCAGGTCCAACCACAGACACTACACCAGCTTCAACACCCACAAAACCTCCAACATCAGGTCCAACCACAGACACTACACCAGCTTCAACACCCACAAAACCTCCAACATCAGGACCAACCACAGACACTTCACCAGCTTCAACACCCACAAAACCTCCAACATCAGGTCCAACCACAGACACTACACCAGCTTCAACACCCACAAAACCTCCAACATCAGGACCAACCACAGACACTACACCAGCTTCAACACCGACAAAACCTCCATCACCAACACCAGCTTCAACAGCTACTCCACAAACAGAAACTCCACCAACAAAGGGTCCAAGTCTTTCACCAAACACAGAATCTTTCTCAACGCAAGCTCCCTCCACAGCACCAGAACAAGGAACTACAGCACCTCCAAGTAATTCAGTTTCTTTGCAAATACATATAATATTTAGAAAGTACTATTTAAGTAAAATTGTCATTTTGTCATAATTATCAAGGTGCATGTGCTTCAAACCCATGTCCTGGTGAAAGCACCTGTGAAGAACGTGCTGACCTGATTTACCTGTGCTTGTGTCTGGCTGGTGAATTTCATTATAAGGATCGAGGCTGTAAAAAATGTGAGTATCTGAGTGTAAAGCAACATGGGAATAATCTTCTTCATTTAGCTTAGTGTAGAAACCTGTGAAGCAAGACCGTATTGTACATTTTGTTGCAGTGTCACCAAAATGACTTATGTTATTCATAAACAGGCTTAGGAATCTGTCCATTAAAGCAATAGAATCAGTTTTTTGGGGGAGAGTGGGAGGTTTGATCTTTTTTAACTTGACTATATGAATGACCTAACTTCACTAAAGCTACATTAAAGAAGTAATTATCTATCCCTTGTTTCATTGTCTGTTAAAGGACTCAGATACAGGCATGAATTTAGAGCGTAAATTGCTGCCCCCTGCTGATCATTGTGGGGATTTGTAAAGCGTTTCAAAGTAGACTTCCTCATCTAGAAAAAAAGAAATGTCAAAATAACGTGGATCTCAGTATAGTGACTTGTAGGGCCAATAGAATTGAATAAATATTAACCTTCAATTAATATTTATGACTCTGAATCTTATAACTATGTCCTAGTTTCGAGCTTCAAACTAACAACTGAACAAGAACTTGTCGAAATTTACTTTTACACTCATGGTCATGATTATGAACTTCACATTTTTGTACTGTAAATTAAATACCAAATTTGTAGAGTAACATGGAAACTTGAAATCATTACTATGAAAGAAAAATATATAACTATTATGTTAATACTTTTATACTCAAAATTTTAAGTTTGACATACAAAATGATAAAATGATGATTTTGAAACTAGATTATGACTGACAATCAATTCTGCCTATAAATCTCATAAGTATGACTTTTAAACACTTTTTTTTATTTTAAAATAGTGAATTCTACTTTGTTTTTTAATGCTGGATATATGCTTTCTTAAGAAAAATTATAATGTCCATCTTGTATATGTTTTCTGTGGTATATACCCACCACAAAATGTGTTTATATATTTTGCATATATTAAGAAACAAACTTTATATATACACTCCAACTATTAATCATTTTGAATCCTAAAGTTCATATGTGTTTTGTCCCTTTCAGTGTTAATGCTTTTAATTATACGGTTTGAAGTTAGATTTAGTTGCTGGTTTTCTAGCCATGATTTATTTATTAAAATAAAATCTGTAGTAGTAGTAATAGGATATACCAGGTTAACAGTAACTTAACCAAATTAATAGTAATGTAACTGGCTAAGATATCTAACTGAAAAATATGATACTGTGGTAAATTGTCATTTTAGAATTTAAATTACTTAAATGTTTGTGTGGGATTTTTGCGGAAGTTTCTGACAATAACTTTGTTTTCCCAAATAGCCAAGGTTTTCTTTAGACTACTATTCTTGGAGATACCATATAATGACAAAATGGCTGACAAAACATCACAAACATTTAATGAGACTGCTAACACAATTACTTATGAGGTAAGCACTCATTTTTCTTTCACTATATTTTATTTTGGCTCAAACATTGTACTTAAAACAATATTGGGGAGTAATGCTGGTGTCACCTGTATTGTACTTAAGATTAAATTACAAGATATTTTGTTCTTTGAACCTAGACAGAATGCTGTTCACTAAAATGGTATTTTTAATACGCAGATTGACAAACAGTTCAGAGGTGTAGCAAAAGGATACGTTAGAGTTTTAGTGCTGGAGCTAAGGTAAGTTTCAGAGTCAAAACTGTATTTTCTATACATTAGTGAATATTTGCAGTGTGACGTCAACTAATCCACTTTTTCGTACAATCTCCCTTAATTGTGACATTTTTCCACATAGGAAAAATATGACAACTACAGTGAGGTCAGAGACAAACGGGGTTGAAGCATCAATAGAAATAATCTATGAAGCAACTTCTGACATCACAGAAGAAAATGTGAGAGAACGATGGAAAAGGTCGTCTGTGAAACCTGTCCACTGGCAGGAAGTTTTCAAGGTGGGTTTTATACAAATATGTTCTTATTCTGCAGTCTAGTTTATGTTTCTCTTATTCTACATACAGTACGTTCATTACAGTTATCTTCCAGAATATCTGTTATATTGAACACAAACCATTTCTTACACTAGAGTTTTGCCTTTGTATTTTTTTGTTACTACATACTTATTTTAAACATTCTTAACATGAATGGCACCACAACATGCACAAAATATAGAAATTTTTGTGCATTTTGTGCAGTGATACATTTTGTGATTTCTGTAATGATTTCAAGTCTGAAGATGTTCAGAAGAATTTAGCTTTCAGTGATGTTCTTGATTATATGTGCATGTTCTGTCATGAGGTTTTCTGATCTCATCATCCTGTTTCTTTCCCATTTCAAAGTCAAAAGCGCTTGCGATTCCACTGCTTGTGAGGAAACATCTTCAAACTGCACCCATACAAATGGCCTTTTGACATGCGAGTGTAAACATGGCTACCTTACCTCAAATTACACTGGCAGATTATGTGTGGGTAAGGATATTTAATATCAGGAGAGTTGAAATGTGTCGCTAAGCACCAACTGTAGTGTAACTTTCTGTACTTTAGCATGTCCCGCTGGTAAGAAAGCTGAGGACGGCACATGTAAATCGTAAGTCTATCGATCAAAGTATTTGGCTCTATGGTTGTCTGCAAGTCCAACAGTTTTGTTAAACTATGTATTTTGTTTCAGATGCGGCTTTGGTCGTACTGGCTTTAACTGTAAGGACGGTGAGTATGCAGAAGTGAAAGTTGAAGCACATTCATCAAGATGTTAATTTTTATGTTTAGGGTGGGGACAGGCAGCATGCCTGGATTTGGTTTATTATCTAAATTCTGAGTTGGAGTGTCTTAAAAAGAATCTGTTTGCAAAGCTGCACATTCAAAATACAGAATTCATACTTCAGACACAAAACAAAAAAATTCATTAAAAAATATTAAAGTTACCCTGTAATTTGAAGCTTTTATCCTCACAAGCCTGTTGTAGTCTACAAAATAGTTCTCATATGTTACTGTATTTTCTGCAGCAGAATATTTTGCAAGTGCAACTGACATTGGAAAATCTGCTTAGCTGGTGTGTCATGTAGTCTGTAAAAAATACACCACTGTGAGAATTTTCAGATACTTTACGCATTTATCAGAGTAAGGTCTTTAACGTTCAAACTTAAGGTTCTTGAGGCTGATTCAGTTACATGCACCTTGTCATTTTCTACCTTTTAACTTTCTGGGTTGTATATGCTTCTTAGCAGGAAAAGAGGTTTTCAACCTCAACAGGATTTTATTCTGGTATAATAAAATATAGATGAAAAAAAAACTTCAAGCAAATGAAATTATTTCTAGGCAATAGACAATCAAATTTCAGAATCGGGCCAATGACACAGAGAAGCTGAGGAATATATTTCTAATAGGAGTTATAATGGGGGCACCACATGTGTCAGGGTAGAGCCAGTTCTGACTTGGGCCTTTTGCTGCTCATCGTTTCCTTCTTTCTAGACTTTACTAGCTGTGCAGCTATTGACAAAGGCCACTGGTGTCTCAAAAAACTTTTTAAACAAGTTATCAAACTAATATGAACACAAAACATGAACTAAAAAGTAGTTTACTAGTTTGTTTTTTATATGAAAGTGAATATTCCCTCTAATAAAATCTCAGATTGAATCAAATCTTCAAATTTGAAAAATTGCTATGTGATCCTGTAAAGGCTGAGACTCATCATTGACGGCTTCTTTGTTGTTTGTTAGAAACGTTGTTGATCGTTGTGATCGTTTGCTCCATCCTTGGATTCCTGATGATCGTTGGGTTGATCGCTCAGCCATTTGTAATAAAAAAGTAAGTTTGAACCCTGTTCATTCATTACCTTAGTGACTTTTATAACCACTTTTGTCTTGTATGTTTTTTCTAAAGCTGCTAGGTGTGCAAGGACATTTTAAAGTTGGGTGGTTTACAAATTAATTGCAGATAACAATAGAAAGCTAGCTGCAAACACAACAAGACAGACAGTTGCAGAACTCTGCGTTATTCTTTTTTCAGGTTAAAGAAGAAAGGGTCCAAGAGCAAAGAGAAAGACCTTTGGAAACCCACCCAATCCTCTTCCTTTGTCAAGCCTCCACCGCCCTACAGCAGCAGCAACGAGTTTTCCACTTGGATCAAAGAGCCAGCAAACAGTCCGGTAAATTCTGGGTTCCCTCGAATCCCACGGGCAAATACCAGCAGCAACTGGGGTAGCAAGGCCAACCTGGAGATGACTCCGAGCAACAGCCGACAAAACTTGTTTTTTTCAGGGGGAAACTCGGTAGGTATATTTCTGCATGAAACGTCATGTAGACAAACATCTATGCTTTATTCACTCATAAATCCTAATATTTTTTCTTCTCTGCTGCAGCGATTCAACAACGACCAAGATGATATGTTTTCATTCTCTCAGATTCGACCCAAAATCAACCCCTATGAGCAGCTCCAGTCCAGAAGCAGCACATACTCTCCGTACCGAGCCACAAACCCTTACGCTCAGATCTGAGGCCAGACAAACCCTTCCTTTAAATAAGGAGAGGGAAGCTGAATCACTTTACAAATTCCTATAGTGGTGTTTTTTCCCACGTTAGTCCAATTCATTGAAACCCCTTGATGTAAGAGATGTAAGTAGAAACCATATCAGCTGGGATGCTCAATGTTATATAGCAGATATTGTATCATGTGTTTCTTTATTACTTATATCTTCTATTTTGGTCTGTTATAAGCTGTAATAAATCAGTCTGTCTTTAATTGTTGAAATCTTGACATTTGGTTTATAATTACTAAATTCTGAATTAGTTAGTTGAACATGAATTCTTAATGTATGCCATGCATATTCTCTATGATGAAAAAAAAATCACTTGAGGACTTCTTGCCCTGTACTTTTTTTATTGTTGTTGTTCATCTACAAATTTACTAGAGTTGTCTTTTCTCAGCGTTTCAGGTATGAGTCTCAGTTTTATGTTTAAGTTTTGGTAAATGAGATGAGCTGAAAAATTCTCCAAATCAGAGAATGTGAAAAGCATATTTCCATATGATTTGAGAAGAAGTGAAATCATTTATCAAATAATTCCAATAGTTTGTAATATTTATAGCAATGTTTGTTTATTTTTCCTTTATTGCCTCATGTGATATAGCTATTAACTGACAAGCTGTAAATCAGAGATTATCTATTTATCTTCTCATTGGAATTTCAAATAGCATTTTTTTAAATTTGGGAACAATAAAGTTTGCATTGCTGTTTTTGGAGTTTCAAATGCTTTATAAGGGGCTGCATAGTGATGCAGTTGTTAGCACTGTTGCCTTGCAGTGAGAAGGTCCAGAGGTCTTTCTGCATGGAGTTTACATGTTCTCTCTATGCATGCCTGGATTCTCTCTGGATACTTCAGCTTCCTCCTGCAGTCTAAAAACATGAATGTTAAGTTAATAGATCTGTCTAAATTGCCCTTTGTTGTGTGTGTGTGTGTGTGTGTGTGTGCGTGTGTGTGTGTGTGTGTGTGCCTCTTACCCACACACACATGCACACACACAGGCAGAGGCCCCCTCACAAGCCTGTTAGAAAAACATAAGGATGTTAGAAAATGGATGTTTTATACGGGTGATCCGAGTATGATGGACATATAACAAAATGTTCATATGTATAAAAGTTTATACTTAATAAAAATTATGTTTAATACTTTAGTTTAAAAGGGTACTTTGATCTCTCTTTTTTTAATGATTGTAAAATAACACCAAAAAACACTTTTAAAAAATTGAATAGATTAAGTTATGCATCAAGCAATTAAAGAAATTATTATAACATTTATGCAAGAGAAATGTCTGTCAATTGATTCAACAAAAATATTTACTATGCATCAGAAAATTCAGAAATTAAAATCCAGGGGTACTTTGAATTTTTCTCCACCAGAGGGAGCTACTCTACAGAAGCTGAAATCATTTAATTTTTTGTTTTTATTTTTTTCATATTTTTATTTCTTGCTTCTATCATTTCCACTGTAAAGATTCAGTGTTATTAGGGTAATTCACTCCTCCATTAGCAAACTAGTGCAGATGTGGATGTCTGCCATTTTTCTTACAAAGATATCCATAAGCAGCTGTATAGATTAGTGTCAGTACTGTGCTTAAATGAATTTCATAAGGAATATCAATTCAGGAACAACAAACCTCACCATAATAAACTGTAAATTTCCACAGTATGCCATTATCCTGGCATACATGTGTGTTACAATTTCAGACTGGCACAGGAGTTATCGTGCTATTTTAGTCATTTCAATTTATTATGGAAATGAGTTTTTTTTTGCCATTCCATGTCTTTATTTCCATTATCCAAATTGTACATTCTCAGAGCCAACAGATACTCCACCTGCAGGACAAAAATTAAAAATAGAATCTAATGAAAGAGCAAAATATTGAGATTGAAGACAAAGTTCTGCGTCTTTAAAATGACAAGGTGTTTCCAGCTTGTAATTCCTCTTTGGTGACAGCAGATGTCAGCAAAAGATTAGAACCCAACATTTAAGTCTGGCACCAGCTTAACTGTCTCTTAAACGGACCTGCACATTTCAGCGTAACAGCGACACACAACAAACTTTCTAACCAGATTCCCAAATAGTTATACAACTTGCTCCTGGACTCTCATCTGTTGTAGTGGAAACCAAGTTAGGAATTTACAGTTTTGTTTCACAGTTAAACCTTTGCACAGTTTTTATAGCTGTAGCCTTTTTGATAGTTATGACTTTGTGTTCTTAGTATTTAAGTATAATTTCAAATTTACAAAAGAGTTTTGAATATCCCAGAAACTTTGCTTTAGAGATTGAAAGGCTGTGGATGGACCGAAAACATAGAAAATGTTGCAGATTTTCAATAATGTAAATGGAGGAGACACTGAAACCAAGGACGGAACCCTGTGGGACACCTTTGGAAACGAGAAGAAACTGAGAATATTCAACTACTGCACCCTGATAGGTACAGTAGCTAGAAAACCATAAAAAACAACAATCCCAAGGTTGAATAGTATTGCTATTAAAATGGAATCATAAACTGAATCAATAGCTTTTGATGAATCAGTAAAAGTTGCAGCACAATGCTGACTGGAGTCCAGAGCAGAGGTTATGTCACCTAAATCATTTAAAACGTCTTTGACACATTTATGACCAGAATGGAAACCATGACTGATAAGTTATTGGCCTTAAGATAGCAAGTTTACTGTTTCTAAATAAGTCTGCCCAGGACATTGGAGGCACAAGATAAAATGGAAATCAGCTTGTAGCTGTTCAGGTCAGATGGTGTTTGAAGCCTAATGGGTTTCCAGTCAGTTGGTATTTTACTGGTATAGATAAATTGGGCGACGGTCACTGAAAGTTCCCTGAATTCAGCACTGATGGGTAAAATAACACTTAAATAATATAATAATAATGAATATCTACAAATTAAAACACTAAAAATAAAAGCAAGACTGAGTTCAACTCTTCCTGTTTTATGCTCCTATCTGGTCAACACATCCCCAGGGATTTAATGCCTTATTAGCTAAGCAGTTTAAAAGTTATTAATAGTTTTTTACACAAAAATATTTATTAAATCTCTCTTACAGAAGATCATTTACAAAACCAGGTCCTCTGATATCAGTAAGTATCTGAAAAATATATGTTACCTTTTTGTTGGAATCACCAGGGACCAGTTTTAACATCTCCAATGTCCACAAATGAAAGAACAGCCATGTAAAATAAACCCAGGATGAAACCTGAACACTACTGCTTCAGGTTTGATCATATTTCTCTTGCTTTTATAGCCTTTAGTCTGTTAACACTGGGGTATTTCATAGGCTTTATTTACTATACAAAACCTTCTTAAATAGTTTATTATGACTGATTCAGAATAAGTCAATGTATTGTATCTCAGAATATTTTATACTTGTGTATAATTACAGATGTTGGTTGCCAGCACAAGGGTGGGACTAGTTCCACCCTGTTTGGTACAATCTGACCTTTGATTATAAAATCTCCTTAGTTATGATATCACTCAATCATAGACATAAATCAATAAAACCTCTATGTCTATGAAAGCAATCAAATCACTAACTGAGATTAGAAAAGGATTGATTGCTAAACCTAACCCTGAGTGAAAAATGAAGCCTTTATGTTACCTGATGTATCCCTGGCTTGCTGTTCATTTACAGAATCCACTTATATTCACCTTGGATGTTGGTTGGGAAAAAAGGGTGGCTTAAACACCCGTCTCATGTCAACATAAAATGACTTGAAGGTATTCGGAGTATCATTGTGATAACAGGAAAGTTACACCCTCAACAAGGCGGGATGCCCATTACAAACATAACAACTGATACAATTAGAAGTCAGATTGAGCAAAAAATTGTAGGTATTGAGCTTCTATTGTGGTCTGAAAAAATGTACCACTCCAATCAAAAACAACCAATCAGAGCCAGTCTTAGGGCTGTCAATCAACCTCATGTACTCCCTGCTCAATATGTTAATGGCAGAGAAACGACTTACTGGTACATAAAAACCCTTTATCCGCTGTTATTGTTAGAGAAGCTCAATGTTATGTCATAAAATGTGTTTTATAAAAGTTACATACTGCAGCTTTTCTGAGCACATAATGAAAGCACACTGTAAATATGCTGAGATCAAAAGTCTTCTTTAAGTGTACAGATTATGACAACTGTTTCAGGCCTAGGTAAAGTCATCTGATTTTTCAGAAACCAAAATCTGGTCACCCTAAGTTAGGACAATCAGAAATGCAGAGCGGTCTGTCATCAGCACAGCTGCAATAATTAATACTGATAATCCTGATGACCGGTGTTGGTCTTCCTTTAGTTATTATCTCCTGCCTCAATTGAAAATCTACTTTAGAAAACTGTTTAAGTGTAGAAAAGTAGTCTTTCATGTAGACGTCGGAAGAGAAGAGAAAACAAATATATCGCTGTACTTTATTTACTTGCTATCTCCATGGCTAGCTCACTGTGTCTTCTTCTTCTTCTTCTTTTTGTTTTATGGCGGTTGGCAAACAACTTTCAGGTGCATTACCGCCACCTTCTGGACTGGAGTATGAACCAGATGTCTAATCCCTATAATCTCCCTATTAGACCTGTTTTTCTAAGAAACCTAAACACGGAATTAAAAACCACATCTCCAGATGATTTTTGTAGCAGATCTCTAATATTTAATTTAACTTTATTCCTATTTAACTCTTCTACTAATTCCTCTATATCTAGATTATATTTATTACATTCCATAAAAATATGTATAACTGTTTCCAACTTTCCACAAAAATTACATAACCCCGTACTATGTTTATTTATTATTTTCAAAGTACTATTTAACCCTACATGTCCAAATCTTAACCTAGATATAATATCTTCCTCTTGTTTATTCCTATTTTCTTTTCTACACTCCCCCACTTTTTTTTGAATATTATAATAAAACCTTGCCTTCTTTTCACCCTCCCATTGTTTCTGCCACTTCTTCTTGTAATATATTTTACTCATACTCCTTATCTCATTTTTACTATACTTAACTTCCAATTCAACTTCATTTCTCTTACTCGCACTCTTTGCAAATGTATCTGCTAATTCATTTCCAACTATTCCAGTATGAGCCGGAATCCAAATAAATTTAACAGTAGATCTATTTTTTCCCATTTTATGTATTGATTTATTTATATCTATCAGAATGTCTTGTCTTGCTTCCGACTCTTGTTCCATAATACTTATTAATGCACTACTTGAATCAGAACAAATTAACACTTTCTTTTCGCTTAATTCTTCACTCCATTTTAACGCCATTGAAATAGCCAGTAACTCTCCTGTGTATACATTCAAACTATCCGTTAATCTTTTATTTTCCATAATGTTTAAATCTGGAATTATAAATGCTATCCCTACTCTATCATTTACCATTTTTGATGGATCTGTGTATATTTGTAAGTATTCTCCATATACCCTTCTTATGTATCTTTCCACCTCTCCTTCTACCGTTTGTCTTCCTTCTTCCAACAATGTTAAATCAACTTTCATCTCTTTTTGTATCCAAGGCGGATTACATGAAAAATCCACCACCGGGCTAATTAAACATTGATTTAATCCTATTTCCTTTATTTCTTTATTTATTATCCATCCAAAACTATTTACATTTACATTCTTAACACTTTCTTGGCATGGTTGTAATATATTATTTATAGGATAACTTTTTTTATGCCCTTTTACGTTTGCCCAAAACCCTACTCCTAATTGTTTCCTTCTTAACTCCAATGGCATTTCCCCCATTTCTACCTGTAGTGCTGACACTGGTGTCGTCTTCATTGCCCCACAGCAAATTCTTACTGTGTCTTACTCTGCAGTTGTGGTGTCACAATATCTGGGATCATGAGCGCCCCCTGCCACGAGGCAAGAGAACTGCCTGCCTCACCATGCTCTCAAAGAATGGCAGCCAGTTAGCGAGAGGTTGCGCAATCCCAGGTGAGGCTCAGCTCGCTGCTGCCTCACCAGCTTCGCTTCTGAGTATTTGAATGGGAAAATGCGAAAATCCAACGATTTTGAAGAAGAAGAAAAAAATCTGAACTAAGCTAAGTAAAAAATAGGTACTTTATAGTACAAACCACACGGTGAAAATAGCAATAAATGATTTTATTATTATATATTATTTTTCCCTGACCGCACGTCACTGCTGTTTACCTTTGTTGTATTTAATATTTGGAAACTGCACTACTTAGATATGCCAAAAATATATTTTGTCCCCAGTCAAGGTTATGGCATGTACCCAGAGTATGATTTACAAAAACAAGAAAAATAAAAGTATAAATCACCAATAAATATAAAATAAAAACAACTGTTCTTAACTTTCTTCATAAATGCTCCCATGGGCAGCCACAGTTAGTGTTGTGTCTGCACACTAGTCAACACACCTAAACTTGCTTGCTTAATCTGATTGCTAATAATATCCATTTTTGATTTTGTGAGGATTTGGTTTTTTCTGTGTTTATTTTGGGTTCTGTGTCAATTGAATCCTTGTCTTGTCCTGTCTACCACTTGATTGCTCCCACCTGTGTCTTGTTTCCCCTGATTACCTCCTTGTGTATTTAGTCCCACCTGTGTTCCTTGTTGAGTCCTCCTCTTGTCTCTGTCAAGTCTGTCGTCAGTATGTACCAGTTGCTACCAGTTAGAGCTCTTAGCCTCTGCTCTCCTGTGCTGCTTGGATTATTGTGCATATTTGTCATTAAGTCATCATTTCCTCCACATCAACCTGGGTCCACTGTGTCTGCCTCACCATCCCAAAACATGACAGTCTTTAACAACTTATGAGTTTTCAAACCTGTCTCTAGGGACATGCAGGATTGTCCAGGGTGTAGTTTTCCCATAATCAGATACATCTTTATGTCATTTTGTCATGATGATATAACAGTAAATGGCTGTTTAATCCACCTCTTTCTTCAAACCAACACCCAAGATGAAGGTGAAATGAAGCAAGAGTTGAAGATGGTATCAGTGAAGAGATTCAAAGTCAAGATAAAACCAGCAATGAAGTGACTCTTCATGTGCAATAAAAACCTTCATTTCCATCTTCCTGTGCATCCCTAATCTCAGTTCGGTTGAGTTCATGGCAACTTTGTGCTCAATTTATTTAGGCATAATTTTATTGGTGTATGCCTTTGGTGGAGTGATTTCATAACAAAACAAAACTTTAAGTCGAAGGTCAGATTGTGCGTAGTTCCAACCTGTTTTCCTTGGTAACCAAATGTTTGTGATGACACATGATGCAGGTGGGTCAAAATATTCTTCAAAGAAAATACATTGAGATGTATTGAAAATAAACTATTCAATGATTTTTAAATGTAATTATGTCAGGATTAATGAATAAATCAAGCTCTTGTGTTAACAGAGGACCGGGGGCCAGCTATAAAAGCAATAAAAACTGAAAATATAAACTTTATTCCTCCAGTATCTTTATGTGACTAATAAAGTCAAAGGCAGAAATTGTTAACAAGCATTGGTGTATTGGATTTGGTGGAGTAACACTCTGCAAACTCTTTGCGACATCAAAGGCAATTGACAAAAGATAAGCACCTGAATTCTTTGTGGCGTAGCTTCAACCAGATGTAACAAAAGATTCAGAGATTTTGGTCCATAGTCACATGCCGTCACATGCAGTCATGTGACGGCATGACAGTCGTTACAGACTTTTTGCTTGTACTTTCATGATGCAATTCTCCCCTTCCACAACGTGCCAGAGTGGCTCTGTTGGGTCGAGATCTGAAGGCTGTTTCACAAACGCAGGATTCAGAAATCCAAGATAAAAGACAAAACTAAGTTTGGCATAATGTGATCAATTCATCACGGCCATATCCTATTCACCAAGGCCAAACCAGGCTCAGAAGGTGTGGCTCCACACTGATGGATGATTATGAGGAATTGAAGCACTTTCAAGACAAGAAAGAAAACACAGACGCCTCATTAGCAAACAATTGTGGACCATTGGAATCTGTAGTTATCCTAAAATAAACATTACTAATCACTACCCTAAACTAAAAAAACGTCATAATCATATCATTCAAGGAGTTACTTATTTGCTCCAATGAACAACTTTAAACTTATAAACAGAATAAGTGAATCTGACAGCAGATTCATTCTTGTTACTCTTTTTTTTATTGTAAATTTAATATTTAAACAGAACAAACAGAACAACAGGATAAAATTTAAAATCTATAACATTTTGAAAAAATCTGGGAATATGTGGACAAAAGGTTGACTATAATGTACTAATGACTTACAAGGTCCCTAAGTATTGCCCTTAATTAGTTTTAACTATGGTTAACTTACTGTTTGAGTTGTGATGCTTTTATTTTGAAGAGACAATTTCCAGTTTAACTGTTAGCGCAAAGACAGTTTAATAATCAACAGACAAGATAAAGTGCTATGAAACTTATAAAATGTATATTGTTAGCAGCAAAAGCATGTTTATGATGTAAATAAGTACATGTTTTAAATGATATATGTAAATACTGAAATTGTTATATGCTGAAACTAAAGTTCATTTACAATATAAACTTGATTTGAAGATAAAATTTATACAACACCTTTGCTTCTTTATGAGCCATGCAGTAGTCTATTAAAGCCCTTCAGTCAAACTTGGAACAACAGTAGTCTTCAAAAACACAATTTGACAGTAGCAATGTCCATATAGATTAAGAATTGATAATGGTATATTCTGCCATCATAACATTAAAAATATTATAGTGCTTGCTGCCAAAACAAATGAGTGATATTTTAATGCTGGTTTATAAAACAGACAGATAAAATGGAATCGGTGATAAAACATTCTGGTTTCTGTTCTGCTCGGTGTGACCGCTGACTGGACAGATAAGGCATCAGGATTGTGTAATCCTGGCTCTTAGCCTGTTCTGGAGCAGGATCGTTGCACGGGAAGGAGATGGATGTCAAGTTGGCACTCCAGGATTCAATGTGTGGCACATTATGTTGTGCAATACAATTTTTAAAGTACCTTTTAGTGCTTGAGTGTTGGTGTTTTAGGAGAATAATTCTCCCCCTTCTTTATGCTTAATTTTTAACATTGTGCAGCCAGGATGTTGTGTGAAACAACCTTTTCTGCTGGAGGCCATGTGATAAATATTGCATGAGTTTTAAAGTTGTTCTAGCCAAGCATGTGGTGTAAAAATTACATGACGATGCATAGTTTTGTAATCTTCAGCTTATTATGCTCAAGCACAATGTTTCTCTTGTACTTTTGATCCATATTCTTGCCATCCTTGTTTTAAAACAGACACATTTACTGGAATTCATGTATGATTTGTTGCAACCCCTCAAACGCTGCTTTGCAAAGTTTATTACTTTACCTTAAACTGCTTTTAATGTGGGTTCTTTTTTGTTTTTTACCTTCAATATTTTTAAATTCAAATCAATCATCTGAATTTCTCTCTCAGACCGCAACCCAACTTCTTCCATTATTACTATTATTATTATTATTATTATTATAGTCACAGTTCTGATTACAGACGCTCTCAGTGAGTGTCAGCTGGAGACATCCTCAGAGGAAGCCAAAATTACGTTTTGGTCACTTATGCACTACTGCTTTTGTGAAACTGAATCGAAGCTTAATTCAGCCAAGATATCTGGAAAATCCCGGCTTAATCCTCTTTCCTGGTTTTGAGAAACAGCTGGAGACTACTACTTGATACAGAGAACTCCTTATGTTTGAGCGGAGCTGGACGATGTGACTAAAAAATATATCTGTCAACATCAATAATTGTTTAGTTTTTTTCTTTTAAATATCTGAAATACTGCAGTTTTCTCTCCACGCCATTGTTTTTTGGGTTTTTTTTATTTATTTTTAAGCAGCTATGAGGCATGGTGGCAAAACCTTAAGCTGGTATTATGCAAGTTGCTCAACCAAAAAGTGAGTAAGTTAGTTGATGAGCAGCTGGATATGACAGGTTTAGTGGCTAAAGCCTTTCCTCCGCCTACACCCCCCAGAATGCTGGGAGAGTCATGGTTGGCAGAGAAGATCCTAGTAGACCTTCAGCTTCTAAAATACGCTGAACACTCTGTCTGACACCACGTTGCTTTTAAAATTACTTAAATCTAGTTTCTTCCTTTTCTGACGCTCACTGCAAAATATACCAAGTCATCCTCAGTATGTCCAGATCCTTAAATGAATGAATTTCTCCATTGTCAACGGCTTATTTGCTATTTGAGTTAACAAGTAACTAAACAGGTTTACCTTAACATGTGGCCGGAGGTGCAATAAAACTAAACATACAATAAACCAGAGGTCATGTTATATTTAAGAAAAAACGAAAGCTTAAATGTCAAAAAGTTAGCTAGAAGTCAAAACTAAAACATATATCCTTTTTTATTATTTCTTCTCCACGTGGTAAATGTGATCATTAAACGTGGTTTTGAACATTTAAATTTAAAGTTAATTTGTAACTTGATTGACTTGAAATCAAATTGCTGAAATGTGCTGAAGTGCGGCACATTTCAACATACACATTCAGCTGAAATCCAACCTATTTCAGTAACAAGACAGTTCAAAGTGCTTTACATCATAAAAACACAAAAATACTGTCATAAAGGCAACATAAAGTCAACAATGAACAGCCAATTTTTACAGGTAGGACTCTTGAAGGTTTAAGTAAGCTATAAGTGTGAACATTAACCGGAGAGCTCCATCAGTGACAGACTGCTGCATCCTCGGTGGACGAAGGAGCATTACAGCAGATCCTTGCTCCTAGCAACTAGTCGTCTGGGGGATTTGGTGTAAGAATTGCTTGGATTCTTACACACAAGCATCAAACTTCTCACATATGTTCACTATCAGATGGCGATCAATTCCAGAGGTGGAGCCATTTTAAAATGTAAATGCATTAGCAACAGTTGATAGGTAACCAGTTTTGCATAGCAACCATCTGCTAGTCACTACTACATTTTCATTAGATATTCATACAACCTTTGTAGTTTATTGTGTTGTCTCGTTAGGCTCTGGGGTTTTGTAGACAATAAATTATGTTTTTAAGTCTTCAGTATCAAATGTTGTTTTTAAAAGAAACAGCATTTGGTACTGAAAGTTACTGAATTATTTATACAATAATAATTTGTCAATTTTTTTCAGGTCCTATACTGCATAGTGGTGTCGTGGCTTGTTGGTGGCTGTGATCTTGTAATATAGATGTTATCAGTGGTGAACTGCATAGACATAATATAAGGATAGACGCCTCACGGGCCGCTCTCACGAAGTAAAACTCACACGAAGTTGAGTTTTACTTAAACTTTGTGGCTAACATTAACGTTAGCTTATGCTAGTAGGCAATATTCTCGGACATTGTTCTTGTAAAATGTGCTATTTAAGTATCTAAACATTCTAACGGACAATGTATTTATCTTATTTTCATGTGTGTTTATTGTCGTTAGTGTCACAGACTAACGGGGAGGTTACGGGTCGGGCTTTTTACTGCCGAAGCCTGACGAAGCTCAACAAGCCTCATAGCTTAACAGTAGCGCAGCTCTGGTGTCAGAGATCTGGTTCAGCTGTTCAGGTTCAAAGTTGCTGCTTTTAGAAAAATATGACCGTGTTGCTTCATGTCTCCGTGTTATTTCGTTTTATTACCTTTGCATGTTTCTTGTGAAGAGCTCAGATAGGACGGTGTTTACAGCAGGATGTACAGGCGGATCAGTTGCTCGGCTGTCTGGCTCCGGTCTGCTCTCTTGTTCCCATAAACTCTTTCAGGCTGAATATAGAAGTGATTCCATGGAAATAACTCAGGGAGGCTCCTTTATTTACCATCCGTATCCCCGGTAGTTTTAGGCTGATCCGGAGTGAAGTGAAGGCTGCAAACTTTGCTGTGCGGCGTTAGCTGGTAGCGGCAGATATTTACAAGCCATCTTCTTAATTCAGGATCGCTTGGAAATTAACGAAAACTTAAAAGCCCATTATATTAGGAAGACAACAATGTTAATAGTATTGTTTTTTTGCATCTGAAATACGACTTAGTCTTTTCTACCAGTCATGGTAACTCAAAGCGGAAAAAAGTGAGCCGCATTAGCTCCTGGAGATGTGACGTCAACGCCTTAGGTGCAAAGAGCCCATTGGAGCTGACGAGATTTAGGGCGGCCATCTTGGAGCGGTACACCGCTTCACTCAGCGTTATATATTTGGCAGGCACAATAAAGTGTCAGCTGAATAGTAATCACATTGTCACGTATTTAAATTTTAGGCATGCAACTTTTAAACTGCATGTATAGGAACATGTAGTTTAGCATATTTAAATAATTTTGGTGGAATACAATATTTTAAAGTATGACATGTTTTGCAAAATACAACCAAAGATGCAATTTATTCACACACAGTTGTGACAACAATATTTACATGTTCATTACATTTTTACACAATCTAATAGCCTTGAAATAGGACAGTTTTGCAGAGCTTTTTTCTGGTGCTGCCTTTCTGCAAACCATCCTCATCTCTAAACAGGTTTACCTTAACATGGAAACCTTTAAAACAAAAACGTGATATCTGGGAGTGTGTACACAAAAACATTGTCCGAATGAGGTCCATGTTATTTTATTCATATACTGTTATTTAGTGAGTTCATTGAAGCTATTTTGTACTGGCTGATCTGCACATAACTGTTATAACAAAGCAAAAATAAAAAGGCAACGGTTGAAACTAAGGAGCCTTGTTGCCTTCTTAAGCTGAGCATTCAGAAAAATGTTACACTCACTATTTTTGATCTTCATATTTCAAAGAACATAAAACTCCAAATTTTATTAAAATTTGTTGATATAATGATAATTAACCAAAGTTACTGAAATTGTGAGTAGGCCTGTTTGAAACATATTCCTGTCATCAAATCTCCAGCTGAAGACTGATAGCTAACATTTGCTGTCATTTCGCTGGTGGGCATAAATACAGTACAGTAATATTACATTCACAACATACCAACAATAATATGTCATTCTTACTTGTGAAAAGTTATCCCCCGGTCCCTGACATCAACAGTTCTGAGATTTAAACACGAATAAGCCGAGCAGAACTGAGGCATCTTCTGCTGTTTTGGTTCAGCAAAGTACGAGGGTGTACCGCTCCAAGATGGCCGCCGTATTTCCTGCACCGGAGCAGCCAATGCGGGGTCTATCCTTATGTTATGTCTATGGGTGAACTAATAATAATTGAAAAACGTCATAATGCCTTCAATTGCTGCGGAGTCACTTTAATCAGCCATTCCAACCAGCAGGAAAACATCTGAAACATGCAGGACAGGAGGACGTGACCAGGGTGAGGGACCTCTGCAGAGTCAAGACAACATCATGCAACACGCCCATTAACTGCATGTGCATTTTTTTTACAAGCAATTTAGCGATCTTTACTTGGAATCCTTAGGTTCTTATTACCCAGCAACGCCCTGGGAGGAGTGGTTACTGATTGATATTTCCCATCAGGAATGATTTCACACTCATGTTACATTTTCAGACTCTCAGGTGTCATCGACATCACAGTTTGTATAGCCTTCAGTCTTTTTATGAGATTTAGTTTTTCCAAGTTTCTTTTTTACAATGGCTAATACATTGTTTGTGACTTTAATCATCTGGATTGCTGTTGCCACTGTTGGTGAGTGATTGTGGTTTTATGTATTATCTTTAAATTACCCTGTTTATTAAAAGTTGTAGAAAATGCATTACTAATACAAATTTATTTGTCTATGTGAGGTTAACATGATGTCTGCTCTAATATTAAAGTAGAAACAGCCTCAGTCTATAAGGACGGTGAATCGACAGTTTAAAAAAATGGATTATATCCATTGGAAAATATAAATGTCCTTTTTTAGATCCCATAACTAAAATTAGCCCTGGTAACATAAAGGAGACAATCATGTTTACTTTGGCATCAAAAATGAATAGCACAGCGCCCAGAAAGTATTCGCAGCATTTAACTTTATCCACATTACAGCTTTTTTGCAAATTGCATCAAATTAATATCTTTCCACAAAATTCTACACACAAATCTTGCGTTTCCAAACCTCAAGAGCTGCGCTTTAATGCTGTTCACACCCATGACCGCTCAACTGAGGAGCAATTGATCAATCCAGGTCATGCCACTAATGTTGGCCATCAAAAATTTTATTTATTTTTTTTCTTTAACTCTCCACTTCATTTACATCAATTTTTATTTCCTGAAATTGTTTCATTAGGCAGATCTAGAGATTTGTACACTTTACTTGGCAAGGTGATAATGCTGTACCTCATGAGTGAGGGTGAAAATCCGCCAGATGTGAATAGAGACAACAAAAAGTCCACAAGAAGACTAAACAACTATTTATTGTGACGCTGTCGCTTGGAAGACACGTTTTATATATTAATGTCCTTCATCATTCAGTTATTTTGTAATTATATTAGGTATTTGCATTTTTCAAATTTTAGTCTTTTAAATACAAAATTTCCCGTAACTTTCTACTTTTGTCAGTCTGACTACATCATTTCTAAATATTAAATCGGGTATTATGATCGAACAATTACTCATTACTTGAGCAGCCTCTTTCAAACATTGAATTTTTACTCTTGAGTAATTTCTTGGACGGCTACTTAATACTTTCACTACACTGACAGTGCGCTGAAGTATTACTGGAAAACTGCGTTTATCCCGTTATATTTTAGAGAGCCGTCGGTTAAAGCTCAAACCCTAAAGCAGCCCTGAACATTTTTGTAGTTTAGTTACTTTGTTCCTGTGTTTATAAGCAAAACTAACAAGGAAAATATAATAAAGCTTTTTTTAAAAATCAAAAATCACTCGCGAGTCAGCGAATTACGGACCCATGAAACCGCGATGTCCGTCACTATCAACATTTATTAAACTCATTGTAAACTTAATTCACCTGGAGAAAGTTGTGCTGATCAGCGGCTCCACTCGGCTGGGCTGCAGACAGACTCGCTCTCCAACGCGGCTGTGACTCAGCAGTCTGTGCGAGAGGCTGAGCAGAGCCGTAGCAAGGTTTTTCAGGGACCTAAAGTCATACTTATAAATTGTGTATTTAAAAAAAAAAAATTTTTGTTTGTTTTGTGTGCGTGTGTGTGTGTGTGTTAACTTGAAGGTTACAAGAGACTTCTGGACAAAAAAAAGAGTTAGTTTTTATAAGTATGATTTTAATATTTTATAAATGATTCTAGAAGTTTAGGTGATTCTAAACTTCTTCCATTTACGATTTTAATTTGGACTTTCAAAGCAGCAGAAATCTTTCTGTTTCCCAGATTTGTGCCACAAGACGATCTTGTCTTGGAGGTGAACACGAATTCCTTTGACTCCACGCTATCTAACGTACTGTCATCTGTAGTGATGGGATTTGGCTCTTTTCAGAGAGCTGGCTCTTGTGGCACGGCTCTTCAGCTTGGAGACTGCTCTGGATCTGTAGCCTCGTATTTTACCTTAGCCTGGCAAATACAAATGTTTTGTAAAAAAAAAATTCTATTGACAATATTTTTTTTCTACTTGTCTAATGTTTTATGTTCTATCTCCAGGACATAGAAAATTACAGGCTCATTTTGAGCTTCATCAGCAAAGTATTAAGCAAATGCTGTTAATATTATGGTCTTAAATTGTTTAATAAATTCACAAAATACTCAAAAATATTTCCATATTATTATAAGGTACCATAGTGTGAAAAAGCGCTCACCTTCTTGTTTGTCACACATAAGTTTCAGAACATCAAAGCAATTGAAATCTTATTCAAGGGCAACACAGCCACAGAATGCAGTTTTTAAATAATTATTGGAGGGAAAAAAAATCATGTCCCTGTGTGAAAAACTGATTGCCCCTTTCTTTTAAAACATAACCGCCGTTTGTCACAGACTAGCTCAACTTCTCTAGCTTTCTGGCATTCTGTTTGGCTGTGATTCAGCCAACTAAAAGTGATCTCTGTCCTGCTGTTATCATTTTCATTAAAATAGAAAGCAGTCCCCTGAGTTCTTTTTGTGCATCTCTTCTATATTATCAGTTGGTGGTGGGAGATGGCCATTCATACTGACCCAGGTTCTGGTTCTGCAACAAGTTTCTTCCCGTTAAAAGGGAGGTTTCCTCTTCCACCATTACTATATGCACATACAGTGATACAGTGATTATGTAAAGTCAACAATTACATAAGCGACTGTGTACTGTCGAACATGCTCCTGGAGAAGTGAAAGCTGCAAGTCAATGATGCAATCTGCTGGCATTCCTTGGATGGAAAACTTTTCAAACTAATTTGAATAATGAGTTGAGGTTGAGGTTAACTAGACATTATTGGGATAAAGGTGTGATTGAATTGAAGTTACTTTTTAGGAAAGTGTCCTAAAAGCAATTAATTATTCAATCAATGAAGTTTATTTCTACAGCACATTTTAAAAATATGGCAGTTCAAAGTGCTTTACATTGTGAAAACATAAAAAACATCAACACGTGTTTACAGTCAATATATTTGAAAACCAGTAACAAACATAAAATTTTGCCAAGTGCTGTCATGAAAATGATCAAAACACATAAAATATGTTGGTCAATGTTCCATTTATTATGGTTAAAAAACAACTCTAAACAGGTGGGAGTTTAGTCTTGATTTAAATGAACTCAGGGTTTCAGATGTTTGGCAGTTTTATGGAAGTTCATTCCATAGACATGAGGTGCATAGAAGCTGAATGCTGCTTCTCTATATCTGGTTCTGGGGATGCAGAGTAGACGAGAGCCAGAAGAGATACATTAAATATCTTCTGATAAAACAAAAGATATTTAATGTATTTATTTGGTGATGTATAAACTTATTCAAGTATTATAAAGTATAATCGTTGAGCTACATGGAGCCAGTGTAAGTAGGTTAGAAGTGGGGTGATGTGCTCTATCTTCCTGGTTTTAGAGAGAACACCAGCAGTAGCGTGGAGCATTGGCAAAAGCTGTCTGATATACCTGTGAGGATATCTTTAAATCAAATTACATTTATTGTCAATTGCTGATATTTACAGAAATTGAAATAAACTGAAATTTAATTTAAAAAAATAAATAAATTTCATGATTTAAAAATGATACCATGACATTACTGAGCTGTGAAAATAGTTTTCCTACAAGTCAAAGTTACAAAGACAACACATTGGATACATTTATGACAAAGATACAATAACAAGAAATGTAAAAGGATCTTATATTTTCGTGCCTCCATTGATCTGCTGTGTTTCTCTCCTGTTTCTAATCTAGTAATAAAAGCTGAATTGTTGGAAATATCATCTATAACTACATCCAATGCCACAAGAGGTCTAACAAAAACTACACAAACGGCAATGAGAATTTCAGCTTCTCAAACAAAAACTACAACAGCTACAATGACAACTTCAAATCCAAAAACTATACCATCTCGAACAGCAAGAATACTTGCAAAAAAAACACAAGATCCATTGAGAGGGATAACAGAAACATCAACCACAACAACTGAAGCACCACCAACAACGACTGCAGCTCCAACCACAACCACTACAGCTCCAACTACGACCACAGCTTCTCCAACCACAACAACTGAAGCTCCAACCACAACAACTGAAGATCCAACCACAACCACTGCAGCACCAACAACAACAGCAGCTCCAACAACAACCACAGCAGATCCTACCACAACCACCGAAGCTGCAACTACAACCACAGCTTCTCCAACTACAACCACAGCATCTCCAACCACAACAACTGAAGCTCCAACCACAACCACAGCAACTCCAACAACAACCACTGCAGCACCAACAACAACCACAGCAGCTCCAACGACAACCACAGCAACTCCTACCACAACAACTGAAGCTCCAACCACAACCACAGCAACTCCAACAACAACCACTGCAGCTCCAACTACAACCACTGCAGCTCCAACCACAACCACAGCTGCTCCAACCACAACCACAGCGGCTCCAACTACAACCACAGCATCTCCAACTACAACCACAGCTTCTCCAACCACAACAACTGAAGCTCCAACCACAACCACAGCAGCTCCAACAACAACCACAGCGGCTCCAACTACCACCACTGCAGCTCCAACCACAACCACAGCGGCTCCAACAACAACCACAGCGGCTCCAACTACAACCACAGCTGCTCCAACCACAACCACAGCGGCTCCAACTACCACCACTGCAGCTCCAACCACAACCACAGCTGCTCCAACCACAACCACAGCGGCTCCAACTACAACCACAGCTTCTCCAACTACAACAACTGAAGCTCCAACCACAACCACAGCAGCTCCAACCACAGCAACAGCTTCTCCAACCACAACAACTGAAGCTCCAACTACAACCACTGCAGCTCCAACCACAACCACCGCAGCTCCAACTACAACCACAGCAGCTCCTACCACAACCACAGCTTCTCCAACTACAACCACTGCAGCACCAACAACAACCACAGCTTCTCCTACCACAACCACAGCAGCTCCAACCACAACAACTGCAGCTCCAACCACAACCACAACAGCTCCAACTACAACCACATCTTCTCCAACCACAACAACTGAAGCACCAACAACAACCACTGAAGCTCCAACTACAACCACAGCTTCTCCAACTACAACGACAGCTTCTCCAAGCACAACCACTGCAGCACCAACAACAACCACAGCAGCTCCAACTACAACCACAGCATCTCCAACCACAACAACTGAAGCTCCAACCACAACCACTGCAGCACCAACAACAACAGCAGCTCCAACAACAACCACAGCAGTTCCTACCACAACCACAGCAGCTCCAACCACAACTACTGCAGCTCCAACCACAACCACAACAGCTCCAACTACAACCACAGCTTCTCCAACTACAACCACAGCATCTCCAACCACAACAACTCAAGCTCCAACTACAACCACTGCAGCTCCAACCACAACCACAGCTGCTCCTACCACAACAACTGCAGCTCCAACTACAACCACTGCAGCTCCAACCACAACCACAGCTGCTCCAACCACAACCACAGCGGCTCCAACTACAATCACAGCATCTCCAACTACAACAACTGAAGCTCCAACCACAACCACTGCAGCACCAACAACAACCACAGCAGCTCCAACAACAACCACAGCAACTCCTACCACAACCACTGCAGCTCCAACTACAACCACTGTAGCTCCAACCACAACCACAGCTGCTCCAACCACAACCACAGCGGCTCCAACTACAACCACAGCATCTCCAACTACAACCACAGTTTCTCCAACCACAACAACTGAAGCTCCAACAACAACCACAGCAGATCCTACCACAACCACTGAAGCTCCAACTACAACCACAACATCTCCAACCACAACAACTGAAGCTCCAACCACAACCACAGCAGCTCCAACAACAACCACAGCGGCTCCAACTACAACCACTGCAGCTCCAACCACAACCACAGCAGCTCCAACAACAACCACAGCAGCTCCAACAACAACCACAGCGGCTCCAACTACAACCACTGCAGCTCCAACCACAACCACAGCTGCTCCAACCACAACCACAGCGGCTCCAACTACAACCACAGCTGCTCCAACCACAACCACAGCGGCTCCAACTACCACCACTGCAGATCCAACCACAACCACAGCTGCTCCAACCACAACCACAGCGGCTCCAACTACAACAACAGCTTCTCCAACCACAACTGAAGCTCCAACTACAACCACTGCAGCTCCAACCACAACCACCGCAGCTCCAACTACAACCACAGCAGCTCCTACCACAACCACAGCTTCTACAACTACAACCACTGCAGCACCAACAACAACCACAGCTTCTCCTACCACAACCACAGCAGCTCCAACCACAACCACTGCAGCTCCAACCACAACCACAACAGCTCCAACTACAACCACATCTTCTCCAACCACAACAACTGAAGCACCAACAACAACCACTGAAGCTCCAACTACAACCACAGCTTCTCCAACTACAACGACAGCTTCTCCAAGCACAACCACTGCAGCACCAACAACAACCACAGCAGCTCCAACTACAACCACAGCATCTCCAACCACAACAACTGAAGCTCCAACCACAACCACTGCAGCACCAACAACAGCAGCTCCAACAACAACCACAGCAGTTCCTACCACATCCACCGAAGCTCCAACTACAACCACAGCTTCTCCAACTACAACCACAGCTTCTCCAACTACAACCACAGCATCTCCAACCACAACAACTCAAGCTCCAACTACAACCACTGCAGCTCCAACCACATCCACAGCTGCTCCTACCACAACCACTGCAGCTCCAACTACAACCACTGCAGCTCCAACCACAACCACAGCTGCTCCAACCACAACCACAGCGGCTCCAACTACAACCACAGCATCTCCAACTACAACCACAGCTTCTCCAACCACAACAACTGAAGCTCCAACCACAACCACTGCAGCACCAACAACAACCACAGCAGCTCCAACAACAACCACAGCAACTCCTACCACAACCACTGCAGCTCCAACTACAACCACTGTAGCTCCAACCACAACCACAGCTGCTCCAACCACAACCACAGCAGCTCCAACCACAACCACAGCATCTCCAACTACAACCACAACTTCTCCAACCACAACAACTGAAGCTCCAACCACAACCACTGCAGCACCAACAACAACCACAGCAGCTCCAACAACAACCACAGCAACTCCTACCAAAACCACTGCAGCTCCAACTAAAACCACTGTAGCTCCAACCACAACCACAGCTGCTCCAACCACAACCACAGCGGCTCCAACTACAACCACAGCATCTCCAACTACAACCACAGCTTCTCCAACCACAACAACTGCAGCACCAACAACAACAGCAGCTCCAACAACAACCACAGTGGCTCCAACTACAACCACTGCAGCTCCAACCACAACCACAGCAGCTCCAACAACAACCACAGCAGCTCCAACAACAACCACAGCGGCTCCAACTACAACCACTGCAGCTCCAACCACAGCTGCTCCAACCACAACCACAGCGGCTCTAACTACAACCACAGCTGCTCCAACCACAACCACGGCGGCTCCAACTAGCACCACTGCAGCTCCAACCACAACCACAGCTGCTCCAACCACAACCACAGCGGCTCCAACTACAACCACAGCTTCTCCAACTACAACAACTGAAGCTCCAACCACAACCACAGCAGCTCCAACCACAACAACAGCTTCTCCAACCACAACAACTGAAGCTCCAACTACAACCACTGCAGCTCCAACCACAACCACCGCAGCTCCAACTACAACCACAGCAGCTCCTACCACAACCACAGCTTCTCCAACTACAACCACTGCAGCACCAACAACAACCACAGCTTCTCCTACCACAACCACAGCAGCTCCAACCACAACCACTGCAGCTCCAACCACAACCACAACAGCTCCAACTACAACCACATCTTCTCCAACCACAACAACTGAAGCACCAACAACAACCACTGAAGCTCCAACTACAACCACAGCTTCTCCAACTACAACGACAGCTTCTCCAAGCACAACCACTGCAGCACCAACAACAACCACAGCAGCTCCAACTACAACCACAGCATCTCCAACCACAACAACTGAAGCTCCAACCACAACCACTGCAGCACCAACAACAACAGCAGCTCCAACAACAACAACAGCAGTTCCTACCACAACCACCGAAGCTCCAACTACAACCACAGCTTCTCCAACTACAACCACAGCATCTCCAACCACAACAACTCAAGCTCCAACTACAACCACTGCAGCTCCAACCACAACCACCGCAGCTCCAACTACAACCACAGCAGCTACTACCACAACCACAGCTTCTCCAACTACAACCACTGCAGCACCAACAACAACCACTGCAGCTCCAACCACAACCACAGCAACTCCAACTACAACCACAGCATCTCCAACCACAACCACTGCAGCTCCAACCACAACCACAGCAGCTCCAACTACAACCACAGCATCTCCAACCACAACAACTGAAGCTCCAACCACAACCACTGCAGCACCAACAACAGCAGCTCCAACAACAACCACAGCAGTTCCTACCACAACCACCGAAGCTCCAACTACAACCACAGCTTCTCCAACTACAACCACCGCATCTCCAACCACAACAACTCAAGCTCCAACTACAACCACTGCAGCTCCAACCACAACCACAACTGCTCCTACCACAACCACTGCAGCTCCAACTACAACCACTGCAGCTCCTACCACAACCACAGCTGCTCCAACCACAACCACAGCGGCTCCGACTACAACCACAGCATCTCCAACTACAACCACAGCTTCTCCAACCACAACCACAGCTTCTCCAACCACAACAACTGAAGCTCCAACCACAACCACTGCAGCACCAACAACAACAGCAGCTCCAACCACAACCACAGCTGCTCCAACCACAACCACAGCGGCTCCAACTACAACCACAGCTGCTCCAACCACAACCACAGCGGCTCCAACTACCACCACTGCAGCTCCAACCACAACCACAGCTGCTCCAACCACAACCACAGCGGCTCCAACTACAACCACAGCTTCTCCAACTACAACAACTGAAGCTCCAACCACAACCACAGCAGCTCCAACCACAACAACAGCTTCTCTAACCACAACAACTGAAGCTCCAACTACAACCACTGCAGCTCCAACCACAACCACCGCAGCTCCAACTACAACCACAGCAGCTCCTACTACAACCACATCTTCTCCAACCACAACAACTGAAGCACCAACAACAACCACTGAAGCTCCAACTACAACCACAGCTTCTCCAACCACAACCACAGCGGCTCCAACTACAACCACAGCATCTCCAACTACAACCACAGCTTCTCCAACCACAACAACTGAAGCTCCAACTACAACCACTGCAGCTCCAATCACAACCACCGCAGCTCCAACTACAACCACAGCAGTTCCTACCACAACCACAGCTTCTCCAACTACAACCACTGCAACACCAACAACAACCACAGCTTCTCCTACCACAACCACAGCAGCTCCAACCACAACCACTGCAGCTCCAACCACAACCACAACAGCTCCAACTACAACCACAGCTTCTCCAACCACTACGACAGCTTCTCCAAGCACAACCACTGCAGCACCAACAACAACAGCAGCTCCAACAACAACCACAGCAGTTCCTACCACAACCACCGAAGCTCCAACTACAACCACAGCTTCTCCAACTACAACGACAGCTTCTCCAAGCACAACCACAGCAGCACCAACAACAACCACAGCAGCTCCAACTACAACCACAGCATCTCCAACCACAACAACTGAAGCTCCAACCACAACCACAGCGGCTCCAACTACAACCACAGCATCTCCAACTACAACCACAGCTTCTCCAACCACAACAACTGAAGCTCCAACTACAACCACTGCAGCTCCAATCACAACCACCGCAGCTCCAACTACAACCACAGCAGTTCCTACCACAACCACAGCTTCTCCAACTACAACCACTGCAACACCAACAACAACCACAGCTTCTCCTACCACAACCACAGCAGCTCCAACCACAACCACTGCAGCTCCAACCACAACCACAACAGCTCCAACTACAACCACAGCTTCTCCAACTACAACGACAGCTTCTCCAAGCACAACCACTGCAGCACCAACAACAACCACAGCAGTTCCAACTACAACCACAGCATCTCCAACCACAACAACTGAAGCTCCAACCACAACCACTGCAGCACCAACAACAACAGCAGCTCCAACAACAACCACAGCAGTTCCTACCACAACCACCGAAGCTCAAACTACAACCACATCTTCTCCAACTACAACCACAGCATCTCCAACCACAACAACTCAAGCTCCAACTACAACCACTGCAGCTCCAACCACAACCACAGCTGCTCCTACCACAACCACTGCAGCTCCAACTACCACCACTGCAGCTCCAACCACAACCACAGCTGCTCCAACCACAACCACAGCGGCTCCAACTACAACCACAGCGGCTCCAACTACAACCACAGCATCTCCAACTACAACCACAGCTTCTCCAACCACAACATCTGAAGCTCCAACCACAACCACTGCAGTACCAACAACAACCACAGCAGCACCAACAACAACCACAGCAACTCCTACCACAACCACTGCAACTCCAACCACAACCACAGCTGCTCCAACCACAACCACAGCGGCTACAACTACAACCACAGCTGCTCCAACCACAACCACAGCAACTCCTACCACAACCACTGCAGCTCCAACCACAACCACAGCTGCTCCAACCACAACCACAGCGGCTCCAACTACCACCACTGCAGCTCCAACCACAACCACAGCTGCTCCAACCACAACCACAGCGGCTCCAACTACAACCACAGCTTCTCCAACTACAACAACTGAAGCTCCAACCACAACCACAGCAGCTCCAACCACAACAACAGCTTCTCCAACCACAACAACTGAAGCTCCAACTACAACCACTGCAGCTCCAACCACAACCACCGCAGCTCCAACAACAACCACAGCAGCTCCAACAACAACCACAGCGGCTCCAACTACAACCACTGCAGCTCCAACCACAACCACAGCTGCTCCAACCACAACCACAGCAGCTCCAACTACAACCACAGCTGCTCCAACCACAACCACAGCGGCTCCAACTACCACCACTGCAGCTCCAACCACAACCACAGCTGCTCCAACCACAACCACAGCGACTCCAACTACAACCACAGCTTCTCCAACTACAACAACTGAAGCTCCAACCACAACCACAGCAGCTCCAACCACGACCACAGCAGTTCCTACCACAACCACAGCTTCTCCAACTACAACCACTGCAACACCAACAACAACCACAGCTTCTCCTACCACAACCACAGCAGCTCCAACCACAACCACTGCAGCTCCAACCACAACCACAACAGCTCCAACTACAACCACAGCTTCTCCAACTACAACGACAGCTTCTCCAAGCACAACCACTGCAGCACCAACAACAACCACAGCAGTTCCAACTACAACCACAGCATCTCCAACCACAACAACTGAAGCTCCAACCACAACCACTGCAGCACCAACAACAACAGCAGCTCCAACAACAACCACAGCAGTTCCTACCACAACCACCGAAGCTCCAACTACAACCACATCTTCTCCAACTACAACCACAGCATCTCCAACCACAACAACTCAAGCTCCAACTACAACCACTGCAGCTCCAACCACAACCACAGCTGCTCCAACCACAACCACAGCGGCTCCAACTACAACCACAGCTTCTCCAACTACAACAACTGAAGCTCCAACCACAACCACAGCAGCTCCAACCACAACAACAGCATCTCCAACTACAACCACAGCTTCTCCAACCACAACCACAGCTTCTCCAACTACAACCACAGCATCTCCAACTACAACCACAGCTTCTCCAACCACAACAACTGAAGCTCCAACCACAACCACTGCAGCACCAACAACAACCACAGCAGCTCCAACAACAACCACAGCAACTCCTACCACAACCACTGCAGCTCCAACTACATCCACAACATCTCCAACCACAACAATTGAAGCTCCAACCACAACCACAGCAGCTCCAACAACAACCACTGCGGCTCCAACTACAACCACTGCAGCTCCAACCACAACCACAGCAGCTCCAACAACAACCACAGCGGCTCCAACTACAACCACTGCAGCTCCAACCACAATCACAGCAGCTCCAACAACAACCACAGCGGCTCCAACTACAACCACTGCAGCTCCAACCACAACCACAGCTGCTCCAAGCACAACCACAGCGGCTCCAACTACAACCACAGCTGCTCCAACCACAACCACAGCGGCTCCAACTACCACCCCTGCAGCTCCAACCACAACCACAGCTGCTCCAACTACAACCACAGCGGCTCCAACTACAACCACAGCTTCTCCAACTACAACAACTGAAGCTCCAACTACAACGACAGCTTCTCCAAGCACAACCACTGCAGCACCAACAACAACCACAGCAGCTCCAACTACAACCACAGCATCTCCAACCACAACACCTGAAGCTCCAACCACAACCACTGCAGCACCAACAACAGCAGCTCCAACAACAACCACAGCATTTCCTACCACAACCACCGAAGCTCCAACTACAACCACAGCTTCTCCAACTACCACCACAGCATCTCAAACCACAACAACTCAAGCTCCAACTACAACCACTGTAGCTCCAACCACAACCACAGCTGCTCCATCCACAACCACAGCAGCTCCAACTACAACCACAGCATCTCCAACTACAACCACAGCTTCTCCAACCACAACAACTGAAGCTCCAACCACAACCACTGCAGCACCAACAACAACAACAGCTCCAACAACAACCACAGCAGATCCTACCACAACCACTGAAGCTCCAACTACAACCACAACATCTCCAACCACAACAACTGAAGCTCCAACCACAACCACAGCAGCTCCAACAACAACCACAGCGGCTCCAACTACAACCACTGCAGCTCCAACCACAACCACAGCAGCTCCAACAACAACCACAGCTGCTCCAACCACAACCACAGCGGCTCCAACTACAACCACAGCATCTCCAACTACAACCACAGCTTCTCCAACCACAACAACTGAAGCTCCAACCACAACCACTGCAGCACCAACAACAACAGCAGCTCCAACATCAACCACAGCAGATCCTACCACAACCACTGAAGCTCCAACCACAACCACTGCAGCACCAACAACAACCACAGCTTCTCCTACCACAACCACAGCAGCTCCAACCACAACCACAACAGCTCCAACTACAACATCTTCTCCAACCACAACAACTGAAGCACCAACAACTACCACTGAAGCTCCAACTACAACCACTGAAGCTCCAACTACAACCACAGCTTCTCCAAGCACAATCACTGCAGCACCAACAACAACCACAGCTTCTCCAACTACAACGACAGCTTCTCCAACCACAACCACTGCAGCACCAACAACAACAGCAGCTCCAACTACAACCACTGCAGCTCCAACCACAACCACAGCTGCTCCAACCACAACCACAGTGGCTCCAACTACAACCACAGCATCTCCAACTACAACCACAGCTTCTCCAACCACAACAACTGAAGCTCCAACCACAACCACTGCAGCACCAACAACAACCACAGCAACTCCTACCACAACCACTGCAGCTCCAACTACAACCACTGTAGCTCCAACCACAACCACAGCTGCTCCAACTACAACCACTGTAGCTCCAACCACAACCACAGCGGCTCCAACTACAACCACAGCATCTCCAACTACAACCACAGCTTCTCCAACCACAACAACTCAAGCTCCAACCACAACCACTGCAGCACCAACAACAACCAATGCAGCTCCAACAACAAGCACAGCTTCTCCTACCACAACCACAGCAGCTCCAACCACAACCACTGCAGCTCCAACCACAACCACAACAGCTCCAACTACAACCACATCTTCTCCAACCACAACAATTGAAGCACCAACTACAACCACTGCAGCTCCAACAACAACCACAGCTCCTCCTACCACAACCACAGCAGCTCCAACTACAACCACTGCATCTCCAACCACAACAACAGCTTCTCCAACCACAACAACTGAAGCTCCAACTACAACCACTGAAGCTCCAACTACAACCACAGCTTCTCCAACCACAACCACAGCTTCTCCAACCACAACCACTGCAGCACCGACAACAACCACAGCAGCTCCAACTACAACAACAGCATCTCCAACCACAACAACTGAAGCTCCAACCACAACCACTGCAGCACCAACAACAACCACAGCAGCTCCAACAACAACCACAGCATCTCCAACAACAACAACTGAAGCTCCAACTACAACCACTGCAGCTCCAACTACAACCACTGCAGCTCCAACAACAACCACAGCAGATCCTACCACAACCACTGAAGCTCCAACTACAACCACTGAAGCTCCAACTACAACCACAGCTTCTCCAACCACAACCACAGCTTCTCCAACCACGACAACTGAAGCACCAACAACCACTGAAGCTCCAATTACAACAACTGAAGCTCCAACCACAACCACAGCAGCTCCAACAACAACCACAGCGGCTCCAACTACCACCACTGCAGCTCCAACCACAACCACAGCAGCTCCAACAACAACCACAGCTTCTCCAACCACAACAACTGAAGCTCCAACCACAACCACTGCAGCCCCAACAACAACCACAGCAGCTCCAACCACAACCACAGCAGCTCCAACAACAATCACAGCGGCTCCAACCGCAACCACAGCAGCTCCAACAACAACCACAGCTGCTCCAACCACAACAACTGAAGCACCAACTACAACCACTGCATCTCCAACCACAACAACAGCTTCTCCAACCACAACAACTGAAGCTCCAACTACAACCACTGCAGCATCAACAACAACCACAGCTTCTCCTACCACAACCACAGCAGCTCCAACCACAACCACTGAAGCTCCAACCACAACCACAGCAGCTCCAACCACAACAACAGCTTTTCCAACCACAACAACTGAAGCTCCAACTACAACCACTGCAGCTCCAACCACAACCACCGCAGCTCCAACTACAACCACAGCTGCTCCTACCACAACCACAGCTTCTCCAACTACAACCACTGCAGCACCAACAACAACCACAGCTTCTCCTACCACAACCACAGCAGCTCCAACCACAACCACTGCAGCTCCAACCACAACCACAACAGCTCCAACTACAACCACATCTTCTCCAACCACAACAACTGAAGCACCAACAACAACCACTGAAGCTCCAACTACAACCACAGCTTCTCCAACTACAACGACAGCTTCTCCAAGCACAACCACTGCAGCACCAACAACAACCACAGCAGCTCCAACTACAACCACAGCATCTCCAACCAAAACAACTGAAGCTCCAACCACAACCACTGCAGCACCAACAACAGCAGCTCCAACAACAACCACAGCATTTCCTACCACAACCACCGAAGCTCCAACTACAACCACAGCTTCTCCAACTACAACCACAGCATCTCCAACCACAACAACTCAAGCTCCAACTACAACCACTGCAGCTCCAACCACAACCACAGCTGCTCCTACCACAACCACTGCAGCTCCAACTACAACCACTGCAGCTCCAACCACAACCACAGCTGCTCAAACCACAACCACAGCGGCTCCAACTACAACCACAGCATCTCCAACTACAACCACAGCTTCTCCAACCACAACTACTGAAGCTCCAACCACAACCACTGCAGCACCAACAACAACCACAGCAGCTCCAACAACAACCACAGCAACTCCTACCACAACCACTGCAGCTCCAACTACAACCACTGTAGCTCCAACCACAACCACAGCTGCTCCATCCACAACCACAGCAGCTCCAACTACAACCACAGCACCTCCAACTACAACCACAGCTTCTCCAACCACAACAACTGAAGCTCCAACCACAACCACTGCAGCACCAACAACAACAACAGCTCCAACAACAACCACAGCAGATCCTACCACAACCACTGAAGCTCCAACTACAACCACAACATCTCCAACCACAACAACTGAAGCTCCAACCACAACCACAGCAGCTCCAACAACAACCACAGCGGCTCCAACTACAACCACTGCAGCTCCAACCACAACCACAGCAGCTCCAACAACAACCACAGCTGCTCCAACCACAACCACAGCGGCTCAAACTACAACCACAGCATCTCCAACTACAACCACAGCTTCTCCTACCACAACCACAGCAGCTCCAACCACAACCACTGCAGCTCCAACCACAACCACAACAGCTCCAACTCCAACCACATCTTCTCCAACCACAACAACTGAAGCACCAACAACAACCACTGAAGCTCCAACTACAACCACAGCTTCTCCAACTACAACGACAGCTTCTCCAAGCACAACCACTGCAGCACCAACAACAACCACAGCAGCTCCAACTACAACCACAGCATCTCCAACCACAACACCTGAAGCTCCAACCACAACCACTGCAGCACCAACAACAGCAGCTCCAACAACAACCACAGCATTTCCTACCACAACCACCGAAGCTCCAACTACAACCACAGCTTCTCCAACTACAACCACAGCATCTCCAACCACAACAACTCAAGCTCCAACTACAACCACTGCAGCACCAACAACAACAACAGCTCCAACAACAACCACAGCAGATCCTACCACAACCACTGAAGCTCCAACTACAACCACAACATCTCCAACCACAACAACTGAAGCTCCAACCACAACCACAGCAGCTCCAACAACAACCACAGCGGCTCCAACTACAACCACTGCAGCTCCAACCACAACCACAGCAGCTCCAACAACAACCACAGCTGCTCCAACCACAACCACAGCGGCTCCAACTACAACCACAGCATCTCCAACTACAACCACAGCTTCTCCAACCACAACAACTGAAGCTCCAACCACAACCACTGCAGCACCAACAACAACAGCAGCTCCAACATCAACCACAGCAGATCCTACCACAACCACTGAAGCTCCAACCACAACCACTGCAGCACCAACAACAACCACAGCTTCTCCTACCACAACCACAGCAGCTCCAACCACAACCACAACAGCTCCAACTACAACATCTTCTCCAACCACAACAACTGAAGCACCAACAACTACCACTGAAGCTCCAACTACAACCACTGAAGCTCCAACTACAACCACAGCTTCTCCAAGCACAATCACTGCAGCACCAACAACCACAGCTTCTCCAACTACAACGACAGCTTCTCCAACCACAACCACTGCAGCACCAACAACAACAGCAGCTCCAACTACAACCACTGCAGCTCCAACCACAACCACAGCTGCTCCAACCACAACCACAGCGGCTCCAACTACAACCACAGCATCTCCAACTACAACCACAGCTTCTCCAACCACAACAACTGAAGCTCCAACCACAACCACTGCAGCACCAACAACAACCACAGCAACTCCTACCACAACCACTGCAGCTCCAACTACAACCACTGTAGCTCCAACCACAACCACAGCTGCTCCAACTACAACCACTGTAGCTCCAACCACAACCACAGCGGCTCCAACTACAACCACAGCATCTCCAACTACAACCACAGCTTCTCCAACCACAACAACTCAAGCTCCAACCACAACCACTGCAGCACCAACAACAACCAATGCAGCTCCAACAACAAGCACAGCTTCTCCTACCACAACCACAGCAGCTCCAACCACAACCACTGCAGCTCCAACCACAACCACAACAGCTCCAACTACAACCACATCTTCTCCAACCACAACAATTGAAGCACCAACTACAACCACTGCAGCTCCAACAACAACCACAGCTCCTCCTACCACAACCACAGCAGCTCCAACTACAACCACATCCTCTCCAACCACAACATCTGAAGCACCATCAACAACCACTGAAGCTCCAACTACAACCACAGCTTCTCCAACCACAACCACAGCTTCTCCAACCACAACCACTGCAGCACCGACAACAACCACAGCAGCTCCAACTACAACAACAGCATCTCCAACCACAACAACTGAAGCTCCAACCACAACCACTGCAGCACCAACAACAACCACAGCAGCTCCAACAACAACCACAGCATCTCCAACAACAACAACTGAAGCTCCAACTACAACCACTGCAGCTCCAACTACAACCACTGCAGCTCCAACAACAACCACAGCAGATCCTACCACAACCACTGAAGCTCCAACTACAACCACTGAAGCTCCAACTACAACCACAGCTTCTCCAACCACAACCACAGCTTCTCCAACCACGACAACTGAAGCACCAACAACCACTGAAGCTCCAATTACAACAACTGAAGCTCCAACCACAACCACAGCAGCTCCAACAACAACCACAGCGGCTCCAACTACCACCACTGCAGCTCCAACCACAACCACAGCAGCTCCAACAACAACCACAGCTTCTCCAACCACAACAACTGAAGCTCCAACCACAACCACTGCAGCCCCAACAACAACCACAGCAGCTCCAACCACAACCACAGCAGCTCCAACAACAACCACAGCGGCTCCAACCGCAACCACAGCAGCTCCTACCACAACCACTGCAGCTCCAACTACAACCACTGCAGCTCCAACCACAACCACAGCTGCTCCAACCACAACCACAGCGGCTCCAACTACAACCACAGCATCTCCAACTACAACCACAGCTTCTCCAACCACAACAACTGAAGCTCCAACCAAAACCACTGCAGCACCAACAACAACCACAGCAGCTCCAACAACAACCACAGCAACTCCTACCACAACCACTGCAGCTCCAACTACAACCACTGTAGCTCCAACCACAACCACAGCTGCTCCATCCACAACCACAGCAGCTCCAACTACAACCACAGCATCTCCAACTACAACCACAGCTTCTCCAACCACAACAACTGAAGCTCCATCCACAACCACTGCAGCACCAACAACAACAGCAGCTCCAACAACAACCACAGCAGATCCTACCACAACCACAGCAGCTCCAACAACAACCACAGCGGCTCCAACTACAACCACTGCAGCTCCAACCACAACCACAGTTGCTCCAACCACAACCACAGCGGCTCCAACTACAACCACAGCTGCTCCAACCACAACCACAGCGGCTCCAACTACCACCACTGCAGCTCCAACCACAACCACAGCTGCTCCAACCACAACCACAGCGGCTCCAACTACAACCACAGCTTCTCCAACTACAACAACTGAAGCTCCAACCACAACCACAGCAGCTCCAACCACAACAACAGCTTTTCCAACCACAACAACTGAAGCTCCAACTACAACCACTGCAGCTCCAACCACAACCACCGCAGCTCCAACTACAACCACAGCTGCTCCTACCACAACCACAGCTTCTCCAACTACAACCACTGCAGCACCAACAACAACCACAGCTTCTCCTACCACAACCACAGCAGCTCCAACCACAACCACTGCAGCTCCAACCACAACCACAACAGCTCCAACTACAACCACATCTTCTCCAACCACAACAACTGAAGCACCAACAACAACCACTGAAGCTCCAACTACAACCACAGCTTCTCCAACTACAACGACAGCTTCTCCAAGCACAACCACTGCAGCACCAACAACAACCACAGCAGCTCCAACTACAACCACAGCATCTCCAACCAAAACAACTGAAGCTCCAACCACAACCACTGCAGCACCAACAACAGCAGCTCCAACAACAACCACAGCATTTCCTACCACAACCACCGAAGCTCCAACTACAACCACAGCTTCTCCAACTACAACCACAGCATCTCCAACCACAACAACTCAAGCTCCAACTACAACCACTGCAGCTCCAACCACAACCACAGCTGCTCCTACCACAACCACTGCAGCTCCAACTACAACCACTGCAGCTCCAACCACAACCACAGCTGCTCCAACCACAACCACAGCGGCTCCAACTACAACCACAGCATCTCCAACTACAACCACAGCTTCTCCAACCACAACTACTGAAGCTCCAACCACAACCACTGCAGCACCAACAACAACCACAGCAGCTCCAACAACAACCACAGCAACTCCTACCACAACCACTGCAGCTCCAACTACAACCACTGTAGCTCCAACCACAACCACAGCTGCTCCATCCACAACCACAGCAGCTCCAACTACAACCACAGCATCTCCAACTACAACCACAGCTTCTCCAACCACAACAACTGAAGCTCCAACCACAACCACTGCAGCACCAACAACAACAACAGCTCCAACAACAACCACAGCAGATCCTACCACAACCACTGAAGCTCCAACTACAACCACAACATCTCCAACCACAACAACTGAAGCTCCAACCACAACCACAGCAGCTCCAACAACAACCACAGCGGCTCCAACTACGACCACTGCAGCTCCAACCACAACCACAGCAGCTCCAACAACAACCACAGCTGCTCCAACCACAACCACAGCGGCTCCAACTACAACCACAGCATCTCCAACTACAACCACAGCTTCTCCTACCACAACCACAGCAGCTCCAACCACAACCACTGCAGCTCCAACCACAACCACAACAGCTCCAACTCCAACCACATCTTCTCCAACCACAACAACTGAAGCACCAACAACAACCACTGAAGCTCCAACTACAACCACAGCTTCTCCAACTACAACGACAGCTTCTCCAAGCACAACCACTGCAGCACCAACAACAACCACAGCAGCTCCAACTACAACCACAGCATCTCCAACCACAACACCTGAAGCTCCAACCACAACCACTGCAGCACCAACAACAGCAGCTCCAACAACAACCACAGCATTTCCTACCACAACCACCGAAGCTCCAACTACAACCACAGCTTCTCCAACTACAACCACAGCATCTCCAACCACAACAACTCAAGCTCCAACTACAACCACTGCAGCTCCAACCACAACCACAGCTGCTCCTACCACAACCACTGCAGCTCCAACTACAACCACAGCTTCTCCAACTACAACGACAGCTTCTCCAAGCACAACCACTGCAGCACCAACAACAACCACAGCAGCTCCAACTACAACCACAGCATCTCCAACCACAACACCTGAAGCTCCAACCACAACCACTGCAGCACCAACAACAGCAGCTCCAACAACAACCACAGCATTTCCTACCACAACCACCGAAGCTCCAACTACAACCACAGTTTCTCCAACTACAACCACAGCATCTCCAACCACAACAACTCAAGCTCCAACTACAACCACTGCAGCTCCAACCACAACCACAGCTGCTCCTACCACAACCACTGCAGCTCCAACTACAACCACTGCAGCTCCAACCACAACCACAGCTGCTCCAACCACAACCACAGCGGCTCCAACTACAACCACAGCATCTCCAACTACAACCACAGCTTCTCCAACCACAACAACTGAAGCTCCAACCACAACCACTGCAGCACCAACCACAACCACAGCTGCTCCATCCACAACCACAGCAGCTCCAACTCCAACCACAGCATCTCCAACTACAACCACAGCAGATCCTACCACAACCACTGAAGCTCCAACCACAACCACTGCAGCACCAACAACAACCACAGCTTCTCCTACCACAACCACAGCAGCTCCAACCACAACCACAACAGCTCCAACTACAACATCTTCTCCAACCACAACAACTGAAGCACCAACAACTACCACTGAAACTCCAACTACAACCACTGAAGCTCCAACTACAACCACAGCTTCTCCAAGCACAATCACTGCAGCACCAACAACAACCACAGCTTCTCCAACTACAACGACAGCTTCTCCAACCACAACCACTGCAGCACCAACAACAACAGCAGCTCCAACTACAACCACTGCAGCTCCAACCACAACCACAGCTGCTCCAACCACAACCACAGCGGCTACAACTACAACCACAGCATCTCCAACTACAACCACAGCTTCTCCAACCACAACAACTGAAGCTCCAACCACAACCACTGCAGCACCAACAATAACCACAGCAACTCCTACCACAACCACTGCAGCTCCAACTACAACCACTGTAGCTCCAACCACAACCACAGCTGCTCCAACTACAACCACTGTAGCTCCAACCACAACCACAGCTGCTCCAACCACAACCACAGCGGCTCCAACTACAACCACAGCATCTCCAACTACAACCACAGCTTCTCCAACCACAACAACTCAAGCTCCAACCACAACCACTGCAGCACCAACAACAACCAATGCAGCTCCAACAACAAGCACAGCTTCTCCTACCACAACCACAGCAGCTCCAACCACAACCACTGCAGTTCCAACCACAACCACAACAGCTCCAACTACAACCACATCTTCTCCAACCACAACAATTGAAGCACCAACTACAACCACTGCAGCTCCAACAACAACCACAGCTCCTCCTACCACAACCACAGCAGCTCCAACTACAACCACATCCTCTCCAACCACAACATCTGAAGCACCATCAACAACCACTGAAGCTCCAACTACAACCACAGCTTCTCCAACCACAACCACAGCTTCTCCAACCACAACCACAGCAGCTCCAACTACAACAACAGCATCTCCAACCACAACAACTGAAGCTCCAACCACAACCACTGCAGCACCAACAACAACCACAGCAGCTCCAACAACAACCACAGCATCTCCAACAACAACAACTGAAGCTCCAACTACAACCACTGCAGCTCCAACTACAACCACTGCAGCTCCAACCACAACCACAGCTGCTCCAACCACAACCACAGTGGCTCCAACTACAACCACAGCATCTCCAACTACAACCACAGCTTCTCCAACCACAACCACAGCTTCTCCAACCACGACAACTGAAGCACCAACAACCACTGAAGCTCCAATTACAACAACTGAAGCTCAAACCACAACCACAGCAGCTCCAACAACAACCACAGCGGCTCCAACTACCACCACTGCAGCTCCAACCACAACCACAGCAGCTCCAACAACAACCACAGCTTCTCCAACCACAACAACTGAAGCTCCAACCACAACCACTGCAGCCCCAACAACAACCACAGCAGCTCCAACCACAACCACAGCAGCTCCAACAACAACCACAGCGGCTCCAACCGCAACCACAGCAGCTCCAACAACAACCACAGCTGCTCCAACCACAACAACTGAAGCACCAACTACAACCACTGCATCTCCAACCACAACAACAGCTTCTCCAACCACAACAACTGAAGCTCCAACTACAACCACTGCAGCATCAACAACAACCACAGCTTCTCCTACCACAACCACAGCAGCTCCAACCACAACCACTGCAGCTCCAACCACAACCACAACAGCTCCAACTACAACCACATCTTCTCCAACCACAACAACTGAAGCACCAACAACAACCACTGAAGCTCCAACTACAACCACTGAAGCTCCAACTACAACCACAGCTTCTCCAACCACAACCACAGCTTCTCCAACCACGACAACTGAAGCACCAACAACCACTGAAGCTCCAATTACAACAACTGAAGCTCAAACCACAACCACAGCAGCTCCAACAACAACCACAGCGGCTCCAACTACCACCACTGCAGCTCCAACCACAACCACAGCAGCTCCAACAACAACCACAGCTTCTCCAACCACAACAACTGAAGCTCCAACCACAACCACTGCAGCCCCAACAACAACCACAGCAGCTCCAACCACAACCACAGCAGCTCCAACAACAACCACAGCGGCTCCAACCGCAACCACAGCAGCTCCAACAACAACCACAGCTGCTCCAACCACAACAACTGAAGCACCAACTACAACCACTGCATCTCCAACCACAACAACAGCTTCTCCAACCACAACAACTGAAGCTCCAACTACAACCACTGCAGCATCAACAACAACCACAGCTTCTCCTACCACAACCACAGCAGCTCCAACCACAACCACTGCAGCTCCAACCACAACCACAACAGCTCCAACTACAACCACATCTTCTCCAACCACAACAACTGAAGCACCAACAACAACCACTGAAGCTCCAACTACAACCACAGCTTCTCCAACTACAACCACAGCTTCTCCAAGCACAACCACTGCAGCACCAACAACAACCACAGCAGCTCCAACTACAACCACAGCATCTCCAACCACAACAACTGAAGCTCCAACCACAACCACCGAAGCTCCAACTACAACCACAGCTTCTCCAACTACAACCACAGCATCTCCAACCACAACAACTCAAGCTCCAACTACAACCACTGCAGCTCCAACCACAACCACAGCTGCTCCTACCACAACCACTGCAGCTCCAACTACAACCACTGCAGCTCCAACCACAACCACAGCTGCTCCAACCACAACCACAGCGGCTCCAACTACAACCACAGCATCTCCAACTACAACCACAGCTTCTCCAACCACAACAACTGAAGCTCCAACCACAACCACTGCAGCTCCAACAACAACCACAGCAACTCCTACCACAACCACTGCAACTCCAACTACAACCACTGTAGCTCCAACCACAACCACAGCTGCTCCATCCACAACCACAGCAGCTCCAACTACAACCACAGCATCTCCAACTACAACCACAGCTTCTCCAACCACAACAACTGAAGCTCCAACCACAACCACTGCAGCACCAACAACAACAACAGCTCCAACAACAACCACAGCAGATCCTACCACAACCACTGAAGCTCCAACTACAACCACTGCAGCACCAACAACAACCACAGCTTCTCCTACCACAACCACAGCAGCTCCAACCACAACCACAACAGCTCCAACTACAACACCTTCTCCAACCACAACAACTGAAGCACCAACAACTACCACTGAAACTCCAACTACAACCACTGAAGCTCCAACTACAACCACAGCTTCTCCAAGCACAATCACTGCAGCACCAACAACAACCACAGCTTCTCCAACTACAACGACAGCTTCTCCAACCACAACAACTGAAGCTCCAACCACAACCACAGCAGCTCCAACAACAACCACAGCGGCTCCAACTACAACCACTGCAGCTCCAACCACAACCACAGCAGCTCCAACAACAACCACAGCTGCTCCAACTACAACCACAGCAACTCCTACCACAACCACTGCAGCTCCAACTACAACCACAGCTTCTCCAACCACAACAACTGAAGCTCCAACCACAACCACTGCAGCTCCAACAACAACCACAGCAGATCCTACCACAACCACTGAAGCTCCAACTACAACCACAACATCTCCAACCACAACAACTGAAGCTCCAACCACAACCACAGCAGCTCCAACAACAACCACAGCGGCTCCAACTACAACCACTGCAGCTCCAACCACAACCACAGCAGCTCCAACAACAACCACAGCTGCTCCAACCACAACCACAGCTGCTCCAACCACAACCACAGCGGCTCCAACTACAACCACAGCATCTCCAACTACAACCACAGCTTCTCCAACCACAACAACTGAAGCTCCAACCACAACCACTGCAGCACCAACAACAACAGCAGCTCCAACATCAACCACAGCAGATCCTACCACAACCACTGAAGCTCCAACCACAACCACTGCAGCTCCAACCACAACCACAACAGCTCCAACTACAACATCTTCTCCAACCACAACAACTGAAGCACCAACAACTACCACTGAAGCTCCAACTACAACCACTGAAGCTCCAACTACAACCACAGCTTCTCCAAGCACAATCACTCCAGCACCAACAACAACCACAGCTTCTCCAACTACAACGACAGCTTCTCCAACCACAACCACTGCAGCACCAACAACAACAGCAGCTCCAACTACAACCACTGCAGCTCCAACCACAACCACAGCTGCTCCAACCACAACCACAGCGGCTCCAACTACAACCACAGCATCTCCAACTACAACCACAGCTTCTCCAACAACAACAACTGAAGCTCCAACCACAACCACTGCAGCACCAACAACAACCACAGCAACTCCTACCACAACCACTGCAGCTCCAACTACAACCACTGTAGCTCCAACCACAACCACAGCTGCTCCACTTACAACCACTGTAGCTCCAACCACAACCACAGCAGCTCCAACCACAACCACTGCAGCTCCAACCACAACCACAACAGCTCCAACTACAACCACATCTTCTCCAACCACAACAATTGAAGCACCAACTACAACCACTGCAGCTCCAACAACAACCACAGCTCCTCCTACCACAACCACAGCAGCTCCAACTACAACCACATCCTCTCCAACCACAACATCTGAAGCACCATCAACAACCACTGAAGCTCCAACTACAACCACAGCTTCTCCAACCACAACCACAGCTTCTCCAACCACAACCACTGCAGCACCGACAACAACCACAGCAGCTCCAACTACAACAACAGCATCTCCAACCACAACAACTGAAGCTCCAACCACAACCACTGCAGCACCAACAACAACCACAGCAGCTCCAACAACAACCACAGCATCTCCAACAACAACAACTGAAGCTCCAACTACAACCACTGCAGCTCCAACTACAACCACTGCAGCTCCAACAACAACCACAGCAGATCCTACCACAACCACTGAAGCTCCAACTACAACCACTGAAGCTCCAACTACAACCACAGCTTCTCCAACCACAACCACAGCTTCTCCAACCACGACAACTGAAGCACCAACAACCACTGAAGCTCCAATTACAACAACTGAAGCTCCAACCACAACCACAGCAGCTCCAACAACAACCACAGCGGCTCCAACTACCACCACTGCAGCTCCAACCAAAACCACAGCAGCTCCAACAACAACCACAGCTTCTCCAACCACAACAACTGAAGCTCCAACCACAACCACTGCAGCCCCGACAACAACCACAGCAGCTCCAACCACAACCACAGCAGCTCCAACAACAACCACAGCGGCTCCAACCGCAACCACAGCAGCTCCAACAACAACCACAGCTGCTCCAACCACAACAACTGAAGCACCAACTACAACCACTGCATCTCCAACCACAACAACAGCTTCTCCAACCACAACAACTGAAGCTCCAACTACAACCACTGCAGCATCAACAACAACCACAGCTTCTCCTACCACAACCACAGCAGCTCCAACCACAACCACTGCAGCTCCAACCACAACCACAACAGCTCCAACTACAACCACATCTTCTCCAACCACAACAACTGAAGCACCAACAACAACCTCTGTAGCTCCAACTACAACCACAGCTTCTCCAACTACAACCACAGCTTCTCCAACCACAACCACTGCAGCACCAACAACAACCACAGCAGCTCCAACTACAACCACAGCATCTCCAACCACAACAACTGATGCTCCAACCACAACCACTGCAGCACCAACAACAACAGCAGCTCCAACAACAACCACAGCAGATCCTACCACAACCACAAAAGCTCCAACTATAACCACAGCTTCTCCAACTACAACCACTGCATCTCCAACCACAACAACTGAAGCTCCAACCACAACCACAGGAGCTCCAACAACAACCACAGCATCTCCTACCACAACCACTGCAGCCCCAACAACAACCACAGCAGCTCCAACCACAACCACAGCAGCTCCAACAACAACCACAGCGGCTCCAACTGCCACCACTGCAGCTCCAACCACAACCACAGTTGCTGCAACCACAACCACAGCGGCTCCAACTACCACCACAGCTTCTCCAACTACAACCACAGCTTCTCCAACCACAACAACTGAAGCTCCAACCACAACCACTGCAGCCCCAACAACAACCACAGCAGCTCCAACAACAACCATAGAAGATTCTACCACAACCACTGAAGCTCCAACTACAACCACAGTTTCTCCAACTACAACAACTGCAGCTCCAACAACAACCACATCTTCTCCAACCACAACTGCAGCACCAACAACAACCACTGCAGCTCCAACTACAACCACAGCTTCACTAACTACAACAACAGCTTCTCCAACCACAACCACAGCTTCTCCAACCACGACAACTGAAGCACCAACAACAACCACTGAAGCTCCAACTACAACCACAGCTTCTCTAACCACAACCACTGAAGCTCCAACCACCACCACAGCAGCTCCAAGAACAACCACAGCAGCTCCAACTACCACCACTGTAGCTCCAACCACAACCACAGCAGCTCCAACAACAACCACAGCGGCTCCAACTACCACCACTGCAGTTCCAACCACAACCACAGCAGCTCCAACAACAACAACTGAAGCACCAACATCAACCACTGAAGCTCCAACTACAACCACAGCTTCTCCAACCACAACCACAGCTTCTCCAACCACGACAACTGAAGCACCAACAACAACCACTGAAGCTCCAACTACAACCACTGCAGCTCCAACTACAACCACTGCAGCACCAACAACAACCACAGCAGCTCCAACTACAACAACAGCATCTCCAACCACGACAACTGAAGCACCAACAACAACCACTGAAGCTCCAACTACAACCACTGCAGCTCCAACTACAACCACTGCAGCACCAACAACAACCACAGCAGCTCCAACTACAACAACAGCATCTCCAACCACAACAACTGAAGCTCCAACCACAACCACTGCAGCACCAACAACAACCACAGCAGCTCCAACAACAACCACAGCATCTCCAACCACAACAACTGAAGCTCCAACTACAACCACTGAAGCTCGAACTACAACCACAGCTTCTCCAACCACGACAACTGAAGCACAAACAACCACTGAAGCTCCAACTACAACCACTGCAGCTCCAACAACAACCACAGCAGATCCTACCACATCCACTGAAGCTCCAACTACAACCACAGCTTCTCCAACTACAACCACAGCATCTCCAACCACAACAACTGAAGCTCCAACCACAACCACAGCGGCTCCAACTACCACCACTGCAGTTCCAACCACAACCACAGCAGCTCCAACAACAACAACTGAAGCTCCAACTACAACCACTGCAGCTCCAACTACAACCATTGCAGCTCCAACTACAACCACAGCTTCTCTAACCACAACAACTGAAGCTCCAACCACAACCACAGCAGCTCCAACAACAACCACAGCGGCTCCAACTACCAGCACTGCAGCTCCAACCACAACCACAGCAGCTCCAACAACAACCACAGCTTCTCCAACCACAACAACTGAAGCTCCAACCACAACCACTGCAGCCCCAACAACAACCACAGCAGATCCTACCACAACCATTGAAGCTCCAACTACAACCACAGCTTCTCCAACTACAACCACAGCATCTCCAACCACAACAACTGAAGCTCTAACCACAACCACAACAGCTCCAACAACAACCACAGCGGCTCCAACCGCAACCACAGCAGCTCCAACAACAACCACAGCTGCTCCAACCACAACCACAGCGGCTCCAACTACAACCACTGCAGCTCCAACTACAACCACAGCTTCTCCAACCACGACAACTGAAGCACCAACAACAACCACTGAAGCTCCAACTACAACCACTGCAGCTCCAACTACAACCACTGCAGCTCCAACTACAACCACAGCTTCTCTAACCACAACAACTGAAGCTCCAACCACAACCACAGCAGCTCCAACAACAACCACAGCGGCTCCAACTACCACCACTACAGCTCCAACCACAACCACAGCAGCTCCAACAACAACCACAGCGGCTCCAACTGCCACCACTGCAGCTCCAACCACAACCACAGTTGCTGCAACCACAACCACAGCGGCTCCAACTACCACCACAGCTTCTCCAACTACAACCACAGCTTCTCCAACCACAACAACTGAAGCTCCAACCACAACCACTGCAGCCCCAACAACAACCACAGCAGCTCCAACAACAAACATAGAAGATTCTACCACAACCACTGAAGCTCCAACTACAACCACAGCTTCTCCAACTACATCCACATCATCTCCAACAGCAACAACTGAAGCTCCAACTACAACCACAGCAGGTCCTACCACAACCACAGTTTCTCCAACTACAACAACTGCAGCTCCAACAACAACAACTGAAGCACCAACATCAACCACTGAAGCTCCAACTACAACCACAGCTTCTCCAACCACAACCACAGCTTCTCCAACCACGACAACTGAAGCACCAACAACAACCACTGAAGCTCCAACTACAACCACTGCAGCTCCAACTACAACCACTGCAGCACCAACAACAACCACAGCAGCTCCAACTACAACAACAGCATCTCCAACCACGACAACTGAAGCACCAACAACAACCACTGAAGCTCCAACTACAACCACTGCAGCTCCAACTACAACCACTGCAGCATCAACAACAACCACAGCAGCTCCAACTACAACAGCATCTCCAACCACAACAACTGAAGCTCCAACCACAACCACAGGAGCTCCAACTACAACCACAGCAGCTCCTACCACAATCACAGCTTCTCCAACTACAACCACTGCAGCACCAACAACATCCACAGCTTCTCCTACCACAACCACAGCGGCTCCAACTACCAGCACTGCAGCTCCAACCACAACCACAGCAGCTCCAACAACAACCACAGCTTCTCCAACCACAACAACTGAAGCACCAACTACAACCACTGCATCTCCAACTACAACAACAGCTTCTCCAACCACAACAACTGAAGCTCGAACTACAACCACTGCAGCTCCAACCACAACCACCGCAGCTCCAACTACAACCACAGCAGCTCCTACCACAATCACAGCTTCTCCAACTACAACCACTGCAGCACCAACAACATCCACAGCTTCTCCTACCACAACCACAGCAGCTCCAACCACAACCACTGCAGCTCCAACCACAACCACAGCAGCTCCAACTACAACCACATCTTCTCCAACCACAACAACTGAAGCACCAACAACAACCACTGAAGCTCCAACTACAACCACAGCTTCTCCAACTACAACCACAGCTTCTCCAACCACAACCGCTGCAGCACCAACAACAACCACAGCAGCTCCAACTACAACCACAGCATCTCCAACCACAACAACTGAAGCTCCAACCACAACCACTGCAGCACCAACAACAGCTTCTCCAACTACAACCACAGCATCTCCAACCACAACAACTGAAGCTCCAACCACAACCACAGGAGCTCCAACAACAACCACAGCACCTCCTACCACAACCACTGCAGCTCCAACAACCACCACAGCAGATCCTACCACAACCACTGAAGCTCCAACAACAACCACAGCAGCTCCAACAACAACCACAGCATCTCCAACCACAACAACTGAAGCTCCAACGACAACCACTGCAGCTCCAACTACAACCACTGCAGCTCCAACAACCACCACAGCAGATCCTACCACAACCACTGAAGCTCCAACTACAACCACAGCTTCTCCAACTACAACCACAGCATCACCAACCACAACAACTGAAGCTCCAACCACAACCACAGCGGCTCCAACTACCACCACTGCAGTTCCAACCACAACCACAGCAGCTCCAACAACAACAACTGAAGCACCAACAACAACCACAGCGGCTCGAACTACAACCACTGCAGCTCCAACTACAACCACATCTTCCCCAACCACAACAACTGAAGCACCAACTACAACCACTGCTTCTCCAACCACAACAACAGCTTCTCCAACCACGACAACTGAAGCACCAACAACCACTGAAGCTCCAACTACAACCACTGCAGCTCCAACTACAACCACTGCAGCTCCAACTACAACCACAGCTTCTCTAACCACAACAACTGAAGCTCCAACCACAACCACAGCAGCTCCAACAACAACCACAGCGGCTCCAACTACCAGCACTGCAGCTCCAACCACAACCACAGCAGCTCCAACAACAACCACAGCTTCTCCAACCACAACAACTGAAGCACCAACTACAACCACTGCATCTCCAACTACAACAACAGCTTCTCCAACCACAACAACTGAAGCTCGAACTACAACCACTGCAGCTCCAACCACAACCACCGCAGCTCCAACTACAACCACAGCAGCTCCTACCACAATCACAGCTTCTCCAACTACAACCACTGCAGCACCAACAACATCCACAGCTTCTCCTACCACAACCACAGCAGCTCCAACCACAACCACTGCAGCTCCAACCACAACCACAGCAGCTCCAACTACAACCACATCTTCTCCAACCACAACAACTGAAGCACCAACAACAACCACTGAAGCTCCAACTACAACCACAGCTTCTCCAACTACAACCACAGCTTCTCCAACCACAACCGCTGCAGCACCAACAACAACCACAGCAGCTCCAACTACAACCACAGCATCTCCAACCACAACAACTGAAGCTCCAACCACAACCACTGCAGCACCAACAACAGCTTCTCCAACTACAACCACAGCATCTCCAACCACAACAACTGAAGCTCCAACCACAACCACAGGAGCTCCAACAACAACCACAGCACCTCCTACCACAACCACTGCAGCACCAACAACAACCACAGCAGCTCCAACAACAACCACAGCAACTCTTACCACAACCACTGCAGCACCAAAAACAACCACAGCAGCTCCAACTACAACAACAGCATCTCCAACCACAACAACTGAAGCTACAACCACAACCACTGCAGCACCAACAACAACCACAGCAGCTCCAACAACAACCACAGCATCTCCAACCACAACAACTGAAGCTCCAACGACAACCACTGCAGCTCCAACTACAACCACTGCAGCTCCAACAACCACCACAGCAGATCCTACCACAACCACTGAAGCTCCAACTACAACCACAGCTTCTCCAACTACAACCACAGCATCACCAACCACAACAACTGAAGCTCCAACCACAACCACAGCGGCTCCAACTACCACCACTGCAGTTCCAACCACAACCACAGCAGCTCCAACAACAACAACTGAAGCACCAACAACAACCACAGCGGCTCGAACTACAACCACTGCAGCTCCAACTACAACCACATCTTCCCCAACCACAACAACTGAAGCACCAACTACAACCACTGCATCTCCAACCACAACAAAAGCTTCTCCAACCACGACAACTGAAGCACCAACAACCACTGAAGCTCCAACTACAACCACTGCAGCTCCAACTACAACCTCTGCAGCTCCAACTACAACCACAGCTTCTCTAACCACAACAACTGAAGCTCCAACCACAACCACAGCAGCTCCAACAACAACCACAGCGGCTCCAACTACCAGCACTGCAGCTCCAACCACAACCACAGCAGCTCCAACAACAACCACAGCTTCTCCAACCACAACAACTGAAGCTCCAACCACAACCACTGCAGCCCCAACAACAACCACAGCAGCTCCAACAACAACCACAGCAGATCCTACCACAACCACTGAAGCTCCAACTACAACCACATCTTCGCCAACCACAACTACAGCACCAACAACAACCACTGCAGCTCCAACCACTGCAGCTCCAACTAGAACCGCAGCAGCTCCTACCACAACAACTGAAACTTCAACCACAACCACCGCAGCACCAACAACAACCAACGCATCTCCAACTACAACAACTGAAGCTCCAACCACAACCATTGCGGCACCAACAACAACGACAGCAGCTCCAACCGCAACTGCAGCTTCTCCAATCACAACAACCACAGCAGGTCCAACAACAATCACAGGATCACCTATTATAACCACATCTTCCCTATCGACAAGCACAGCATTTATAACTACAACAACTGAATCACCAACAACAACCACAGCAGCTCCAACTACAACCACTGCAGCTCCGACAACAACAGCAGCAGCTCTGACCACAACCACAGCAGATCCTACCACATACACTGCAGCTCCAACTACAACTACAGCTTCTCCAACAACAACAACTGAAGCTACAACCACAACCACTGCAGCACCAACAACAACACCAGCTCCAACCACAACCACAGCTTCTCCAACAACAACTGAAGCTCCAACCACAACCACTGCGGCACCAACAACAACAACTGAAGCTCCAACCACAACCACAGAGGCACCAACAACAACCACAGCAGCTCCAACCACAACCACAGCTTCTCCAACAACAACAACTGAAGCTCCAACCAGAACCACTGCAGCACGAACAACAACCACAGCAGCTCCAACAACAACCACTGCAGCTCGAACCACAACCACAGCTTCTCCAACTACAACCACAGCATCTCCAACCACAACTGAAGCTCCAACCACAACCACAGCAGCTCCAACCACAACCACAGCTTCTCCAACTACGACAACTGATGCTCCAACTACAACTACTGCAGCTCCAACCACAACCACAGCTTCTCCAACCACGACAATTGATGCTCCAACCACAACCACTGCAGCTCCAACCACATCCACAGCAGCTCCAATAACAACCACAGCAGCACCAACAACAACCACAGCAGCTCCAACGACAACCACAGCAGCTTCAACCACAACCACTGCAGCACCAACAACAACCACGGCACCTCCAACAACAACCACAGCAGATTATACCAAAACCACTGCAGCTCCAACTACAACCACAGCTTCTCCAACTACAACTACAGCACCTCCAACCACAACAACTGAAGCTCCAACCACAACCACAGCAGCTCCAACCACACCCACAGCTTCTCCAACCACAACCACAACAGCTCCAACTACAACCACATCTTCTCCAACCACAACAACTGAAGCACCAACAACAACCACTGAAGCTACAACTACAACCACAGCATCTCCAACCACAACCACAGCAGCTCCAACCACAACCACAGCATCTCCATCCACAACAACTGAAGCTCCAACCACAACCACTGCAGGTCCTACCACAACCACAGCTTCTCCAACTTCAACCAATGCAGCTCCAACAACAACGACATCTTCTCCAACCACAACTACAGCACCAACAACAACCACAGCAGCTCCAACAACAACAACTGAAGCTCCAACCACAACCACAGGAGCTCCAACAACAACCACAGCACCTCCTACCACAACCACTGCAGCACCAACAACAACCACAGCAGCTCCAACAACAACCACAGCAACTCTTACCACAACCACTGCAGTACCAAAAACAACCACAGCAGCTCCAACTACAACAACAGCATCTCCAACCACAACAACTGAAGCTACAACCACAACCACTGCAGCACCAACAACAACCACAGCAGCTCCAACAACAACCACAGCATCTCCAACCACAACAACTGAAGCTCCAACGACAACCACTGCAGCTCCAACTACAACCACTGCAGCTCCAACAACCACCACAGCAGATCCTACCACAACCACTGAAGCTCCAACTACAACCACAGCTTCTCCAACTACAACCACAGCATCACCAACCACAACAACTGAAGCTCCAACCACAACCACAGCGGCTCCAACTACCACCACTGCAGTTCCAACCACAACCACAGCAGCTCCAACAACAACAACTGAAGCACCAACAACAACCACAGCGGCTCGAACTACAACCACTGCAGCTCCAACTACAACCACATCTTCCCCAACCACAACAACTGAAGCACCAACTACAACCACTGCATCTCCAACCACAACAACAGCTTCTCCAACCACGACAACTGAAGCACCAACAACCACTGAAGCTCCAACTACAACCACTGCAGCTCCAACTACAACCTCTGCAGCTCCAACTACAACCACAGCTTCTCTAACCACAACAACTGAAGCTCCAACCACAACCACAGCAGCTCCAACAACAACCACAGCGGCTCCAACTACCAGCACTGCAGCTCCAACCACAACCACAGCAGCTCCAACAACAACCACAGCTTCTCCAACCACAACAACTGAAGCTCCAACCACAACCACTGCAGCCCCAACAACAACCACAGCAGCTCCAACAACAACCACAGCAGATCCTACCACAACCACTGAAGCTCCAACTACAACCACATCTTCGCCAACCACAACTACAGCACCAACAACAACCACTGCAGCTCCAACCACTGCAGCTCCAACTAGAACCGCAGCAGCTCCTACCACAACAACTGAAACTTCAACCACAACCACCGCAGCACCAACAACAACCAACGCATCTCCAACTACAACAACTGAAGCTCCAACCACAACCATTGCGGCACCAACAACAACGACAGCAGCTCCAACCGCAACTGCAGCTTCTCCAATCACAACAACCACAGCAGGTCCAACAACAATCACAGGATCACCTATTATAACCACATCTTCCCTATCGACAAGCACAGCATTTATAACTACAACAACTGAATCACCAACAACAACCACAGCAGCTCCAACTACAACCACTGCAGCTCCGACAACAACAGCAGCAGCTCTGACCACAACCACAGCAGATCCTACCACATACACTGCAGCTCCAACTACAACTACAGCTTCTCCAACAACAACAACTGAAGCTACAACCACAACCACTGCAGCACCAACAACAACACCAGCTCCAACCACAACCACAGCTTCTCCAACAACAACTGAAGCTCCAACCACAACCACTGCGGCACCAACAACAACAACTGAAGCTCCAACCACAACCACAGAGGCACCAACAACAACCACAGCAGCTCCAACCACAACCACAGCTTCTCCAACAACAACAACTGAAGCTCCAACCAGAACCACTGCAGCACGAACAACAACCACAGCAGCTCCAACAACAACCACAGCAGATCTTTCCACAACCACTGCAGCTCGAACCACAACCACAGCTTCTCCAACTACAACCACAGCATCTCCAACCACAACTGAAGCTCCAACCACAACCACAGCAGCTCCAACCACAACCACAGCTTCTCCAACTACGACAACTGATGCTCCAACTACAACTACTGCAGCTCCAACCACAACCACAGCTTCTCCAACCACGACAATTGATGCTCCAACCACAACCACTGCAGCTCCAACCACATCCACAGCAGCTCCAATAACAACCACAGCAGCACCAACAACAACCACAGCAGCTCCAACGACAACCACAGCAGCTTCAACCACAACCACTGCAGCACCAACAACAACCACGGCACCTCCAACAACAACCACAGCAGATTATACCAAAACCACTGCAGCTCCAACTACAACCACAGCTTCTCCAACTACAACTACAGCACCTCCAACCACAACAACTGAAGCTCCAACCACAACCACAGCAGCTCCAACCACACCCACAGCTTCTCCAACCACAACCACAACAGCTCCAACTACAACCACATCTTCTCCAACCACAACAACTGAAGCACCAACAACAACCACTGAAGCTACAACTACAACCACAGCATCTCCAACCACAACCACAGCAGCTCCAACCACAACCACAGCATCTCCATCCACAACAACTGAAGCTCCAACCACAACCACTGCAGGTCCTACCACAACCACAGCTTCTCCAACTTCAACCAATGCAGCTCCAACAACAACGACATCTTCTCCAACCACAACTACAGCACCAACAACAACCACAGCAGCTCCAACAACAACAACTGAAGCTCCAACCACAACTACAGCAGCACCAACAACTACAGCAGCTCCAACAACAACCACTGAAACTACAACTACAACCACTGCAGCTCCAACCACATCCACTGCAGCACCAACAACAACCACAGCAGCACCAACCACAACAACTGAAGCTCCAACCACAACTACAACAGCACCAACAACTACAGCAGCTCCAACAACAACCACTGAAGCTACAACTACAACCACTGCTGCTCCAACAACAACCACATCATCTCCAACCACAACCACTGCAGCATCAACAACAACTGAAGCTCCAACCACAACCACAGTAGCTCCAACCACAACCACAGCTGCTCCAACCACGACCACAGCTTCTCCAACCACGACAACTGAAGCACCAACAACAACCACTGCAGCTCCAACCACAACAACTGAAGCTCCATCCACAACCACTGCAGCACCAACAACAGCCACAGCAGCTCCAACCACAACCACAGCAACTCCAACCACAACAACAGCTTCTCCAACCACAACAACTGAAGCTCCAACTACAACCACTGCAGCTCCAACCACAACCACTGCAGCTCCAACTACAACCACAGCAGCTCCAACAACAACCACATCTTCTCCAACCACAACTGCAGCTCCAAAAACAACCACTGCAGCTCCAACTACAACCACTGCAGCTCCAAAAACAACCACAGTTTCTCCTACCACAACCACAGCATCTCCAACCACAACTACAGCAGCTCCAACTACAACAACTGCAGCTCAAACAACAACCACATCTTCTCCAACCACAACTGCAGCACCAACAACAACCACTGCAGCTCCATCTACAACCACAGCCTTTTCAACCACATCAACTGAAACTCCAACAACCCCAGCATCTCCAACCGCAAATACATCAGCTGCTACCACAACCGCTGCAGCTCCAATCACAACCACTGCAGCTCCAACTACAACCACAGCAGCTCCAACCACAACCACAGAAGCTACTACCACAACCACAGCAGTTCCCACCATAAAAACTGAAGCTCCAACCACAACAACTGCAGCTCCAATCACAACCACTGCAGCTCCAACTACAACCACATCAGCTCCTACCACAACCACAGCAGTTCCAACCACAACCACAGCAGCTCCAACCAAAACCACAGCGTCTCCAAGCACAACTGAATCTCCAAGCACAACAACTAAATCTCCAACCACAACCACTGCAGCTCCAATGACAACCACATCAGCTCCTACCACAACAACTGAAGCAACAACAACAACAACTGAAGCACCAACAACAACTGCAGCTTCTCCAACAACAATCACAGGATCACCAATTAAAACCACAGCTTCCCTATTGACAACCACAGGATTTATTACCACAACAACTGATGCTCCAACCACAACAACTGAAGCACCAACAACAACCATAACTGCAGCTTCAACAACCATAACTGCAGCTTCTCCAATCACAGCAACCACAGCTACTCCAACCACAACCACTAGAGCTCCAACCACAACAACTGAATCTCCAACCACAACAACTGAAGCACCAACAACAACCACAGCAGCTCCATCCACAACGACAGCAGCTCCAACCACAATCACAGGATCACCAATTAAAACCACAGCTTCCCTATCGACATCCACAGGTTTTATAACCACAACTGAAGCTCCCACCACAACAACTGAAGCACCAACAACAACCATAACTGCAGCTTCTCCAATCACAGCAACCACTAGAGCTCCAACCACAACCACTTCTTCTCCAACCACAACCACTAGAGCTCCAACCACAACCACTGCTTCTCCAACCACAACAACTGAAGCAGCAACAACAACCACAGCAGCTTCAACCACAACAACTGTAGCACCAACAACAACCATAACTGCAGCTTCAACAACCATAACTGCAGCTTCTCCAATCACAGCAACCACTAGGGCTCCAACCACAACCACTGCTTCTCCAACCACAGCAACTGAAGCTCCAACCACAACAACTGAAGCACCAACAACAACCACAGCAGCTTCAACAACCACAGCAGCTCCATCCACAACGACAGCAGCTCCAACAACAATCACAGGATCACCAATTAAAACCACAGCTTCCCTATCGACAACCACAGGATTTATAACCACAACAACTGAAGCTCCAACCACAACAACTGAACCACCAACAACAACCATAACTGCAGCTTCTCCAATCACAGCAACCACAGCTTCTCCAACCACAACCACTAGAGCTCCAACCACAACCACAGCTTCTCCAACGACAACAACTGAAGCTTCAACCACAACAATTGAAGCACCAACAACCACAGCAGCTTCAACCACAACAACTGAAGCACCATCAACAACCACAGCAGCTTCAACAACCACAGCAGCTCCAACCACAATCACAGGATCACCAATTAAAACCACAGCTTCCTTATCGACAACCACAGGTTTTATAACCACAACTGAAGCTCCAACCACAACAACTGAAGCAGCAACAACAACCACAGCAGCTTCAACCACAACAACTGAAGCACCAACAACAACTACAGCAGCTTCAACAACCACAGCAGCTCCATCCACAACAACAACAGCTTCAACCACAACAACTGAAGCACCAACAACAACCATAACTGCAGCTTCAACAACCATAACTGCAGCTTCTCCAATCACAGCAACCACTAGGGCTCCAACCACAACCACTGCTTCTCCAACCACAGCAACTGAAGCTCCAACCACAACAACTGAAGCACCAACAACAACCAGAGCAGCTTCAACAACCACAGCAGCTCCATCCACAACGACAGCAGCTTCAACCACAACTGAAGCACCAACAACAACCATAACTGCAGCTTCAACAACCATAACTGCAGCTTCTCCAATCACAGCAACCACTAGAGCTCCTACCACAACCACTGCTTCTCCAACCACAGCAACTGAAGCTCCAACCACAAGAACTGAAGCTTCAACAACAACCACAGCAGCTTCAACAACCACAGCAGCTCCATCCACAACGACAGCAGCTCCAACAACAATCACAGGATCACCAATTAAAACCACAGCTTCCCTATCAACAACCACAGGATTTATAACCACAACAACTGAAGCTTCAACCACAACAATTGAAGCACCAACAACAACCATAACTGCAGCTTCAACAACCATAACTGCAGCTTCTCCAACCACAACCACTAGAGCTCCAACCACAACCACAGCTTCTCCAACGACAACAACTGAAGCTTCAACCACAACAACTGAAGCACCATCAACAACCACAGCAGCTTCAACAACCACAGCAGCTCCAACCACAATCACAGGATCACCAATTAAAACCACAGCTTCCTTATCGACAACCACAGGTTTTATAACCACAACTGAAGCTCCAACCACAACAACTGAAGCAGCAACAACAACCACAGCAGCTTCAACCACAACAACTGAAGCACCAACAACAACTACAGCAGCTTCAACAACCACAGCAGCTCCATCCACAACGACAGCAGCTCCAACCACAATCACAGGATCACCAATTAAAACCACAGCTTCCTTATCGACAACCACAGGTTTTATAACCACAACTGAAGCTCCAACCACAACCATAACTGCAGCTTCTCCAATCACAGCAACCACAGCTTCTTCAACCACAACCACTAGAGCTCCAACCACAACCACTGCTTCTCCAACCACAACAACTGAAGCTCCAACCACTGCTTCTCCAACCACAACAACTGAAGCACCAACAACAACCACAGCAGCTTCAACCACAACAACTGAAGCACCATCAACAACCACAGCAGCTTCAACAACCACAGCAGCTCCATCCACAACGACAGCAGCTCCAACCACAATCACAGGATCACCAATTAAAACCACAGCTTCCCTATCGACAACCACAGGTTTTATAACCACAACTGAAGCTCCCACCATAACAACTGAAGCAGCAACAACAACCATATCTGCAGCTTCTCAAATCACAGCAACCACTGGAGCTCCAACCACAACCACTGCTTCTCCAACCACAACCACTAGAGCTCCAACCACAACAACTGAATCTCCAACCACAACAACTGAAGCACCAACAACAACCACAGCATCTCCATCCACAACGACAGCAGCTCCAACCACAATCACAGGATCACCAATTAAAACCACAGCTTCCCTATCGACAACCACAGGTTTTATAACCACAACTGAAGTTCCCACCATAACAACTGAAGCACCAACAACAACCATAACTGCAGCTTCTCCAATCACAGCAACCACTAGAGCTCCAACCACAACCACTTCTTCTCCAACCACAACCACTAGAGCTCCAACCACAACCACTGCTTCTCCAACCACAACAACTGAAGCAGCAACAACAACCACAGCAGCTTCAACCACAACAACTGTAGCACCAACAACAACCAGAGCAGCTTCAACCACCACAGCAGCTCCATCCACAACGACAGCAGCTTCAACCACAACAACTGAAGCACCAACAACAACCATAACTGCAGCTTCAACAACCATAACTGCAGCTTCTCCAATCACAGCAACCACAGCTTCTCCAACCACAACCACTAGAGCTCCAACCACAACCACAGCTTCTCCAACGACAACAACTGAAGATTCAACCACAACAATTGAAGCACCAACAACAACCACAGCAGCTTCAACAACCACAGCAGCTTCAACCACAACAACTGAAGCACCATCAACAACCACAGCAGCTTCAACAACCACAGCAGCTCCAACCACAATCACAGGATCACCAATTAAAACCACAGCTTCCTTATCGACAACCACAGGTTTTATAACCACAATTGAAGCTCCAACCACAACAACTGAAGCAGCAACAACAACCACAGCGGCTTCAACCACAACAACTGAAGCACCAACAACAACTACAGCAGCTTCAACAACCACAGAAGCTCCATCCACAACGACAGCAGCTCCAACCACAACCACAGGATCACCAATTAAAACCACAGCTTCCTTATTGACAACCACAACCATAACTGCAGCTTCTCCAATCACAGCAACCACTAGAGCTCCAACCACAACCACTGCTTCTCCAACCACAGCAACTGAAGCTCCAACTACAAGAACTGAAGCACCAACAACAACCACAGCAGCTTCAACAACCACAGCAGCTCCATCCACAACGACAGCAGCTCCAACAACAATCACAGGATCACCAATTAAAACCACAGCTTCCCTATCAACAACCACAGGATTTATAACCACAACAACTGAAGCTTCAACCACAACAATTGAAGCACCAACAACAACCATAACTGCAGCTTCAACAACCATAACTGCAGCTTCTCCAACGACAACAACTGAAGCTTCAACCACAACAATTGAAGCACCAACAACAACCACAGCAGCTTCAACCACAACAACTGAAGCACCATCAACAACCACAGCAGCTTCAACAACCATAGCAGCTCCATCCACAACGACAGCAGCTCCAACCACAATCACAGGATCACCAATTAAAACCACAGCTTCCTTATCGACAACCACAGGTTTTATAACCACAACTGAAGCTTCAACCACAACAACTGAAGCACCAACAACAACCATAACTGCAGCTTCTCCAATCACAGCAACCACAGCTTCTTCAACCACAACCACTAGAGCTCCAACCACAACCACTGCTTCTCCAACCACACCAACTGAAGCTCCAACCACAACCACTGCTTCTCCAACCACAACAACTGAAGCACCAACAACAACCACAGCAGCTTCAACAACCACAGCAGCTCCATCCACAACGACAGCAGCTCCAACAACAATCACAGGATCACCAATTAAAACCACAGCTTCCCTATCAACAACCACAGGATTTATAACCACAACAACTGAAGCTTCAACCACAACAATTGAAGCACCAACAACAACCATAACTGCAGCTTCAACAACCATAACTGCAGCTTCTCCAATCACAGCAACCACAGCTTCTCCAACCACAACCACTAGAGCTCCAACCACAACCACTGCTTCTCCAACGACAACAACTGAAGCTTCAACCACAACAATTGAAGCACCAACAACAACCACAGCAGCTTCAACCACAACAACTGAAGCACCATCAACAACCACAGCAGCTTCAACAACCACAGCAGCTCCATCCACAACGACAGCAGCTCCAACCACAATCACAGGATCACCAATTAAAACCACAGCTTCCTTATCGACAACCACAGGTTTTATAACCACAACTGAAGCTCCAACCACAACAACTGAAGCAGCAACAACAACCACAGCAGCTTCAACCACAACAACTGAAGCACCAACAACAACCATAACTGCAGCTTCTCCAATCACAGCAACCACAGCTTCTTCAACCACAACCACTAGAGCTCCAACCACAACCACTGCTTCTCCAACCACAACAACTGAAGCTCCAACCACAACCACTGCTTCTCCAACCACAACAACTGAAGCACCAACAACAACCACAGCAGCTTCAACCACAACAACTGAAGCACCATCAACAACCACAGCAGCTTCAACAACCACAGCAGCTCCATCCACAACGACAGCAGCTCCAACCACAATCACAGGATCACCAATTAAAACCACAGCTTCCCTATCGACAACCACAGGTTTTATAACCACAACTGAAGCTCCCACCATAACAACTGAAGCACCAACAACAACCATATCTGCAGCTTCTCCAATCACAGCAACCACTGGAGCTCCAACCACAACCACTGCTTCTCCAACCACAACCACTAGAGCTCCAACCACAACCACTGTTTCTCCAACCACAACAACTGAAGCAGCAACAACAACTACAGCAGCTTCAACCACAACAACTGAAGCACCAACAACAACCATAACTGCAGCTTCTCCAATCACAGCAACCACTAGAGCTCCAACCACAACCACTCCTTCTCCAACCACAGCAACTGAAGCTCCAACCACAACAACTGAAGCTCCAACAACAACCACAGCAGCTTCAACAACCACAGCAGCTCCATCCACAACGACAGCAGCTCCAACAACAATCACAGGATCACCAATTAAAACCACAGCTTCCCTATCAACAACCACAGGATTTATAACCACAACAACTGAAGCTTCAACCACAACAACTGAAGCACCAACAACAACCATAACTGCAGCTTCAACAACCATAACTGCAGCTTCTCCAATCACAGCAACCACAGCTTCTCCAACCACAACCACTAGAGCTCCAACCACAACCACTGCTTCTCCAACCACAACAACTGAAGCACCAACAACAGCCATAACTGCAGCTTCTCCAATCACAACTACTAGAGCTCCAACCACAACCACTGCTTCTCCAACCACAACAACTGAAGCAGCAACAACCACAGCAGCTTCAACCACAACAACTGAAGCACCAACAACAGCCATAACTGCAGCTTCTCCAATCACAACTACTAGAGCTCCAACCACAACCACTGCTTCTCCAACCACAACAACTGAAGCACCAACAACAACCACAGCAGCTTCAACAACGACAGCAGCTCCAACCACAATCACAGGATCACCAATTAAAACCACAGCTTCCCTATCGACAACCACAGGTTTTATAACCACAACTGAAGCTCCCACCATAACAACTGAAGCACCAACAACAACCATATCTGCAGCTTCTCCAATCACAGCAACCACTGGAGCTCCAACCACAACCACTGCTTCTCCAACCACAACCACTAGAGCTCCAACCACAACCACTGTTTCTCCAACCACAACAACTGAAGCAGCAACAACAACTACAGCAGCTTCAACCACAACAACTGAAGCACCAACAACAACCATAACTGCAGCTTCTCCAATCACAGCAACCACTAGAGCTCCAACCACAACCACTCCTTCTCCAACCACAGCAACTGAAGCTCCAACCACAACAACTGAAGCTCCAACAACAACCACAGCAGCTTCAACAACCACAGCAGCTCCATCCACAACGACAGCAGCTCCAACAACAATCACAGGATCACCAATTAAAACCACAGCTTCCCTATCAACAACCACAGGATTTATAACCACAACAACTGAAGCTTCAACCACAACAACTGAAGCACCAACAACAACCATAACTGCAGCTTCAACAACCATAACTGCAGCTTCTCCAATCACAGCAACCACAGCTTCTCCAACCACAACCACTAGAGCTCCAACCACAACCACTGCTTCTCCAACCACAACAACTGAAGCACCAACAACAGCCATAACTGCAGCTTCTCCAATCACAACTACTAGAGCTCCAACCACAACCACTGCTTCTCCAACCACAACAACTGAAGCAGCAACAACCACAGCAGCTTCAACCACAACAACTGAAGCACCAACAACAGCCATAACTGCAGCTTCTCCAATCACAACTACTAGAGCTCCAACCACAACCACTGCTTCTCCAACCACAACAACTGAAGCACCAACAACAACCACAGCAGCTTCAACAACGACAGCAGCTCCAACCACAATCACAGGATCACCAATTAAAACCACAGCTTCCCTATCGACATCCACAGGAATTATAACCACAACTGAAGCTCCAGCCACAACCACTGCAGCTCCAACCACAACCACAGCAGCTCCAACCACAACAACTGAAGCACCAACAACAACCACAACAGCCTCATCAGCTCCAACTACAATTACAGCTTCTCCTCCAATCACAGCAACTGAAGTACCAACATCAACAACAGCAGCTCCAACCACAACCACAGGATCACCTACTAAAACCACAGCTACTATATCAACAACCACATATGCTCCAACCACAACCACAGCAGCAGCATCCACAACCTTTGAAGCTCAGACTGCAACCACTGTTCCAACCACAACATCTCCAACAACAACCACAGCAGTTCTAACTACAACTACTGCAGTTCCTACAACCACAGAAGCACCAACTACAACCAGAAAAGTTCCAACAACCACATCATCTCCATATACACCCACTGCAGCTCCAGCTGTAACCACTGCAGCTCCAATTACAACCACTGTGGCTATTACCACAGCAGCTGTTACGAAAAGCACACCTGCTCAAAACACTCCTACAACAGCTCCAATAACAAGCACAGCAACTCCAACGACATCTGCTGTAGCAGGAGAAACAACATTTACACACCCTCCAGGTATGTTATCTACTTTATAAACATACACAATTTTGCACACATAGTTTTATTAAAATAGCTGAAATTACTTAATTAAATGATGAAATTCTTACATGGTTTCTTTGTGTTTCTTATCTCAATTTTGAAGATGCATGTGCTTCAAATCCATGCCTCGGTGGAAGCACCTGTGAGGAACGTGATGACCATACCTATGTGTGTTTGTGTGTGGCTGGAGAAGTTTACGGTCCTCAAGGCTGTCAAAAGGGTATGTGTATGAATGTGAAGTAACAAGGAAATGTGGTGGCCTTATGATGTTTATAAAACAGTAAACTTACGTATCTGTTCATAAACCAACAAGTTCTTTTTTCATTTCTTTTTTGTGTATCACTTAGATTTAAATAATGAAAAATGTGCCATTGTCCCGCCGACACAGAACATGCAGTGTGTAGGGCAACAAGTGGCAGCACAAGAAAATGTAATTTTAGAAAAATCATCATCAAGTTATACAAACATGTTTAAAACAAAAAAGCTGAATGACGGTTGGATGTTGCTCGCATTCTGTGTCCCTCCGGTCCACCTTTCCTTGTACTTATGCTGTTTCACAGAAATCACAGCAGCCATGAGCACCAATTGGTGGTGGCTGATAGGGAAATGAGAAAAAAGTTTCTCATTTTTCTGGTTTCAGGTGGATGTTAATATTGTTTTATTGATATTTCAGATATTTTGACAATCAATGACAAGGAGAGCAGACATTTTTGTGCCCCAGTTTGCTTTTCAAACCTGCTAAACATGCATGGAAGAACAACACCCATTAACTGGTTCAACTTTGATAAATTGCATTATAGATTGAAAGTCATTATACTTGCATGTCATCTTACCCGTAATTTTCACTTTCTGATATTCATTTGAGCATAGAAGCAAAATACATTTCCCTGCTATACTGGTCATCATTTTGCAGATGCAGCTGTGCTTGTGCTATCTCTCTGGTAAATCCTGTTTGCGTATGCTATCAAGTTTGCACATGCTCTCTTATACACGCAAACCTTTTAAAGATGAGAACCTCACTTTTTTTCTTTAAAACTGAATTTTCTTTATAATGCTACAATAGGATCATTTTAGTCATATTTTTTTCTAATTTTGAGGCACAAAGGCTAAGACTCACTACTGACTGCTTCTTTGTTGATAGACTGGTGGTTGATCTTTGTGATCGTTACATCTATCTTCGGATGCCTCCTCTTCATCGTGTTGATCGTTCTGCTGCTGTTAGTAAAAAGGTAAGTTTGAACCCACTTTGGTCTTGTTTTTTTTTATTGTTGTTGTTGTTCTTTTCTAAAACTGCATTCTAACCTTTGCATTAGACAACAACTTAAATTGTTGTCTAATGCAACAATTTAATGCAACAATTTAAATTGTTGCATTAGGCAACAATTTAAATTGTTGTCTTATGCAAAGGTTTTAAAGTTTAGTGATTTTACCAATTATTTACCAATGGTTATAGAAATCTATCTATAAACACGACACTCTAGATCAGGGGTCCCCAAACCTTTTCCTGTGAGGGCCACATAACTTTTCCTTTCTCTGGTGGAGGGCCGGAGTCAGTTTGTAACAGAAAAAGTGTGACGATTGCAGGAGTGCCTAAATGTAAAAATTTCTTGTTTTCCAGAAAGCACAGAAAAAATCCAGGAAATAACACTATTTTTGAAATAAATATAATATTTTCCGGACTATAAGCCGCAGATATCTCTGCCGCTCCAGGTTTTCCATAACAATGCAGCAGCAGCAGAGGGGGGCGGACACCCAAAATTTGAGTCATAACAGGTCAATTGAATATCAATTGACGGTTGAAAAAGAAAAAAATTGCCAAGTTTAGATTTAACTGAACTGATTACGGCAGTTTCCGAACGGTAACAGTAAAAATGCTGATCCTTCGTGTCTGCTACTAGCATGTGCTAAATGAAAATGGGCGCCTTCTTCTTCTTCTTCTTCTTTAGATTTCAACAGCAGCTTGCATCCATTATTGTTGCACTACTTCCATCTACTGGATCCTAATATCTATACCTCAAATTCTCATAATGATCCCAGTATTATTTATAAAAACAAAAAATCTTCTTTTTCCCCTCAATGCTATTTAACTGATCAACAACATTCTCAAATTTCAATTCCCTATTAAAACCTAATTCCGTTTTAATGGGCGTTTCTTCTTTTATTTCCAATTTCGACTTCCAATGATTCACTTCCTGCTAAAGAGCCCCCTGGTGGTTGAAGAAAAATCTACATATAAGCTGCACTGGGCTATAAGCCGCAAGGTTCAAAGCTTAGGAAAAAAGTGCCGGCTTATAGTCCGGAAAATACGGTATATGAAAAAAAATCTAAATGCTCTCTGGTATTGTTCATGGGGCCGGACCAAATGTGGAGGCGGGCCGGATTCGGCCCGCAAGCCGTAGTTTGGGGACCACTGCTCTAGAACACTGGAGACAGTTGTAATACTCTGTTATTCTTGTTTTTCAGATTCAGGAAGAAACTCTTCAAGAACAAAGAGAAAGACATTTGGAAACCCTATCACATCCCTACTTTTGCCTCGGGTCCACCATCCTACAGCAGCAGTGGTAGCTTTTTCACCTGGGTCAAAGAATCAGCAAACAGCCCTGGAAATTCTGCGGTCCCACGAATCCCGCGGGCCAAACTCAGTCCCAACTGGGACAGCAGGCCCAGCTCTGAGCTGACTCTGAGCAACAGCCGACAAAGCTTGATTCCTTCGGGGATGAACTCGGTGGGTACACGTCTCTTGCGAGACATTCTGAAAACAAACATTTTATTCATTCACAAATTATAATCTGTCTTCTTCTCTCCTGCAGCGATTCAGCGACAGCCAAGATGACGTGTTTTCATTCTCCCAGAGTCCATCCAGGAACATCCCCTACGAGGAGGTCCAAGCCAGAAACAGCTCTTATCACCAGATGCGAGCCACAAACCCTTACACCAAGACCCAAGGCCAGACCAGCCCTTATTCAGTAATAACCTAATTTTTTCAAAAATGCTCTAATTCATTAGGACCCCACTGAAATGTTGCAAATTGTCCGAAATGTGCAATGCAATGTAGTAGATATCGTTGTATCATTTGCTCCTTTACTGCTTTAGCTTCTCTTTTTGACTAAGCCTGTTTCAATAATTGCATAAATCGCATAAATTAATATGAGCATGATCGGTTCCATTCTGACGATTGATATTTTTTGACAGGAAATTTTGTTTACAGAAACATCATAATGCATTTTATTTATGGTTTCCATTGAGTGTGGTTTTTGTTTCCTTTATATTTATTGTTTTTGGTTGTATTATATTTTGGATATTTAAAATGTCTCCCAGTTCCAGTGTGGAGTATTCTGGTCAAAATTAAAATTCATTATTGAGAAGACAAACTTATGCTGCTATGCCCTTACAAATATAATACTTGAAAATATTCTTAAAACAACAATATTATAATTTCTTGGAATAATTTCCGGGACGATTTATCATCCAGTAAGATTTATTATGTTCTTGCATTATTATACCATTACCATATTTCTTGAAAATAGTCTCAGAATGACCTGCCCTGTTAAGCTGCCATAAAGCAGTATGTCTTTTATTGTCGAAATCATAAAATTTGGTTAATAATTCCAACATTGTGAGTCACTCAACCTCTCAGTTCTGTATGTTAACCGAATATAAATACATAATTTATTTAATGTTTATTCTCACACAGCAGAAACTGATGAGGAGCTCTTGCCCAGTTTTTGCTCATCTATGAATTTACTGAAGTTATGATTTTTTTTTTTTTTTTTTGTAGCCATTTTAGGTTTAATTTGATTATAAGTTTATATTTAGTTAAGTTTTGGTAAAGGAGATGAGCTGAATATTGCTCTAAATCAGAAAATGTGTTTAGTATAAAAGTAAAATCCATGTATCATGTAAATCAAACACTTCGGAGTATTTTAACATAGTTTATATATTTATTCTTTCTATACTGCCTTGTTTGATATTGTATTTAACACAATAACATTGTGTTAAATTGCTGGTTTTTGAGTCTCACAAGTTTTATAAGGGTGATTTTGTTGTGATGCACTCATTAATGTTTATATTTTTATACTTATATACAGTCTAGATCAAATGTTTGCTAACTCAACATGAGAAAACTTATATTCAATAAATGTAAGAGAAAATTGTTTATTTTAGTAACCCAATTCACATTGAAATTGATTATTTAGACACATCAACTGATGTTTCCAAGTCTATAGATTTGTTAATTAAGATTTTTGGTTTATTTAAAATGTAAACATGACATTTAACACCAGATAATTAAAAACATATATGTGCATAATGTGTATGTTTAATGTATAATATTCACTTGAGGATTATTATTTGTAAAAGGCACATTTAATCTCATTTGTTGAAAATGACTTGTGTTAGATTTGGGTTTATATTAATGCATGAAGCACTTTAACTGTTTTTGTTTCAAGTTCAAATATTTATACAATAAAGCAACAATTTTTAAAAACAAGTACTGAGTTGAAAGTTTGAATATGTTTTCTCTTTTTTTCGTCCTGCTCTCCTTTTCCCAGGTGAGAGACAACTTGACTGTGCTTGAACAATTTTTCTCCTCTAGATGGAACCAGTGGCTTAATGTTCCTCTTTTGCCCTCAGTGCTTCCTGCCTTCAACTGCTACATTTGTTTCTCATTTTCTGGATCCTGCTGCTGCTTAAGATTACTCTGGAAATCAGCTCAAATCAAATCAGAGGAAGTGTTATGATGGTTATCTTCAAAAGGAAAGGAAAACGCTAATGAATTAAATCAGAGGGAAACGCTTAAAGGAACATGTTTGTTGTGAATAAACATCTAAAAAACCAAAGGACATATTAAATGACTGGTCTCCTTATGGATAAAGCAAGGAGACAGATTGTATGGGGCTCCTGAACTGGCAAACTTTCTGGTTATCAAAAAGACATAAAATTTACTTCCGGACACCATACAGAAGAAAAGCTTTGTTTTAACATGAAACAGTTCTATAAATCCATACCCTCCACGCATTTCTGATATTTACTATGATGAAGAAAGAAAAGTAGGCAGTTAAGTGACAATTTTTCATTTTACTATATTATTCAATAGGGCATACAACACTTATTTTCCTGTATTTAGTAGGATTAAAACCACCAAATGCATAAAATATACATGAGAGATCAACTTTCTGTAGAATAGCTCCAGTTGGAGCAACTTCTGGTCTTTATCTGTTTCAAACAAAGGTATTATATGTATTGTTTGCTTTATTTGATTTTTAACACCTCAAAACAATCTAAGTGATGCAAACAGAAAAAAACACAGACACTAGCCTTTTTAAACTTGAATTGTGAAGATTTTAACAATTCTTTCTAACAATACAGAGAGAGCATGATTGAAGTGTTTCAGGACCGAGCCAAGTGTCCTCTTTTTCAGATATCAAAATTTGGTCACCCTGTATTAGGAAACTCAGAAATGCAGAACAGTCTGTCATCTGCATAGCTGTGATAATTTCCCAAGGATTCCACCTTATGGAAGCATGGACTGATTCATAGTGCAGGACCTAAATTAGAGTCTTGGAGAACACCATTGTTGATCATTACTTACTGTCTTTAACGTTTGGAAACTGCCCTTCTTAGATTTACAGAACAGCATATTTTGTCTTAATCCAGCTTATATTATGTAGACTGAGTGGGATTTACAAAAACAGGCAAAATAAGAAAATAGATCACCAATAAAAGCAACTACATGGACATCCCCTCTTAGTGTAATCTGTACTAATACTAGTCAAAACCCTTAAGTTGGCTTGCTTAATCTGATTGCTGTCAATTTTTGATGTTAACAATTTATCAGCTTTGAAACCTGTTTGTAATGGACGTGGCGCCTTCTCCAGGTTGAAGCTTCCTGTGACGATGACACAACATGAGATGGGTGTTTAAACCACTCTTGTTTCCACCAACACCCAATATGATGTTGAAATGGAGCAAGTGTTGAAGAGGCAAAGAGGATCCAAGTCAAAATAAAAATATTTCAGGTGACATAAAACTTAGTTTTATCTCACTTAGTTTGCATCTCTGATATCAGCAGCCAGTAATTTAACTGAGTTCTTACCATCTTAATAAGCATTTTATTTTATTGGTTTATGCATGTGATGGAGTTATATCATAAAAAGGGCGTCTTCAAATCAAAGGTCAATTTATACGTAGTCCCACCTTGTTTTCTGGCAACCAAATGGTATATTATATAAGTGAACCAAAACACCGTTCCACCCAGTGGTAGCATGGACCTGTTTAAACTGTTGGGTCAACATATTCTCTCTGAAGGATACTTTAATACTTATGCATCATGACTAACATTTGGTTACCAACAGAACAGGGTGGTAACCAAGCTATGCACAATGTGACCTTTGATTTTAAGATGTCCTTTATTATTCAGTTACTCAGTCCCAGGCATAAACCAATATAAAACATACCTAGATTAAATGTGCATGAAGTCAGTATAAACTCAACTGAATTACTGAGATCAGGTGTGCATGCTAAGTAGAAAATGAAGGTTTTTGTACAATACTGCTCATTAACAGAAATCTCTTTTATGCAGACTTGAATCCTCTTTGCCATAATTCTCTCTTCAACACTCGATCCATTTCAAGTATTGACGAAGGGGAAAAAAGGGTGGTTTTATTTATCCATGTTATGTCATCATCTCACAATGACTTGAAGGTATTCCTCTTATCATCCTGATTATTGGAAACTTCACCCTGGACAGGTTTCAAAGCTGAATTTGCATAAACTGACATAAATAGCATTCAGATTGACCGGTATCACCAGAGACAACATTAAGAGGGACTGTTCCTCATGGAGCAGTTGTTTATATTGGTCATTTCTTCTCTTACTTTATGGTGTCATCAAAAGGGTCTAATTTAGGTCCATCATTTTAAACTGATCCATGCTACCATAAAGCTGAAATATCACAGCTATGCTGATGAAGGCTCAGCTCTACGTTTCTGAGCCTTCTAAACTAGGGTAACCAAATTTTGATTTCTGACACTTGGCCCAGTTTTAAAATACTTTAAGATGAGTTTTGATCTTAACATATAAAATGTTCGTTCCTGAAGCGGTTAGAAGCAATAGTTGAAAAGCAAGTTTTAGATATGCTTTCAAGAACAAGAAGAAAAAATACTTTAAACGTGTCCAAGTTCAGTTTATTCACTCAGTTTGTAACAATCAAGACTGTTCAGTCTGCGTGATTCTCAAAGGAGAAAATGTGCAAATAATTAAAAAGTTTGCTAAACTGTGAACATTGGTTACTTGTCAGCTTCATCAATTTATTCCTTTTCAGAAAGGTATAGCGTTTTAAAATTTTTCTGTGCAGAAATTGCAGCAAAATTGCCTTGTCAAATTTAAGGGATTAGTGCCTATCACTTTGTATTTGGTATAAATCTAACACCAACTCATGAGAACATGTAGTTAATGGAAGCATGAATTATGTTCTCGCTCTCTAGACAGTCATGACCCAAAGCACATCACCAAGTCCACATTTGAATGGCCCAGAAAATGCTAAATACTGGTTGTATTGCCATCTTATGTAACATTTATGCATTGTGTCATAATGTAATAAATTCTGGCTTCAAAATGTGACTGAAACAGCATTATGTAATAATGCAAAATGTAATGAAATCCTTGAACACATTTTAGTTGCTACCTTTTGCATTTGTCAGTACAAATAAAAGAGGTAAAAAAAATTATAATGTAATTATGTGGCACACAAACCAGTGTTCATCCAAATCAGTATATTAACAGTCCACTAATAGAAGTAAGATCCTTTGATATTAACACATACTGTAAGGCAGAACAGTCAAAACACATAAACATCTTTTTCCAATGCATTGGCTTTTAGAAAAAATATATATTAGAAATACATTTTTTAGACTTAAATATTTGTTTCTCTAGTTTCCCGTCAGGTGTTTTTCTTGGAGAACAAACAAAAGATAACTTGTCAGGCCAAATTCTTTTCAACAAAACTCACCCTACAAAAGATGCATATGTGTACGAACATAAACAACAAACGTTTTTAAAGGTATTTACAAATAAGAAGCAAAAATCTGGAGCACACACAAATATATCTTGATTTACAAACTGCTCTGTTTTCTCAAACTCTGAGTCAGGTTCGGGTTCTGATTGAGGTTTTCTGCTGCTAAAGAGAGATTTCTTTTCTGTTGTCATTATCTAATTTAGTAGACTGCGAAGAGTAGAGCTGTCTGTCATTTATGTTTTCGCATCCACCTGAATAATGTGCAGTTGCGCCACCGACTCAAAACCACTCCTACCTTTTTATTCTCTCTTTGTCATGTTAGCACACCCGTTGCCGTGGCAACCGCCTGCGCTCCCCAAGCCGACCAGAGATTAGGTTAAAAACATAACATTCAGTCCGTCACGATATTAGGTTTTCAGGCTTGATATTTCTTTTGCGATTGCGGTGGTTGATTAGTTAATTAAAAATAATAAAACTCCTGCTGTGCTTGTTATTTTGGCATGGAACCGAAACGCACAGAATTGTGCAACACTTTGTTGAAACAATAGATTATTATTTTTGTTGGGTCATTAATTTGAATACGTTTTGTTGATTTTGTTGTTGTTTGTTTGTTTAATAAAGTTACGAACGTTTTAAGCCAGTCAGAGGAGGACGTGCTGGTCTCAACGTCCTGCCGAGATCGACATATTGCACCGCTGCTCTAGCAAAGCACGAACAGTTCAGAAACAATATGAAATGGGGAAAAAAGCTGTTTATTAACTTATTAAGTCGTGTTTTAGATTGTTCTTGAGAAACTAATCACTCACGGCTGCACAGTGAACCCATTGATTTTTTTTACAGCAGACAGCCGCTCCCCTCTCTTGCAGGTACTGGTAACCCCGCTAAACCGTTTAGGGGTACCCGCCTACTTTCACCCCTGGTCATAATTCAACCTACAGTTGGGTTAAGGTCAAGGTTATTCTACCTTGAGTAGAATTTAGAAAAACAGGCAAGATAAAAAAAATAAATAAATGACCAATAAATACAACTATTCTTAATCCCAGAGAGCTTCCGTCAGCATCCCCTGGTCCAGACAACTAAATGTATTGCTCAATCTGCTAATCATGTCAGGTTTTGAGTTTATCAGCTTTGAGGTCCGTTTGTCATGAACATGCAGGTTTGGCCAGGGCGTAGCTTTCCTACAATCAGCATGATACATGCATACCTTCAAGTTATTTGGTGATGATGATATAACATTGCATACGTGTGTAAACAACCTCTTTTTCCACTCACACCCAAAGTGACGTTGAAGAGCAGCAAGAATTGATGATAGCTTCATGGCAAAGAGAATCCAAGTTAATATAAAGTGGATTTATGTTCATGAGCAAACAAAGTATGCTTCAGGTGACATAAAAACCTTCATCCCACACAAAGTGGGCATCCATAATCCCAGTAATTTAGTTGAGTTCATGGCAACTTCATACATATTTTATTTAGGCATATTTTATTGGTTTATACCAGTGACTGATTTCATAACAACGGAAGTCTTAAAATCAAAGGTCATGTTGTGAATTATTACACCCTGTTTTCCTTGGTAACCATATCATACATAATGTAAGTGGGTCAAAATATCATTCAGAGACAATATATTCAGATGTATTACAAATAATTTACAGGTTGATTTGGGATCAAAACTATTTTATTGACCCCAAAGGAAATTAAATGTTTGCCTGGAAACTGCAACCGTTTGTGCTGTAACGGAGTATTTTTTTTAAGCTCATGGGGTCAAATTTCTAAATAAAATAATGTTGTAGAAAAATACATCTTATAGTAATAAGATTTTTACTCTGGTTTCTGCATGTTTTTATTTCCATACTTTGATTTGAAAAAACAGCACTTAAGGTGATATTCTTTCTTTCTTTCTTTCTTTCTTTCTTTCTTTCTTTCTTTCTTTCTTTCTTTCTTTCTTTCTTTCTTTCTTTCTTTCTTTCTTTCTCTCTTTCTTTCTTTCTTTCTTTCTTTCTTTCTTTCTTTCTTTCTTCTTTACCATAACAGACAGTGATGAACTTTCCATTTAAACCTTTCCTTTTATTGTGTTCCTTTTCTTTGACCAGTGACACTGTCTAAAATCTGTGGCAGATACAGTTTAGGATGTTGTATAGCAAATGGAATAAGAAAATAAAAAAACAAAATTATATATATATTTAGGTCCTTATCTTTAAAAGGCACTGTTGTATGGAAAGGCCGGTGGAAACGGGTGCTTGAAAATGTCTGCAATAAGTGGCAAGAAGGAAGCACAAATACAACAGAACACATTGCTTGACAAAATACTTTGGAACATTTAAAAGACACAAGAAATAGATAGTGAAAATAAATGACAAATATCCCTCAGTAATCCCAATTTTGAGCTGTAGGATTGCTGAATATTTCCATCCCGTCATAAAGTGATGGCAGGATCTGTTAAGTTCAGACGTCTAGAGGTTTATTTAGATTGGTTTTTAAATGTGTGTGCTGTTCAGTTGTAAATGTTTGAGATAATTATTTTAAATAAGTTTATTAGTAGTGGTATGATTATTATTAGTAAAACTCCATGGTCTCTCAACTTCATCTTATTTTTATGGACTCTCTCCTCTCCATCACCCTACATGATAATACAGGCAAAATGCTCATTTAAATAGGGTGATCTGCACCACTTATTGACTTTGTAGAGATTAGTTGATGGGACATGCCCAACAGTTGCATGCAAAATCTTTTTTCCATAAGCAATATAGCACTCTTTATTTAGTATCTTTTAAGATCATGCCCTTATTGCTCAGCACCACCCTTGAAGGAGTGGTTACCGATTAAAACTACCACATCAGGGATGAACAACTCACACTTGTCCACACAGTTCATACTGCCATCAGTCTTTTTACGTGACTTTGTCCATCAGGTTTCTTTTTGCAATGGCTAAAACATTAACTGTGGCTTTCATCCTTTGGATTGCTGTTACCTCTTTTGGTAAGTGGCTATATTTTTATATATTTTGTTTAGAAGTTATTGTGAAGGAAGACATTTCTGTGCTTTGAATATTTTATCTGTGTGATGTTAAAATAATGTCTGCTCTTCCATTAAAGCAGACATAGCAGCAGTGTGTAAAGACTTAAAAGGCAGGTCACCAGAAAGTTTAGCAGATGGACTATATCTATTGAAAAATATGAATTTCCTTTTTTAAATCTTGTAACTGAAATTACCCCTGATAACATCAAGGAGAAAACCATAAAACATCACTTTACTTTGACATAAAAAATGAAAATTGCATCCAAAAAGTATTAACACTTCACTCTATCCACATTTTTGCTGTTACAGTCTTTTTGCAAATTATGTTCTATCAATCAGAGGTTTATTAAAGACACAACTAGGTCCACGTGAGAAAAAAAGAAAAAGAAAAAAAACAGTAATAATAAATTTTTAAAAAATAAATCACATAAAAAAATAGTAATCACAAATAAAAATCACTGATTTACAGAAAGGCTAAACCGCCACTGTGTTAAATTTCTTTCCTCAAAATTTGAAACATACATACCCCATTATGGAAAAGTGAACATTTTTGACCGGTTTGTTAATTTATTCAAAATAAAAATCAAGAAAATCACATTTATATGATTTATCTAATACTCTACCAATCCACGGTAAAGTATGAGGCGGTTTGGCTTATTGTTTTCTGCAGTACTTTTCAAGCTTTGTCAGGTTGGATGGGAGACATTTGTGTGAAACCATTTTCAGAGATGCTCAAACTCTTAAAAAGAGATTAAATCCCAGGGACCAGATACAAGTCTGGTCTGCATTCATCAAGTCCTCTATCCTGAGTCGTCTCCCAGTTCCTGTTGCTGTAAAACATCCCAATGCTTCACTAAACGGAAGTTGGAGTTTCTTGCAAACATGACACCAGGCAATCACTCTAGTTTAATCTTTGCCTCATTAGAGCAGAGAATTTAGTTTCTTGTGGTCTGAGAGTGGTGGCAGATCTAGAAACTTTTTTAAAAAAAGGACGAGAGGTCCTGGCAGGGTGGCAGCGCTGGACCGCCATAGTGAAGTAGGTGAAAATCCAGCGTAGGCAAATAAAAACACAAAAACAGCAAAAGAATATATATTGTATAAATGTCAATTGGAAGAAAACAAAGATTTAGGTATAATTGTCCTTTGTTGAGTTATTTTGTAATTAGATAATTTGGTAACTCATAACTTTCTAATTCTATCAGGGTCGATGACATTTCTAAATATTAAATCAGATGTTAAGATTGAGCAGTATTGACCAATCCTTTCTAAAAATTACTTTTTTACTACTGATCAATTTCTTGGACATATACTTTTCACTTTTACTAGTCCTACTATTTCTGCATTGAGGGAATTCGTTCACATCTATCTGTCTAACTGGCCAGGTTCTTTGAATCCACTGTCTTGAAAAAGGCTTTCTTCCAATTGCTATGAAAAATGAAATAAATTTAAATAGCTATGTAACTTTGTCACAAAATTATAAACTGGTTTTGATAAATTAAAATCTCTATAACCAATATGCTGTATCTCTGGAGACAGATTATGAAATTCATTGTACCAAACACAATAGAATATTTTATTGATTAATTCAACAAAAATGGAGAATTGGTGGGTGTCATTTTAATGAAATAAGTAATAATTTATCTCAACTTCTTTCAAAGAAAATTGTCTGTCTGAAGCTACAACAACAACAACTACAGGAGATCCAACTACAACCATGCAAGCTACAACAAAAACGACAGAAGCTCCAACCACAACCAACAAACCTCAAACTACAACAACAGGAGATCCAACCACAACAACTACAGCTCCAACCACAACGACTGCAGCACCAACAACCACTGCAGCTCCAACCACAACGACTGCAGCACCAACAACAACCACAGCAGCTCCAACCACAACGGCTGCAGCACCAACAACAACCACAGCAGCTCCGACCACAACAACAGCAGCTCCAACCACAACGACTGCAGCACCAACAACAACCACAGCAGCTCCGACCACAACAACAGCAGCTCCAACCACAACAGCAGCTCCAACCACAACAGCAGCTCCAACCACAACAGCAGCTCCAACCACAACAACAGCAGCTCCAACCACGACTGCAGCACCAACCACAACCACAGCAGCTCCAACCACAACTACAGTAACTCAAACCACAACAACTGAAGCACCAACAACAACCACAGCCGCTCCCACCACAACCACAGCAGCTCCAACCACAACCACTGCAGCTCTGACTACGACCACAGCATCTCCAACCACAACAACAAAAGCACCAACAACAACCACAGCAGCACCAACCACAACCACAGCTGCTCCCACCACAACCACAGCAGCTCCAACCACAACCACAGCAGCTCCAACCACGACTGCAGCTCCAACCACAACAACAGCAGCTCCAACCACGACTGCAGCACCAACCACAACCACAGCAGCTCCAACCACAACGACAGCAGCTCCAACCACAACAACAGCAGCTCCAACCACAACAACAGCAGCTCCAACCACGACTGCAGCACCAACAACAAGCACAGCAGCTCCAACCACAACGACTGCAGCACCAACAACAACCACAGCAGCACCAACCACAACTACAGTAACTCCAACCACAACAACTGAAGCACCAACAACAACCACAGCAGCACCAACCACAACCACAGCTGCTCCCACCACAACCACAGCAGCTCCAACCACAACCACTGCAGCTCCGACTACTACCACAGCATCTCCAACCACGACTGCAGCACCAACAACAACCACAGCAGCTCCGACCACAACAACAGCAGCTCCAACCACAACAACTGAAGCACCAACAACAACCACAGCTGCTCCCACCACAACCACAGCAGCTCCAACCACGACTGCAGCACCAACAACAACCACAGCAGCTCCAACCACAACGACTGCAGCACCAACAACAACCACTGCAGCAGCAACCACAACTACAGCAACTCCAACCACAACAACTGAAGCACCAACAACAACAACTGCATCTAAAACCACAACGACTGCAGCACCAACAACAACCACAGCAGCTCCGACCACAACGACAGCAGCTCCAACCACAACGACTGCAGCACCAACAACCACAGCAGCTCCAACCACAACGACTGCAGCACCAACAACAACAACAGCAGCTCCGACCACAACAACAGCAGCTCCAACCACAACAACAGCAGCTCCAACCACGACTGCAGCACCAACAACAACCACAGCAGCTCCAACCACAACGACTGCAGCACCAACAACAACCACTGCAGCACCAACCACAACTACAGCAGCTCCAACCACAACGACTGCAGCTCCAACAACAACCACAGCAGCTCCAACCACGACTGCAGCACCAACAACAACCACAGCAGCTCCAACCACAACCACAGCAGCTCCAACCACGACTGCAGCACCAACAACAACTACAGCAGCTCCAACCACAACGACTGCAGCACCAACAACAACCACTGCAGCTCCAACCACAACGACTGCAGCTCCGACTACTACCACAGCATCTCCAACCACAACGACTGCAGCACCAACAACAACCACAGCAGCTCCGACCACAACAACAGCAGCTCCAACCACAACAACTGAAGCACCAACAACAACCACAGCTGCTCCCACCACAACCACAGCAGCTCCAACCACGACTGCAGCACCAACAACAACCACAGCAGCTCCAACCACAACGACTGCAGCACCAACAACAACCACTGCAGCAGCAACCACAACTACAGCAACTCCAACCACAACAACTGAAGCACCAACAACAACAACTGCATCTAAAACCACAACGACTGCAGCACCAACAACAACCACAGCAGCTCCGACCACAACGACAGCAGCTCCAACCACAACGACTGCAGCACCAACAACCACAGCAGCTCCAACCACAACGACTGCAGCACCAACAACAACAACAGCAGCTCCGACCACAACAACAGCAGCTCCAACCACAACAACAGCAGCTCCAACCACGACTGCAGCACCAACAACAACCACAGCAGCTCCAACAACAACCACAGCAGCACCAACCACAACCACAGCCGATCCCACCACAACCACAGCAGCTCCAACCACAACCACAGCAGCTCCAACCACAACAACTGAAGCACCTACAACAACCACAGCAGCTCCAACCACAACAGCACCTCCAACCACAACGACTGCAGCACCAACAACAACCACAGCACCTCCAACCACAACGACTGCAGCACCAACAACAACCACAGCAGCACCAACCACAACCACAGCCGATCCCACCACAACCACAGCAGCTCCAACCATAACCACAGCAGCTCCAACCACAACAACTGAAGCACCTACAACAACCACAGCAGCTCCAACCACAACGACAGCAGCTCCAACCACAACAACAGCAGCTCCAACAACAACAACAGCAGCTCCAACCACAACGACTGCAGCTCCAACCACAACCACAGCAGCTCCGACCACAACAACAGCAGGTCCAACCACAACAACTGAAGCACCTACAACGACCACAGCAGCTCCAACCACAACGACTGCAGCTCCAACCACAACCACAGCAGCTCCAACCACAACGACTGCAGCACCAACCACAACCACAGCAGCTCCAACCACAACAACAGCAGCTCCAACAACAACAACAGCAGCTCCAACCACGACTGCAGCCCCAACAACAAGCACAGCAGCTCCAACCACAACGACTGCAGCACCAACAACAACCACAGCAGCACCAACCACAACTACAGCAACTCCAACCACAACAACTGCAGCAACAACAACAACCACAGCAGCTCCGACCACAACGACAGCAGCTCCAACCACAACGACTGCAGCTCCAAGTACTACCACAGCAACTCCAACCACAACGACTGCAGCAACAACAACAACCACAGCAGCTCCGACCACAACGACAGCAGCTCCAACCACAACGACTGCAGCACCAACCACAACCACAGCAGCTCCGACCACAACAACAGCAGCTCCAACCACAACAACAGCAGCTCCAACCACAACAACAGCAGCTCCGACCACGACTACAGCACCAACAACAACCACAGCAGCTCCAACAACAACAACTGCAGCTCCAACCACAACGACTGCAGCACCATCCACAACCACAGCAGCACCAACAACAACCACAGCAGCTCCATCAACAACAACAACAGGACCAACCACAACAACAGCAGCTCCAACCACAACGACTGCAGCACCAACAACAACCACAGCAGCCCCGACCACAACGACAGCAGCTCCAACCACAACGACTGCAGCACCAACAACAACCACAGCAGCTCCAACAACAACGACTGCAGCTCCAACCACGACTGCAGCACCAACAACAAGCACAGCAGCTCCAACCACAACGACAGCAGCACCAACAACAACCACAGCAACCCCGACCACAACGACAGCAGCTCCAACCACAACGACTGCAGCACCAACAACAACCACAGCCGCTCCCACCACAACCACAGCAGCTCCAACCACAACCACTGCAGCTCCGACTACAACCACAGCAGCTCCAACCACAACCACTGCAGCTCCGACTACAACCACAGCATCTCCAACCACAACGACTGCAGCACCAACAACAACCACAGCAGCCCCGACCACAACGACAGCAGCTCCGACTACAACCACAGCAGCTCCAACCACAACCACTGCAGCTCCGACTACAACCACAGCATCTCCAACCACAACGACTGCAGCACCAACAACAACCACAGCAGCCCCGACCACAACGACAGCAGCTCCGACCACAACGACTGCAGCACCAACAACAACCACTGCAGCACCAACCACAACCACAGCAACTCCAACCACAACAACTGCAGCACCAACAACAACAACTGCAGCTCCAACCACAACGACTGCAGCACCAACCACAACCACAGCAGCACCAACAACAACCACAGCAGCTCCATCAACAACAACAGCAGGACCAACTACAACAACAGCAGCTCCAACCACAACGACTGCAGCACCAACAACAACCACAGCAGGACCAACCACAACAACAGCAGCTCCAACCACAACCACTGCAGCTCCAACCACAACAACAGCAGCTCCAACCACGACTGCAGCACCAACAACAACCACAGCAGCTCCAACCACAACGACTGCAGCACCAACAACAACCACAGCAGCACCAACCACAACTACAGCAACTCCAACCACAACAACTGAAGCACCAACAACAACCACAGCCGCTCCCACCACAACCACAGCAGCTCCAACCACAACGACTGCAGCACCAACAACAACCACAGCAGCTCCGACCACAACAACTGAAGCACCAACAACAACCACTGCAGCACCAACCACAACTACAGCAACTCCAACCACAACAACTGAAGCACCAACAACAACAACTGCAGCACCAACCACAACCACAGCAGCACCAACAACAACCACAGCAGCTCCAACCACAACCACTGCAGCTCCGACTACAACCACAGCATCTCCAACCACAACGACTGCAGCACCAACAACAACCACAGCAGCCCCGACCACAACGACAGCAGCTCCGACCACAACGACTGCAGCACCAACAACAACCACTGCAGCACCAACCACAACCACAGCAACTCCAACCACAACAACTGCAGCACCAACAACAACAACTGCAGCTCCAACCACAACGACTGCAGCACCAACCACAACCACAGCAGCACCAACAACAACCACAGCAGCTCCATCAACAACAACAGCAGGACCAACTACAACAACAGCAGCTCCAACCACAACGACTGCAGTACCAACAACAACCACAGCAGGACCAACCACAACAACAGCAGCTCCAACCACAACCACTGCAGCTCCAACCACAACAACAGCAGCTCCAACCACGACTGCAGCACCAACAACAACCACAGCAGCTCCAACCACAACGACTGCAGCACCAACAACAACCACAGCAGCACCAACCACAACTACAGCAACTCCAACCACAACAACTGAAGCACCAACAACAACCACAGCAGCTCCGACCACAACAACAGCAGCTCCAACCACAACGACTGCAGCACCAACAACAACTACAGCAACTCCGACCACAACAACTGAAGCACCAACAACAACCACTGCAGCACCAACCACAAATACAGCAACTCCAACCACAACAACTGAAGCACCAACAACAACAACTGCAGCACCAACCACAACCACAGCAGCACCAACAACAACCACAGCAGCTCCGACCACAACAACAGCAGCTCCAACCACAACGACTGCAGCACCAACAACAACTACAGCAACTCCGACCACAACAACTGAAGCACCAACAACAACCACTGCAGCACCAACCACAACTACAGCAACTCCAACCACAACAACTGAAGCACCAACAACAACAACTGCAGCACCAACCACAACCACAGCAGCAAAAACAACAACCACAGCAGCTCCAACCACAACCACTGCAGCTCCGACTACAACCACAGCATCTCCAACCACAACGACTGCAGCACCAACAACAACCATAGCAGCTCCAACCACAACGACTGAAGCACCAACAACAACCACAGCAGCTCCAACCACAACAACAGCAGCTCCAACCACGACTGCAGCACCAACAACAAGCACAGCAGCTCCAACCACAACAACAGCAGCTCCAACCACGACTGCAGCACCAACCACATCCACCGCCGATCCTACCACAACCACAGCAGCTCCGACCACAACAACAGCAGGTCCAACCACAACAACTGAAGCACCAACAACAACCACAGCAGCACCAACCACAACCACAACGGCTCCCACCACAACCACAGCAGCTCCAACCACAACCACTGCAGCTCCAACCACAACGACTGCAGCACCAACAACAACCACAGCAGCTCCAACCACAACGACTGCAGCTCCAACCACAACCACAGCAGCTCCAACCACAACGACTGAAGCACCAACCACAACCACAGCAGCTCCGACCACAACGACAGCAGCTCCAACCACAACAACAGCAGCTCCAACCACGACTGCAGCACCAACAACAACCACAGCAGCTCCAACCACAACGACTGCAGCACCAACAACAACCACAGCAGCACCAACCACAACTACAGCAACTCCAACCACAACAACTGAAGCACCAACAACAACCACAGCCGCTCCCACCACAACCACAGCAGCTCCAACCACAACGACTGCAGCACCAACAACAACCACAGCAGCTCCGACCACAACAGCAGCTCCAACCACAACGACTGCAGCACCAACAACAACCACAGCAGCTCCAACCACAACGACTGCAGCACCAACAACAACCACAGCAGCTCCAACCACAACGACTGCAGCTCCAACCACAACCACAGCCGCTCCCACCACAACCACAGCAGCTCCAACCACAACCCCTGCAGCTCCGACTACAACCACAGCAGCTCCAACCACAACGACTGCAGCACCAACAACAACCACAGCAGCTCCAACCACAACGACTGCAGCACCAACAACAACCACAGCAGCACCAACCACAACCACAGCCGATCCTACCACAACCACAGCAGCTCCGACCACAACAACAGCAGGTCCAACCACAACAACTGAAGCAACAACAACAACCACAGCAGCACCAACCACAACCACAGCTGCTCCCACCACAACCACAGCAGCTCCAACCTCAACCACTGCAGCTCCGACTACAACCACAGCATCTCCAACCACAACCACAGCCTATCCCACCACAACCACAGCAGCTCCAACCACAACCACTGCAGCTCCGACTACAACTACAGCATCTCCAACCACAACGACTGCAGCTCCAACCACAACAACTGAAGCACCAACAACAACCACAGCAGCACCAAGCACAACCACAGCTGCTCCCACCACAACCACAGCAGCTTCGACCACAACAACAGCAGCTCCAACCACAACGACCGAAGCACCAACAACAACCACAGCAGCACCAACCACAACCACAGCCTATCCCACCACAACCACAGCAGCTCCAACCACAACCACTGCAGCTCCAACCACAACGACTGCAGCACCAACAACAACCACAGCCGCTCCCACCACAACCACAGCAGCTCCAACCACAACCCCTGCAGCTCCGACTACAACCACAGCAGCTCCAACCACAACAACTGAAACACCAACAACAACCACAGCAGCACCAACCACAACCACAGCTGCTCCCACCACAACCACAGCAGCTCCAACCACAACCACTGCAGCTCCAACTACAACCACAGCATCTCCAACCACAACGACTGCAGCACCAACAACAACCACAGCAGCTCCAACCACAACGACTGAAGCACCAACAACAACCACAACAGTTCCAACCACAACAACAGCAGCTCCAACCACAACTGCAGCTCCAACTACTACCACAGCAACTCCAACCACAACGACTGCAGCAACAACAACAACCACAGCAGCTCCAACCACAACGACTGCAGCACCAACCACAACCACAGCAGCTCCGACCACAACAAAAGCAGCTCCAACTACAACAACAGCAGCTCCAACCACGACTGCAACACCAACAACAACCACAGCAGCTCCAACCACAACGACTGAAGCACCAACAACAACCACAGCAGCTCCAACCACAACAACAGCAGCTCCAACCACAACAACAGCAGCTCCAACCACGACTGCAGCACCAACAACAACCACAGCAGCTCCAACCACAACGACTGCAGCACCAACAACAACCACAGCAGCACCAACCACAACTACAGCAACTCCAACCACAACAACTGAAGCACCAACAACAACCACAGCCGCTCCCACCACAACCACAGCAGCTCCAACCACAACGACTGCAGCACCAACAACAACCACAGCAGCTCCGACCACAACAACAGCAGCTCCAACCACAACGACTGCAGCACCAACAACAACCACAGCAGCTCCAACCACAACGACTGCAGCACCAACAACAACCACAGCAGCTCCAACCACAACGACTGCAGCACCAACAACAACCACAGCAGCACCAACCACAACCACAGCCGATCCTACCACAACCACAGCAGCTCCGACCACAACAACAGCAGGTCCAACCACAACAACTGAAGCACCAACAACAACCACAGCAGCACCAACCACAACCACAGCTGCTCCCACCACAACCACAGCAGCTCCAACTACAACCACAGCATCTCCAACCACAACGACTGCAGCACCAACAACAACCACAGCAGCTCCAACCACAACGACTGAAGCACCAACAACAACCACAGCAGTTCCAACCACAACAACAGCAGCTCCAACCACGACTGCAGCTCCAACTACTACCACAGCAACTCCAACCACAACGACTGCAGCAACAACAACAACCACAGCAGCTCCGACCACAACGACAGCAGCTCCAACCACAACGACTGCAGCACCAACCACAACCACAGCAGCTCCGACCACAACAAAAGCAGCTCCAACCAAAACAACAGCAGCTCCAACCACGACTGCAACACCAACAACAACCACAGCAGCTCCAACCACAACGACTGAAGCACCAACAACAACCACAGCAGCTCCAACCACAACAACAGCAGCTCCAACCACGACTGCAGCACCAACAACAACCACAGCAGCACCAACCACAACTACAGCAACTCCAACCACAACAACTGAAGCACCAACAACAACCACAGCCGCTCCCACCACAACCACAGCAGCTCCAACCACAACGACTGCAGCACCAACAACAACCACAGCAGCTCAAACCACAACGACTGCAGCTCCAACCACAACAACAGCAGCACCAACCACAACTACAGCAACTCCAACCACAACAACTGAAGCACCAACAACAACCGCAGCCGCTCCCACCACAACCACAGCAGCTCCAACCAAAACGACTGCAGCACCAACAACAACCACAGCAGCTCCGACCACAACAACAGCAGCTCCAACCACAACGACTGCAGCACCAACAAAAACCACAGCAGCTCCAACCACAACGACTGCAGCACCAACAACAACCACAGCAGCTCCAACCACAACGACTGCAGCTCCAACCACAACCACAGCAGCTCCAACCACAACGACTGTAGCACCAACCACAACCACAGCCGCTCCCACCACAACCACAGCAGCTCCAACCACAACAACTGCAGCACCAACAACAACCACAGCTGCTCCAACCACAACGACTGCAGCACCAAAAACAACCACAGCAGCACCAACCACAACGACTGCAGCACCAACAACAACCACAGCTGCTCCAACCACAACGACTGCAGCACCAACAACAACCACAGCTGCTCCAACCACAACGACTGCAGCTCCGACTACAACCACAGCAGCTCCAACCACAACGACTGCAGCACCAACAACAACCACAGCTGCTCCAACCACAACGACTGCAGCACCAAAAACAACCACAGCAGCACCAACCACAACCACAGCCGATCCTACCACAACCACAGCAGCTCCGCCCACAACAACAGCAGGTCCAACCACAACAACTGAAGCACCAACAACAACCACAGCAGCACCAACCACAACCACAGCTGCTCCCACCACAACCACAGCAGCTCCAACCACAACCACTGCAGCTCCGACTACTACCACAGCATCTCCAACCACAACGACTGCAGCAATAACAACAACCACAGCAGCTCCGACCACAACGACAGCAGCTCCAACCACAACGACTGCAGCACCAACCACAACCACAGCAGCTCCGACCACAACAAAAGCAGCTCCAACAACAACAACAGCAGCTCCAACTACTACCACAGCAACTCCAACCACAACGACTGCAGCAACAACAACAACCACAGCAGCTCCGACCACAACGACAGCAGCTCCAACCACAACGACTGCAGCACCAACCACAACCACAGCAGTTCCGACCACAACAAAAGCAGCTCCAACCACAACAACAGCAGCTCCAACCACGACTGCAACACCAACAACAACCACAGCAGCTCCAACCACAACGACTGCAGCACCAACAACAACCACTGCAGCACCAACCACAACTACAGCAACTCCAACCACAACAACTGAAGCACCAAAAACAACAACTGCAGCTCCAACCACAACCACAGCAACACGAACAACAACCACAGCAGCTCCAACAACAACAACAGCAGCTCCAACCACAACGACTACAGCTCCAACCACAACGACTGCAGCTCCAACCACAACGACTGAGGCACCAACTACAACCACAGCAGCTCCGACCACAACATCAGCAGCTCCAACCACAACAACAGCAGCTCCAACCACAACAACATCAGCTCCAACCACGACTGCAGCACCAACAACAACCACAGCTGGTCCAACCACAACGACTGCAGCACCAACCACAACCACAGCAGCTCCAACCTCAACGACTGCAGCTCCAACCACAACGACTGAGGCACCAACTACAACCACAGAAGCTCCGACCACAACAACAGCAGCTCCAACCACGACTGCAGCACCAACAACAACAACAGCTGCTCCAACCACAACGACTGCAGCACCAACAACAACCACAGCTGCTCCAACCACAACAACTGAAGCACCAACAATAACCACAGCCGCTCCCACCACTACCACAGCAGCTCCAACCACAACCACTGCAGCTCCGACTACAACCACAGCAGCTTCGACCACAACAACAGCAGCTCCAACCACAACGACTGCAGCACCAACAACAACCACAGCAGCTCCAACCACAACGACCGAAGCACCAACAACAACCACAGCAGCACCAACCACAACCACAGCCTATCCCACCACAACCACAGCAGCTCCAACCACAACCACTGCAGGTCCGACTACAACTACAGCATCTCCAACCACAACGACTGCAGCTCCAACCACAACAACTGAAGCACCAACAACAACCACAGCAGCACCAACCACAACCACAGCTGCTCCCACCACAACCACAGCAGCTCCAGGCACAACCACTGCAGCTCCGACTACTACCACAGCATCTCCAACCACAACGACTGCAGCACCAGCCACAACCACAGCAGCTCCGACTACAACCACAGCATCTCCAACCACAACGACTGCAGCACCAAAAACAACCACAGCAGCTCCAACCACAACGACTGCAGCACCAACAAAAACCACAGCAGCTCCATCCACAACGACTGCAGCACCAACAACAACCACAGCAGCACCAACCACAACTACAGCAACTCGAACCACAACAACTGAAGCAACAACAACAACCACAGCCGCTCCCACCACAACCACAGCAGCTCCAACTACAACCACTGCAGCTCCGACTACAACCACAGCATCTCCAACCACATCCACAGACTATCCCACCACAACCACAGCAGCTCCAACCACAACGACTGCAGCACCAACAACAACCACAGTAGCTCCAACCACGACTGCAGCACCAACAACAACCACAGCAGCTCCAACCACAACAACAGCAGCTCCAACCACAACAACAGCAGCTCCAACCACGACCGCAGCACCAACAAAAACCACTGCAGCACCAACCACAACTACAGCAACTCCAACCACAACAACAGCAGCTGCAACCACAACGACTGCAGCTCCAACCACAACCACAGTAGCTCCAACCACAACGACTGAGGCACCAACAACAACCACAGCAGCACCAACCACAACCATAGCCGATCCCACCACAACCACAGCAGCTCCAACCACAATGACTGCAGCTTCAACCACATCCACAGCAGCTCAGACCACAACAACAGCAGGTCCAACCACAACAACTGAAGCACCAACCACAACAGCTTCTCCAACCACAACCATTAGAACTCCAACCACAACCACAGCTTCTCCAACCACAACAATTGAAACACCAACAACAAATGCAGCAGCTTCAACCACAACAGCCACATCAGCACCAACTACAATTACAGCTTCTCCTCCTGCCACAGCAACTGAAGAACCAACATCAATGACAGCAGCTCCAACAACAATCACAGGATCACCAATTAAAACCACACCTTCGCTATCAACAACCACAGGATTTATAACCACTACAACTGAAGCACCAACAACCACAGCAGCTTCAACCACAACCACAGCAGCTCCCACCACAATGACTGCAGCTCCAACCACAACTACATCAGATCCAACCACAACTACGTCTCCAACAACAACCATTGAAGTTCCAACCACAACCACCGCTGCTCCAACCACAACTACAGCAACTCAAACCACAACAACTGAAGCACCAACAACAACCACAGCAGCTCCAACAACAACCACAGCAGCTCCAACAACAACTACAGCAGCGCCAACCACAACCACACCTTCTGCAACCACAAATACAGCAGCTCCAACCTCAACCACAGTGGCTCCAACCACAACTACAGCAGCTCCAACCACAACCACAGCGGCTCCAACCACAACTACAGCAGCTCCAACCACAACTACATCGGTTCAAACCACAACTACAGCAGCTCCGACTACAACCACAGCATCTCCAACCACATCCACAGACTATCCCACCACAACCACAGCAGCTCCAACCACAACGACTGCAGCACCAACAACAACCACAGTAGCTCCAACCACGACTGCAGCACCAACAACAACCACAGCAGCTCCAACCACAACAACAGCAGCTCCAACCACAACAACAGCAGCTCCAACCACGACCGCAGCACCAACAAAAACCACTGCAGCACCAACCACAACTACAGCAACTCCAACCACAACAACAGCAGCTGCAACCACAATGACTACAGCTCCAACCACAACGACTGCAGCTCCAACCACAACCACAGTAGCTCCAACCACAACGACTGAGGCACCAACAACAACCACAGCAGCACCAACCACAACCATAGCCGATCCCACCACAACCACAGCAGCTCCAACCACAATGACTGCAGCTTCAACCACATCCACAGCAGCTCAGACCACAACAACAGCAGGTCCAACCACAACAACTGAAGCACCAACCACAACAGCTTCTCCAACCACAACCATTAGAACTCCAACCACAACCACAGCTTCTCCAACCACAACAATTGAAACACCAACAACAAATGCAGCAGCTTCAACCACAACAGCCACATCAGCACCAACTACAATTACAGCTTCTCCTCCTGCCACAGCAACTGAAGAACCAACATCAATGACAGCAGCTCCAACAACAATCACAGGATCACCAATTAAAACCACACCTTCGCTATCAACAACCACAGGATTTATAACCACTACAACTGAAGCACCAACAACCACAGCAGCTTCAACCACAACCACAGCAGCTCCCACCACAATGACTGCAGCTCCAACCACAACTACATCAGATCCAACCACAACTACGTCTCCAACAACAACCATTGAAGTTCCAACCACAACCACCGCTGCTCCAACCACAACTACAGCAACTCAAACCACAACAACTGAAGCACCAACAACAACCACAGCAGCTCCAACAACAACCACAGCAGCTCCAACAACAACTACAGCAGCGCCAACCACAACCACACCTTCTGCAACCACAAATACAGCAGCTCCAACCTCAACCACAGTGGCTCCAACCACAACTACAGCAGCTCCAACCACAACCACAGCGGCTCCAACCACAACTACAGCAGCTCCAACCACAACTACATCGGTTCAAACCACAACTACAGCAGCTCCAACTACAACCACAGCAGCTCCCACCACAATGACTGCAGCTCCAACCACAACTACATCAAATCCAACCACAACTACGTCTCCAACCACAACCATTGAGGTTCCAACCACAACCACAGCTGCTCCAACCACAACTACAGCAACTCCAACCACAACAACTGAAGCACCAACAACAACCACAGCAGCTCCAACGCCAACTACATCAGTTCCAACCACAACCACAGCAGCACCAACAACTACCACAGTAGTTCCGACCACAACAACCGAAGCACCAACAACAACCACAGCAGCACCACCAACAACCACAGCAGCTCCAACCACAACTACAGCAGCTCCAACCACAACCAGAGCGGCTCCAACCACAACAACTGAAGCTCCAACCACAACCACAGCAGGTCATACCACAACAACTGAAGCAACAACCACAACTACATCAGTTCAAACCACAACCACAGCAGCTCCAACAACAACCACTGCAGCTCCTATTACAACCACAGCAGCTCCAACCACAACTACAGCAGCTCCAACCACAACTACATCAGTTCAAACCACAACCACAGCAGCTGCAACTACAACCACAGCAGCCCCAACCACAACTGAAGCACCAACCACAACTACAGCAGCTCCAACCACAACCACAGCTTCTACAACCACAACCACAGCAGCTCCAAACACAACTGAAGGTCCAACAACCACTGCAACTCCAACCACAACTACAGCAGCTCCATCCACAACAACTGAAGCTCCAACCACAACTACATCAGCTCCAACCACAACCACAGCAGCTCTACCTACAACCACAGCTGCTCCAACCAGAACAACTGCTGCAACCACAACAACTGAAGCACCAACAACAACCACAGTAGCTTCAACAAGCACTGGAGCTACAACAGCAACCACAGCTTCTCCAACCACAACTGAAGCACCACCAACAACAGCAGCTTCAACCACAACCACAGCAGCTCCCACCACTATGACTGCAGCTCCAACCAAAACCACTACCACAGAGCCTCCAACAGGCACAATCTCTACCACAGCTCCTCAAACAGGCACACTCTCTACCACAGAGCCTCCAACAGGCACACTCTCTACCACAGCGCCTCCCACAGGCACAATCTCTACCACAGAGCCCCCAACAGACACACTCTCTACCACAGAGCCCCCAACAGACACACTCTCTACCACAGCGCCTCCAACAGACACACTCTCTACGACATCGCCTCCAACAAACACGCTCTCTACCACAGTGCCTCCCACAGGCACAATCTCTACCACAGAGCATCCCACAGGCACAATCTCTACCACAGCGACTCCAACAGGCACAATCTCTACCACAGAGCCTCCAACAGACACACTCTCTACCACAGAGCCTCCAACAGGCACAATCTCTACCACAGCTCCTCCAACAGGCACACTCTCTACCACAGAGCCTCCAACAGACGCACTCTCTACCACAGCACCTCCAACAGACACACTCTCTACCACAGAGCCTCCAACAGACACACTCTCTACCACAGAGCCTCCAACAGGCACAATCTCTACCACAGAGCCTCCAACAGGCACAATCTCTACCACAGAGCCTCCAACAGGCACAATCTCTACCACAGCTCCTCCAACTGGCACACTCTCTACCACAGAGCCTCCAACAGGCACACTCTCTACCACAGAGCCTCCAACAGGCACACTCTCTACCACAGAGCCTCCAACAGGCACAATCTCTACCACAGCTCCTCCAACAGGCACACTCTCTACCACAGAGCCTCCAACAGGCACAATCTCTACCACAGAGCCTCCAACAGGCACAATCTCTACCACAGAGCCTCCAACAGGCACAATCTCTACCACAGCTCCTCCAACTGGCACACTCTCTACCACAGAGCCTCCAACAGGCACGCTCTCTTCCACAGAGCCTCCAACAGGCACACTCTCTACCACAGAGCCTCCAACAGGCACAATCTCTACCACAGCTCCTCCAACAGGCACACTCTCTACCACAGAGCCTCCCACGGGCACAATCTCTACCACAGAGACTCCAACAGGCACAATCTCTACCACAGAGACTCCAACAGGCACAATCTCTACCACAGAGACTCCAACAGGCACAATCTCTACCACAGAGGCTCCAACAGGCACAATCTCTACCACAGAGCCTCCAACAGACACACTCTCTACCACAGCGCCTCCAACAGAAACACTCTCTACCACAGAGCCCCCAACAGACACACTCTCTACCACATCGCCTCCAACAGACGCACTCTCTACCACAGCGCCACCAACAGGCACACTCTCTACCACAGCGCCTCCAACAGGCACAATCTCTACCACAGAGGCTCCAACAGGCACAATCTCTACCACAGAGCCTCCCACAGGCACAATCTCTACCACAGAGCCTCCCACAGGCACAATCTCTACCACAGAACCTCCCAAAGGCACAATCTCTACCACAGCAACTCCAACAGGCACAATCTCTACCACAGCAACTCCAACAGGCACAATCTCTACCACAGCGCCTCCAACAGGCACACTCTCTACCACAGAGCCTCCAACAGACAGACTCTCTACCACAGCGCCTCCCACAGGCACAATCTCTACCACAGCGCCTCCCACAGGCACAATCTCTACCACAGAGCCTCCCACAGTCACAATCTCTACCACAGAGCCTCCCACAGGCACAATCTCTACCACAGAGCATCCCACAGGCACAATCTCTACCACAGCGACTCCAACAGGCACAATCTCTACCACAGAGCCTCCCACAGGCACAATCTCTACCACAGAGCCTCCCACAGGCACAATCTCTACCACAGAACCTCCCACAGGCACAATCTCTACCACAGCAACTCCAACAGGCACAATCTCTACCACAGCGCCTCCAACAGGCACACTCTCTACCACAGAGCCTCCAACAGACACACTCTCTACCACAGCGCCTCCCACAGGCACAATCTCTACCACAGCGCCTCCCACAGGCACAATCTCTACCACAGAGCCTCCCACAGTCACAATCTCTACCACAGAGCCTCCCACAGGCACAATCTCTACCACAGAGCCTCCCACAGTCACAATCTCTACCACAGAGCCTCCCACAGGCACAATCTCTACCACAGCGCCTCCCACAGTCACAATCTCTACCACAGAGCCTCCAACAGGCACAATCTCTACCACCGAGCCTCCAACAGACACACTCTCTACCACAGAGCCTCCAACAGGCACAATCTCTACCACAGCTCCTCCAACAGGCACACTCTCTACCACAGAGCCTCCAACAGACGCACTCTCTACCACAGCACCTCCAACAGACACACTCTCTACCACAGAGCCTCCAACAGACACACTCTCTACCACAGAGCCTCCAACAGGCACAATCTCTACCACAGAGCCTCCAACAGGCACAATCTCTACCACAGCTCCTCCAACTGGCACACTCTCTACCACAGCGCCTCCAACAGACGCACTCTCTACCACAGAGCCTCCAACAGACGCACTCTCTACCACAGCGCCTCCCACAGTCACAATCTCTACCACAGAGCCTCCCACAGGCACAATCTCTACCACAGCTCCTCCAACTGGCACACTCTCTACCACAGCGCCTCCAACAGAAACACTCTCTACCACAAAGCCCCCAACAGACACACTCTCTACCACATCGCCTCCAACAGACGCACTCTCTACCACAGCGCCTCCAACAGACGCACTCTCTACCACAGCGCCTCCCACAGGCACAATCTCTACCACAGAGCCTCCCACAGTCACAATCTCTACCACAGAGCCTCCCACAGGCACAATCTCTACCACAGAGCATCCCACAGGCACAATCTCTACCACAGCGACTCCAACAGGCACAATCTCTACCACAGAGCCTCCCACAGGCACAATCTCTACCACAGAGCCTCCCACAGGCACAATCTCTACCACAGAACCTCCCACAGGCACAATCTCTACCACAGCAACTCCAACAGGCACAATCTCTACCACAGCGCCTCCAACAGGCACACTCTCTACCACAGAGCCTCCAACAGACACACTCTCTACCACAGCGCCTCCCACAGGCACAATCTCTACCACAGCGCCTCCCACAGGCACAATCTCTACCACAGAGCCTCCCACAGTCACAATCTCTACCACAGAGCCTCCCACAGGCACAATCTCTACCACAGAGCATCCCACAGGCACAATCTCTACCACAGCGACTCCAACAGGCACAATCTCTACCACAGAGCCTCCAACAGACACACTCTCTACCACAGAGCCTCCAACAGGCACAATCTCTACCACATCTCCTCCAACAGGCACACTCTCTACCACAGAGCCTCCAACAGACGCACTCTCTACCACAGCACCTCCAACAGACACACTCTCTACCACAGAGCCTCCAACAGACACACTCTCTACCACAGAGCCTCCAACAGGCACAATCTCTACCACAGAGCCTCCAACAGGCACAATCTCTACCACAGCTCCTCCAACTGGCACACTCTCTACCACAGCGCCTCCAACAGAAACACTCTCTACCACAGAGCCCCCAACAGACACACTCTCTACCACATCGCCTCCAACAGACGCACTCTCTACCACAGCGCCTCCAACAGACGCACTCTCTACCACAGGGCCTCCAACAGACACACTCTCTACCACAGCACCTCCAACAGGCACACTCTCTACCACAGCTCCTCCAACAGGCACACTCTCTACCACAGAGCCTTCAACAGGCACACTCTCTACCACAGAGCCTCCAACAGGCACACTCTCTACCACAGAGCCTCCAACAGGCACAATCTCTACCACAGCTCCTCCAACAGGCACACTCTCTACCACAGAGCCACCAGCAGGTACACTCTCTACCACAGCGCCTCCAACAGGCACAATCTCTACCACAGTGACTCCAACAGGCACAATCTCTACCACAGCGCCTCCAACAGGCACACTCTCTACCACAGCACCTCCAACAGGCACACTCTCTACCACAGCGCCTCCAACAGACACACTCTCTACCACAGAGCAACCAACAGACACACTCTCTACCACAGCGCCTCCCACAGGCACAATCTCTACCACAGAGGCTCCAACAGGCACAATCTCTACCACAGAGCCTCCCACAGGCACAATCTCTACCACAGAGCCTCCCACAGGCACAATCTCTACCACAGAACCTCCCACAGGCACAATCTCTACCACAGCGACTCCAACAGGCACAATCTCTACCACAGAGCCTCCAACAGGCACACTCTCTACCACAGAGCCTCCAACAGGCACAATCTCTACCACAGAGCCTCCCACAGTCACAATCTCTACCACAGAGCCTCCCACAGGCACAATCTCTACCACAGAGCCTCCCACAGTCACAATCTCTACCACAGGGCCTCCAACAGGCACAATCTCTACCACAGAGCCTCCAACAGGCACAATCTCTACCACAGAGCCTCCAACAGGCACAATCTCTACCACAGCCTCTCCAACAGGCACACTGTCTACCACAGAGCCTCCAACAGGCACAATCTCTACCACAGAGCCTCCAACAGATACACTCTCTACCACAGAGCCTCCAACAGGCACAATCTCTACCACAGAGCCTCCCACAGGCACAATCTCTACCACAGAGCCTCCCACAGTCACAATCTCTACCACAGGGCCTCCAACAGGCACAATCTCTACCACAGAGCCTCCAACAGGCACAATCTCTACCACAGAGCCTCCAACAGGCACAATCTCTACCACAGCCTCTCCAACAGGCACACTGTCTACCACAGAGCCTCCAACAGGCACAATCTCTACCACAGAGCCTCCAACAGATACACTCTCTACCACAGAGCCTCCAACAGGCACAATCTCTACCACAGCTCCTCCAACAGGCACACTCTCTACCACAGAGCCACCAACAGGCACAATCTCTACCACAGCTCCTCCAACAGGCACACTCTCTACCACAGCACCTCCAACAGGCACAGTTTCTAGCACAGTTACTCCATCAACAACCACAGACATAAGCCAAACGACAACTCCAGTTCTTTCTGGTATGTTACCTAATTTATAAATGTATTCATAAATTTATAAATATAAATTATGTAAATTATTAAGGACTTACTGAATAGCTGAAATTCTTACATGGTGTTATTTTGGTTCTTGTCTTATTTATTAAGGTGTGTGTGCTTCAAACCCATGTCTTGGTGGAAGCACCTGTGAAGAACGTGATAACCAGACTTACGTGTGCTTGTGTACGGCTGGTGAAGTTTATGGTCCTCAAGGTTGTCAAAATGGTGAGTATCTTAATGTAATGCAACAAGGAAATATTGTGTTTCTCATAACTAAGTGTAGAGAATTGTTCATCTAGACAATATGATAAATTACCTCAGTGTCTCCAAATTTTTAAACTGTTCATAAAACAGTTTCTATTCACAAATCAATAACCTCAGTATTTTTGGTGTCACTTTTCAATTTAAATATATGAAAGCAGTCCCAGCCCTCCACAAACACCGTTTATACACCACAACTATGTGGGCAGAACACTTGGGCACAAAATATTCAATGAGCACTAAAAAAAGTATGCTTGTAAAAATTCATGATCACTATGTTAGCAATGACATGTTTAAAATAAATTCTGTAAAGAATATTAATACAGTATGAACATAACAAAAGAAACAAATTTTGCAATAAATAGATATAAAGAGTCAGGGATGTGGAAGAGAAAACCGAAATATCCAAATAATGGTTTCCCTCCCATTATGCTCAGAGCAGCTTTGAGCACCACATTTGGGAGGCTGACATAGAGGATATGAGAAGACAGTTTGCAATTGTTTTACTGCTGGACAAAAACATGGCAATGTATCATTTTACACAGTTATTTAAGACTGGAGCAACACGAATCTTTGCTTTGAACAAATGAAACTGTGAAAAATGATAAATACAAAAGATACAAGTGATCCCTTTGTCATTTGTGTTTTTTTTTCTTTAATTCATCTTTTGGCAAAAAAGAGGAGGTGATGTTTTTCGTTTTTGTCTTTTCTTTTGCCAAAATAAATAAATAACTTAAGGCATTATTTTAGGAATATGATCATTTGCATATCCTCCTCCCAATAGTTTACACTTTCTGATGTTCAGCATATGTTCTCCATATTCATGAAGGCATAAATGTAAAATGGATTGTGCCTGCTATGGTGCTCATTTTGCAAACAATCTTCTTTGAGCCTGGGTGGTATGAGGTTTTTATACATGCAAACCTTTTAAAGATTCAGACCTCTTTCTTTCCTCTTTGAATATTATTTCAAAAACTATTATACCATATTTTAAGTAATTCTTCAAAATATTGAGGCGAAGTGCTTGCTAAAATTTTACGTGATCCTGTTGTAGCATGCAGAGCCAGAGACTCACTATTGCCTTCTTCTCTGTTGTTAGACTGGTGGTTGATCCTTGTGATTGTTTCATCTATACTCGGATGCCTGCTGTTCGCTGTGGTGATCACTCTGCTTGTGGTAGTAAAAAGGTAAGTTTGAATGCTATCCATTTATTTTTTTATTCACGTTTGTCTTGTTAGTTTCTAACCTTTGTATTAGACTATGTTAAGTGTGCAAAGTCTTTTCAAAATTGGGTGATTTTGAAAATGAAATAGTGCTGGCTGTACAAAATCTAACTATAAACACAACACAGTAGAACAGACAAATTTGCAATTACTGTCTTTTTTTTCTTTTTTTTTTTACAGATTCAGGAAGAAACTCTTCAAGAACAAAGAGAAAGACGTTTGGAAACCCTATCACATCCCTACTTTTGCCCCGGGTCCACCATCCTACAGCAGCAGTAAAGGCTTTTCTGGCTGGGTCAAAGAACCAGCGAACAGCCTGGCAAATTCTGCGGCCCCAAAAATCCCACGGGCCAAACTCAGTCCCAACTGGGACAGCAGGCCCAGCTCTGAGCTGACTCTGAGCAACAGCCGACAAAGCTTGATTCCTTCGGGGATGAACTCGGTGAGTACACCTCTGCACGAGACGTCGTGAAGACAAACATCTGTTCTGTTCACTCACAAATTATGATCTCTCTTCTTTCCTACTGCAGCAATTCAGCAACATCCAAGATGACATGTTTCCATTCTCCCAGAGTCCATCCAGGAACATCAGCCCTTATGGCCAACTCCGAGCCAAAAACCCTTACACCACGACCCAAGGCCAGACTAACCCTTACTTAGTAATAACCTAAAAAAGCAAAGGGAACTTGAATCATTTCAGGAGATCCTTTAGTGTATATGTAATATATATATAATTACTAAGTCTATAGTCACCCAACCTTTCATTTCTCTATGTTATCTAAGCATCATTTTTTTTATGTTTATCCTCACTGAGTTTACAGATGAGGAGTTCTGACAGAGTATTTTTTGTTCATGTATGATTTTACTAAAGTTTAACCATAATCTGGTAAATGGCATGAGCTGAAAATTTCTCCAAAATTATTTTTTATTTATTTATTTTTGGTCAATTTTAACCTTTCTATGTAAAAGTAAACAAAAAATATTTCCTGTGTACAAACAAATCTCCAAGGAATCCCAGCCCAGTCTGTAGAAAACCTGTAAAGCATAATCAAACCATATCGTATTTGTTTAGCAAATTATTTGCATATTTTGTTTCATTTAATGAATGAAAAAGAATTTTAACTCTACACAACACATATCCCACTAACTAAAGTTGTTTTTAATATTTGTCTTACCTTTAGTTTTTTAGACAAATCCTTCTCTCTTAATTTATTTTATTATTATTATTTTTGAACCACTTCTGTGTACTCCTTGGAAGAAGTTTATTATATGCTTTGTATAGAGTCAATGCAAATCAGAGAATCAAGATGTTCAGCACTTTAAAGTGTATTTTGAAAAGTGAACACTTTATATTGGACACTTTATATTTATTATATAATTAATTATTTGAGCAATGCTTGTATATTTATTCTTTTTTATTGTGTTGTGATATTTAAAGTATTTTCCTCATGTCATAAGGTATTTAACTGAAAAGCTGTAAGTCAGAGAGAATACATCTCTGATAGAATTTTATATGCGAAAAATAAATGTTGTATTGGTGGTTTATGAGTTTCAAATGTTTCTTAAGGGCGATTTTCTACGATGGACAATTTATATTTTTAGTATTTATGCCTCTAATTCACAAAACTTAGATCAAAATGTATGTTTGAAAAACGTGTTTATTGCAATAACTCAATTCAGCAACACATTTAGATTAATTTCACATCCTGATGTTTTCCATTTTTAATTATGAGAATTTTCTATTTAGTTACAGCAAAAGAAAAAATGACATTAAAACACTTCAACCCAATGAATAACATTTTAATACAGAAATGTGGGATTAATAAAAGTGTAGATACTGACATGAAGCACTTCAAATATTTCTATTTCTAGTTGGAATATTTATATAATTAATTGTCATGATTTAATCTAATCTATTAAACATCAAGAAATCACAGTCCTGTGTTGTCGCATTATGTAATAATGTGAGAAATTCTGCATTCAAAAAAATCGTTTTATGTAATAAGTCGGCTTCTTTGGCTAACTCCTTGAGCAAATTTTCTAAGTTTTTGTCTCATAATGTAATATGTAATGCTAAAATTGTAATGTTAAGAGTTAAGAGCTCGTGGTGAATGAGCAGGAGAAACAAATCTGATTTGAACTAGAAAAACATTGAAAAACTTTATTAATCATTGGACATCAAATAATTACAGACAAAATTATGTCAACAAAAAATGCAACTATCAAACAAGTAAATCAAATATGTAGCTATTAGTATTTCAAAATTCCATCATACATCTTAACATTAAATTCAGTACCAAGTTTAGCATTAATTACCAATAAGCTTCTACACTGATTCATTCACAATATGTTGCACAAAACGGATCAAGTCATTCCTTAACCCTTGTATGTAGAAATGGGGTCCAACCGACCCCACACTTGTATCCTAAAACTTGTATCATTTGCCATAGTCCTCTATGTTTGCCTCAGTCCTGCACACACAAGGGTTAAAAATACATTCAATGCTCTGTACCGAAAATAAGCTCAGGTATCACAGGCATTTCACTAACAATGCAACAAGCACTAACATAAAAAAGTCAAAACATCATAAAAAAAAATAAATAAATACATATGTCAATGGCAGTTTACCCAATTTGTTAAGGATCCTTAAATGTTTATCTTTAAAAAAATTACTTGTGCCATCTTGGATATTAAATAGTTTTTTCACAAACTTATCAAAAAGTTCCGTTTCGTGAACGTGGAAGTGGTATAAGAGACCAAATGGGACTTAAAATCATGTCCTAGAGACGTTCGGCAAGAGTCCAAGCAGCCTAAATACCAAGCAACTCACTGGCAATTCCACATTAAGTTTCCATCCAGTTCCAGAATGAAAAAGACAGACGTCTCCACTTGAGCAAAACACCCCCAGCAGCAGAAAGCAGAATCCAGCCCCAGAAGTGGCGTCTTCTTCTTCTTCTTTTCTATTATGGCGGATCGCAAGCAACTTTATGGTGCATACCGCCACCTACTGTACACGAGTGAGTAGCACATTTACTTTACGTCTATTAAATTCTATTTTTTAATTTTGTATTCTGAAGATAAATAAATAGTGCTTTCCTTAATCTGTAAATATCCATTATGTTTCCTTCATTTTCGAATATTCCTTTAAGGTTCCATTCTTGTCCTGTCCTTCCAACCATTCTTCTCAATTTCTTCCTTTCAGGTTCAAATCTTTTACAGTTCATCAATACATATTCTACATGTTCTTTCTCTCCACATCCTTCACATTTATCATTATTTTTTGTTCCTAATATACATAACATGTCATTTAAATAGGTATGACCTACTATTAATCTGATCATTATTATTTCTTCTCTTCTGTATCTCTCAGTAATATTTTTAATTAATACTGACTTTTTTATTTTATATAAACTTCCTTTCTTGTCTTCATTTCATTTTTGTTGCCATATTTCTATTTCTTTACTCTTGATAATGGCTTTCCCTTCTACTGTGCTGAAGTGTGGGCCAGAGTATTTTTCTTTTATTAACCTAACTTAAATTCCTATATGTATAATGCTGTTTCCTTTAAAAATTTAATAACTATTTTATTTATCTTGTCATGTTGAATTAATATCTTTTTCACTTTTGATGTCTCCACATCATATTTCCTAATGTTTTGTTTCAATTTTTCTCAACTTACCCTATGCTTTTCACAATGAATTATTACATCCTCCTCATCATATTGATCCTTCTTGCAATGTCCTCCCTCTGTATGTTGTATAAATGCCTTCCTCGGTACTCAGTCTCTCCTGCCATTTTATATTCTTTTTATCTTTATTAATTACTTTCATTTCTGTTCTACTCTACTCAATAAAATATATGAATGTAATATTGGACCCTTAAGTTCAATTTCAGTTTCTTTGACTGCTTCTCTGGCCAACATATCCACCTTTTTATTACTCAACCCCATTTTGTGCTGGAACTCATGTACATTGAATATTTGTTTATTTGTTCATATTAAATAATCATTTAGAAGTTTTTGCATGTTAGTCACATTTCCTTGTTTCAGATCATCAAGCCTATTTAAATATCAGTCAGAGACAACACAAGTAAAAATGAAATGCAGTGTTTAAATTCAAGTGTTTATTATCAATGTAAAAAAAAAAATCAGACCCACATCACCCTGTGTGATTGCTTGTTAAAACATAATTTCACTGTGGTTCATCACACCTGAGTTCACTGCCTCCAGATGTACATAGTCATGATTGGTGCAACACCTGTTCTCAATCAAGACATCACTTAAGTAAGACCTGTTGAGGAGGTGATGTACACTAAAAGATCTACAAAAGCTTGACATCATGGTGAGATTCAAATAAATTTCCAAACAAATGAGAAACAAAGTAACTGAGATCTCTCAGTGTGGAAAGGGTTACAAAGTCATTTTTGAAGCTTTGGGACTCCAGCAAAGCACAGTGGGAGCCACTGAATGCCAAATGGTGAAAACAGGGCAGCAGTGAACCTTCCCAGGTTGATCAAAATTAAAGGCATTTTGCTATAGTTTCTGCTGCATTATGAAATAATGTTGTTACATTTTGTGTCATTTTAGGACACTCAGAAAGGTAGAGCTGTGATAATTAAGACTATCTTCTAATGATTCCACCAAATGGATCCATGGATCAGTTTAGTGTGCTGGACCTAAATTAGAGTCTTTTGATGCTTGTCATTAATTATTGTTTTTAACATTTAGAAACTGTTCTAATTAGATTTACAAACATATATTTATCTAGTCGTGACCCAACCTATCGTTTGTACGAACAATATGACTTACAAAAGCAGGAAAAATGTTTAGAAAATATCTTGACAATTTAGTGTGATACGTGGACGAATTTGAGTCATTTTGTGATGGTGACATAACATCCTTTTTCCATCCACACCCAAGATGGCATTGAAAAGGAACAAGCAATGAAAAGTGCAAATCGGATCCAAGTTTTATAAAGGTGATTTTGTTTAACGAGCGGCTGGCAGTATAGCTACGCTTTAGGAACCATAAAAACCTTCACTTCTCTTTTAGCGTGCATCCTCAATCTCAGCAGTCAGTAATTTAGCTGAGTTGAGGCTGACTTCACTCAAATTTTATTTGAGTTTATCTTTTTACAGTGATTTGATAAAGGATATCTTTATATCAAAGATCAGATTGTACATAATCTGATTTTCCAAAATGTTTGTGATGATAAATGCTGTAAGTGGGCCATAAAAAAAAACCTTCAGAGACAGAGACTTATTACAAATAAATTATAATAAAGTATTCAGTGATTTGGGAAGGTATTTATATTTATGCTAGTGAATCCATCAAGCTAATTGAGGACATTTTTTTTCGAGCTTTACATCAAGTTGTAATGTTATTCTCTCATCAAAAACATACATGGAGTATTGCTTTGATTCTTTCATGCATATTTGAGAAATCCTTTAATGTCCCGTTGCAACCATTCGGCAATACCAATATTGAGCTGCGGAGTTACTGGATGATTCCATCCCATCATCGCTTTATGGCACTGCTCAGTTATGTGTGATTAAGTTAATCTGTCTAGAATTGTTGTAGCTTAAAGTTTTTACTGCTATTTTGCAACACCGTGACATACGTTTTTTTTTTTAATGCAGTAATTTTATTTTAACTCCATAGTTTTCAACTTCACCTTTCTTATGGCCGCTCTCCTCACCAACTCCCTCCACGATGACAGCCTCGTAGCACAGGTAAAATCCATGCATGTGCAATTTTTATTTTTTTTATAAGAAATTTAACACTACATAATAGGAATCTTATAAGATTTGCAACTTATTTCCCAAAAACACCCTATGAGGAGTAGTTACTGATTAAAACTACCACAACAGGAATGATTTCACACTCATCCTATGGTTTCAGGCTCTCAGGTGTTATCCACACAGTTCTTACAGTTTTCAGGCTTTTTATAGATATAACCTTCAGGTTTCTTTCTACACTTGCTAAAATATTCATCGTGATTTTCATCCTTTGGATTGCCGTTTGCACTGTTGCTTTCTATATATATTATCTTTAGATTACTTTATTTAAAAGTTATTGTGAAGGAACACATTTATGCACTGATTTATTTATACATATGAGGTTGAAAAATGTTTGCTTTTCCATTAAAGCAGAAACAAAAAGTGTTTGCTTTTCCATGAAAGCAGAAACAGCTGCGGTCTATACCTTTAGGATGACAACAACCACAGAAACTCCAACCACATCCAGAGCTCCTTTAACAACAACCACAACAGCTGCTACAACAACTACAGCAGCTCTAACCACAACAGCAGGTCCAATGACAACAACAGGAGCTCCAGGTATCTTAGCTACTTAATGTAGTCAAAGCTTAACGTAGCTTTATTAAAATAGCAGAAAATAAACTAACTTAACTGATGAAAATCTTACATGGTGTGTTTGTGGTCCTTGTCTTATTTATCAAGGTGTGTGTGCTTCAAGCCCATGTCTCAGTGGAAGCACCTGTGAAGAACGTGCTTGTGTCTGGCTGATGAGGTTTATGGTCCTCAAGGCTGTCGAAAGGGTGAGTGACTGAATCTGAACTAACAAGGAAATATGTTGTTTCTCTTGAATAAATGTTGAGAATTATGCATTATGGTAATATAGTAATTTTTCTCAGTTTCTTCTTAAGGACTTTTGGTATTTATGTTCTGCATTCAGTAAACAGACTGAATTAAAGCAGTAAGTTCAGTTTTTATTTTGTGTTTTTGGAGTAGCTTTGCCAATGCGGATCATGCAAAGTGGGTAGGGCACCAAAATATTAAGCTTATGAGAAATCATAAAATTGTGTGCATGTTGATAGATGTTTTGCATCAAGAGAAAAGAAAGAGCCAGATGATGGTTGGACGTAGTTCATACTCTGTGTCTCTGTGGTCCTCTTATTCTTTGCACTCTTTGGCAGCAATCACAGCAGCCTTGACCACCATTTGGTAGCTCAGAGCTGAAAATAAATATTTTACTGTTGTAGACAAAAAAAAATCTCCATCAGTTATTCACACTAACCTGCTTTGAACACATGAAAAACATGAAAGCTATACAAATGCAACAAGGACATGAGAAATGACCGAAAGTTCAGCCCATAACACCTGTCCTGCTTTGAAAATGATTTACATTGAACCACAGTTTGAGTCTGGTAATATAAAATAATATGTAACTTAATGTCATGCAGGCTTTGTGAATATTTGTTTTTACAGTTCTTCTCAGTTGCTATGGTACATTTCCAAAATTACCATGAACATTTGCAAAACAGCCAGTGCCTTTCTCATCAGAAACTCATTAGAAACTGCAAAACCTAGTTGATGATCTGCAAAAATGAGTTGCTTGATCAAAATGGATTGTTTATTCCTCAAAAGCCAGTATTGCTTTACAAAATGTTATGTATAACTGTTGAAGCAAGGTCCTAAAAAGGCTGAGACTCACTGACACCTTCTCATGTCTTTTTTTTAGCCTGGTTGTTGACCATTATTATCATTTCGTCTATCTTTGGATGCCTGCTGGTCGCAGTATTGATCACGTTGCTAGTGATAGTGAAAAAGTAAGTTTTAATCCTGTTCATCTATTACCTTGGTGCTTTTTAACAATCACCTTTGTCTTGTTTTTTGTTTTTTTCTAAAGCTGCATTCTAACCTTTGTATTAAACTATAAGCTGTGTTAACTGTGAGTGGTCATTTTAAAGTTGGTCGGGTTTTTAAAGACACTAGAGCAAGGCAGACACTGTTGCACTACTCTTTGTTACTCTTTCTTTTCAGATTCAAGATGAAAAGATTCAAACCAAAGAAAAAGACATCGGGAAACCGTACCAAATCCCTCCGACTGTCAGGTCTCCACCATCCTATAATCCTATAGCAGCAACGGTTTTTCCACCTGGATCTTAGAACCAACAAACAACCTGGCAAACTCTGGGATCCCACGAATCCCACGGGCCAAACTCGCCAGCAGGACCAACCTGGAGACAACTCCAAGCAACAGCAGACAAAGCTTGATTCCATCAGGGAGGAACTCGGTGGGTACACATCTACGTATGACACTGTGAAGAAAAAACATTTGCTTTATTCGCTCACAAATTATTTCTTTTTCTTTGCTGCAGCGATTCGGTGACAACCAAGATGACACGTTTTCTTCCAAGAATCGACCCAGGAACAACCCCTGCAAGCAGGTCTGATCCAGCAGAAACCTTCATGCCCAGAACCTTTACGCTCAGCTCAGAAGCGAGACCAACCCAGAACTAAACAGGAACATCTCATCTGGGATGTGTAGATATTGTTGTATCGCATTCCTTTACTGCTTTTGCTTCTATTACTTAACTTCTATTCTCGCCTGTTATAAACTGTCATAAACCAGTGTGGCTTTCATTGTCAAAAATCAGGAAGGTTGTTTTATACTTCCTACATTATAAGTCACCAAGCCTCATGGTTCTGTATGCTAACTGAACAAAGACACTTAATTTAATTGATGTTTATTCCCACTGAGCAAAATCTCAGATGAGGAAATATTGTCCAATATTTTTTCATTTCTTCATTTATGGATTCACTAAAGATGTTCACAATGTGTTGCACAACAAGAACCAAGTTATTCTGCATTCAGTACTCTTAGTTTGAACAAAAAAAAAAAAAAAAAACAGGTATCATTGGCAGTTCACTAAAAATGCTATGATCATAGTAGCATACAGATGCAATCAGAAGCAAAGACACCAAGTGCTGCCGAATATATTAAACCCCCCTACCCTCCAAAAAACAAACAAATCTCTTTTTTTTAATAATAATAAAAAGATAAATTATTAGATGGTGTTTATCAGCTTCTATATCATCTTAAAAGATGGCAAAAGTGAGTGAAATGTTGAAATCCTACAATTAAGACGGCTAATGAGAATTTTTTCCCTTAAATGGACAGACGCATACAAATACATGAAAATTACATACCAGTTCCTATCAATCAATCAATCAATCAAATTTTATTTGTATAGCACATTTCAGCAGCAAGGCATTTCAAAGTGCTTTACAGCATGTGACATTGCATAAACAGTAAGAAAGAGAAAGAGATTTTGGAAAAAAAAAAGATCCAGATTTTTAGTCAAAACGCCATTTGACAAGGACTATAAACCACCAAAAAAAGAGATTAGAGATTAATAAATAGATAAAAAGTAAAGATAAAAACATTAAAAACATCGAAGACATCAAAACCCACACTCTAACCCTAATTTAGCCATAAGCAACTCTAAACGTAGGTTTTAAGTTGAGATTTAAAGGCACCCAGTGTTTCAGCTGTTTTACAGTTTTCTGGAAGTTTGTTCCAATTCATTAATATTAGGAAGTTATTTAATTGTTTAAAAACTGCTTTTTCAATACCTTTGCTGATGAATGGGAGGCTGGAGATCGGCCTGTAATTCTGCAGCAGTGATTTGTCTAGATAGTTCTTTTTTATCAGAGGTTTGATAACAGCTGTTTTCAAAGCCTGGGGGAAAACATCTGAAGACAGCGATGAGTTTACTATTTGGATCAAATCATTAGCAACAACAGGCAGGACTTTCTTAAAGAAATGTGTGGGTAGGACATCCAGACAGCAGGAACTGGAGCTTAATTGACTTATAATTTCTTCTAGGGTTTTATAATGAAGTAGTTGAAATTGGGTCATTTTTCCTGCATTTGTTTTGTTTGGGCACAGCATTGATACTGGCTTCGGAGTGGACGTGCAGATTGATCCTCTGATCTTTTGAATTTTCTCTGAAAAGAAACTGGAAAACTTATTGCATGTGGCATTAGATTGAAGTTCAGGTGGTGACGTCATAGGGGGGTTTGTGAGCCTGTCAACAATAGCAAATAAAGCTCGAACATTGTTAAGATTTTTGTTTATGACATCTGCAAAGAAAGCCTCTCTTGCATGTTTTAGTGTTGTGTGATAGTTACGTTATCTTTCTTTGTAGATGTCACAATAAACACGCAGTTGAGTTTTACGCCATTTCCGTTAAGCCCTACGGCAGTGTTGTCTTGCAGATTGAACTGTTTGTGCATTTCTCCATGGAGATTTCTTCCTACCTGTCACAACTTTCACTTTAATGGGGGCAATGTAATCAATATCTGAAAGTTTGCACTGAAAATCATCTACCAACTTATCTACGCCATTATAGATTAAGGGTGAGGAAGAAGAGTAGATTTGATTAAATGTTTCTGCTGTGTTTTCTGTGAAAGTACGTTTTGTGATAGTAGCTGTTTGTCCAAGTGGGTTAACGGATAAAGAACTGTCAAAGATAACAGCAAAGTGATCCGACAGGGTGACATCAGTTACAGAGACATTGGAAATATTCACACCCTTACTGATAACCAGGTCCAGTGTGTGACCTTGAGTGTGTGTTGCTTGTTTGACACGTTGTGTTAGACCAAAACTCTCTAATATATTAAACAGCTTTTTTGCCCTTCGGTCTAGGGGGTTGTCGACATGAATGTTGAAATCACAGACAATTATCAAACAATCGTAATCAATGCATATGAGAGACAGAAGCTCATTCAAGTCCGTAAAGAAATTTTCCTCATATGTTGGGGTTTTGTATAAAGTTGGTGTCAAAGTTCTTTTGTGGCCTTTTACCTCAATTCCAAGATACTCAAAAGACATAAAATTACCCAAAGAGATTTTACTACAGTTTATGGTATTCTTAAATATTGAAGCCACGCCTCCTCCTTTTTTGTGTTTTCTATTCTCACTTAAAAAATTGTACATAGGAGGCGCTGATTCAATTAGTACGATTGCTTCATTATTGTCATTCAGCCATGTTTCTGTCAGAAATCAAAAATCAATATTATGCTCGGTGATGAAATCATTAATTAATAGAGCTTTAGCACAGAGAGATCTGGTGTTTAAAAGAGCTAATTTATGCGACTTGGAGGCTGAAAGTTCTTCAGTCTGAGGTTCCTTTAGGCAGGGGATCAGTCTGAGGTTTGAATTGAGACTGCTGCTTTTTGTATTTCTGTTTTTTGTAACTTTTCTTGTAGTGATCCAGACCGGTAATGTCCTGCTATGCGGTGCCGGGGGGCCAGACTCATTCTGGTGGAAGACGGGGGTAAAGATAATATCTGGACCCCGGTGTGGATCCTAGGTGAAAATGACAATTATTTAATTATTTTTTCCAAATAGGGCCTTTATTTTTGTATTTAATGTTTGTATCCCAGTTGCCTTTTTGGGGTAAAAAAAAAATTGTGTATGTGTCATGTAAATATTTTTAAACATTCTAAATAATGAAGTAGTTAAATGTTATTTTCTGCATTGCAAAGTAAAAAAAAGTGCCACACAATAAATGAATTTGAGTAAAGAATCAATTGTAGATCAGTTGAGTTCATATTTTTATAGAGCAGAAATTTACAACAAATATTTACAACAAAATTGGTAAAAAGTTTTTTATTAAAGGAAACCTATGTGATCGAGTCAAATAATTGTCAGAAGATATTTACTCGTGTCTTTGACTTTATATCGATCCTTCATGTAGTGACAACGGAGAGGAACAAACTCCAGTTTAAAAGAAAAAAAAAAGTCTTGCAAAACCTGAACATAGCTCAATGTTAGCAACAATCTGCCATGACTGACTGGGGGTTTGAGAAGACAGAACATACATGTGTAAAAACTGAAAACACACAGACAGACACTGGTCCGGGAGTATTTTCTATGTTGATGCAGTGCAAAGAGTTTATGACAATAGAAACTGTTTTAGTATCTTCATTCAGCAGATAAAGACAGCTAAACAGATATGCTCTTATCCAGTTCTCGACTCCACAGGATGAAAGATAGTACACTATTAGTCACAGAAAAAGCTCAGTCGCAGATGTGACTAGAGAGAGCAGGGAAGGTTTCGAGTGGAGTGGAGAGCTCATTAGGTGTGCAGTAAATCTTTGTGTTGTAGTAATAAACTGGTGCTCAAATGCTAGTTTCCTCCAACTGTTGAGAAGAAATATAATACAAAAGCATATGTCCTCTCTATTCTTTTCCTTTTATGTAATAATTTGCAATCCTCTTTCCGTGCCAGAGCTACCAGTAAAAAATTAATCGCTACTGCTATCATACTCTGGCCCACTCCATTCAGTTTGTCTTCTTTATCTTTATCACAGCTTCCCACTGAATCTGAACCATCACAATGCCTTTTCTTTTTCTTGGACTGAAAATACTCACTGACATTGCCTGAATATCTATAGTTACAGCATAAAGTTAAATAATCCATATTTGAGGCTAAAATAAAGCTTAAATATTATCTTAGTATTGAACATCTGTAAACACTCCAAATAAAATAAATTCTGATGTTATTTTCTTGCAGTAACCAAACTGCCATTGAGAGTACATTACTCTGTAACATATACACACTATTTCATGTAAGAATTAATTTAAAGTTGAAAAAACTTAATTGAAAATGTTTCTTCTGCCTGAATGTGTTAAGAATATTTATTTCTGGTATTTTTTATTTTTATTTTATTCTTTAAAATACACAACTTTATATTTTGTCTAAATTTAGTTTGAATTTGTGATCATTTACTCAGAGCTTAAGGTCTGAGTAAATGATCACTGCAAAGTTTCGTTTCACGTGAAGTAAAACTGGTTTCCTCGGGTAGCTGCTCCTGATTTTACTATAGGTATCATGCTGAATGTTATCTCGCCATCTTTCAAACGACAATAAAACATGGCAGCTAATGAGCCATGCAGTTCCTGAACAGCTGTGTTAAACATTACTCAGGAGGTAAAACGCTACAATAAGAAAATTATAGTGAATTTAATAAAATGGGTGCATTTGGGGTAAATGACATGTACATTTACATATCATTAGCATTAAATGTTGTAGGGCCACAACATTTAATGCTAACATTCCAGTCTGCTTTCATTTTTGTGTAGAAGCTGTGCTCACTATTGCTTCCTCTTTATTGTCACAATAGAGCAAATAGAGCAAAGTCGGGGAGGAGACATTGGACAAGAGGCAGGGATGATGATGGGTTGTGTTGAGTTGAGGGTGGGCTGCTGGTGAATGCCCTATAGCGCTCCAACCAGGGGAAACTCTGTTGTGAAAGTGAAACATTTATTTGACTTGTAAAAAAATTTTTCATTGGTGAAGGCTGAATAAAGAACTCTGAGACGCTGGAACTGCTCCAACTCAGAAACTACAATACTTCCGACTCTTCAAACATGGAGTAGATTATTCTACACTAATGACAGAATATCTAAAGCCCTGTTCTTCATTAACAAAACCTTTATTTAACTTTATTTTTATTTCCCAGAAAGGGCTTCCTCAGAAAATGACAAAATATGCTGGTTCCTTGGAAGCTGTTCACAGCCTTTTATGCTTGGAAAAAATATATTTCAATACATGAGATTATTTTATCTTGCTAAATGAATTAAAAATATATTTTTTCATGGATTTTCTCTACATTGCCTTATTTCTAAATTTTTAGTGGATCTATGAAATACAAAAAAAATCTTGTATTTTTGCAAAATGATTTTTCATTTTGCGTGAAAGCTGTGTTGGACGCAATTTACATGGACAAAAACAGGAGAGTAATGGCTTAAGTAATATTGCCTTGTGAAAATTTGCCTTCAGGATAATGCTTAAAAATAAACAGTTTTAAAAAGTGCTTAAATACCGCAGTTACTGCAGCACGTTTGAATGCTGCTATAGAGCTACCAATGGAATTTACAGACAAACTCAAGCATCACTACATTCACTTATTGATCTTGTGCAGCCAGAGGAGACACTTACTTAGTTCCCTAGTAATAAATGTTACTATGGCAAAAAAAATTGGATATTTACAACCAGTTACCTTTGTAAATGTAAACTATAAGGTAAGCAGGAACTACAAGGTTTCATGTTTGTTCCCCTGGGACATATCTTGCTGCAGCAGGCTAATCTACAAGTGGTCACTTGAGGAGCTAATTAAAACTGCCTAAGTACAAAAAGAGGCTGGTTTTCAAGTTGCAACTTCTTTTTTGACCTTTTAAGAAGTGAATTAATTCCCTCTTAGCTTTGCACAGTTAAAGAGGTATGTCATTTTGTGATTTTAATCTTGCTTATTTGTTTATTTGCAATCTGTAGAAATGTATGTTTTAGTGACATATGATACATTATTATACATTTTTCAGTTTGATAGTGGAATTTAAAGAACAAACCCTTCAGTAAAGAAAGAACCATGGTGTTGTGTATTTCCTGGAGCATCACAATCACTATTGATTGCTGGTTTTTACCAAAACATCCAAGAAGTCAGTCAGTAAGGTTATGGTATAAAATGCATCACAAGAACTGAGAAGTAAGAACTTTGCAGCTTGATAAAAATCACTGCCTCACATTGCATGAAGTTGAACTGACACATTGTGACTCGTTTATGATTTTACTTCAGAACTGGTTTTAGTTTTATTGGTAAAGTAAATTTGTTTGACTATTTCATAAAAAGGGGTTTTATTGCATATTGCCATAACTAAGAATGTTGCTATAGGATGTTTTCTATACTTTAAAGGGATGACTCAGAACATAGGCCTCTGGAATGTCATGATATGTTACTGAAAGGTTTCCTTGGATAATTTTAAGGTACACTGCCCTTTGAGAAAAGTTGCGTGAAGATATTTTTCAGAAAAATCAGAAACAAAGACAGTGTGTGGTTGCTGATACGGATATTCAATCACAGCAAACGGTACAGTCTGAATTGTCTTGGAAAGAGTTCACAATCTAACAGAAGAGGGAAAATAATATAACAAGGAAAAAATTGATGAATACTTCAATAGTTGTTATGAGCACTAAGTCTAAAAAACATCAACAAGACAGGATCTAGACGACATCCTCAAAGAACAAATGAGCATTATTCAAATACAGAGTGAAATTTCTGAATTAATATTGTATATGATTGATAGCCTGCCTCCCTGAATGTTCGTCCAAGGAACAGAAGATTGGTTGATTTGGCCTCACTGACTGTTTTTGTATCCTTGGTTTACAGAGTTTCACCTGTAACCTAAGATTGCTCAAAAGCTAATTCCATTCACTCTAATACATCTACACACCTCTGTTCAAATTCCAAATGCCAAATGTGAAAAGACAAGAATCAGCTGAGTGTGAAGCTACACAGGCAGTGGTAAAGATTATGGCAGAGCAAGAATGCTATCCAAGAACAAAATACTAAAACCTGAAGCTGAAGATAAACTAATAGCAACAGAACAAGAAACTGTTTTGAAACCTGTTTGTAACGGACATGCAGCATTGTTCAGAGTGTAGCTCTTCCTATGGTAAGTATGATGCGTGGTATACCATCAAGGAACTTTGTGATGATGATGCAACATCACATGGGTGTTTTAACTGACACTCAGGATGACTTTGAAATTGATTGTGTCAGCGCAAAGAACAATAAAGACAAGATAAGTTATTTCTGTTAATCAGCAGCAGTGTGATTACAGTTCAGGCCCCATAAAAGGATTCATTTCTCACTTTGTATACAACCTTTTCTTAGTAGTTAGTAATTTAGCTGGGCTCCTTCCAAATCCATGCCCATTTTACTTTAGTATATGAACTGATTTCATAAGAAGTCTTAAAATCAAAGGTCAGATTGTTCATTGTCCCGCCGTGTTTCACTGGAAACGGAATGTGATCATAGGTGGATCAAAAAATGCTATTGAGACTTATTAGAAATAAATCATAAACTATTTGGTGACGATTTTTGAATCTAAAGTGGATATAAGAAGTCCACACACCCCTGTTCACATACCAGCTTTTCATGATGCAGCAAACAAATAATTTCACAACTCTTTCCACCTTCAATATGACCTATAGCCTGTAAAACGCAACTAAAAATCTTAAATAAATATGCACACCCTTAAGCCAATACTTTGTGGCACCACCTTTGGTTTTAATTATGGGACTCAGTCCTTTTAGTCAGAAGCCTATGAGCGTGACAAATTTTGGTGTGGCAGAATTTCCCCACTCTTCTTTGTAAAACCACTTAAAATCTGACAGATTATGAGGGCACCGCCTGTGCACAGACCTCGTCAATGGGATGATGACGATGTTCAATGGGATTCAGGTCCGGACTTTGGCTGGGCTATTCCAAAACCTCAGTGTTTTCCGGTGAAACCATTCATTTGTTGATTTAGATGTGTGCTTTGGGCCGTCTCCACTTGATGACAGTCTCCACTGTGTTCCATAGTATGCTTAATTCCTTGGAAATGCTTTCACCTGACCGAGGAATAATGAGATTCCTCTGATGCTTTAGAAGCTCTTTGCGAACCATGGCTTGTGCTGGAAGATGTGGCTACAAAAACATCAGGAAAAACCTACTAGAACAGCATAACTTTATTTTGGATTGATCAGAAGCATCTTAATTGGTGACAAGCCTGTGCTGACTCCAATTTAACATGAGTTTGAATGCAATTGGTTAAATCTGAACACAGCCACATCTCCAGTTTTTAAAGTGTGTGCACACATTATCTCAGTTGTTTATTTTTACTTCACTTCCCTGAGCTATTTCTGTTTTTCAAATGCGTTGCTCGGGTTAGAGGTCACATTAAATGTGAAAAGAGTTGAGGGACTATTTGTCTTGCTGTTATCTTTTTACGTCATGAAAACCTGGTATTTGAACAGGTGTGTGCAGACTTTTTTCAGTGTATTCATACTTGAGTAAATGAACCAAGCTTCAGAAATGGAGAAGTACAAAAGCATTAAAGAACTGGCAAACAATGCAATCTTTGTTCCTCTGGGTTATTATTAACATCTTTCTCTATCTGAGATATAGATATGCGTGAGAAATCAAAGCAGACCTATCCTTAACTATCCGTGTTGGCATACTATCACTTTCAATTTGGTTGCGCAACATTTTCCGAACTCCTTGCAACTTATTAGACATTTAATAAAAAATAAATATTTCATTGGCAAGCTTTAGTCATTCCACAAAGTTATTTATTCTACACAAGGGTATTTGACACATTTATTTAGTACATTGATGGGTTTAAGAAATACTTCATTTCAGTTTTTAAAAAATAATTTAGAGAAATTTACTGCTTAGTAAAGGGCAAAGGTAAGGAAATGAAGGATAAGTGAGAAACCTAAAACCACAAAATATAGGCAAGAATAAATAAACAAATAGGTTTATAACTTATAAATAAGCATTATTAAAACCGAAACCAACTGTAATGAAACATCCTCCGAGATTTTTTTTTTCCCACTCTGACATTATAGAATTGCACGGTAGCTGCAGATTTTTTGGCTGCATTTCCATGTCGCGATTCTCCTGTTTCACAACCTCCCAAATGTGCTCTGCTGGATGAGTCTGGAGGTTATCACTTATCGCATACAGTGTAATCTTTCTCATGTTGAGGAGATATGAGCTTTGTGACATGAAGGGATTGATGTGGTCAGCAACAAGCCACGCACTGGATCTGTTGATAACACTGCTGTCTTTCAGCAAGACAGTCCTGGGTTTGAGTCCCAACCTTTCTGCGTGGAGTTTGCACATTCTTCACCTGTATGCTTCCTGACATAGCCCAATAACGTAACAGTTAAGTTAATTAATCTCAGTTGTCCTTTGGAGTGAATTTGTGTGCTTGTTTGTCCTTTTTGTCACTGTTTTGCCCTGCGATTGACTGGTTACCTGTCCAGGTTGTACCCCGCCTCTCACCCAATGGCCCCAACACTCTGACATGCCTTAGAGGAGCAACACTCATGTTGGCCGTCACATTAAAATGATCCTCAGATTGTACAAACGAACCTGAGGTGTTGAGTAGACCTGAGTTTGCAATACAATAGGCTAGAGATCATTTTCCGTTTTCATTTTACATTTTCAAAAGAATGAGTGAAGATCCCAGTTGATCTTAAGTTTCAAAAATATCCAGATCAGTTTGTCTGGTGCCGTGCCACATTCAAAGTTACTTCAGTCTGATTTCTTTCTCCTTTCCTTTTGATGCTCACTTTTACGCTCACCAAGTCATCCTCAGCATTCAATCAATGTTGTTGGGGTTAACAAGTAACAGATCAGGTTTATGTTGTCAGGTGGCTGGGGGTCTAATAAAACTACACAAACAATAAACTAGAGATCATTTTACATTTTCGAAAGGATAAATTTTAAGTGCTTGAAGTCAGAATCAAAAGATCCATGTTTTTTTGGAGGGGGGGTTACTGTTAACTGTCATTTTGATGCCATATTTTTAAAACTAGGACTCTTTAGGTAAGCTATAAGTTAGAGAGCCTTGGATTATCATCACCCCTCCTAGAAAAGTCAATAATACCCTGCTGGTATTTGCACTCTTATTTGCACAGTTCTGCTCCTTTCAAATAATATTTCTGCTGTTACTTGCATATCTCTGTTTTTTTATTGTCCCTTGTTGTAAAACGTCTGTTAATGTACAAGCCCTCGTGGACATCTTGTAATTTTTTTTAATAATCTTATTCAGTTGCTCATTCCTTTGGACCAAAGTATACTATGGTTTTGACTGAACTTCAGTAAATTATGTTGAAATTTTGCCTTTACACTACTGCAGGTTATTTTTAATTCAGTTTTTAAAATTCAGTTCAGTTCAATTCAAATTCAAAAAAACTTTGTTGTTGGAAATTAAATGTAGTGAAACATATTAAATAAACTTTAAAAGAGTTGTTGTTGCAGATCGTAATGGCTGTGGGCAGGAAGGATTTCTTTCCAGTACTACAGTCAATATGAAGAAGCCTCCGACTGAAGACAATGTTTATCTTTATCAGTCTCACTAAGGGAAGAATGCTCAGCATTGTCCATCATTTTCTTGACTTTATATAAAATTGTTCATCGTACCTTCATCTCCAGATGTAATAGATGTTTTTTACTGCTGCGGCTGAATTTTCCCGCTGTGGGACCATGAAGAATATTTCTATTTTATCCTGCCCTTACTAGTTCCTACAATTGTATTACCTATTTAAAAAACGTTAATTTGGAGACACATTTGACTTTCTAAAGCGTTATTTAGCTAGGTTTTTATTTTTATTATATTAATGAATATTAATAAATATTAATATTAACAATTTTTATTAAATGTTTTTATTTTTATGTTGTAACTTTGAGATAATTATTCAAATGAAATGTATTGTTATTGTTTTTAATAACTTCATGATTTTCAACTTCAAATTATTTTCATGGCCACTCTGCTCTCTGACACTCTTCATGATGACAGCCAAAATCCTAATTTAAATAGGATTTGCAGCAGTAATCAATTATGCATGCATTCTTTGTAGACTGCCAGCAAAACGCCCAATAATTGCACGTGCATTGCTTTATTTGTTGATGTTTCCCATTAGAAAGTTTGCGCTCTTTACTAAGTATTTCAGATCAAGCCTCTAGAGCTAAACAACACTCCCTGTGGAGTGGGGAGTGGTTACTGATTAAAATTTACTCACGAGGATGGCTTCACTTCATTTCTTATGTTACGCTTCCAGGCACTCAGGTGTCATTAACACTTGATTTGTACTTTATTCTGTTTATTTATGGGATTTTTTCCTTCATGTTTTTTTTACAATGGCTCAGACATTGACTGTGATTTTGATCTTTTGGATATCTGTAACCACTTTTGGTAAGCTGCAATGTTTTTATCCATTATCTGTGAATTACCTTGTTTAGAACATGTTGTGAATGAACACATTATTTGTGTACAAATTAGATTTGTTTTTATCTAAGTCAGGTTAAAAAAAAGAATGTTTTTATTAAAGCAGAAACAGCTGCAGCCTGTAAAGGTGTAAGGTAGGAAGGTGAAAGGAGATTTTAACAGGTGGGTTATATCTATTGTAAAATATTTATTTACTTTCTTAGATTTCATAACTGTCATCAAAAAGACAACCATGAAAAAAACGAGTGCCTCAGGCTGCCAGAAATTAAAAATCAATACGATTGTTCACAAAATGAACAGCACAATGCAAAAAATATTCACTGCTTGTCACTTTTCTTTATTCCAGCTTTATTTAAATTAATTGATTTCCTTAACATTCTAGAGATCAATATCCTATTATGCCCTGCAACAGACTGGCAATCTGTCCAGGGTGAACCCCGCCTCTCGCCCGTAACGTTAGCTGGAGATGGGCATCAGCAACCCTCCCGACCCCACTAGGGACAAAGGTGTAAAGAAAATGGATGGATGGAATATCCTATTATGACAACTTGGAAAAAAATTTATGGCTGTTTTTGCAAATTTATTAAAAAAAATAGAAAACCAAGAAATCACATTTACATAAAAATAAAATAATTCACAACCTTTGGTTAATACTAGGGATGCACCGACTTATTGGCCAGCTGATTTTCTTAATTTTCGGAGATCAGTGATCAGCCGATGCTTACATGTGAAGCTGAAACTATCCACCGATCTTATTTACCTCAACGAAGGTCTAAAAATAAACCACTGTCCTCTTCCGGACACCAGGTCATGTCCACATGTTTGCGGTTAATAACAATCGCCCCACTGTTGCCAAGTCATTGGCTTTCTTACTATATTTAGCAACATTTCAGACAAACAAAATTAGTATTGGTCAAACACTTAATTGACTGGTTAAGTTTTTTAAAGATTGGTAATCGGAGATTGGCTAAAAATCTGTAATTGGTGCACCCCTCGTTCATACTTTGTGGATCCACCTATGGCAGAAATTCATGCCTCAATTCTTTTTTATTTTAATGCCTCAAGCTTAACACACCTGTCTTTAGGTAGTGCTCATTGGGACCTTAATGGCAAATGGCAAGTCCCCCCTGTTGTTGAAAAGGGTGCGGGTTGGAGTCCTCCCCACCCCCAGCTGTTTTATTTTCTTTTTTTTTCTGCTGATTCGAAGGGCTGAACTTCGACTCGGCAGGAAAATTAATGTTTTTCATTGTTTATTCAATGTTGCATGAGTCTGTTTTTGTGTTGTCGTTTTAAAATGCCTTGCTACTGAAATGTGCTATACAAATAAAATTTGATTTGATTTCAAATCACATTTTCAGCATCCTTCCCCAAATTTGTGTCTCAAGAAAGGCACACACAAATCAAGCGATTTGCACTGTAGAAACTACTAAAGGATTACCAGTGGAAACAAATCAATTCTAAGCTTTATCAACAAAGTGTTAAGCAAATGCTATGAACACTGTGGTTCTCTATTTTTAATAAATTTGCAAAGCATGCAAAAAATACCATCCATCCATCTTCTAACACCCTTGTTCCTAGTGGGGTTGGGATTGGTGCCGGTGCCATCTCCAGCGAACATTTTAGGCGAGAGGCGGGGTACACCCTGGACAGGTCGCCAGTCTGTCACAGGGCAACGCAGGACAGGACAAACAACCATGCACGCACACACTCACACCTAGGGAGAATTTAGAGAGACCAATTAACCTAACAGTCATGTTTTTGGACTGTGGGAGGAAGCCGGAGTACCCGGAGAGAACCCACGCATGCACAGGGAGAACATGCACAAAACCATGCAGAAAGATCCTGGACCGGGAATCGAACCCAGGTTGCTGCAAGGCAACGGTTCTACCAACTGCGCCACTGTGCACCCCAATTTTGCAAAACACACAAAAAAAATCCATAATATCAAAATAAGGTATGATAGTGGTGTGAACAACTGTTTGCCGCATTCTTGATTTTCTATTTTTTTGGATCCTACATGCTACATCAGAACATCAAACCAATTTTAATATTTGTTGAATACAACACAAGCAAACAGAAAATCTAAATGAAGGTATTTCTTATTAAAAGAAGAAAAAATCAAACCTACATGGTCTTATGTATAAAGTGATTCATACTCTCTGATAAAAAAAAAAAACTTAACTGTGGGTTTATCACAGCCTAGTTAACTTTCTCTTTATCACATTCCAGTTCTTCCTGGTTCTGCCTCTTTCATGTCCCATTATGCTACTGGAGGACCTATTTCACTACTCTACAATTTGTATTATTTAAGTGATTCTTGAGAATAGGGACAAAATGGGTTTTAATTTCCCCATTTTTTTTTAATTATTTCTCAACTTTATGTATGCAAATATGACAAATAATGTTTTGGAAATGTAAAGATGCTAAGGTACAGGCTCCCAGTTGCAACATTTTTTTAAAAAATTATATTTTTAATCGACCTGACCCAGAACTTTGTCATCACCATCTGACAAAAATAAATATAAAATGATTTTTAAAATACCCTATTAGTGATATTTCTACTCATTTTACAGACAAATGCTTCTCAAGAAACAAAAGAAATATTATTTAAAATAAACAACAAAAAGTCCATCTGACGGAGTTGACACAGAACTGAAGGTGGTGACAAACTAGTGAGTAAAATGAAAAACTTGATACATGTGAAGTAATGCAATTTATGTAAAATACATTAAAATGAATTAATTGCACATTTAAGTGAGATTTGACAACAATTTCACTGAAAGAGTCACAAAAACTGATGGAGTTGACATCTGACGGAGTTGATGAAATGCCAAACTACCTCAATTTATATGATGTTATTCTGAAGGAGGCCATATTGTAGCTCATCAGGTCCATGAAATCCTTACATTATACCAAAATTAAGCTTTTATTTCACAAAATTTCATCAAAGTTTTGAAAATTGTCAGTTATGGAGTTGACACATCATGGTTGTAACAAGCAACTTAGGAATAAAACAAGAAAAAACTAAAGAATAACATATGCTAACCAGAGCTAACTAGCCCTCTGAGCAAAGGAAGAGAAAAGACGACGTCATGGGGTCCTCAGAAGTTCTGATGCCCCCCAATAATGCCTGATTTTTTTTACATTCTTTTCATGTCTGACGGTGTTGACAAAAACTAGGGACAAATTTCAACGGAGTTGGAAAATATCTAAAAATTATTTTTAATTCAATTTATTGATACTTTTATAATTATTTATATGACTACTTATACTTAAACCCCCATACCAGCCTAAACTCCTACCTGTTCCAGTGGAAAAAGGTGAGCAACACCGTGTTCGGTGACAAGGTAGTTAGCATCATTCCTTTCTTTTCGCTCTGATTACAACTACCCAACAAAAACAATGTATTTATTACTGATGTTAAGGAAGAAATATATTCTAAATTGGTTAACTTTGGAAAAAGTTTGGCTCTCTCTCTTCCTCTGGATCCCAGGTCCTCTCGGCGAGCCACGTGTAGCCACAAGGAAAACAACAATGCGTGTTGACGTCACAGAATTACAGAATTTAATCCAATAGAAAACAACGTATGAATTAACAACAAAACTGCAGAACAACAAAGATATGCATTCATTACCTGAGACAAAAAGATAGAGAAAGAAAAGGCAAAGACGCGTCTTTGGAGAGAGCTGGTGCAAAAAAGGCAAAATAGTGGCAGCTATCTGAATTATTACTCCTGTGCACGAACTTTTATAATGTAGGTGTGTCTTTCCTTTTTAATATATTCAATTAAGGCGTACCTCCGCTTGACCAACTGGAAGCTACCTTGGACACTCAGAAAACTTAGAACTTCCCCTAATTTGCTGCTGTGAACAAAGGCCATTTGCTCTTTTGTTTAACAAACGAAGAGGAGAGCCTCATCCTGAACTCCTGCGGTTTTAAAACCATCTAGATAAAGGATATACAGAGAAAAGGATTTCACAGATATGTGTGAAATCCGGAGTCTCTCCCGCTATCTCTCCCTACATAAATTCTCAGGAACAAACTTAAATTTTGTAATTAATTTAAGGAAAGTTTATGTTAACAAACTCAGTTTTGCTCTTCTGCACTCAGCATCCCAAAAGATTGAGTCCTGCCTTAAACCAAAAATAACACATAAAATCAACAGAACAAAATGAGGTACAATTCCTTTTTCTAACCTATGAAACATAATATTCAATCCTAAGTATACAAGTTAACACAATCATTTTCCAAAACCCCATTTAGCATAAATCCTGAGTAATTTTCTAATACTAAACAAAACATTTTCATTTAATTCTAACAGTCAGAAATAATACAATTTTCAAATCCATTCATCATCGTCTAAATTAATTCTAAAACTAAATAATACAATTTCCATCAGAGAATGCTATCTATAACTAAGAAAAATATCTTGTAAATTAAATGTTAGTGGTTCAAAATCTTCACACAACCCAGATGTTCACAGAACGATTCTGATCTCCCGTGAACTCGGTACAGTTCCTGTTTCCCAAGGTAATTTAAATGATACTGGCCTCTACTTTCCTGCATATGTTAATCTATGACCTCCTGTCCTATGTGTTACGACCACAGGGGTCCAAGGAGAAGCTCTACAGATCACCCCATTTTCCTTGGTACTTTTGAATACTTACCCAGCCATAGTTTAATTTTAAATCACTAACAGAAACCTGTTCAAAGTTTAAAAAATTGTTCAAAAAGATTAAACTGTATTAAACACTAAAAATAATCATTTTTCTCAACACTGACCAAAAAAATCAAAGCATCTTAATAAAATGATAATAGAAACTGGACTGGAGGCTGGACAGTTCGAACAGCGAGTATCCTACCTTAACTTGCTTTTAAGTTACAGATACCTGCTGCCACTTTCCCTCATGACCTGTCTCCTTTTCTCCTAAGTGAAATTAACAAAATGACATTACATATTATTGGTGGGGAGAGACCTTACAGTAAGGTAAAACTAAAAATAATAAACATATATGCATGCACAGATATTGTGATACTTTCAATATTGGACCAAAGAAAGTAAGGGAATTGCAAGCCTTTAATTTTATGTAACATTTCTGATGAGTAATATTGACACAAAAAATATTTAGCTTAACATTGCAGAGGTGGCCCAATTTAATTTTTGTTTATTGGGGCTAACATTCCAGGCAGCACAACATATATTTCCTGTTTGTGAAATATTCAGAATATGGGACTAAGAAGAACCTATTGCATTTAATGATTATAAAGAAACATTAATATAAATGTTAAATTTTAACATGGTTCAAAGTACAGCAAGAGTTCACTGCAATTAATAATTATAGTTTAATTTTCAAACATTTCTTGCTTGAACCAAAATATGTCATTGTAAGCAACTAAAGGCAAAACATAGTTAGCATCTTGCATTACTAATTAATAGCAAGCTTATGCTGCAGCAGCCACGTTGAGGTAAATCGAGCTGAAAGCACCCTTTAATAATTTGAGAGTTGTTATAGGCACAATTTCAAATGAAGAGCTTTATATGATTGCAAAAGTTAAATTATGTTCAACAATCTACAGGAGCTCAAAGCACGACTACAGTAGCACCAACTATAACCACAGCAGCTCCAACCACAACCACAGCAGCTCAAACAACAACCACAGCTGCTCCAACAACAACCACAGCGGCTCCAACTACCACCACTGCAGCTCCAACTACAACCACAGCGGCTCCAACAACAACCACAGCGGCTCCAACCACAACCACAGAGTCTCCAACTACAACCACAGCGTCTCCAACTACAACCACAGCAGCACCAACAACAACGACAGCAGCTCCAACCACAACCACAACAACAGCGGCTCCAACTACCACCACTGCAGCTCCAACTACAACCACAGCGGCTCCAACAACAACGACAGCGGTTCCAACAACAACCACTGCGGCTCCAACTACAACCACTGCAGCTGCAACAACAACCACAGCGGCTACAACCACAACCACTGCGGCTCCAACTACAACAACTGAAGCACCAACCACAACAACAGCAGCTCCAACAACAACCACAGCAGCTCCAACAACAACCACAGCTGCTCCAACCACAACCACAGCTGCTCCAACCACAACCACAGCTGCTCCAACCACAACGGCTCCAACCACCACCACTGCAGCTCAAACTACAACCACAGCGGCTCCAACTACAACCACAGCAGCTCCAACAACGACGACAACGGCTCAAACTACAACCACAGCAGCTCCAACAACAACCACAGCAGCTCCAACCACAACCACAGAGGCTCCAACTACAACCACAGCGGCTCCAACTACAACCACAGCAGCACCAACTACAACCACAGCAGCACCAACTACCACCACTGCAGCTCCAACCACAACCACAGCAGCTCCAATTACCACCACTGCAGCTCCAACTACAACCACAGCGGCTCCAACTACAACCACAGCAGCACCAACTACCACCACTACAGCTCCAACCACAACCACAGCTGCTCCAACCACAACCACAGCGGCTCCAACTACAACCACAGCAGCACCAACTACAACCACAGCAGCACCAACTACCACCACTGCAGCTCCAACCACAAACACAGCTGCTCCAACCACAACCACAGCAGCTCCAACTACCACCACTGCAGCTCCAACTACAACGACAGCGCCTCCAACTACAACCACAGCAGCACCAACTACCACCACTGCAGCTCCAACCACAACCACAGCTGCTCCAACCACAACCACAGCAGCTCCAACTACCACCACTGCAGCTCCAACTACAACCACAGCGGCTCCAACAACAACCACTGCGGCTCCAACTACAACCACTGCAGCTGCAACAACAACCACAGCGGCTACAACCATAACCACTGCGGCTCCAACTACAACAACTGAAGCACCAACCACAACAACAGCAGCTCCAACAACAACCACAGCAGCTCCAACAACAACCACAGCAGCTCCAACCACTACCACAGCTGCTCCAACCACAACCACAGCTGCTCCAACCACAACGGCTCCAACCACCACCACTGCAGCTCAAACTACAACCACAGCGGCTCCAACTACAACCACAGCAGCTCCAACAACGACGACAACGGCTCAAACTACAACCACAGCAGCTCCAACAACAACCACAGCAGCTCCAACCACAACCACAGAGGCTCCAACTACAACCACAGCGGCTCCAACTACAACCACAGCAGCACCAACTACAACCACAGCAGCACCAACTACCACCACTGCAGCTCCAACCACAACCACAGCTGCTCCAACCACAACCACAGCAGCTCCAACTACCACCACTGCAGCTCCAACTACAACCACAGCGGCTCCAACTACAACCACAGCAGCACCAACTACCACCACTGCAGCTCCAACCACAACCACAGCTGCTCCAACCACTACCACATCGGCTCCAACTACAACCACAGCAGCACCAACTACAACCACAGCAGCACCAACTACCACCACTGCAGCTCCAACCACAACCACAGCTGCTCCAACCACAACCACAGCAGCTCCAACTACCACCACTGCAGCTCCAACTACAACGACAGCGGCTCCAACTATAACCACAGCAGCACGAACTACCACCACTGCAGCTCCAACCACAACCACAGCTGCTCCAACCACAACCACAGCAGCTCCAACTACCACCACTGCAGCTCCAACTACAACCACAGCGGCTCCAACCACAACAACTGAAGCCCCAACCACAACCACAGCGGGTCCAACTACAACCACAGCTGCTCCAACCACAACCACAACGGCTCCAACTACAACCACAGCTGCTCCAACCACAACCACAGCAGCTCCAACTACTACCACTGCAGCTCCAACTACAACCACAGCGGCTCCAACCACAACAACTGAAGCCCCAACCACAACCAGAGTGGGTCCAACTACATCCACAGCTGCTCCAACCACAACCACAGCGGCTTTAACTACCACCACTGCAGCTCCAACCACAACCACAGCTGCTCCAACAACAACCACAGCGGCTCCAACCACAACCACAGCTGCTCCAACCACAACGGCTCCAACCACCACCACTGCATCTCCAACTACAACCACAGCGGCTCCAACAACAACGACAGCGGCTACAACCACAACCACTGCGGCTCCAACTACAACAACTGAAGCACCAACCACAACAACAGCAGCTCCAACAACAACCACAGCAGCTCCAACAACAAACACAGCTGCTCCAACCACAACCACAGCTGCTCCAACCACAACCACAGCGGCTCCAACCACCACCACTGCAGCTCAAACTACAACCACAGCGGCTCCAACTACAACCACAGCAGCTCCAACAACAACCACAGCTGCTCCAACCACAACCACAGCGGCTCCAACCACAACCACAGCGGCTCCAACTACCACCACTGCAGCTCCAACCACAACCACAGCTGCTCCAACAACAACCACAGCTGCTCCAACCACAACCACAGCGGCTCCAACAACAACCACAGCAGCTCCAACCACAACCACAGAGGCTCCAACTACAACCACAGCGGCTCCAACTACAACCACAGCAGCACCAACAACAACCACAGCAGCTCCAACAACAACCACAGCAGCTCCAACCACAACCACAGAGGCTCCAACTACAACCACAGCGGCTCCAACTACCACCACTGCAGCTCCAACCACAACCACAGCTGCTCCAACCACAACCACAGAAGCTCCAACTACCACCACTGCAGCTCCAACTACAACCAAAGCGGCTCCAACTACCACCACTGCAGCTCCAACTACAACCACTGCAGCTGCAACAACAACCACAGCAGCTCCAACCACAACCACAGAGGCTCCAACTACAACCACAGCGGCTCCAACTACAACCACAGCAGCACCAACAACAACCACAGCAGCTCCACCAACAACCACAGCGGCTCCAACAACAACCACAGCAGCTCCAACAACAACCACAGAGGCTCCAACTACAACCACATCGGCTCCAACTACCACCACTGCAGCTCCAACCACAACCACAGCTGCTCCAACCACAACGGCTCCAACCACCACCACTGCAGCTCAAACTACAACCACAGCGGCTCCAACTACAACCACAGCAGCTCCAACAACGACGACAACGGCTCAAACTACAACCACAGCAGCTCCAACAACAACCACAGCAGCTCCAACCACAACCACAGAGGCTCCAACTACAACCACAGCGGCTCCAACTACAACCACAGCAGCACCAACTACAACCACAGCAGCACCAACTACCACCACTGCAGCTCCAACCACAACCACAGCTGCTCCAACCACAACCACAGCAGCTCCAACTACCACCACTGCAGCTCCAACTACAACCACAGCGGCTCCAACTACAACCACAGCAGCACCAACTACCACCACTGCAGCTCCAACCACAACCACAGCTGCTCCAACCACAACCACAGCGGCTCCAACTACAACCACAGCAGCACCAACTACAACCACAGCAGCACCAACTACCACCACTGCAGCTCCAACCACAAACACAGCTGCTCCAACCACAACCACAGCAGCTCCAACTACCACCACTGCAGCTCCAACTACAACGACAGCGGCTCCAACTACAACCACAGCAGCACCAACTACCACCACTGCAGCTCCAACCACAACCACAGCTGCTCCAACCACAACCACAGCAGCTCCAACTACCACCACTGCAGCTCCAACTACAACCACAGCGGCTCCAACAACAACCACTGCGGCTCCAACTACAACCACTGCAGCTGCAACAACAACCACAGCGGCTACAACCACAACCACTGCGGCTCCAACTACAACAACTGAAGCACCAACCACAACCACAGCTGCTCCAACCACAACCACAGCGGCTCCAACTACAACCACAGCAGCACCAACTACAACCACAGCAGCACCAACTACCACCACTGCAGCTCCAACCACAAACACAGCTGCTCCAACCACAACCACAGCAGCTCCAACTACCACCACTGCAGCTCCAACCACAACCACAGAGTCTCCAACTACAACCACAGCGTCTCCAACTACAACCACAGCAGCACCAACAACAACGACAGCAGCTCCAACCACAACCACAACAACAGCGGCTCCAACTACCACCACTGCAGCTCCAACTACAACCACAGCGGCTCCAACAACAACGACAGCGGTTCCAACAACAACCACTGCGGCTCCAACTACAACCACTGCAGCTGCAACAACAACCACAGCGGCTACAACCACAACCACTGCGGCTCCAACTACAACAACTGAAGCACCAACCACAACAACAGCAGCTCCAACAACAACCACAGCAGCTCCAACAACAACCACAGCTGCTCCAACCACAACCACAGCTGCTCCAACCACAACCACAGCTGCTCCAACCACAACGGCTCCAACCACCACCACTGCAGCTCAAACTACAACCACAGCGGCTCCAACTACAACCACAGCAGCTCCAACAACGACGACAACGGCTCAAACTACAACCACAGCAGCTCCAACAACAACCACAGCAGCTCCAACCACAACCACAGAGGCTCCAACTACAACCACAGCGGCTCCAACTACAACCACAGCAGCACCAACTACAACCACAGCAGCACCAACTACCACCACTGCAGCTCCAACCACAACCACAGCTGCTCCAACCACAACCACAGCAGCTCCAATTACCACCACTGCAGCTCCAACTACAACCACAGCGGCTCCAACTACAACCACAGCAGCACCAACTACCACCACTACAGCTCCAACCACAACCACAGCTGCTCCAACCACAACCACAGCGGCTCCAACTACAACCACAGCAGCACCAACTACAACCACAGCAGCACCAACTACCACCACTGCAGCTCCAACCACAAACACAGCTGCTCCAACCACAACCACAGCAGCTCCAACTACCACCACTGCAGCTCCAACTACAACAACAGCGCCTCCAACTACAACCACAGCAGCACCAACTACCACCACTGCAGCTCCAACCACAACCACAGCTGCTCCAACCACAACCACAGCGGCTCCAACTACCACCACTGCAGCTCCAACTACAACCACAGCGGCTCCAACAACAACCACTGCGGCTCCAACTACAACCACTGCAGCTGCAACAACAACCACAGCGGCTACAACCATAACCACTGCGGCTCCAACTACAACAACTGAAGCACCAACCACAACAACAGCAGCTCCAACAACAACCACAGCAGCTCCAACAACAACCACAGCAGCTCCAACCACTACCACAGCTGCTCCAACCACAACCACAGCTGCTCCAACCACAACGGCTCCAACCACCACCACTGCAGCTCAAACTACAACCACAGCGGCTCCAACTACAACCACAGCAGCTCCAACAACGACGACAACGGCTCAAACTACAACCACAGCAGCTCCAACAACAACCACAGCAGCTCCAACCACAACCACAGAGGCTCCAACTACAACCACAGCGGCTCCAACTACAACCACAGCAGCACCAACTACAACCACAGCAGCACCAACTACCACCACTGCAGCTCCAACCACAACCACAGCTGCTCCAACCACAACCACAGCAGCTCCAACTACCACCACTGCAGCTCCAACTACAACCACAGCGGCTCCAACTACAACCACAGCAGCACCAACTACCACCACTGCAGCTCCAACCACAACCACAGCTGCTCCAACCACTACCACATCGGCTCCAACTACAACCACAGCAGCACCAACTACAACCACAGCAGCACCAACTACCACCACTGCAGCTCCAACCACAACCACAGCTGCTCCAACCACAACCACAGCAGCTCCAACTACCACCACTGCAGCTCCAACTACAACGACAGCGGCTCCAACTATAACCACAGCAGCACGAACTACCACCACTGCAGCTCCAACCACAACCACAGCTGCTCCAACCACAACCACAGCAGCTCCAACTACCACCACTGCAGCTCCAACTACAACCACAGCGGCTCCAACCACAACAACTGAAGCCCCAACCACAACCACAGCGGGTCCAACTACAACCACAGCTGCTCCAACCACAACCACAACGGCTCCAACTACAACCACAGCTGCTCCAACCACAACCACAGCAGCTCCAACTACTACCACTGCAGCTCCAACTACAACCACAGCGGCTCCAACCACAACAACTGAAGCCCCAACCACAACCAGAGTGGGTCCAACTACATCCACAGCTGCTCCAACCACAACCACAGCGGCTTTAACTACCACCACTGCAGCTCCAACCACAACCACAGCTGCTCCAACAACAACCACAGCGGCTCCAACCACAACCACAGCTGCTCCAACCACAACGGCTCCAACCACCACCACTGCATCTCCAACTACAACCACAGCGGCTCCAACAACAACGACAGCGGCTACAACCACAACCACTGCGGCTCCAACTACAACAACTGAAGCACCAACCACAACAACAGCAGCTCCAACAACAACCACAGCAGCTCCAACAACAAACACAGCTGCTCCAACCACAACCACAGCTGCTCCAACCACAACCACAGCGGCTCCAACCACCACCACTGCAGCTCAAACTACAACCACAGCGGCTCCAACTACAACCACAGCAGCTCCAACAACAACCACAGCTGCTCCAACCACAACCACAGCGGCTCCAACCACAACCACAGCGGCTCCAACTACCACCACTGCAGCTCCAACCACAACCACAGCTGCTCCAACAACAACCACAGCTGCTCCAACCACAACCACAGCGGCTCCAACAACAACCACAGCAGCTCCAACCACAACCACAGAGGCTCCAACTACAACCACAGCGGCTCCAACTACAACCACAGCAGCACCAACAACAACCACAGCAGCTCCAACAACAACCACAGCAGCTCCAACCACAACCACAGAGGCTCCAACTACAACCACAGCGGCTCCAACTACCACCACTGCAGCTCCAACCACAACCACAGCTGCTCCAACCACAACCACAGAAGCTCCAACTACCACCACTGCAGCTCCAACTACAACCAAAGCGGCTCCAACTACCACCACTGCAGCTCCAACTACAACCACTGCAGCTGCAACAACAACCACAGCAGCTCCAACCACAACCACAGAGGCTCCAACTACAACCACAGCGGCTCCAACTACAACCACAGCAGCACCAACAACAACCACAGCAGCTCCACCAACAACCACAGCGGCTCCAACAACAACCACAGCAGCTCCAACAACAACCACAGAGGCTCCAACTACAACCACATCGGCTCCAACTACCACCACTGCAGCTCCAACCACAACCACAGCTGCTCCAACCACAACGGCTCCAACCACCACCACTGCAGCTCAAACTACAACCACAGCGGCTCCAACTACAACCACAGCAGCTCCAACAACGACGACAACGGCTCAAACTACAACCACAGCAGCTCCAACAACAACCACAGCAGCTCCAACCACAACCACAGAGGCTCCAACTACAACCACAGCGGCTCCAACTACAACCACAGCAGCACCAACTACAACCACAGCAGCACCAACTACCACCACTGCAGCTCCAACCACAACCACAGCTGCTCCAACCACAACCACAGCAGCTCCAACTACCACCACTGCAGCTCCAACTACAACCACAGCGGCTCCAACTACAACCACAGCAGCACCAACTACCACCACTGCAGCTCCAACCACAACCACAGCTGCTCCAACCACAACCACAGCGGCTCCAACTACAACCACAGCAGCACCAACTACAACCACAGCAGCACCAACTACCACCACTGCAGCTCCAACCACAAACACAGCTGCTCCAACCACAACCACAGCAGCTCCAACTACCACCACTGCAGCTCCAACTACAACGACAGCGGCTCCAACTACAACCACAGCAGCACCAACTACCACCACTGCAGCTCCAACCACAACCACAGCTGCTCCAACCACAACCACAGCAGCTCCAACTACCACCACTGCAGCTCCAACTACAACCACAGCGGCTCCAACAACAACCACTGCGGCTCCAACTACAACCACTGCAGCTGCAACAACAACCACAGCGGCTACAACCACAACCACTGCGGCTCCAACTACAACAACTGAAGCACCAACCACAACAACAGCAGCTCCAACAACAACCACAGCAGCTCCAACAACAACCACAGCAGCTCCAACCACAACCACAGCTGCTCCAACCACAACCACAGCTGCTCCAACCACAACGGCTCCAACCACCACCACTGCAGCTCAAACTACAACCACAGCGGCTCCAACTACAACCACAGCAGCTCCAACAACGACGACAATGGCTCAAACTACAACCACAGCAGCTCCAACAACAACCACAGCAGCTCCAACCACAACCACAGAGGCTCCAACTACAACCACAGCGGCTCCAACTACAACCACAGCAGCACCAACTACAACCACAGCAGCACCAACTACCACCACTGCAGCTCCAACCACAACCACAGCTGCTCCAACCACAACCACAGCAGCTCCAACTACCACCACTGCAGCTCCAACTACAACCACAGCGGCTCCAACTACAACCACAGCAGCACCAACTACCACCACTGCAGCTCCAACCACAACCACAGCTGCTCCAACCACAACCACATCGGCTCCAACTACAACCACAGCAGCACCAACTACAACCACAGCAGCACCAACTACCACCACTGCAGCTCAAACCACAACCACAGCTGCTCCAACCACAACCACAGCAGCTCCAACTACCACCACTGCAGCTCCAACTACAACGACAGCGGCTCCAACTACAACCACAGCAGCACCAACTACCACCACTGCAGCTCCAACCACAACCACAGCGGCTCCAACCACAACAACTGAAGCCCCAACCACAACCACAGCGGGTCCAACTACAACCACAGCTGCTCCAACCACAACCACAACGGCTCCAACTACAACCACAGCTGCTCCAACCACAACCACAGCAGCTCCAACTACTACCACTGCAGCTCCAACTACAACCACAGCGGCTCCAACCACAACAACTGAAGCCCCAACCACAACCACAGTGGGTCCAACTACATCCACAGCTGCTCCAACCACAACCACAGCGGCTTTAACTACCACCACTGCAGCTCCAACCACAACCACAGCTGCTCCAACAACAACCACAGCGGCTCCAACCACAACCACAGCTGCTCCAACCACAACGGCTCCAACCACCACCACTGCATCTCCAACTACAACCACAGCGGCTCCAACAACAACGACAGCGGCTACAACCACAACCACTGCGGCTCCAACTACAACAACTGAAGCACCAACCACAACAACAGCAGCTCCAACAACAACCACAGCAGCTCCAACAACAAACACAGCTGCTCCAACCACAACCACAGCTGCTCCAACCACAACCACAGCGGCTCCAACCACCACCACTGCAGCTCAAACTACAACCACAGCGGCTCCAACTACAACCACAGCAGCTCCAACAACAACCACAGCTGCTCCAACCACAACCACAGCGGCTCCAACAACAACCACAGCAGCTCCAACCACAACCACAGAGGCTCCAACTACAACCACAGCGGCTCCAACTACAACCACAGCAGCACCAACAACAACCACAGCAGCTCCAACAACAACCACAGCAGCTCCAACCACAACCACAGAGGCTCCAACTACAACCACAGCGGCTCCAACTACCACCACTGCAGCTCCAACCACAACCACAGCTGCTCCAACCACAACCACAGAAGCTCCAACTACCACCACTGCAGCTCCAACTACAACCAAAGCGGCTCCAACTACCACCACTGCAGCTCCAACTACAACCACTGCAGCTGCAACAACAACCACAGCAGCTCCAACCACAACCACAGAGGCTCCAACTACAACCACAGCGGCTCCAACTACAACCACAGCAGCACCAACAACAACCACAGCAGCTCCACCAACAACCACAGCGGCTCCAACAACAACCACAGCAGCTCCAACAACAACCACAGAGGCTCCAACTACAACCACATCGGCTCCAACTACCACCACTGCAGCTCCAACCACAACCACAGCTGCTCCAACCACAACGGCTCCAACCACCACCACTGCAGCTCAAACTACAACCACAGCGGCACCAACTACAACCACAGCAGCTCCAACAACGACGACAACGGCTCAAACTACAACCACAGCAGCTCCAACAACAACCACAGCAGCTCCAACCACAACCACAGAGGCTCCAACTACAACCACAGCGGCTCCAACTACAACCACAGCAGCACCAACTACCACCACTGCAGCTCCAACCACAACCACAGCTGCTCCAACCACAACCACAGCAGCTCCAACTACCACCACTGCAGCTCCAACTACAACCACAGCGGCTCCAACCACAACAACTGAAGCCCCAACCACAACCACAGCGGGTCCAACTACAACCACAGCTGCTCCAACCACAACCACAACGGCTCCAACTACAACCACAGCTGCTCCAACCACGACCACAGCAGCTCCAACTACTACCACTGCAGCTCCAACTACAACCACAGCGGCTCCAACCACAACAACTGAAGCCCCAACCACAACCACAGTGGGTCCAACTACATCCACAGCTGCTCCAACCACAACCACAGCGGCTTTAACTACCACCACTGCAGCTCCAACCACAACCACAGCTGCTCCAACAACAACCACAGCGGCTCCAACCACAACCACAGCTGCTCCAACCACAACGGCTCCAACCACCACCACTGCATCTCCAACTACAACCACAGCGGCTCCAACAACAACGACAGCGGCTACAACCACAACCACTGCGGCTCCAACTACAACAACTGAAGCACCAACCACAACAACAGCAGCTCCAACAACAACCACAGCAGCTCCAACAACAACCACAGCTGCTCCAACCACAACCACAGCGGCTCCAACCACAACCACAGCGGCTCCAACTACCACCACTGCAGCTCCAACCACAACCACAGCTGCTCCAACAACAACCACAGCTGCTCCAACCACAACCACAGCGGCTCCAACAACAACCACAGCAGCTCCAACCACAACCACAGAGGCTCCAACTACAACCACAGCGGCTCCAACTACAACCACAGCAGCACCAACAACAACCACAGCAGCTCCAACAACAACCACAGCAGCTCCAACCACAACCACAGAGGCTCCAACTACAACCACAGCGGCTCCAACTACCACCACTGCAGCTCCAACCACAACCACAGCTGCTCCAACCACAACCACAGAAGCTCCAACTACCACCACTGCAGCTCCAACTACAACCAAAGCGGCTCCAACTACCACCACTGCAGCTCCAACTACAACCACTGCAGCTGCAACAACAACCACAGCAGCTCCAACCACAACCACAGAGGCTCCAACTACAACCACAGCGGCTCCAACTACAACCACAGCAGCACCAACAACAACCACAGCAGCTCCACCAACAACCACAGCGGCTCCAACAACAACCACAGCAGCTCCAACAACAACCACAGAGGCTCCAACTACAACCACATCGGCTCCAACTACCACCACTGCAGCTCCAACCACAACCACAGCTGCTCCAACCACAACGGCTTCAACCACCACCACTGCAGCTCAAACTACAACCACAGCGGCTCCAACTACAACCACAGCAGCTCCAACAACGACGACAACGGCTCAAACTACAACCACAGCAGCTCCAACAACAACCACAGCAGCTCCAACCACAACCACAGAGGCTCCAACTACAACCACAGCGGCTCCAACTACAACCACAGCAGCACCAACTACCACCACTGCAGCTCCAACCACAACCACAGCTGCTCCAACAACAACCACAGCAGCTCCAACTACCACCACTGCAGCTCCAACTACAACCACAGCGGCTCCAACCACAACAACTGAAGCCCCAACCACAACCACAGCGGGTCCAACTACAACCACAGCTGCTCCAACCACAACCACAACGGCTCCAACTACAACCACAGCTGCTCCAACCACAACCACAGCAGCTCCAACTACTACCACTGCAGCTCCAACTACAACCACAGCGGCTCCAACCACAACAACTGAAGCCCCAACCACAACCACAGTGGGTCCAACTACATCCACAGCTGCTCCAACCACAACCACAGCGGCTTTAACTACCACCACTGCAGCTCCAACCACAACCACAGCTGCTCCAACAACAACCACAGCGGCTCCAACCACAACCACAGCTGCTCCAACCACAACGGCTCCAACCACCACCACTGCATCTCCAACTACAACCACAGCGGCTCCAACTACAACCACAGCTGCTCCAACCACAACCACAGCTGCTCCAACAACAACCACAGCGGCTCCAACTACCACCACTGCAGCTCCAACTACAACCACAGCGGCTCCAACTACCACCACTGCAGCTCCAACTACAACCACAGCGGCTCCAACAACAACGACAGCGGCTACAACCACAACCACTGCGGCTCCAACTACAACAACTGAAGCACCAACCACAACAACAGCAGCTCCAACAACAACCACAGCAGCTCCAACAACAACAACAGCTGCTCCAACCACAACCACAGCTGCTCCAACCACAAGCACAGCGGCTCCAACCACCACCACTGCAGCTCAAACTACAACCACAGCGGCTCCAACTACAACCACAGCAACTCCAACAACAACCACAGCTGCTCCAACCACAACCACAGCGTCTCCAACCACAACCACAGCGGCTCCAACTACCACCACAGCAGCTCCAACCACAACCACAGCTGCTCCAACAACAACCACAGAGGCTCCAACTACAACCACAGCGGCTCCAACTACAACCACAGCAGCACCAACAACAACCACAGCAGCTCCAACAACAACCACAGCAGCTCCAACCACAACCACAGAGGCTCCAACTACAACCACAGCGGCTCCAACCACAACCACAGCGGCTCCAACAACAACCACAGCAGCTCCAACCACAACCACAGAGGCTCCAACTACAACCACAGCGGCTCCAACTACAACCACAGCAGCACCAACAACAACCACAGCAGCTCCAACAACAACCACAGCAGCTCCAACCACAACCACAGAGGCTCCAACTACAACCACAGCGGCTCCAACTACCACCACTGCAGCTCCAACCACAACCACAGCTGCTCCAACCACAACCACAGAAGCTCCAACTACCACCACTGCAGCTCCAACTACAACCACAGCGGCTCCAACTACCACCACTGCAGCTCCAACCACAACCACAGCTGCTCCAACCACAACCACCGCAGCTCCAACTACTACCACTGCAGCTCCAACTACAACCACAGCGGCTCCAACCACAACAACTGAAGCCCCAACCACAACCACAGCGGGTCCAACTACCACCACTGCAGCTCCAACTACGACCACTGCAGCTCCAACTACGACCACTGCAGCTCCAACTACCACCACTGCAGCCCCAACCACAACCACAGCGGCTCCAACTACCACCATTGCAGCTCCAACCACAACCACAGCTGCTCCAACCACAACCACAGCAGCTCCAACTACCACCACTGCAGCTCCAACTACAACCACTGCAGCTGCAACAACAACCACAGCAGCTCCAACCACAACCACAGAGGCTCCAACTACAACCACAGCGGCTCCAACTACAACCACAGCAGCACCAACAACAACCACAGCAGCTCCAACAACAACCACAGCGGCTCCAACAACAACCACAGCAGCTCCAACAACAACCACAGAGGCTCCAACTACAACCACATCGGCTCCAACTACCACCACTGCAGCTCCAACCACAACCACAGCTGCTCCAACCACAACCACACCAGCTCCAACTACCACCACTGCAGCTCCAACTACAACCACAGCGGCTCCAACCACAACAACTGAAGGCCCAACCACAACCACAGCGGCTCCAACTACAACCACAGCTGCTCCAACCTCAACCACAGCGGCTCTACCTACCACCACTGCAGCTCCAACCACAACCACAGCTGCTCCGACAACAACCACAGCGACTCCAACTACCACCACTGCAGCTCCAACTACAACCACAGCGGCTCCAACTACCACCACTGCAGCCCCAACCACAACCACAGCGGCTCCAACTACCACCACTGCAGCTCCAACCACAACCACAGCTCCTCCAACCACAACCACAGCAGCTCCAACTACAACCACAGCAGCACCAACAACAATCACAACAGCTCCAACAACAACCACAGCGGCTCAAACTACCACCACTGCAGCTCCAACTACAACCACAGCAGCTCCAACAACGACGACAGCGGTTCCAACTACAACCACAGCTGCTCCAACAACAACCACAGCTGCTCCAACCACAACCACAGAAGCTCCAACTACCACCACTGCAGCTCCAACTACAACCAAAGCGGCTCCAACTACCACCACTGCAGCTCCAACCACAACCACAGCTGCTCCAACCACAACCACAGCAGCTCCAACTACTACCAGTGCAGCTCCAACTACAACCACAGCGGCTCCAACCACAACAACTGAAGCCCCAACCACAACCACAGCGGGTCCAACTACCACCACTGCAGCTCCAACTACGACCACTGCAGCTCCAACTACGACCACTGCAGCTCCAACTACCACCACTGCAGCCCCAACCACAACCACAGCGGCTCCAACTACCACCACTGCAGCTCCGACCACAACCACAGCTGCTCCAACCACAACCACAGCAGCTCCAACTACCACCACTGCAGCTCCAACTACAACCACTGCAGCTACAACAACAACCACAGCAGCTCCAACAACAACCACAGAGGCTCCAACTACAACCACAGCGGCTCCAACTACAACCACAGCAGCACCAACAACAACCACAGCAGCTCCAACAACAACCACATCGGCTCCAACTTCCACCACTGCAGCTCCAACCACAACCACAGCTGCTCCAACCACAACGGCTCCAACCACCACCACTGCAGCTCAAACTACAACCACAGCGGCTCCAACAACGACGACAACGGCTCAAACTACAACCACAGCAGCTCCAACAACAACCACAGCAGCTCCAACCACAACCACAGAGGCTCCAACTACAACCACAGCGGCTCCAACTACAACCACAGCAGCACCAACTACCACCACTGCAGCTCCAACCACAACCACAGCTGCTCCAACCACAACCACAGCAGCTCCAACTACCACCACTGCAGCTCCAACTACAACCACAGCGGCTCCAACCACAACAACTGAAGCCCCAACCACAACCACAGCGGGTCCAACTACAACCACAGCTGCTCCAACCACAACCACAACGGCTCCAACTACAACCACAGCGGCTCCAACTACCACCACTGCAGCTCCAACCACAACCACAGCTGCTCCGACTACAACCACAGCAGCTCCAACTACTACCACTGCAGCTCCAACTACAACCACAGCGGCTCCAACCACAACAACTGAAGCCCCAACCACAACCACAGCGGGTCCAACTACATCCACAGCTGCTCCAACCACAACCACAGCGGCTTTAACTACCACCACTGCAGCTCCAACCACAACCACAGCTGCTCCAACAACAACCACAGCGGCTCCAACTACCACCACTGCAGCTCCAACTACAACCACAGCGGCTCCAACTACCACCACTGCAGCTCCAACTACAACCACAGCGGCTCCAACAACAACGACAGCGGCTACTACCACAACCACTGCGGCTCCAACTACAACAACTGAAGCACCAACCACAACAACAGCAGCTCCAACAACAACCACAGCAGCTCCAACAACAACAACAGCTGCTCCAACCACAACCACAGCTGCTCCAACCACAAGCACAGCGGCTCCAACCACCACCACTGCAGCTCAAACTACAACCACAGCGGCTCCAACTACAACCACAGCAACTCCAACAACAACCACAGCTGCTCCAACCACAACCACAGCGGCTCCAACCACAACCACAGCGGCTCCAACTACCACCACTGCAGCTCCAACCACAACCACAGCTGCTCCAACAACAACCACAGCTGCTCCAACCACAACCACAGCGGCTCCAACAACAACCACAGCAGCACCAACAACAACCACAGCAGCTCCAACAACAACCACAGCAGCTCCAACCACAACCACAGAGGCTCCAACTACAACCACAGCGGCTCCAACTACCACCACTGCAGCTCCAACCACAACCACAGCTGCTCCAACCACAACCACAGAAGCTCCAACTACCACCACTGCAGCTCCAACTACAACCACAGCGGCTCCAACTACCACCACTGCAGCTCCAACCACAACCACAGCTGCTCCAACCACAACCACCGCAGCTCCAACTACCACCACTGCAGCTCCAACTACAACCACAGCGGCTCCAACCACAACAACTGAAGCCCCAACCACAACCACAGCGGGTCCAACTACCACCACTGCAGCTCCAACTACGACCACTGCAGCTCCAACTACGACCACTGCAGCTCCAACTACCACCACTGCAGCCCCAACCACAACCACAGCGGCTCCAACTACCACCATTGCAGCTCCAACCACAACCACAGCTGCTCCAACCACAACCACAGCAGCTCCAACTACCACCACTGCAGCTCCAACTACAACCACTGCAGCTGCAACAACAACCACAGCAGCTCCAACCACAACCACAGAGGCTCCAACTACAACCACAGCGGCTCCAACTACAACCACAGCAGCACCAACAACAACCACAGCAGCTCCAACAACAACCACAGCGGCTCCAACAACAACCACAGCAGCTCCAACAACAACCACAGAGGCTCCAACTACAACCACATCGGCTCCAACTACCACCACTGCAGCTCCAACTACAACCACATCGGCTCCAACTACCACCACTGCAGCTCCAACTACAACCACAGCTGCTCCAACCACAACCACACCAGCTCCAACTACCACCACTGCAGCTCCAACTGCAACCACAGCGGCTCCAACCACAACAACTGAAGGCCCAACCACAACCACAGCGGCTCCAACTACAACCACAGCTGCTCCAACCTCAACCACAGCGGCTCTACCTACCACCACAGCAACTCCAACAACAACCACAGCTGCTCCAATCACAACCACAGAGGCTCCAACTACAACCACAGCGGCTCCAACTACAACCACAGAAGCACCAACAACAACCACAGCAGCTCCAACAACAACCACAGCTGCTCCAACAACAACCACAGCGGCTCCAACTACAACAACTGAAGCACCAACTACAACAACAGCAGCTCCAACTACCACCACTGCAGCTCCAACAACAACCACAGCTGCTCCAACCACAACCACAGAGGCTCCAACAACAACCACAGCAGCTCCAACCACAACCACAGAGGCTCCAACTACAACCACAGAGGCTCCAACTACAACCACAGCAGCACCAACAACAACCACAGCAGCTGCAACAACAACCACAGCGGCTCCAACAACAACCACAGCAGCTCCAACCACAACCACAGAGGCTCCAACTACAACCACAGCGGCTCCAACCACAACGACTGCAGCACCAACAACAACCACAGCAGCTCCAACCACAACCACTGCAGCTCCGACTACAACCACAGCATCTCCAACCACGACTGCAGCTCCAACCACAACCACAGCAGCTCTGACCACAACAACAGCAGCAACAACCACAACAACTGAAGCACCAACAACCACAGCAGCACCAACCACAACCACAGCTGCTCCCACCACAACCACAGCAGCTCCAACCACAACCACTGCAGCTCCGACTACTACCACAGCATCTCCAACCACAACGACTGCAGCACCAACAACAACCACAGCAGCTCCGACCACAACGACTGCAGCACCAACAACCACAGCAGCTCCAACCACGACTACAGCACCAACCACAACCACAGCAGCTCCGACCACAACAACAGCAGCTCCAACCACAACAACAGCAGCTCCAACCACGACTGCAGCACCAACAACAACCACAGCTGCTCCAACCACAACCACAGCGGCTCCAACAACAACCACAGCAGCTCCAACCACAACCACAGAGGCTCCAACTACAACCACAGCGGCTCCAACTACAACCACAGCAGCACCAACAACAACCACAGCAGCTGCAACAACAACCACAGCGGCTCCAACAACAACCACAGCAGCTCCAACCACAACCACAGAGGCTCCAACTACAACCACAGCGGCTCCAACCACAACGACTGCAGCACCAACAACAACCACAGCAGCTCCAACCACAACCACTGCAGCTCCGACTACAACTACAGCATCTCCAACCACGACTGCAGCTCCAACCACAACCACAGCAGCTCCAACCACAACCACAGAGGCTCCAACGACAACCACAGTGGCTCCAACTACAGCAACTGAAGCACCAACCACAACAACAGCAGCTCCAACAACAACCACAGCGGCTCCAACTACAACCACAGCAGCTCCAACAACGACGACAGCGGCTCCAACGACAACCACAACGGCTCCAACTACAACAACTGAAGCACCAACCACAACAACAGCAACTCCAACAACAACCACAGCAGTTCCAACAACAACCACAGCTGCTCCAACCACAACCACAGCTGCTCCAACCACAACCACAGCGGCTCCAACCACCACGACTGCAGCTCAAACTACAACCACAGCGGTTCCAACCACAACCACAGCTGCTCCAACCACAACCACAGCAGCTCCAACCACCACCACTGCAGCTCCAACAACGACGACAGTGGCTCCAACGACAACCACAGCGGCTCCAACTACAACAACTGAAGCACCAACCACAACAACAGCGGCTCCAACAACAACCACAGCTGTTCCAACTACAACAACTGAAGCACCAACCACAACAAGAGCGGCTCCAACTACAACCACAGCGGCTCCAACCACAACGAATGCAGCACCAACAACAACCACAGCAGCTCCAACCACGACTACAGCACCAACCACAACCACAGCAGCTCCGACCACAACAACAGCAGCTCCAACCACAACAACAGCAGCTCCAACCACGACTGCAGCACCAACAACAACCACAGCTGCTCCAACCACAACCACAGCGGCTCCAACAACAACCACAGCAGCTCCAACCACAACCACAGAGGCTCCAACTACAACCACAGCGGCTCCAACTACAACCACAGCAGCACCAACAACAACCACAGCAGCTGCAACAACAACCACAGCGGCTCCAACAACAACCACAGCAGCTCCAACCACAACCACAGAGGCTCCAACTACAACCACAGCGGCTCCAACCACAACGACTGCAGCACCAACAACAACCACAGCAGCTCCAACCACAACCACTGCAGCTCCGACTACAACCACAGCATCTCCAACCACGACTGCAGCTCCAACCACAACCACAGCAGCTCCAACCACAACCACAGAGGCTCCAACGACAACCACAGTGGCTCCAACTACAGCAACTGAAGCACCAACCACAACAACAGCAGCTCCAACAACAACCACAGCGGCTCCAACTACAACCACAGCAGCTCCAACAACGACGACAGCGGCTCCAACGACAACCACAACGGCTCCAACTACAACAACTGAAGCACCAACCACAACAACAGCAGCTCCAACAACAACCACAGCAGTTCCAACAACAACCACAGCTGCTCCAACCACAACCACAGCTGCTCCAACCACAACCACAGCGGCTCCAACCACCACGACTGCAGCTCAAACTACAACCACAGCGGTTCCAACCACAACCACAGCTGCTCCAACCACAACCACAGCAGCTCCAACCACCACCACTGCAGCTCCAACAACGACGACAGTGGCTCCAACGACAACCACAGCGGCTCCAACTACAACAACTGAAGCACCAACCACAACAACAGCGGCTCCAACAACAACCACAGCTGTTCCAACTACAACAACTGAAGCACCAACCACAACAACAGCGGCTCCAACAACAACCACAGCAGCTCAAACTACAACCACAGCGGCTCCAACCACAAACACAGAGGCTCCAACTACAACCACAGCTGCTCCAACTACAACCACAGCAGCTCCAACAACAACCACAGCGGCTCCAACAACCACAGCAGCTCCAACCACAACCACAGCTGCTCCAACCACAACCACAGCAGCTCCAACTACCACCGCTGCAGCTCCAACTACAACCACTGCAGCTGCAACAACAACCACAGCAGCTCCAACCACAACCACAGAGGCTCCAACTACAGCCACAGCGGCTCCAACCACAACGAATGCAGCACCAACAACAACCACAGCAGCTCCAACCACAACCACTGCAGCTCCGACTACAACCACAGCATCTCCAACCACAACGACTGCAGCTCCAACCACAACCACAGCAGCTCTGACCACAAACACTGCAGCTCCGACTACTACCACAGCATCTCCAACCACAACCACTGCAGCTCCGACTACTACCACAGCATCTCCAACCACAACGTCTGCAGCACCAACAACCACAGCAGCTCCAACCACGACTGCAGCACCAACCACAACCACAGCAGCTCCGACCACAACAACAGCGGCTCCAACCACAACAACAGCAGCTCCAACCACAACAACAGCAGCTCCAACCACAACAACAGCAGCTCCAACCACAACAACAGCAGCTCCAACCACGACTGCAGCACCAACAACCACCACAGCAGCTCCAACCACAATGACTGCAGCACCAACCACAACCACAGCGGCTCCAACTACCACCACTGCAGCTCCAACTACAACCACAGCGGCTCCAACTACAACCACTGCAGCTCCGATCACAACAACAGCAGCTCCAACCACAACCACAGAGGCTCCATCTACAACCACAGCGGCTCCAACTACAACCACAGCAGCTCCAACAACAACCACAGCGGCTCCAACCACAACCACAGAGGCTCCAACTACAACCACTGTGGCTCCAACTACACCCACTGCAGCTGCAACAACAACCACAGCAGCTCCAAGCACAACCACAGAGGCTCCAACTACAACCACAGCGGCTCCAACTACAACCACAGCAGCTCCAACAACAACCACAGCGGCTCCAACCACAACCACAGAGGCTCCAACTACAACCACAGCTGCTCCAACTACAACCACAGCAGCTCCAACAACAACCACAGCGGCTCCAACAACAACCACAGCAGCTCCAACCACAACCACAGCTGCTCCAACCACAACCACAGCAGCTCCAACTACCACCCCTGCAGCTCCAACTACAACCACTGCAGCTGCAACAACAAACACAGCAGCTCCAACCACAACCACAGAGGCTCCAACTACAACCGCAGCGGCTCCAACTACAACCACAGCAGCTCCAACAACGACGACAGTGGCTCCAACGACAACCACTGTGGCTCCAACAACAACCACAGCGGTTCCATCTACCACTACTGCAGCTCCAACTACAACCAGAGCGGCTCCAACAACAACCACTGCGGCTCCAACTACAACAACTGAAGCACCAACCACAACAGCAGCTCCAACAACAACCACAGCAGCTCCAACAACAACCACAGCTGCTCCAACCACAACCACAGCTGCTCTAACCACAACCACTGCAGCTCAAACTACAACCACAGCAGCACCAACTACAACCACAGCAGCTCCAACAACGACGACAGTGTCTCCAACGACAACCACAGCGGCTCCAACTACAACAACTGAAGCACCAACCACAACAACAGCAGCTCCAACTACCACCACTGCAGCTCCAACCACAACCACTGCAGCTCCAACTACAACCACAGCTGCTCCAACCACAACCACGGCGGCTCCAACTGCCACCACTGCAGCTCCAACCACAACCACAGCTGCTCCAACCACAACCACAGCAGCTCCAACAACGACGACAGCGGTTCCAACGACAACCACAGCGGCTCCAACTACAACCACTGCAGCTCCAACCACAACCACAGCTGCTCCAACCACAACCACAGCAGCTCCAACTACCACCCCTGCAGCTCCAACTACAACCACTGCAGCTGCAACAACAAACACAGCAGCTCCAACCACAACCACAGAGGCTCCAACTACAACCGCAGCGGCTCCAACTACAACCACAGCAGCTCCAACAACGACGACAGTGGCTCCAACGACAACCACTGTGGCTCCAACAACAACCACAGCGGTTCCATCTACCACTACTGCAGCTCCAACTACAACCAGAGCGGCTCCAACAACAACCACTGCGGCTCCAACTACAACAACTGAAGCACCAACCACAACAGCAGCTCCAACAACAACCACAGCAGCTCCAACAACAACCACAGCTGCTCCAACCACAACCACAGCTGCTCTAACCACAACCACTGCAGCTCAAACTACAACCACAGCAGCTCAAACTACAACCACAGCAGCACCAACTACAACCACAGCAGCTCCAACAACGACGACAGTGTCTCCAACGACAACCACAGCGGCTCCAACTACAACAACTGAAGCACCAACCACAACAACAGCAGCTCCAACTACCACCACTGCAGCTCCAACCACAACCACTGCAGCTCCAACTACAACCACAGCTGCTCCAACCACAACCACGGCGGCTCCAACTGCCACCACTGCAGCTCCAACCACAACCACAGCTGCTCCAACCACAACCACAGCAGCTCCAACAACGACGACAGCGGTTCCAACGACAACCACAGCGGCTCCAACTACAACCACTGCAGCTCCAACCACAACCACAGCTGCTCCAACCACAACCACAGCAGCTCCAACTACCACCCCTGCAGCTCCAACTACAACCACTGCAGCTGCAACAACAAACACAGCAGCTCCAACCACAACCACAGAGGCTCCAACTACAACCGCAGCGGCTCCAACTACAACCACAGCAGCTCCAACAACGACGACAGTGGCTCCAACGACAACCACTGTGGCTCCAACAACAACCACAGCGGTTCCATCTACCACTACTGCAGCTCCAACTACAACCAGAGCGGCTCCAACAACAACCACTGCGGCTCCAACTACAACAACTGAAGCACCAACCACAACAGCAGCTCCAACAACAACCACAGCAGCTCCAACAACAACCACAGCTGCTCCAACCACAACCACAGCTGCTCTAACCACAACCACTGCAGCTCAAACTACAACCACAGCAGCACCAACTACAACCACAGCAGCTCCAACAACGACGACAGTGTCTCCAACGACAACCAAAGCGGCTCCAACTACAACAACTGAAGCACCAACCACAACAACAGCAGCTCCAACTACCACCACTGCAGCTCCAACCACAACCACTGCAGCTCCAACTACAACCACAGCTGCTCCAACCACAACCACGGCGGCTCCAACTGCCACCACTGCAGCTCCAACCACAACCACAGCTGCTCCAACCACAACCACAGCAGCTCCAACAACGACGACAGCGGTTCCAACGACAACCACAGCGGCTCCAACTACAACCACTGCAGCTGCAACAACAACCACAGCAGCTCCAACCACAACCACAGAGGCTCCAACTACAACCACAGCAGCTCCAACAACGACGACAGTGGCTCCAACTACAACAACTGAAACACCAACCACAACAACAGCAGCTCCAACAACAACCACAGCTGCTCCAACCACAACCACAGCTGCTCCAACCACAACCACAGCGGCTCCAACCACTACCACTGCAGCTCAAACTTCAACCACAGCGGCTCCAACTACCACCACTGCAGCTCCAGCCACAACCTCAGCTGCTCCAACAACAACCACAGCGGCTCCAACTACAACAACTGAAGCACCAACCACAACAACAGCAGCTCCAACTACCACCATTGCAGCTCCAACTACAACCACAGCGGCTCCAACTACCACCACTGCAGCCCCAACCACATCCACAGCGGCACCAACCACAAAAACTGAAGCACCTACCACAACAACAGCAGCTCCAACAACAACCACAGCTGCTCCAACCACAACCACGGCGGCTCCAACAACAACCACAGCAGCTCCAACTACAACCACAGCTGCTTCAACCACGACCACAGCGGCTCCAACTACAACCACAGCGGCTCCAACTACCACCACTGCAGCTCCAACTACCACCACTGCAGCCCCAACAACAACCACAGTGGCTCCAACCACAACAACTGAAGCCCCAACAACAACCACAGCAGCTCCAACTACCACCACTGCAGCTCCAACTACAACCACAGCTGCTCCAACCACAACCACAGCGGCTCCAACTTCCACCACTGCAGCTCCAACTACAACCACAGCGGCTCCAACTACAACCACAGCAGCTCCAACAACAACCACAGCGGCTGCAACCACAACCACAGCGGCTCCAACCACAACAACTGAAGCACCAACCACAACAACAGCAGCTCCAACAAAAACCACAACAGCTCCAACAACCACAGCTGCTCCAACCACAACGGCTCCAACTACCACCATTGCAGCTCCAACCACAACCACAGCTGCTCCAACAACCACAGCGGCTCCAACTACAGCAACTGAAGCCCCAACCACAACAACAGCGGCTCCAACCGCAACAACTGAAGCACCAACCACAACAACAGCGGCTCCAACCACAACCACAGCAGCTCCAACCACAACCACAGCAGCTCCAACTACCACCACTGCAGCTCCAACTACAACCACAGAGGCTCCAACTACAAACACAGCGCCTCCAACAACAACCACAGCGGCTCCAACTACAACCACTGCAGCTGCAACAACAACCACAGCAGCTCCAACTACAACCACAGCGGCTCCAACTACAACCACAGCAGCACCAACAACAACCACAGCAGCTCCAACAACAACCACGGCGGCTCCAACTACCACCACTGCATCTCCAACCACAACCACAGCTGCTCCAACCACAACCACAGCGGCTCCAACTACCACCACTGCAGCTCCAACTACAACCACATCAGCTCCTACCACATCCACAGCATCTCCAACCACAATCACAGCTTCACCAACCACAACAACTGAAACTCCAACCACAACAGTAGCTTCAACCACAACTGCAGCTTCTCCATTCACAACAAACACAGCAGCTCCAACAACAATCACTGGATCACCTATTAAAACCACAGCTTCCCTGTCGACAACCACAGGATTTATAACTACAACAACTGAATCACCAACAACAACCACAGCAGCTCCAACTACAACCACAGCTTCTCCAACCACAACAACTGAAGCTCCAACCACAACCACAGCAGCTCCAACCACAACCACAGCTTCACCAACCACAACAACTGAAGCTCCAACCACAACAACTGAAGCTCCAACCACAACAGCTGCTCAAACCACAACAACTGCAGCACCAACCACAACTACAGCAGCTCCTATCACAACTACAGCAGCTCCAACCACAACAACTGAAGCACCAACCACAACCACAGCAGCTCCAACAACAACCACAGCAGCTCCAACTACAACCATAACTGCTCCAACTACAACAACCACTGCTCCAACTACAACCACAGCGGCTCCAACCACAACCACAGCTGTTCCAACTACAACCACAGCTGCTCCAACTACAACCACAACTGCTCCAACTACAAGCACAGCAGCTCCAACCACAACCACAGCAGCTCCAACAACAACTACAGTAGCTCCAACAACAACCACAGCTGCTCCACCTACAACAACAGCGGCTCCAACCACAACCTCTGCAGTTCTAACCACAACAACTGAAGCAGCAACCACAACCACAGCAACACCAACATCAACCACAGCAGCTCCAACAACAACAACCGCTGTTCCAACTACAACGACAGCGCCTCCAACGACAACTACAGCGGCTCCAACCACAACAACTGAAGCATCAACAACAACCACAGCAGCTCCAACAACAGCTACTGCAGCTCCATCTACAACCACAGTGTCTCACACAACTACCACAGTCGCTCCAACCACAACCACAGCGGCTCCAACAACAACAGGGTCTCCTACAACAACCACAGCAGCTCCAACTACAACCACATCAGCTCCAACTACCACCACTGCAGCTCCAACAATAACCACAGAAACTCCAACAACCACCGCCGCTTCAACTACAACCACATCAGCTCCAACCACAACCTTAACAGCTCCAACCACAGCCACAGAAGTTCTGACCACTACTACTACCGGAATACCAATCATAACCACTACAGGACATCCAACCACATCCATCACAGGAGCTATAATCACAACCACAACAGCAGGAACTACAACCGCTACAGGAACTCCAACCACAACCACTTCAGCTCCAACCACAATCACCACAGTGGTTCCAACCACTACCATGTCAGCTTCAATAACAACTACTACAGCAGCTCCAACTACAACAACTGATCTTCCAACAATGACTACAAAGGCTCCAACCATAACCACAGATGGTCTGACAACGATCACAACTTCTCCAATTAAAACCACAGAAGCTGCAACTCCAACAACAACCACACCAGCTCCAACCACAATCAATACAGGGGTTCCAACCACTACCATACCAGTTCAAACCACAACCACATCAGCTCCAACTAAAACCACATCAGCTCCATCCACCACAGGATCTTCAACCATAACCACTACAAGAGCTCAAACCACAACGTCAGCTTCAACAACAACTACTACAGCAGCTCCAACTACAACAACTGATGTTCTAATAACGACCACAAAGGCTCCTACCTCATCCACCGCAGCTCCAACCACAATCACAGATGGTCTGACAACGATCACAACTTCTCCAATTAAAACCACAGCAGCTCCAACTACAACAACTGAAGTTCCAACAACGACCACAAAGGCTCCTACCTCAACCACTGGAGCTCCAACCACAATCACAGAAGATCTGACCACTTCTACTACAGAAGTACCAACCACCATCACACCAGCTCCAACCACATCCACCACAGGAGCTGTAATCACAACCACACCAGCAGGAACTACAACCACGACAGAAGGTCCAACCAGAACCACAGGGGCTTCGACTACAATAACAGTAGCTCCAACCACGACCACAGCATCTTCACCTAAAACCACAGAAGCTCCAACCACAGCTACAGGAGCTCCAACCACGACCACAGCATCTTCACCTAAAACCACAGAAGCTCCAACCACAAACACTGGAACTCCAACCACAATCACAGACGGTCTGACCACTACTCCTGGAGGAGTTACAATCACAACCACACCAGCAGGGACTACAACCATGACAGGAGGTCCACCCACAACCGCATCAGCAGCTCCAACCACAATCACAGAAGATCTGACCACTTCTACTACAGAAGTACCAACCACCATCACACCAGCTCCAACCACATCCACCACAGGAGCTGTAATCACAACCACACCAGCAGGAACTACAGCCACGACAGAAGGTCCAACCAGAACCACAGTGGCTCCGACCACAACAACAGTAGTTCCAACCACAACCATTGCATCTCCAATCACGACCACAGCAGCTCCACCCACAACCACAGCTGCTCCAACTACATCTGCAGCTTCACCCACCACCACTGAAGCTCCAACCACAATCACAGACGGTCTGACCATTACTCCCGGAGGAGTTACAATCACAACCAAACCAGCAGGGACTACAACCATGACAGGAGGTCCACCCACAACCACATTAGAGGCTCCAACCACAATCACAGATGGTCTGACAACGATCACAACTTCTCCAATTAAAACCACAGCAGCTCCAACTACAACAACTGAAGTTCCAACAACGACCACAAAGGCTCCTACCTCAACCACTGGAGCTCCAACCACAATCACAGAAGATCTGACCACTTCTACTACAGAAGTACCAACCACAATCACACCAGCTCCAACCACATCCACCACAGGAGCTGTAATCACAACCACACCAGCAGGAACTACAACCACGACAGCAGGTCCAACCAGAACCACAGTGGCTCCGACCACACCAACAGTAGTTCCAACCACAACCATTGCATCTCCAATCACGACCACAGCTGCTCCAACTACATCTGCAGCTTCACCCATCACCACTGAAGCTCCAACCACAGCTACAGGAGCTCCAACTACAACCACAGCATCTTCAACTAAAACCACAGAAGCTCCAACCACAAACACTGGAACTCCAACCACAATCACAGACGGTCTGACCACTACTCCTGGAGGAGTTACAATCACAACCACACCAGCAGCGACTACAACCATGACAGGAGGTCCACCCACAACCGCATCAGCAGCTCCAACCACAACCACATTAGAGGCTCCAACCACAATCACAGAAGATCTGACCACTTCTACTACAGAAGTACCAACCACAATCACACCAGCTCCAACCACATCCACCACAGGAGCCGTAATCACAACCACACCAGCAGGAACTACAACCACGACAGAAGGTCCAACCAGAACCACAGTGGCTCCGACCACAGCAACAGTAGTTCCAACCACAACCATTGCATCTCCAATCACGACCACAGCAGTTCCAACCACAACCACAGCTGTTCCAACTACATCTGCAGCTTCACCCACCACCACTGAAGCTCCAACCACAATCACAGACGGTCTGACCATTACTCCCGGAGGAGTTACAATCACAACCAAACCAGCAGGGACTACAACCATGACAGGAGGTCCACCCACAACCACATTAGAGGCTCCAACCACAATCACAGATGGTCTGACAACGATCACAACTTCTCCAATTAAAACCACAGCAGCTCCAACTACAACAACTGAAGTTCCAACAACGACCACAAAGGCTCCTACCTCAACCACTGGAGCTCCAACCACAATCACAGAAGATCTGACCACTTCTACTACAGAAGTACCAACCACAATCACACCAGCTCCAACCACATCCACCACAGGAGCTGTAATCACAACCACACCAGCAGGAACTACAACCACGACAGCAGGTCCAACCAGAACCACAGTGGCTCCGACCACAGCAACAGTAGTTCCAACCACAACCATTGCATCTCCAATCACGACCACAGCAGCTCCAACCACAACCACAGCTGCTCCAACTACATCTGCAGCTTCACCCACCACCACTGAAGCTCCAACCACAATCACAGACGGTCAAACCATTACTCCCGGAGGAGTTACAATCACAACCAAACCAGCAGGGACTACAACCATGACAGGAGGTCCACCCACAACCGCATCAGCAGCTCCAACCACAACCACATTAGAGGCTCCAACCACAATCACAGATGGTCTGACAACGATCACAACTTCTCCAATTAAAACCACAGCAGCTCCAACTACAACAACTGAAGTTCCAACAACGACCACAAAGGCTCCTACCTCAACCACTGGAGCTCCAACCACAATCACAGAAGATCTGACCACTTCTACTACAGAAGTATCAACCACCATCACACCAGCTCCAACCACATCCACCACAGGAGCTGTAATCACAACCACACCAGCAGGAACTACAACCACGACAGCAGGTCCAACCAGAACCACAGTGGCTCCGACCACACCAACAGTAGTTCCAACCACAACCATTGCATCTCCAATCACGACCACAGCTGCTCCAACTACATCTGCAGCTTCACCCATCACCACTGAAGCTCCAACCACAGCTACAGGAGCTCCAACCACGACCACAGCATCTTCAACTAAAACCACAGAAGCTCCAACCACAAACACTGGAACTCCAACCACAATCACAGACGGTCTGACCACTACTCCTGGAGGAGTTACAATCACAACCACACCAGCAGGGACTACAACCATGACAGGAGGTCCACCCACAACCGCATCAGCAGCTCCAACCACAACCACATTAGAGGCTCCAACCACAATCACAGAAGATCTGACCACTTCTACTACAGAAGTACCAACCACAATCACACCAGCTCCAACCACATCCACCACAGGAGCCGTAATCACAACCACACCAGCAGGAACTACAACCACGACAGAAGGTCCAACCAGAACCACAGTGGCTCCGACCACAGCAACAGTAGTTCCAACCACAACCATTGCATCTCCAATCACGACGACAGCAGTTTCAACCACAACCACAGCTGCTCCAACTACATCTGCAGCTTCACCCACCACCACTGAAGCTCCAACCACAATCACAGACGGTCTGACCATTACTCCCGGAGGAGTTACAATCACAACCAAACCAGCAGGGACTACAACCATGACAGGAGGTCCACCCACAACCACATTAGAGGCTCCAACCACAATCACAGATGGTCTGACAACGATCACAACTTCTCCAATTAAAACCACAGCAGCTCCAACTACAACAACTGAAGTTCCAACAACGACCACAAAGGCTCCTACCTCAACCACTGGAGCTCCAACCACAATCACAGAAGATCTGACCACTTCTACTACAGAAGTACCAACCACCATCACACCAGCTCCAACCACATCCACCACAGGAGCTGTAATCACAACCACACCAGCAGGAACTACAACCACGACAGCAGGTCCAACCAGAACCACAGTGGCTCCGACCACACCAACAGTAGTTCCAACCACAACCATTGCATCTCCAATCATGACCACAGCTGCTCCAACTACATCTGCAGCTTCACCCATCACCACTGAAGCTCCAACCACAGCTACAGGAGCTCCAACTATAACCACAGCATCTTCAACTAAAACCACAGAAGCTCCAACCACAAACACTGGAGCTCCAACCACAATCACAGACGGTCTGACCACTACTCCTGGAGGAGTTACAATCACAACCACACCAGCAGGGACTACAACCATGACAGGAAGTTCACCCACAACCGCATCAGCAGCTCCAACCGCAACCACTGAAGATCCATCCATAACCACGCCAGCTCCAACTACAACCAGGCTAGTTCACACAACAACCACAGGAGCCCCAGCTCCCACAACTTCAGCTCCGACCACAATCACCACAGCGGTTCCAACCACTACCATGTCAGCTTCAACAGCAACTACTGAAGTTCCAACAACAACCACAAAGGCTCCTACCTCAACCACTGGAGTACCAACCACAATCACACCACCTCCAACCACATCCACACCAGCAGGAACTACAGCCACCACACCAGGTCCAACCACTACCACATCAGAGGATCCAACCACAATTACTGTAGATCCAACCAGAACTACGCCAACTCCAACTACAACCATGTTAGTTCAAACAACAACCACAGGAGCTCCAACAAAAACCACAGGAGTTCCAAATACAACTGCAGCCCCAACCATAACAACTACTGGAGCTCCAACCACAACCATGCAAGCTTCAACAACAACCATTACAGCAGCTCCAACCACAACCACTACAAGAGCTCCAACCACAATCACCACAGGGGTTCCGACCACAACCATACCAGTTCAAACCACAAACACTACAATTCCAACCAGAACTACACCAGTTTCAACAGGAACTCCAACTATGACCACTACAAGAGGTCAAACCACAACCATGCCAGCTTCAACAACAACCACTACATCAGCTCCAACCACAACCACCACAACTCCAGGCACTACTACTACAGGGTCACAAACCACAACCACATCACAAGCTACAACCATAACCACCACAACTCCTACAACAACCACAGCAGCTCCATCAAAAACTACTGCTGTTCCAATGACGACAGCAGTTGGCCAAGTGACAACTACACGACCTACAAGTATGTTACAAATAGATACAATTTAATAGCACATGCACTCTCATTAGAATAACTGTGCAATAATTTGCCAAATTGTGCATTTGTTGTTCTTGTCTTAATTATCAAGGTGCGTGTGCTTCAAACCCATGTCTCAGTGGAAGCACATGTCAAGATCGTGGTAACGGGTCTTACTTGTGCTTGTGTCTTCCGGGAGATGTTTATCTACAAGGCTGTCAAAAGGGTAAGTGTCTGAATGTAAAATGCATTGCTTCTCATAATGTATTCATTAGAGGCAATGTGTTGCTTCTCATAAAGCAATACATTTTTTCACAATGTCACCATAAATACCTATGGTACTTCCAAACTTAATTCAATGAAGAGACTAAACTAAAATCAAACTAGATAGTCTTGATATAATGCATTTGATGGGGGGCTCTATTCATGAAACTTGTATATTTTTTGTGCATCTTCAGTTTCAGTTTCTTCACTCACACAATTTAATAAATTCCACGATGAACTTACAACATACTGTTTTACCAGATAATACAGATCAGAGATCGACACAGATCATAACTACAAGGTTACTGTGAGTGAATCAGGTCTCCAAAGAAGCTATTTAAAGCTTATAGAGGGAGCCTATTAGCATAAAGTTTAAAGCAGAGTTAAACTTTAGAAGAGTGATCCCTGCACATGCGAATCACTTACAGTGTATGGGACACGCAAATTTTTGACTTTTGAAAAATCCTGATCATTACAGTTGTCATAATGATGACATTTTTAAAATAAAATTGTGTAAAATGTATCAATATACCCAAGCAATAAAAAAAGTAATATTTTAAATGAAAAAGCCATAGTAAGAGAAACCAAACAGAAATAACAGGCAGAGGGATGATCATTGCACATTGCTCGCACTCTGTGCCTCTCCTTTCCTCCTCTCCTCACACTTGCTGCTGTTTGACAGGGATCAGAGAAGCTGTAACTGCACTTGGCAGTCCCTGAAAGTAATGAGATGAAATTATGAAATTATTTTACTGTTGTAGACAAAGAAAAACATAGCAAAGCATTGTTTTACCTGTGGTTTTTCTGCTTTGAACAATGAAAACATGAAAAATTATAAATACAAAAGCAGCAAAGACATGGGATATGATCCCATATTCAACCTGTTACATGTGTCCTGCTTCCTTCTGCAGTCCCAGATGAGATCAAGTGATCCTCAAAATTATGACTTTGAAACTCCAAATTAAAACTGACAACTGAAATCAATCTTAAAAAAAATTATAAATGTCAAAATTATGACTTTTGTCTTTCCCATCTCAAAAAATGTACATTATTTTATTCCCCCGCCCCCAAGTAAGCTTTCTGAAGAAACAACTTTAATGTGCATCTTGTAGCCTGTTGTTCCATGATTTAACAAAATTTGAAGCAGACCCACCACCAAATTCAGTGTTTTAGGTTTTGTGTGTATAAAAGTGACGTAAACCCTCCAACCACGAGTCTTTTTTAAGCCTAGAGTGCAGGGTTCTTTATTTGTTTTAAACAAACTGCGCTAAACTGGCAATTTGTGTAGTAGTTTGTCTTGGACTATGTTTAAATAAAGAGGTAATACTGTAATTCTTTCTTAAAGCATTTTTATTGTCCCTGAGTTATTGGGTAGTGGAATTACCAGATTAACAGAATGACTTAACTGGGTTTTTATATGTATTTATTTGATAATTGAGATGTAGTAGTAAACTCCCATTTGAACATTTTTATTTGTGTTTGTGGAATTTTTGGGGAACTTTCTAACTATAATTTTGTCTTTCATAATAGCCAAGGTTTTCCCTGCTCTGGTGGCCTTGGTGGAAAAATATCATCCTGAAATGGCCGACAAAACATCACAAAAATTTAAAGAGATTGCAGAAAAAATTATTAATGCGGTAAACACTAATTTTTCTTTTCCTATATTGTATTTTGTTCCGAATGCCAGAATTATATGCTACTGTTCTCACCTGTGCTTTATTTATTAAAAGGCATTTTGTTCTATGTCCCTAATACTGCCTAAGCAGAACACTGTTCACTAAAATACTATTTTTAATACACAGATTGACAAAGAGTTCAAAAATAAACATGGATTCATTTTAGCAATAGTCTTGGAGCTCCGGTAAGTTTCAGTGTTAAATCTGTGTTTTTTGGACAGTAGTAACTGCCTACAGTATGACAAAGACTTACCAGTATTCTCCTCCATATTTTCTTTTCAGGGAAATACAATCAGTACTAAGGTCAAACACAGGCAACGTTGAAGCTTCAGTTGAAACCATCTATGAAGCAACGTCTGACATCACACAAGAAATTGTAATAGAAACATTGAAAACAAATATCACCTGTGAAAACTGTCCACTGCCAGCAAACGTTACATGTGAGTCTAATTTAAATATGTACTTTTAAGGATTCTCAGGTCTAGTTTACCTTTCTCTTATACAGTACATTCATTACACTTATCTTTCAGAATATAGGTTATATTAATCAGAAAGCTGTGGTGTTCAGACTGGCTCCCATTTGTGTTGGCAGCTTGATTTCCTCTTTTTCTTCTATTATTTCTTCTTCTATTATAAGTATTGTGTTTGGACTTTTATTATTATTATTATTATTATTATTATTATTAAGACGCACTTTTCAAAACATTTTAACAGACATGGCACCTCTTCACACACAAAACATACACATAATGTTGGTCATGATTCCTGTCAAGACTTTAAGTCTGAAAGAATCTCTGAAGAATTTAGATGTCAGTGATGTTCTTGATTTTAGTTGCTTATGTCATGAAATTTGCTGATCCCATCAAACTTCTTTTCTGCTCCTTTTAAAGTGAAAGACCTTTGTGATTCCGATCCATGTGACAAAGCAACCTCAAATTGCAAACCTACAGAGGGCAGTTTCGAATGCACATGTTTAGATGGTTATATTAAAACAAACTACAGTGAAAGATTATGCAAGGGTAAGTATATTTAACAATCAAGAGAGTTGAAATATTTCATTGTGCACTGATTATAGTGTAACTTTCTGTACTTTAGCATGTCCCTCTGGTTACAAAGCTGAGAACAACAAATGTAAACCGTAAGTGCATCGATCTGACTGTACGACTTTATGGTTTTCTGCAAGTACAACAGTTTCAAGTTAAACAATTTCTTTTCTTTTTTTTCAGATGTGGCTTTGGTCGTACTGGCATAAACTGCAAGGATGGTAAGTATACAGTCGTGAAAATCAAAGCATGTGCATCAAGACGTTTATTGTTATGTTTGTAAGAGTTTTGGGGGGCTTGTATTTAGTATATTATTTTATATTGCAAAATATTATATTAACTTTGTTCTTGGAAGACAAGGACAAAGGGTTATACATTGATTATTCCATTGTCTGTTGAGCTGACAGCAGCAGAACATTTTTCAGGTGTGTCTGACTTTAGCAAAGCTGTGCTGGATGGTGCATGGTATGATCCATATGAAAATCTGCTATTTCAGGATGTTTTTTTAGACAAATACTTTAAAACTCAGAGGCAAAAGTCCTCATTGCAGTCACTGGTTCAAATGTTGGCCTTGGGCCATTTGCTGCTGTAACTGTCTGTAGGTGCATAGGAATTATAAAGTCCAACAGCACTACCAAAGTCTTTGCATAGAAAATGATCAAAGGAATGTTAACACAAAACAACATTGACTAAATAACTATTACATTTTTTTATGTTAATTTATTTTATTTTTTTTTATCAAAGTAAAAGTTTTTGCTGTAAAGCCTACAGCAAAACTTTTAAATCCACTTTTTCAAAGTTTTAATGCAAAATGTTCTCTAAAATGTTATGTGATCCTGTTGTTTCAAGATCATAAAAAAGGTGAGACTAACTAGTGACTCTGTTTTTTTGTAGAGTCGAAGTTGATCCTTGTGATCGTCTCGCCTATTCTTGCATGCCTGCTAGTTCTCACATTGATCGCTCTGCCACTGGTCGTAAGAACGTAAGTTAGAACCCTGTTCATTTATCACCTTCTTGGCTTTTTGTAATTACCTCTGTCTTATTTGTTTGTTTTTTTCTAAAAATGTATTCTAGGTGTGCGAAGGGCATTTACAAATTAATTACTGCTGCCTGTAGAAATCTATCTATAAGCCCAACACAGTAGGACAGACACAGTTTCAGTACTCTTCTGTTTTTCAGATTCAAGAGAAAAATGTCCAAGGGCAAAGAAAACAAAGAAAAAGACGTTTGGAAACCGTACACTATCCCTTCCTTAGGCAAGGCTCCACCATCCTGCAGTAGCAGAAGTAGCTTTTTCGCCTATGTCAATGAGCCAGAAAACATCCTGACAAATTCTGGTGTCCCACGAATCCCACGCGCCAAACTCAGCAGAAGCTGGCCCGGCAAGATCAACACGGAGATTTCTCCGAGCAACAGCCAACAAAGCTGGACTCCTTCAAGGAGGAACTCTGTGAGTACACCTCTGCACAAGACATGGCAAAGACAAACATCTGTGAATTATTAACTCACAAATTCTCATCCCTTTTCATGTCCTGCAGGAATTCAGCAAAAACCAAAATGACATGTTTTTATTCTTCCCAGATTGGACCGGACAACATCCCCTACAGGAACGTCCTAACTATAAAAAACCCTTACACCCAGAATGAAGCCACAGACTACACCAGACTCTAATTAAGGAGAAGGAAGTTGGATCTCTTTAGGATTTCCTATAGCGGTATTTATCCCAAGATACTGCATTACGTTGGAACTCCCTCAATGTAAAATATGTAAACAAGAGCGTATCAACAGAGACGTGCAATTAATGTGATAGATATTGTATCATGTGCTCCTTTACTACTTTTAGCTTGTATTATGTGAATTGTAGTCAGGCCTGACTACAATTCAGGCCTGACTACAGGCCATATTTCAGAGCACATTAGTTGGTTTAGGGATCATCAACAAAATCCAATCGGTCGAAAGCCAGACTGCCATAAACCAGTCTGGCTTTCATCATCAAAATCATAAAGTTTGGTTTATAATTCCTGCATTTTAATCACCCAGCCTCTCAGTTCTGTGTGTTAAATGCACTATTTATTCTCTGTTTTTTTCTGACTGAGCAAAAAGTCACCTGATAATTTCTTGCCCAGAAATTATTTTTTTTGTTAATCTATGAATTTACTGGAGTTGTTTTCTGTAAGTATTTCAGGTTTACTTTGTGCCTCAGTTTTATGTTTATCTAAGTTTTTGAATGTAAGCTCAACTGGATATTTCTTTAAATCTGTTAATGTGTTTCAGTAAAATCATCACAACTCCAATAGTTTGAGATATTTATCAATGTTTGCATATTTTTTCTTATTTTTCTTGGTCTAGTTACAAACCAGTTATACATAACATTTGATTGCTGACTTTGGTGTATTATAGCTAACTGCTAATGGCACACTGAATGAGTGCATGCGTGTATGGATAAATGAGATGAGAACAAAGATTCTGTTATAAAGCACTTTAAGTAGTCTAGTTGGCTAAAATGGTGCAATATAAGTACAATATATTTAACTTTTCCTTTATCTAAATGTGTTAAACTTGTTATATTGTAATAACTTAATTTCACCACTAAAGGGCTCCAAACTTGAAGTTTTACATAAATTATGTATTTATCATCTCACAGAATAAAAATGAATGCCATTAAAGATTGTGGTAATGTGATATTTATTCTTTAAATATTAAAAGAATAACCATATTTCAGAGCACATTAGTCGGTTTAGGGATCATCAACAAAATCCAATCGGTCGAAATATAAAGTCCATCAAAAGTCAATACCTTCCTGAGATTTTCATTGATCCCTTCTTTTATATTCATATTTGTATGTTAAAATCCTGAATTGTGTTGCTATGCTGGACTATTGAGATCCACTAATTTCTATTAATTTTAGTTCAGTTCTTTTGTTATGCTATGTTTTTATGGATACATAACTGATCATATTTTCCAGCAGCTTTTTATGTGGCTAAAGTTCCAGACTTGACTAATGAAAGCCTTTATTTCTATGACATCAAGTTATATGCCCAGTTCCAGCCTCTTTGAGCTTTATTTCATTTCATTACCTCTTAAACATACCTGGAGTGTTGCCTTGATTCTTTCATGCATGTTTGAGGAAACCTTGAACCTCCCATGGCAACCATTCAGGGGTGCCTTGCTCACATAACGCAGCATCCAGTTACTCAAGCTCCTCCTTGGACTTGCTGTCTCCAGCAGAGCTGCTGCCTGACAGAGGCGTTCCCACTCAGCTCCAGCAGAGTACCACCTGCAGCAATTAACAGACAAAAGAGAAAGTAGGAGCTTCTTAAGTTCAAGGCATCAAATTGCAAAGTCAATTTTCTTTTAAGTTTTTTTATATGTAGCATTTTTACAACAACTGAAGGTAATATAGTTGGTTGGTTGTGCATAAAATGGCAGTATGATTCTACCTCTGTACTTTACTCCAGCAATCACATGAAGCCTGTGTATCCCTCCGACACAGCAGCTGATCAATCCAGATTGCTTATAATTAACATTATGTCAGCTCTCTGGCTTTGTTATTGCAGACCATGGCTGTGATGTATATAATGCGTCAGTTCCACACTGTGAAACTTACCAGAAACCGCCTGCACTGTAAACAACCATCATCCACTGCATTCCTAAAATTACAGGCAGGCTGCAATTCTAAAACGGCGCAGAAAATCAACGTAATCTTTCACAACTTCTTCTTTTCGCTGATTAACCCGGTAGAAATTGTAGCTGCAAATCTGTAAACCAGACTTGAATGGAGCGGAATGAATAGCGCAGGAAGGCAGGCCTGTAAACAATAAGTGCACTGCACAGTGTCAATATGAATACTGAGCACTAGGGGGCGCTTCTTTAATGAAGAATGGAATTAGACTGCAGGTTTGTCTTTATTTTACCCCAACTGTTCATTACAATAATTATATATCAGCCCCGCCTCACCTGATCTTTATTTACATCAATTAAAACTGATTTTACAAATTTAAAAACCAAAAACAAACAAACTAAACTAAACATGCAAGACAACATGGCAGAATACATTTCAGTTGAACAGAGGCTTAACTGTTATAACTGTCACATTCAATTCACAGCATGAAAACTGCTTAAAATTTGTAAAAATTTAGTAATTTTTCTCATAAGATATTTGACTCAGAAACAATTATTTTATTTTCCTTTAGTTCTTGTGCATCATTATGCACAAAAGGTGAATTATTAAATAGTGTATAGTTACTACCCAAGTGCACTTCCCTGTGGTACTCCAGAGATCAGTTCTTTCATCAGAATAACAACCATTGAAAAAAAAAACTATTTTATGCTGAACAATTCTACACCCGGTGGATTATCTGTACAAGAAAGCCTAAATGTAATAAGAGATTTACAGTCTTAACAATGAGATTAAAATTACCTTTTGAAAATATCAGTCTTAAAGTGATTAACGACATACTGTCTGAACCATCTCAATCAAAGGTAACATTAAATGTGTTCATTGCAGCAAGACCCCCTTATAATAAAACATTTGAAACTCAAAGCCAGCAATCCAACCTTTATTGTTCCCGAATTAAAAATGTTATCAAAAAGAAGATTAACAGATCATGTGTGATTTCTGACTTTTTGGTTAAAATATTTAACACAAGGCAACACCAGTAGAAAAATTACTTTCCAAACTACTGCAATCATATTATAAATTATTTTACTTATATACAGCACAGATTGAAAGAAACAGAATATCTTCATATTTTATTATTTGGATACAATTTCGGCTCGTCTCATTCACCAAAAACTTAGTTAAACCTGAAACTGAGACTCGAATTAAACCTGAAAAACAACTCTCGTAAATTCAAAAATGAACAAAACAAATATTTGAGCAAGAGCTCTTCTCTTAGCTTTTGTTCAGTGAAAATAAAAATAAAAAGAATTATGTATTTAAGTTCAATTAACATACAGAACTGAAAGATTGGGTGACTGAGATTGTAATTATAAACCAAACTTCATGAAAGGCAAACTGATTGATGACAAGAGCAGAGTATAAGTCACTCAGTCGCAGCTAAAAGTATTAAGGAACACATGATACAACAATATCTGCTACATTACATTGCACATCTTAGCTGAAACGCTTCTGTTTACATCTTTTACATCAAAAGGGTTCGAATAAATTACAGTGTTTTGGAAAAAACACCACTATAGGAACCCCTATAGGCGATTCAGCTTCCTTCTTCCCTCTGGTCTCGGATCCGGGCGTAAGGTTTAGTGTCTCAGTTCTTCTTGAGCTAACTCCGGGAGAATGACACCAAGTCAACTAGGTTGTCATCAAATGGCTGCAGCAGAGAAGAAAAGACATCCGAATTTGTGAGTAAATAAAACACAAATGTTCATCTTCACGTCATCTATACCCACTGAGTTCTGCTCGTTGTTCTGCTGAGTCATCTCCAGGTTGTCCCAGTTGTTGATGGTGTTGGCCCGTGGGATTCGTGGGACCCCAGAATTTGTCAGGCTGCTTATTGGCTCTTTGAGCCAGGTGTAATAGCCATTGCTGTTGCTGGACAGTGGGTGTTTGGCAAGAGAAGGGATTTGGAACGGCCTCCTAATGTCTTCCTGTTTGGTCCTGGATAATTTGGTCCTCTTGAATCTGAGAAAAAGAATAAGAAAGTTATGCAACTGTGTCTCTCCTACTTTATTTAGCTTAAGGTTTGATTTCTATAACTTTCTCTAACTGATTTGTAAAACCACCCAACTTTAAATGGCCTTGCATATATTAAATAGTTCTCAGTCTAATACCAAAGTATGAATGCAGTTTTATAAAAAGGACAAAGGTGATTATAAAAGCGACTAAGGTGAAAAATGAACAGGATTCAAACTTACTTGTTTAGTACCACTAGCAGAGCGATCGCCGTGACGACCAGCAGGAATCCGAGGACAGAGCAAACAATCACGACGATAAACAACCGTTCTGACAAACAACCGAAAAGCAGTCAGTAAAAAAAGCTGGGGCTCAGCCTTTTTATGACAGAATCACGTAGCATTTTGCAAAATGTAACATTTTGATTTAAAAGATTTTATCTTAACCTTAAAAACTCACTTGGAAAAAGAAAATATATATATTTCTTTTTCAGTGAATGTTTTATGTGTTAATACTGACTTGATAACTTTTTAAAATAAGAAGTTTGTATTGTTAGTGGCCTTTGGGTGTCAAACTAACAGAAATAATTTCATTTGCATGTCGTTGGTTGTATCTTACAAATTTTGGGAAAGATTTTTAAACAATTTCACAAAAGAAACATGCTGAAATTATCTGAAAATTTCTCACAGTGGAAATTTTTTGTGTGGAAAATATGACACACCAGCCAAGGGCAGCTCCGCAAAAGTCAGTTGAATTAGAAAAATTGTCTGGATGCCATAAAATTTGAAATTATGTTGCGTGCTATAGCAGGTTAGTGAGGACAAAAAGCTCCAGATTGAACCTAAATTACAGCACTACCTCATATTTTTTTAAACGTTAGAAAGCAATTGCCTCAAAATTGCTTTTCTGTTGCGATCAGTGGAGAGCATATGAAGAATTAATTTGGTGTTTTGAGTGAGCTACAACTTCTTTGCAAACAATTCGATAATCTGACAGTCCATCTCAAAATTTAGATGATATACTAAGTCTTAACTCTTGTCCACAGAAAAACTAAAAGCAAATATAAAATGTATAATCTTTATGTGCATGCTTTGACTTTCACTGCTCTATACTCACCATCCTGGCAATTCAAGCCAGTACGACCAAACTCACATCTGAAAAGAAGAAATTGTTTAACTTGAAACTGTTGTACTTGCAGAAAACCGTAAAGTCGTACAGTCAGATCGATGCACTTACGGTTTACATTTGTTGTTCTCAGCTTTGTAACCAGAGGGACATGCTAAAGTACAGAAAGTTACACTATAATCAGTGCACAATGAAATATTGCAACTCTCTTGATTGTTAAATATACTTACCCTTGCATAATCTTTCACTGTAGTTTGTTTTAATATAACCATCTAAACATGTGCATTCGAAACTGCCCTCTGTAGGTTTGCACTTTGAGGTTGTTTCGTCACATGGATCGGAATCACAAAGGTCTTTCACTTTAAAAGGAACAGAAAAGAAGTTTGATAGGATCAGCAAATTTCATGACATAAGCAACTAAAATCAAGAACATCACTGACATCTAAATTCCTCAGAGATTCTTTCAGACTTAAAGTCTTGACAGAAATCGTGACATTTGATACCACCATCTTTTGCTCATGAAGAGGTGGCATTCTTGCTTAAAATGTCAAAAATAAGTGTAGTAAAAAAAAAAATTAGACAAAATTAAACAATAGTAGAAATTATTGTGTTTGTGAAGTAGTTGAATTACTTGTAGGCCCTATAGTTGTTGTTGTTTGGCCTCCTGCTACTGTAGATGTCATTGGAGCTGCTGGAGTTGTCGTAGTTGGAGCTTTTCTAGTTGTTGTTAGAGCTGCTGTAGTTGTTGGAGTTGCTGTAGTTGTTGTTGGAGTTGCTGTAGTTGTTGTTGGAGTTGCTGTAGTTGTTGGATTTGCTGTAGTTGTTGGAGTTGCTGTAGTTGTTGGAGTTGCTGTAGTTGTTGGAGTTGTTCTTGGAGTTGCTGTAGTTGTTGTTGGAGTTATTGTTGGAGTTGCTGTAGTTGTTGTTGGAGTTGCTGTAGTTGTTGGAGTTGCTGTAGTTGTTGTTGGAGTTGCTGTAGTTGTTGTTAGAGTTGCTGTAGTTGTTGGAGTTGCTGTAGTTGTTGGAGTTGTTGTTGGAGTTGCTGTAGTTGTTGGAGTTGCTGTAGTTGTTGTTAGAGTTGCTGTAGTTGTTGGAGTTGTTGTTGGAGTTGCTGTAGTTGTTGGAGTTGTTGTTGGAGTTGCTGTAGTTGTTGGAGTTGTTGTTGGAGTTGCTGTAGTTGTTGGAGTTGCTGTAGTTGTTGTTGCTGTAGTTGTTGGAGTTGCTGTAGTTGTTGTTGCTGTAGTTGTTGTTGGAGTTGTTGTTGGAGTTGCTGTAGTTGTTGGAGTTGTTGTTGGAGTTGCTGTAGTTGCTGTAGCTATTGCAGTGGTAACAATAACAACACCAGTAAATGAATGTCATCTTTAAAGAGTAAACCTTTTTTATTTTTTTGATAAATGGTATAATGTATTTCTTTTAATTTGGGTTTCTGCATTTCAGTCTGTAGACATTAGTTGTACTTGCTTGTGCATTAAACCAATAAATGCCAGACTAAAAGCAATAAAAACTATTTTTTTTTATGTTTGAAGTAAAGGTTGTTTGGATTTTTGAATTTCTTGCAGCTTGAGGCGCTCATTTAAAAATAATATATCATGGTTGCTCCTTTTATGTCCTAAGGGCTAGTTTCAGTTACAAGATCTATAAAAGGAAATAAATATTTCCTAAAAGTTATAATCTGTTGAAATATTCACCTGCCTTACTTGTAATTCTTTGCAGACTGCCTCTAACTAGTACACAAATAATCTGTTCCTACTCAACAACTTTTGAACAAGTTAAAGATAATATCTAAAAACGTAGCCACTTACCAACAGAAATCAAAAGGATGACAGTCATGATCAGTGTTTTAGCCATTGCAAAAAATAAAAAATAAATGGAAGGACAAAATCCCACAAAAAGACTGAAAGCAGTGTGAACTATGTGTGTACAACACCTGAGAGCCTGAAAATGTAAGATGAATGTGAAATCAATCCTGAAGAGGAACTTATAAACCGTAATGTCTCTTCCTAGGGCGTTGCTAAGCACTAAATGGGTTACCAAAAAAACAGAGAGCATGGTTTGTTTGTTTTGTTGGGGGGATGGTTTGATATACCCATATGAAATCATAAACTGTATCTGCCATATATTTCAGGAAGTGTCACAGATTAAGGATATGGGTCAAAATACTATCAACAAAATGAAATATGTAAAAAGGAAGTTTGTTGTGATAAAAAAAAACTAATCTTAAATCAATCCAGAGTTTTCCATTTGGGTCATATTCATATCAAAGTGTATGGAAATAAAAAATATGCATAAAACAGGGTAAACATTTTATCACTATTTTGGTACATTTTCTTTAAAAAAATGAATAGAGTTTTATTATTTGTAAATTTGACCTCATGTGGTTTAAAAAATGTTACATTAAATCAGAAACAGTTGTGTTTTTTAAAGACTTATAACTGAGGCAGGTGAAGGAGAAAGTAAGGTATGATTCTACTTCCAGACCCAGATATAAATGGGACCAGTTGGTGTAGAATAGAATAGAAATATTCACAGGTCAATTCTGGTGTGACATCAGCAAAGTGGCAGGTAATTGAGGCATGTAGATTCACACAAAGATGTAAAAAAAAGAAGTTATATTAAAAAATTTATTTAAATTGTTCAGACATGTTTTTATGCCCAGTAGCTCTTTACTAAATGGTACATTTCTCTATAATATTTTTGAACATTTTAATTAAGTGCTTTCTAAACACACCAAAGTAGTGCAGAAAGGTGTCAAATGTTCCTGTGCAGAATAAATATCTTTATACTAAAGCTTGTCATGCAAATATTTATCCCTCACTGATTTCCCTTGAAGTTGCAAAGACTTTTGAGGATGGTGTACAGCCAAATCCAAAAAGGCGATATAATTATTAAAAATGGGCCACCTTTGACTTTAAGAGGACAGATTTGTTTTTCATGCTGTTTCACTTCTTTTCTCATGAATATCTCTGCTTTTGACTTTATAGGTCACAGAAATATGTTAATAATAAACAAGAGGAAGAAATGTTACACTCCCTGTCAGTTGTTTATTGTTTTTACAACTTCCCCACATGTAATCTGTTAACATGGAAATAAGCTTGATTTATTTGCTAACCTCCATAGGAAATAATGAAGTTGACGTTTGATCGTTGTCTGAGTCAGGGAATGGCTAAAAGGAAATTCCGCCAAATCTTTTGCTACTTTGAACATCCTTAATGTGTTCTAGTTTTAAAATGCCAAACTCAGACTCTTTACACTCAAACTAGATTATCCTACACAGATATTATTTGTGAAATCTTCATTACAAAGCCAAGAAAATTCCACTTTGGTTTAGGCACCTTTTTTAAGAGTTAGACATGTAATCCTTGCAGCACTTCTCTCAATAACTGGAGCAGACTCCCACATGTTAACATTTTTGTCTATGTAGATGGCTTTAAATTAACAATGTCACATGGTGTTAACATTGAATTTAGTTATACCTCTGGTCATTGCCATGTTTTTCCTTCAGCACTGTGTCTCTTGATATTTATGAATCACCCAGCTCTCAACACAGAAGCAATTTAAAAATCTAGATCTATAAATATCATTCATTAAGCTGATGTTTTGAAAATCTATTTTTGGCGTGCAGAGTGAGATTTGACTTCGTGCTGAACTCCTAAACCCAGGATTCCAACATTTTGCTGACACCTACCGTTATTTTAGAGAACTACAAGCTTACAAGCACTGCTTCTTTATTTATTTAGTCATTTAAAAATAAAACTTATAAAGCATAATCCAAAGCATGGCAAAATTCAAGAATAAATAAAGAAAGCAAACAATGAAAGAAAATGCATTAGTTGACAAAATAAAGTGTCTTCCTGAAGTATCTGTAATAAAAAGCTAGTATCTTTTCATATTGATAATTAATTGCCTGTTACAGATGACTAATATATTATTGTCCAAAAGTAATTTCATATCAACCTTTATTGTTACACTGGGTGTGAGCCGTACGGAAGAGGATTAGGGCCACTGGGGGGGAAAAAATCTGACTTTAACCTCAGAATTCTGAGATTAAAGTCAAAATTCTGACTTTTTTTCTCAGAATTCTGAGATTAAAGTCAGAATTCTGAGATTAAAGTCAGAATTCTGACTTTTTTTCTCAGAATTCTGAGATTAAAGTCAGAATTCTGAGATTAAAGTCAGAACTGTTTTATTTATTTATTTTTTTCCAGTGGCCCTAATCCTCTTCCGTAGAGCCGGGTGACTAAGACAAGAGCAGAATATGAGGTGCAGAGTGCCCTCTAGTGGCGAGAAAACGTATTACAGACACAACTGGAATTCAAGAAGGCGTGTTGTCTTTACTTTTCTGGCAGTGTGTCACTCTTTCCTGTCTGGAAACACTCTTCATGGCTTAATTGCTAAAGATCATTCTAAACTAATTGCTTTACTGGCACTGACTTAACATTTAAATATAATCCATTTCCAAGTGTGTTTGTTTGATCCGATGTGTCCGTTAATTTAGGTCAGGCAGTTGAAAGTTGGATGTTTTGTAAGAAAATAAAACTCAAAACACATCAAAAGTTTGGGAAATGAAAGATCCTGAAAATAAGCATTTAGATTGACATTTTGAACAGTCTGAACTAAACATATCTGAAACTCTTTATTAAGTGTGCCCAAAAGCTGTTGTATAGAAGACAAATAATTCAAATTAACATTATCATTTCAGCCAAGAAGAATTGCCAGAATTACTTTTGGAAACTTGTTGATGGTGGTACAAAATATGTGGCTGAGTGGAAATTTGATGAGAGAGACTTATATTATCATCCTAAATTTATAATTTTTAAGAATAATTTCAGTTTGTTTGAACCACCTTCATTTAGAACATTTCAAATAATTTCTATAAAGCTTAGAATTAAATTTTTTTTTTTTTTTGGGGGGGGCGAACTGTTTTTCAATCCAATTCCAGGATAAACTAATATCATTTTCAACGCTTTATGTCTGAAAGTGCTTGCAGTTTCCTTTAAAAAAAAAAAAAAACTGCCACTGGAGGGCAACGTTTTACTTCATTCTTAAGCAAGTGTTAATTAGTTTAGTGTCAGGTTGCGCAGCCTTGTTTGGATAAACATCACCTTCTCTCCAGGGATATCGTTTAGCAGAAAATAAAAGACTTTAATAATAAATTATTAAAGAACAAATAAATGTATTTCATGTGTTTTAGAGTTTTAAATTTTGGTGAGTTGAATTTCTAATTTACCGGTCTCAGAAGCTGCATGCTGTTGAGTCTCTAGTTTTTTTCCCTGAGTCATTTAGGCACTGAAATAACTTTGCTTCTTGTTCCTACTGAAAAGCCATAAACCAGCTGATAAGAGCTCTAGTGAGAAGGTAGCCCACCATAAAAGTCCAATAAAGGAAGTCAGCAAAAGCTGCTTATTGTCAGTTTTTACTGAGTGTAAGGATGATAATTTTCCATTAATGTAGGATTAATGTAACATAAAACTGCTGCACGTTGCATCTTGGCGGAACTTCCTGGTCCTTGCCTGGAAAAGAATGAAAATCTGCATAAACAACGCGGAAATATAATTGTGCATGCATGTGTGGAACACCAGCTGTTATTTGCTCCTGACTCGCAGGAGGGATCTGACATGATGTTTCCAATCAGATACTGTTCAACATGAGGTGCTGCTGAAGGGACATTTCTGCTGATCTCAGAAAACAAAGACAGCAAACTCATCACGCCAAAATCCAGTGTTATCTTCCAAAGAAACTTGGATAAGCACATTTAGAAAACAGTTAACAATTTCCTCAGTTAAAGTCATTATTCACAATTCTGCATTTAGAAAGACTCTTGACAAAAATGGCTTTTATGAGAAAGTTCCAAGGTGAAAACACCACTTACTAAAAAACCTAAAGGTCTCAGATTTGCAGGAAAACATCTTGATGATCTTCTAATCTTTGGCATAAAACTAACAAAGCATTTCAGAATTAGAACAACCTGGAACTGATGGTAACATGGACTTTGCTGCCAACAAGGAAATAATGCAGGAAAATCCACCGATGTGGCTGAATTACAGCAATTCTGCCAAGAAGAGAAGGTCAATGTTCCTCTGCAATGATGTTAGAAAAATATTTCAAAATACTTTTTCACATCATTGAATAGCCTTTGTTTAGATACTTTTACACTTTTTGGTGCATCATGACTTTTCCGCGTGACATTTGTGTTCTGAAAACATTTTAAATACAGAAATGATGGGAAAACCTACAGCATGGTACCGAACTTAACCAGGCTCATGGTTGCAGTTAGCCACATGCAGTTGTTTCACACTTCTCATTTATGCAGTTTGACCGTGTATTTTAGGTAATGATTCACATTTTAAGCACAGTTATATCAAAAGTCATGTGTTGAGACGGGTTAGGTTTATAAAACATCTCCATGAAGCTACAATGTTGTGCAATATAACAATCAATTCACAATTGGGAGGCATTTTGTAATTCATCCATTACATATTAAGCTTAATAAATCCTTGTTTTCATTTTCACTCAGTTTGAAAGTGTTTCTTTAAATCTTTGGAGGCAAATAATAAACATTTCTGCATTTTGTGATAATTTAATAGATTAACTGTTTTGATTTTTTACATACTTTTAGGATTTATTTAGGATTGTTTTAAATAATTATGAAAAATGATGAAACTCTCATAAACATTGAGCCATCACTGCATAATGAACAAACGGACCCATTAATCTCTACATGAAGCTAAACTGATGAGAAAACATTTAATTTGATCAAATATTTAAACAACTTCAACAACATAAATGTTTTGAAATGTGACTGGTTCCTCCAGAAAATCCTTAAAATCTGTTTGATATCCTCTCTTCCCTGAACTGTGAACTTCCTGTCACAAAGTTACAAAAAAATGAGTGCTTACCCTTTTTTGCTGATGTAGACAACATATCGACAGGTAAAAGTTAATCTTAGATGAAGTTTATGCAAAGTATAACGAGCCATAAAAACCAGTTTTACTCCGTTGTCACATTACTGAAGTGCTGCCTGCTCGGGGTTTGACATCTCAATCTCAGAGTCATTACCACACTTTGGATCATTTGGCTTCAGAGAGTCATGGTTGCAGACTGAGCATGAGTTCACACACCGGACTGAACTAACACCTTCGCAGTGAAACACAGGAGGAAAACTGAACCTTTAACAATGGCCCTAAAGGGTCTTCATCTTCTGGCTCTGTTACTGCTGTCCCAAGGAATTCACCTCGTTCAAGGTAAGTACATTTTTCACTTAAAGTTCAAGTTATAGTTTAAACTTCAACTTTTGGTCATTTTCAATAAAATAAATCAATTTACGCAAATATTTACCATACAAATATGTCTAGAATCTTTTTGAAGTAGCTTAATAACTAAACTATAAACTCAGGAACTGTGTCTTATTTATTGTATCCCATTTTTTAAACCTCAACAGAATATATTCTATTCAAAACAATTATTTATGAATAAGTGATTTTCGACATGTACCTCACTTTCCAAGTCAAAGGATCCAATAAGTGCAATAAATTTCTAATAATACAATTCTGTCAATCTAACTCTAAATTATGGTGATTTATGCTATGTTTCATTAAAAAATAAAAAGTAAAAGTTCCAAATGTTTAGATTTGAAGCCCTCTCTCTGATTTAGAGCTATATAAAGCTGTTTTAATTCTCTATTTGTCCATGTTGATTCTCTCCCTGCACTTTTATCCACAGGATATTTATGTAATCTTAGAAATATGAATGTGGGCATACATCCTGACGTGATACAAAAACCACGAACACAAGATAAAATATCATTCTGCAAATGTCACAGTAATAACAGATTTTAAACTGACAGCAAAGCGTAAAAAAGATCACGAGTTGGACTTGTCTTTTGTGGTGAAGAATTAACTTTTCTTTTAAGGCCGGATCACATGCTTTCAGGTTCAGATGCTGCACGCAGCCATAAACATGGTAATTCATTTGTAAAAGAAACAATAAAATACATTTTTATTCGAACTAAAGTGACTCTGACTTAAAGAATTTTAATAAAATGTCATAAAAATAATAATAAAACAAGATTTTTCGCAGTGTCAGTGTAAAGTCGACCAACATCAGAGCTCAACTTTTTTAAGGTGGTATTTTTGTGAGTCATGTTCTACTAATTTAAAACTCTTGAAGCCTTTCAACTTCTCAGATACATTTTTTGCAAGTAGTTTTATCTGATTTATGAAGATCAGGATGCATCTGCCTGACAAATTGCATTTTCTCTTGTCTTTCCCCTTTTGAAGAGAGGCTAAGAAGAAACATTCCTGTTTTCACTCCCTACTTAAGCCTCACGGATTCAGTAGGCTACATTTTGCTAATTAAACGTTTCCAGATACTCTGATCAGTTGAAAAAAGTAAAGTTTGTGATAAATCCTGATATTACACAGTGATTTGTACCTTTTTTGTTCACTGAAGCATTGCTAATTTATGTTGTACTTTATGTGATGTGCTTTTGTGTCTTCTGCAGGAAGTTGTGCCAGTAATGAGTTTCAATGCAGAAATGGACAATGCATCAACAAAGACTGGAGGTGTGATGGGACTAAGGACTGCACAGACGACTCTGATGAGCTGAACTGCCGTAAGTGCGGCATTTGATTTCAAATTTATCACAACCTGGGAATGAATAGTGGTTATTTCTTAACACCACAGAAGAGCGTTCCGAGTGTGTAAATAGAAGGTACGTGGACTTCTTTTCTTGGCCTTAATTTTCTATGAAAGAAGTTCAATTACCTTCCATTTAAGCAATTGGGATTCCCAAAACCTGGATGACTGACAATCTACAAGGACAGAGAAGACGAGCACAGAAACAGACAAGCAACAAAATAAGTCAGCGAGGAAAGTCTGAAAACCAGTTCACCTGTTTTGTTTCCCTGCTGCAGCACCTCCATCATGCAGCTCGCAGGAATTTAAGTGTGTGACAAGTGGTGAATGCATCTCACTGGGATTTGTCTGTGACGGGGAGGAGGACTGCGTCGACGGATCCGATGAACAAAGAACCTGTGGTACAGACTACAAGTTTAATCTTTCATTTCAAAAAGAGAGAGTTGAGGTTGTTTCTCAGGGTGATGATGGGTAATAAAACTGCCTGAAATTGCATGTAATATCATGTCAACCTGCTACATTAAACAAAAACAGTTTGCAGTGATGCAAACTAAAACCACTAGATGGCCCCGTTATCTCACTGCTCACTTTTATTGCACAGGAAGTTACAATAAAGTGAACTCAAAGCCACAGGTTATGTCTCTGTCCATAAAGAACATAGACAGATAAGGCAATTATATTTATCATAAGTCTTATGAGACACTAGCTGTGTGTGCATATTTCTATGTATCATTGTGTTAAATAACACTGGAGTTATTGCAAATAACTCCAATAACGTTTAAGTTGAGCTGAGGAATGATCTCTAAATCATCCTTTTGTTTTATGAAAACCTGATTTTGAAGTATGTGTCTAGTTGTAATAACACAAATGCAAAGAAAGCCTCTGACCCAGTTCTGTTTCAGACGGACAAACCTGCAGGCCAGACCAGTTCACCTGCCAGGAGGGCCAGTGCATCCCCAGCAAATACAGATGTGACCGAGTGACGGACTGTGTGGACAACTCTGATGAGAGAAACTGCAGTAAGACTTTTGTCTTTAATGGCGGCTGATCCTGCCGTGCTTGTAGTTGGATTTTTCTGCTGTCAGATGATCTTCAGTGTTGTCTCAAACTTAGTTAATTTCTAATATTTGCATAGACTTAAGTACTTTACCTTTTCTTTACAGATTATCCTCAATGCACCCAGAAGACATGTGCAAACGGAGCCTGTTACAATCACTCTCAGCACTGCAATGGGCTTCAGGACTGCAGAGACGGATCTGATGAGGCCAACTGCAGTGAGTAGACTGCGATTAGCATCCAACACATTTTTATGGAATTGAAGTTAAGCTTGCCACAACGTGGATGTGGTTTGCCCTTCAGGGCCACCGTACCTGTGTCCTGCGCTAGCTCTGAGAATGAAGACAAGTGTCTGGAATAGTTAATTTTTTGTGGAACTCCTGCTCTTTACTTGCAGTATTTAGACAGAAAATGGGCAAAGAGAAAATGGGGGGTGCATGCAGCAAAGTTCCCAAATTCACTAACTGAATGGCGGAAATATATTAGCCTTCAAACGAGGCGTGAACACTTAAATGCCTCATGACCTCAAAGTATATTTAGGGAACAGACAAAAATATCAGGGTGCCTTATGTTTGGGGAAATTAAGACAATAAGTCATTTGGTCCTGTCTGTGTGAATTTGGCTTGGTTCATACTACTGGAGGATGGAATACGGGGCCGGATGACCATTTTAGGAAGCCGGCTGTCCCGCCTGAATGTTGCATTTTAAAAGTCCGAGTCAATATTTCCTCTTCAAACGTCTAATATTGAAAAAAAAAAAACTACTGTGAAACTTTTTTTTTCACAAATAAGTGCATTTAAACCAAAGAAACGCTTGGTTTAAATGCATACCTAGCTTTTCTGTTTGGAGCCTGAACAAACTACGGGCGCCATCTTGGTTTAGCTTCGGTTGATAACGACGCAGGATTTTTAAAAATTTTATTTTCTTGTAAAAATAAGGTAACCAACTCCTTCTGTCTGCTATTTATTTTTGCTGACATACATTTCAAAATATAATAAGAAAACGACGTAATAACAGTAAAACGCTTTTTAGGTAGTTTTTTTTAACTTTGAGGTTATTTATGACCATTGAGACCAATTGAATATCTACACATTAGAATAATCTAACTAAATCAATAGAAAACCTATCGAGCTTAAAATATATTTGAACTTAGTCCAATTTATCTCATAAACTGCTAAATTTAATTCAGTTATAGCCTGTATTGATACAGTACTGATTTAGCTATTTCGTTTGGTCAAAATTGATTATTTAAAGTGGATGCAAGACCAACAAATCTTGATTTTTAGATGTTTATTATTGTCTAAATATTAAAGTAAAAATAAGGGGTGACGAATATTGAAAGTGTCATCTAATCAACTACTATTTAAGCTATTAATGATTTGATATTGTAAATAATATGCAGTTAGATGAAGCTCTGATTGCAGAATAAAAGTACCTTTTGAAAATTATAACCTTTAAGGAGGTATTAAACATATTTTAAGCTCACATTTCTGTATTAAAAATGTGATTTTATTAGTCTGATGTATAAAAGTCTAACATTTTTCTTGAATTTCTTCAAAAATTATCCCTTACAATATGTAACAAACACTGACAGCATTTATTCTTTGCTTATGAAGTGGCATTCTGGTTTAATATCTTACTATAATACCGTTTTTGTTTTATTTTTCAGCCGCTCTCCACTGTCCCATCCACCAGTTCGAGTGTGCGAATGGCTTCTGTGTGCCACAGCCGTTTGTGTGCGACCACTGGGACGACTGTGGGGATAACAGTGATGAGCAAGACTGTGGTAACCTACATTTCTAAAGAAGTGGCAGCAAGTGTGCAATCTGCCTACTGACTCCCATTAAACATCTCTGCCTTGCAGAATATCCAACCTGCAGTGGCAACCAGTTCACTTGTTCCAGTGGCCGTTGTATTCCTCAGAACTTTGTGTGTGACAAGTTCAACGACTGTGGAGACTTCAGTGATGAAAGTGGATGTGGTGAGATTCATGTGGACTTCCATTTGGCCTTTCTATCATTCTACCTAAAGCTCTGTGAAGAGAGCATTCTTTCACTAAATTTAACAATTCTGAAATAAATTTGATCTACTCTAGTTTGAAATCTAGTGGTTATGGTTGAAATTGGTAATTTTGCTTACTATACATTCGGTAAAACATAAAACACTTTGTGATTTGTGGAGCATTTATTGACTTTATGTCAATGTCTTTTTTGCTTTAAAATCAGTTTACATTTTAACTTAGTAAAATCACCCTATTTTGTGTTTTTATAATTTAAAAAAAGGTTTCAGAAGTCCCAAACAGTGTTTTATATAATGTGTCATTTATTTAAAGTAATGCTGTGCATGTACAGTAGGTGATGCAGTTTTTAAGGTGCAAAAACCTTAATATCCCTCTCTTTTGAGTTTTCAAAAAATAAACAGTTTTATATGTAGTTATTATTAAATAACACAGGTCAAATTTGACCATTTTAAGTATTGTTAGAATTTAACAATACTTAAATTCTAACAATATTTAGAATTTAACAATTAACATTAACAATTAACATACTGACTGTTATAGTTCTCCATTCAATGTAAAATTTCTCATGTAGGCATTTTGAAATATAACAACTCAGGGTGTTAGAGCATAACAACTGATTTTACAATAAGACGGTGTGACATTGAGAGTATTATTAGTTCTTATCACATAATAATGCATGAAACGTGAAAACAGCCTTAATAAGATTTGTTGAAATCTTCCCTAAAATGGACACTTTTTAAATATTTTTTTTCTGTGGCTTTCAGATAGTGACTCTCGGGACTGTTACCCTGGTGAGTGGGGTTGCCCAGGCTCAATTGCTTGCATCCCAGTGGGTAAAGTGTGTGACGGCAAACCTGATTGTCCTGGAGGAACGGATGAGACCAACACCACGGCACAGCAAACATGTGGTAAGTTTTTGGATGGAGATTTTTTAAAAAGGGGGGAAAAAATCAGCGCTGATACAGTTTGGAAGATAATTCAACATGATGTAAGGAAGTATTAAGTATATTTCAGATGTTGATTAGTATGGGGAAACCTAAAGGATTTTACCAAAAGCAGTATTTCCAGACTTCATTCCCAAAACTATTCTCTAAAGGTTATCCATTCATTATAAACTGTAGGAATCCAGGTCAAAATGAGAATGCTTTTTACTGTAAATCAAGGTGCTAAGGTTTTAAACGTGGTGTTTTAAACTCCCAGCTTATCACTTTGTAAGATCATATTGTCAACATAACTGCTATCTGCTTTCACACACTCCTGGTTTAAGATTAACCTTTGTTGGTTTGTCATTCTCAGTAAATCACAGCAATGATTCTGGTCACGTTGGTGCTCTTGTGATAATGTTCTCTATTGCCTTCCTCCTTGATGATAACAAGCTTGTAAAAAGACCCATAAACATGATTTGGAGTTTATTCACAGGTCTGGACCGGTGCTCTGCCTTGAGTTGCGAGTATCTCTGCCACCCTTCTCCCCAGGGTGGCACATGTTACTGCCCTGATGGATATATAGTAGCTAACGACAGCCGCTCCTGTCTAGGTGAGTCACATGTTGTTTTTATACATGTGTGAATTCCTCACTACTGTGAAAAACATTCTGGAAATCTGTTGTTGATTATGAGTCAGCATGGAAGAGCTAAATTTACAGCCTTAATTTCACAGCTGTCTGCTTATAGATCCTTGCTGTTCGCCCTTTACGCTTAAAACGTGACTGTTTGCTCTGCTGCACAGACTATAATGACTGTGAGATCTGGGGGATCTGTGATCAACTCTGTGAGGATCGACCTGGGACTCATCACTGCAGCTGTGCAGATGGATACTTCTTGGAGCAGGGACACGTCTGCAAAGCCAATGTGTCAGGTACACAAACATCAGGTTTAGATCTCACTCTACACACTGTAAAACGTTTGAAGGTGGTTTAACTTGAAAATGAAAGTCCAAAATATTAGATTTTACATAATACTGCCACTTTAAAAATGAGCATGAGGTAATTTTGACAGTTTTTCATCTTTAGTTTCATGCAAGATGTTTGTGTCAAAAAGATGTTTCTTCCCAATTTGACCCAAGCAAATGTTACAAGTCAATGTGCCAGTAGAGTTTCTACTCTGAACTGTTCAGTTTGGATAGAAAATGGGTTTTCCTGGCATGCCTTTGAAAGAAAATGTCTTTTACATATCTTTGGGGAAAAAAAGTGTGTCAAAAACATTTTTAAAAGATAAATTTAACACAGTTGAATGTTCCATATCTCACAATTTCTTTTCCAATTTATTTTTTAGGTGGGCTGCCACAGCTCATTTTTACAAATGGGGGTGACGTGATGATGGCTGATATTCACGGGCGCTTTGTCAGAACTCTGGTGCCGGCCCAGGGCAGAGGTTACGCCGTTGGGGTGGCCTACAACATTCGGAGCAATTTAGTCTTCTGGAGCGATACAAATACAAAAAAGGTCTGTCTGGTTCACTGTCTGCTTTTCCTCCTTTTCTAATGATTGCAAAACCAACTCCTTAAATCTCTTTTCTAGGTTTATTCTGCCAGCTATAACGGGGAAAACATCAAGGAAATTCTGACCACTGCAGTCCCCAATGTCCAAAATCTTGCAATGGATTGGATCAACTTCAAACTTTATGTTTTGGACGCAACTCTGGAGCGAATTGATATGTGCGACTATGATGGAGGGAATCGAGTCACGCTGGTGGCTGAAAACTTGGAAACTCCTCATGGCCTCGCCCTGGATCCTACGGTGGGGTGAGTCCAGTCGAACCACATCCTTTCAATCAAATCGCATATTTTCTTGTCACCTGAGACACCTGGATGTGTTTGTTGTTGCACAACACCTCCCTTCAATGTTTGCTTCCTGTTTGCAGCTACATGTTTTTCTCAGACATGGGTGTGAACCAGGAGAACGTAAAGCTGGAACGGGCCTTCATGGACGGCAGCAACCGAGCGGAGCTCATCAAAAGCAGACTCGGCACACCCACTGCGATAACCCTGGACATCATAACAAAGAGGGTCTACTGGTCCGACAGCCACTTTGACACGGTGGAGACGGTCACATACAGCGGTTTGGACAGGTTTGGGATTTTTCTGCTTGTCTTGGTATGTGGTGCGTTTCTCTCGATGTAACATCTGAACTGTGGCTGTTTTTTTTTGTGTTTGTTTTTTTTCCAGGAAAACAGTCCTCAATGGTGCAACGCAGTCGCCACATCCTTTCGGGATGGCTGTGTTTGAAAACCATGTCTTCTTCACGGACTGGACCAAGATGGGGGTGATCAGAACCAATCGCTTCAACGGCAGCAATCCCACTCTCCTCTATCGCACAGCCAACCGACCAGGACACGTCGTCGTCTCTCACTCTCTCGTTCAGCCTTTTGGTAGGAATGCTCTGGTCCGTCTTGGAACAATGAGTCGGTCTGATCATGAGAGGTAATCCCATCTGTGTCTTGCTGCAGTGATGAACCCGTGTGGCAGACACAATGGCGGCTGTCAGCATATTTGTGTTTTAAGCCACCGCTCAGATAACGATGGTTTGGGCTTCCGCTGTAAATGTCGCTATGGTTACGATCTTGGATCCGACCGTCACAGCTGCTTTAGTGAGTTTCCCTTTTCTTTCTGGTTGTGTTCCAGGTTCTGCTTTTTTAATGATGAAACTATTGGATAAGTTGTAATTACTTTCTCCAATTATTCCATTTCTTGAATTGAATTTGTGACCGCAGTCTTTCTCCTTCCACAGAGATTAAGGACTACTTGTTGGTTGCTTCCTCCCTGGCCATCCGGGGAATCCCTCTGAACTTATCTCTCCAGGAGGACGTCACTCTTCCCCTGAATGGACTCGGATCCTCTTTTTCTGGCTCCGCTGTGGAATTTGATGGGAAAGAAGAGGCTGTGTTTTACAATGACAGGTCCAAAGGACTCATTTACAAATCCAACCTCAATGGGACCGGTTAGTATACGTGGCATGTTTTGTGGATATTGCTAGTAATTTTGGGTTCACTTCTTACTTTGTTGTTGCTTGAACCCCATCAGCTCAGCAGATTTTGACTGGGAAGAATGTGGGAACCGTTGATGCGATGGCTTACGACTGGACCTCCAAGGTTTTGTTCTGGACCACATCAACGTACAGGGCAGTGGTGGCCTTCAGAGTCACAGACAAGTCCAAGAAAGACATTGTTACTGGGCTCAGATACCCGAAGGGTATTGCGATTCATCCAAGTGCAGGGTGAGTGCTTCAAATAATGAAGAATGCGTGTAATTTATTGGGATAAATTAAAAGGGGTACATAGTTGTGAAGTAGAATGACAGTTCTGTTTTCTTGTTTGTCTTAGATAAATTTCTAAGCTAAGCTGTGTATCTTTATTCAGTTCTCTTTTCCCAGATGCCCCTAAATTAAATTCACCTAACTCATAAGCATGGTCTAGTCAAAGTCCAGACTGTAAATCTAATTTAGAATTTAGAATCTGCGGCAAAACTTGAAAATTGATGTTCACGGATGATTTCTACCCATCCTGAATGAGCTTGAGCTACTTTGTTATGAATTGCTGAAAATGATGGATGCTGCTGTTGACATAAACTTAAAGAATTACAGTTGTAATTGATGCAAAAGCTTTTTCTACTAAATATGGATTCAGTATGGCTGATGTTTAAATATTTATTTATTTTTTTAAAAATCCACTATTTGTTTCCTCTTCACAATTATGACACATAAATAATCTATTGTACAAAATCCCATTTGTGCTTCTAATGTAAAAAAATTGTTGTGGCGTTGATTTACTTTGGATGACACTGTTTGGACAGTTTGCAGTTTATTGCATATTAAAGTCAGTCATGTTTTTATTTTTTGTCATTTTTGTTCTTTCATTCGCAGATACTTGTTCTGGTCTGACTGGTACCGTCCAGCCGTGATAATGAAAGCATTCCCTGACGGCAGCAACGCTGTTCCTCTGGTCAACACAACGCTGGGATGGCCGTTTGGACTCGCTCTGGATTATGTGTAAGGACGACGATGATACCTGCTGTTTATCTGTGCACTCCCAACCTTTTTCTTTTAAAATGCTGTGTTTTCCTTCACCATTGGATGTGATTTCTGTGTTTGCAGAATGGACAGGTTGTACTGGGTGGATTCCCTTCTCGATCAGGTTGGCCACATTAGCATCGAAGGAACTGACAGACAGACGTTCACCAGCATCGGCCAGATCACTCAGCCGTACTCGTTGACAGTTTATTCAGGTGATCTTGTTAACTGCAGCATCATGATTTCAAATTTCTCCATCACAACTCTATACTAGAAAGTCACATGCATCTTCTAGTATTTTTAAGAATAAAATAAATAAAAATGGCGCTAAAATAAATGACAATACAGCAAATTCAAGTAAAAACAAACTTTTCCAAGTCTAATTTTTCATAACATAAAGCTTCTAAATTTACCTACTGATTACTTTTCATACAGTGAAATCTGAAGCTGATACTTACAGTTGATAAAATATATGGCTATGTTCACGCAGCAGGTCTTGATGGTCAATTCAGATTTGTTTGCTGAATTTTATTTTTTTAACAATAATCTTATTCTGGAAGTAAAATGCTTATGTATTTTCTGTCCTGTAGACTACCTCTACATATCTGACACAAGGACCAGAGCAATATTTGAGATGAGGAAGAGGGATGCAGGAGGAAGCATAATGATCAGGCAAGGAGTCACCGGCATTTTGAACATCAAGGCCTATTCAGCTGACCTCCACAGCAGTAAGTTCACATAAAGCAAGACACCAATATCTTGTTTAGACACTTAGACATGATTGATGATTTGAAACGTGGATCCATTCACTGGTTCCAGAGACAGGAACCCATTGACTCCCTATTTGCCCTCGCTCCTACAGCCTTCAACAGCCGCTGTAATGCAGTGCCCAATGGACTCTGCAGCCACTTCTGCTTCCCAACGCCCTCCTTCAGCCGGGTGTGTGGCTGTCCGTACGGCATGAAGCTTCAGACCAATCAGAGGGACTGCATCAAGGACGACTCCGTCCCTCCGCCTGACAACTGCGGCGACTACGCCTTTGAGTGCGACGAAGGACGCTGCAGGCCCAACTCGTTCCGCTGCGATGGCGTTTTTGATTGTGTTGACAAGACCGATGAGGCCAACTGCACTGATACTGGTAAATGTGTTTGTGAAGTAGCTGCGTGTAATATTTAACCACAGTGATTTTAATAAATGAGCTGAAAGCCTCATGCATCCCCACCAGGAGCGACCTGCTCTCCATACGCTTTCACCTGCAACAACAAGCACTGCATTTACTCCAGCTGGCGCTGTGACGGCCACGACGACTGTGGAGACGGCTCAGACGAGGACAACTGTCCCACTCGTGTCCCAACCACCTGTGGGCCTTCCTACTTCACCTGTGATAACAACAGGTGCATCTCCAAGAATTGGTTGTGTGACGGTGACAATGACTGCGGCGATGGCTCTGACGAACAGAACTGCAGTAAGTTTATCCTCGTCTGTTTAGTCTTCACTCACGTACGTGATAATTTAAGTGTGCTAAAGGAAAAGTGTCATTCCCAGATTCAACCATCACCACATGCCCTCCTGGCTTCTTCCTGTGCCCGGACCACCGCTGTATCAGCGACTACTACGTGTGTGATGGAGACCAGGACTGCTTGGACGGATCAGATGAGAAAAACTGTGGTACGTATCTGTAATTTTTATGTATTATTTTTAGATTTTCAGTTTTGTTGTTCCATGTTTTCTCTCCTTTCTAACTCCTTCCAGAGTTCTCCTGTCAGTCCTATGAGTTTGCCTGCGCCAGCGGAGATCAGTGCATCGGCTCCTATTACCGCTGCGATGGCGTATTCGACTGCAGGGACCATTCAGATGAACAAAACTGCCGTAAGATAACCAGATAAATTGATATGCATGATTGTAATAATCATAATTTAGGGTGCTCATCAATACATTTGATACGTTTTTCTTAGCGGAATCAGGGGTGGGCATTTATCGTGATACATTTGTCTCATGATAAGAAATTAGATTTATTGTTGCTACAATAAATTCCAAATGTTTTAAACCTTTTAAAGCTGCCCTTATGGTTTGGATTGTTAATTTTACTACTTTCTGCACTCCTAAAGATGGCCACAGCCATACAGTTACCTGAAAAAAGAGGCAATAAATAGTTTGTATTGTTCCTTTGTCGTTTTCACAATAGTACCATAAAATATTGTGATAAAAGCTTTCAGTCTGTACCGCCCACCCTGGTTCTGACTGACCCTATATTTTTCTTAAAGTTCTGCTTTGTGACCTGCAGCCACTCGAGGTCCAGGCCTTTGCCACAGCGACGAGTTCCAGTGCCAGACCGACGGTTTCTGCATACCAGACGAGTGGGAGTGTGACGGCCATCCGGACTGTGAGGACGGCTCCGATGAGCACAACACATGCCCGGCCGTCACCTGCAGCTCCAGCTACTTCCAGTGCACCAACAAAATGTGCATCCCGTCGAGCTGGTTGTGCGACGGCGAAAACGACTGTCGGGACATGAGCGATGAACAGAACTGTCCCACCCCTCCCTTCAGCTGTCCCTCTGGACAGTGGCTGTGCCCCACCGACCAGGTGTGCATTGACCTGGACAAGGTGTGCGACGGGCAAAGAGACTGTCCCAACGGAGCAGACGAATCACCAATCTGCAGTGAGTTTCCTCCCGTTTACGCCCCACTAAAGAGAAGAACAGTGAAACTGATAGATTCTGATGCACTTCTTTAAAGACCAAGACGACTGTGCTCTGAACAACGGAGGCTGCAGTGACGGTTGCATCCAGGGACCATTCGGGGCTCAGTGTACCTGCTCACCTGGGTTTCAGCTCCTCAACGACTCCAAGACGTGTGAAGACATCAACGAGTGTCTGATCCCTGGTTACTGCAGCCAGCAATGCTACAACGAGAGAGGAAGCTTCAGGTGCCACTGCTCAGACGGTTACCTCTTAGAGCCCGACGGACGCACATGCAAAGCTACAGGTAAAAACCAAGCGGAGCTACAATAAACCTGAAAAAGGCTAAAATGATGTAATGACAAAGAAATGTAAGGATATACTACATACTGCTTAAGAGGAAATGAAGCATTTTCTTAAAATAACTTCAAAAGTTATTTGGACTTTGTGAATTATTTATTCTTTTAGTTTATTTTCATTATAAATTATTCTTATATGCTAATTTATTTATGTTTACTTAACTTTAAGAAGCTTTATTTGATTTGATTTTACATCAAATTATTTTAAATTTAAATCCAAATGCATGTACCTTTTGCAATTACAATTATGATTTGTTTCTTTGCTACCAATTTTTTAAATAATTTTTTCTTGTGAATGATTTGTTTCTATTGCTTACGTTATACTTTTCATGACTTGAATTGGTTTTCACAATTCCTCAGCTATACGATTTTAATTTATTAAGCAATTAAATAATTTAGGGTTTTGACCTTTTTATTATTTACCAAGTGAGAAATAGTCAGATTTTTGTTTTTATATTTTATTTTAATCTATTTTGTAACCTTTGCGAAGCTTTCCGGGGGTTTTTTAAAGTGCCCGATTATCAAGGTTTGATAGGGTTACGGTTAAAAACAAAACAACAAATATCTAAGTGTTGCAGTACCAATAATCATAAATTCTCTTTAGATGGAGCTTTGGATTTTGTACACAGAACACTGACACATTTTATTTCCTTGCCTTTAGACCCACATGCTGCTGTACTTTTGGTTGCAAAGCGTAGCCAAATCCTGGCCAACAGGCTCATCATGAGGCCACCAGTGATCCGTCCAGTGGTCACCGGGTCAGGCATCGTGTCTGTGGACTTTGACCGCGAGACGTCCAGGATCTACTGGGCTGATGCCACACAGAAAAAGATATGGAGTGCCTTTCAGAACGGTACAGAAAAGCGAGAGGTAAGTGAAACAGAAAAATGAGCTACGTATGCACTGAATGCAGGGCGAGGTTGTTAATGTTTCTCTGGTTCAGGTGTTTTCCACTGGTTTGATGGTGCCAGAGACCATCGCTGTGGACTGGGTGGGTCGAAATCTTTACTGGACCGACTCTGATCTGGAAAACATTGAGGTTTCAACTCTGGACGGTCGTTATCGGAAGGTCCTCCTAAACAAAAACATAACCAGCCCCCGTGGGCTCGCTTTAGATCCACGCAACCAGTAAGCTCATATTTAAGCATGTATTTGGAATGACCAGTTTATTTTTGGAAACGGTCAACACCAGCTAAACAAGTCGATGTTTCTTGCAGCACATACTTGATGTTCTGGTCCGACTGGGGTCAGAACCCCAGGATCGAGCGAGCCAGCATGGACGGAGCCACGAGACAAGTGATTGTCAGCACTAAGATCTATTGGCCCAACGGTCTAGCTCTGGACTACACCACACACAGAGTCTACTTTGCAGACGCTTACCTAAAATATATCGACTACTGTGATTATGATGGCAGAAACCGCCATCAGGTCATGGCAAGTGACTTGGTATGTTCAATCTATTGTTAGAAAAGAGTAAAGTGCTTGCTTGCTTTGTAAAGTTTCTAAACTCCAGGTAAATGTGTGCCTGCTCGCATCAGGTTCTCCAACACCCACACGGTATGACTATATTTGAGGACAGCGTCTACTGGTCGGAGCGCTACACCAGCAAGGTGATGAGTACCAACAAGTTCCATGGTGGAAACATCACGACTCTTTTCAGCGGTATCTACCAGCCGATGGGTATCGTAATGGACCATCCAGTCAAACAGCCAGCAGGTCTGTGCTTTACATACAGTATGTTTTCATAAAGTCACAAGTTTGATCAAATTAATGGTTTGTAACTGACTTTTGTGTTTAGCCATCAACCCTTGCAGAGAGCACCTTTGCACACAGCTGTGCCTGCTGTCCACCCTGAGGCCGAGGTATTACACCTGCCACTGTCAGTCTGGCTGGAAGCTGGACTCAGACCAGCGCACCTGTATCAAAGGCAGGTTTCCAACTAGTTGTAATATATGATAAATATCATATATTCAGCACATTTTTCTCGACAACTTAAAAACAGGTTACATTTTCTCATGTTTTCTCCTGTTTTGCTGCAGACGACTCTCCCTTCTTGATGGTGGTGAGGGACACTGTGATCTTTGGGATCCCTCTGGACCCCAATGACACGTCCAACAACGCCATGGCCCCCATATCTGGCATCACCAAGGGACAAGACATCGACTTCGATGACAAGGAGCAATATGTGTACTGGGTGCAGAGCACGGTGCGTGGATAAACTCGACAAAGATTTAAAGACATGGGGGGAACGAATGGTGTCTTTAGGAGCAATAACTGTCATTGATCATTTTTTTTGTCTGAATTTATCTCACATCATTGTGAAGGGATTTTGAGCCACTCTTGGTTAAAGCATTGTTTCAGTTAAATGCACAACCCTTGAAAACTCCCAGAGAAGGACTGACTGAGTCACTGCAACGCTCTGATTTCTGCCACTCTGTTGTAGATTTGCTGCTAAAACAGATTTCCAACAATTTTACAGGTTTACCACTTGTGAATCAAATTTTTCTCTTTAGAGTGACACTTCTTAGACTGACAGACATCAACAGTTGCTTCTTTAAGCTGATATTTTTCTGCATACTCCAGTAGGATGCAGCTTGATAATAAGCTCCCGTTTGCTGCATTCCCGTCTAAATCCTTACATTTTCCAATACAACGAGTCATTTAAACTCTCCTTTTCTTCTGACTGTAAATGCCTGTGCTTAGTTATTTACAACTGAATTGAATGCATAGCTTAAACTAGTGTATTTCTAACATATTTTTGCTGATCTCTTTTTTTTCAGAGTTCAATTTGGCGAATCAAAACCAACGGCAGCGACAGAGCTCAGTTTGCTCCAGCTGCTTACATGGGCGCGCCATCTGGTCTGGCCTTTGATTGGATAAGCCGAATGATGTATTATACTAATCCCACCAGCCAGACCATTGAAGTGAGGACTTTTTGTTTTTGTGTTTTTAAATACTCTTCACTGCACATCGCCAGAACTTGTCTTGGTTGACGTAGATAAAGACATTAGAACTCTAAATAAAACTGAAATAGAGTTTTGTTCTGACAGCTGTTGTGATTTTAGCTGTCAGTTGTACAAAAAAGGAATAAATTTTGTTGTTGTTTTTAGGTTATTCGTGTAGACGGAAATGAGAAATACAGGAAAACCATCATCACCTCAACTGGAAAACCAGAGGCAGCAGGAGAGCCTTTTGGGATTGCACTAGATCCCGCCCGAGGGTAATCCATCTGTCCACTAAAGAGGGAAAAGAAATATCAACCTCAGGAAGCTAGACGCCTTACTGTGCTTCTTATACAGGCAGACTTGACTTCATGTAAATGTTACAGGGTAGTGTGTGGCGTGATTCATTTGTTTCTCACATCTGTTTCCCTCTCAAGGAAGCTGTTTTGGACAGACAAAGGGTCAGATAACGGTGTTCCTCCAAAGGTTGGCAGCGCTGATATGGATGGAAGTAACCTGAAGAACCTTTACACCACAAACCTGGCGAACATTGGGTTCATCGCTGCCGACATTTCTGCCCTGAAACTGTACTGGGGGGTGTCAGGGTCAGGGGTGGTACGTAAAAGAACAATATACCAGCATAACACATCAAGTATTACCAGTAATTTAGTACTTTAACACAGCTTCTTCTTCTTCTTCGATGCATTTTTTGAATTTGTAACAATCAGAGCAAAGGCTTAATAGCTTTGATGCATGAATTGGGACAGTCTTGCAATTTCTTCATATTTGATTAGATTCAGACATTTTACTTTTATGTTACAGTTGGAAGAAAGCCAGAAAGGGAGGGAAGAAGGGATTAGACTAGGGGTCAACAACCTGCAGCTCAGGAGCCACAAGTGGCTCTTTGGACCTTCTAAATATTGAAAGGAACCAGTTAACGTTTTGAAATGCAAATACAATAACAAATGCAGGTTCTTAAACATTTTTATGTTTTTTTTCCCTGAATTATTTTCACTGAATTTCAACATGGAGAGACACTAAAAGCACCATCATTATGTTTTTAAATCTGTTTTCCTTGTTATTAGGTTGGAGTCTTTGCTTTTTTTTAATAACGTATCCATGTTTATCTTCATGGCAAATCCTAAAAACAGAAACAAAACGCTGGTCCTTGACAAGAAAATTCCTAAAAGTGGATATTGTTACGTCCACCAGGCTCGTTTGATGGGGTAACATTAAAAGGAGACCACACAAGGATTTAGTAACTTAATGAAAATAGAATTTATTAAATTATATTAAAGAAATCACCCTGAAAAAAAGAATACCTGAAATGAGAAACCAAAATAGATTAAAGCAGAACCTATAATTGGCCAGAAATAAGCAAATGCTAAACAAATCTAACAAATCTCAACCAAAAGTTACAAACCAAACCAAATGGGGTTCTGAGGAGAGAGAAGGAAAAAGCCTCCTGACTGCTGCATGCCTGGCAGTTTTAAAGCTGCAGAACACCAATCAGGGCAACATGCATCACCTGTAGAGACCTGTCTGCAGAACCCTAAAAGGAAAAAAGGGCAGAGACCCACTGAAGCCGTAACAATATTTTTCTGAAAAGGTGTAATTTTTCAAAAAGCCATGTGACATTTGTGACTCTAAATGAATTTTATTTGGCTGACCTGAGAGCTTTCTGTTGTGAAGGTTGCAGACCTTTGGATTAGGAGGTATAGGCTTTTTTCGTAACTCCTCTGTTCTGTCTGCTCAGATCGAATGTGGCACCATGGATGGAGTGACCCGTGTCACAGTGGTCAGCGGCCTGTCTCAACCTTGGGGCCTTACGGTCCATCAGAACCACCTGTACTACACCGACCTGGACTATGAGGTCCTTGAGAGGGTGGACAAGGACACTGGAGCCAACATGGTGGTGATGCGGAGCGGCCTGTCTGGCCTGCGTGCCGTAAAAGTCCACGCCCGAGACGGTATGAGAATATTCATACAGACGTCTATTGATATAGACTCATTCATTTCTTTCAAAGAGGGAAAAATAAAAAAATTTTTAAATTTACATCCAGAGGTTGATTTTCATCTGTGATTATTTTAGTCGAAGTATTAATTTTCCTTCCTCTTCCTCAGACTCAGCAGGAACTACAAATGCCTGTAGCACCAACAATGGAGGCTGTCCGCACCTTTGTCTCCCCAAACCTGGGAATCAGAAGACCTGCGCCTGCACCACCGGATTTAACCCGTCTCAGGACGGCTCCCGCTGTGAAGAGTACGAATCGTTCGCCGTCGTCTCCACATCCGACTTCATCCGTGGCTTCCACATCAACAGCTCGGACCACTCGGAGGCGATGGTGCCCGTCGGTCGATGTACGTCGATGAAACGTTGCTTTGCATGCTGGTTTTGAAAACTTCCACTAACGGCAGGCGGGATCTGATGGTTTCTTTACAGCATATTATTCCACTAAAAACAAGGTGGACCTCCACGTTGAGTCAGGCTTTGTTTATTGGAGTGAAGACAGCGTCTACTCGTCATACAGAGGCATCTTCAGGGCCAAAACAGATGGAGGAAGTTTCAGCCGCATCGTCAATTCAGGTGTTGGAGGAGAAGGCATTCAGGGTTTGGCTGTGGACTGGATTGCAGGTATGACTCATCCTGAAAAATGTTTTGCTTTGCTCATTTGTGAGGAAGATCGCAGTTGTTGAACTACATTTCATGTTCAAATTTCAGGCAACCTGTACTTCACCAACGCCTTTGAGAAAGAAACCTTTCTGGAGGTTCTGTCCATCAACTCCTCCTACAGACTGATTCTAGTGAAGAGTCTTGAGGACCAGCCCAGAGACCTGGCGGTCAGCCCCAGACTCCGCTACCTGTTCTGGACGGACGGTGGCCAGTCACCCAAGATTGAGCGCGCCCTGCTGGACGGGACAAATCGCACAGTTTTGGCCTCGGCGAGCCTGGCGTCGCCTCGGGGTCTGACTGTCGATTACACCAACAACTTCCTGTACTGGACCGACGACGTTCTGGACATGATCTCCCGCATGGCCCCGGACGGGACGGGGCGGGAGATCATCCGCTACGGGAGCCGCTATCCGTCTCCAACAGGATTGGCTATTTTTGGAAACTACATGCTGTGGGTGGATAAGAAGCTTGGCAAGCTTTTCCAGGCCAGTAAAGACCCGGCCAATACGAACCAGCCAGAAGTGAGTCATGGGTTTCGTTTCAAAACAAGAAATATGTCCACAAATCTTAACGTAATTGGATAAACCATAAGTAGAATTTAGCGTTTCTGAATTCCATTCACACAAATACTTATTTCATTAATAGCAATAGTATAAAAAACCGTGATAAATAGAAATAATAAACCTTCATTCTGTCCAAATTTAAGAAGTAATTTTTGAAGAAAACAAAACTTATGTGTTAATTTTATTCCAATCACTTTTAATAACTTCATTATGCTCTCTTCCTGTCCAATACATTTTCATACGTTTTCAAACATATTTTATTAGTTAAATTGCAGAAAAATGTAAGTTTGGAGTAATGTAAACACTGTCAATATCAAACAGTAAAATAGTACTGGGTTCCTAAAAGTCTAAGCATTTAATTTAAGATTTTTTTAGCTCTGAATATTCATGGAAACAGGAAGAGGATGAAAAAATTATTTGTTCTTTATTCTTTGTCTTTATATTCATCCGCCTTATCGGCCCATCTTTCCATTTACACAAGTTTGTAGATTTTTTTTACATCAACAAACTCAAACTGGGCCTTTTGTAGGTCAGCAACCTTTTCCACTCAAAGGAAAAGAGACACTTTTGTCCAAGCTGCAAAAATAAAACTCGCTTAGAGTCGCAAAAAAAATTTTTTTTTCTAAATATACATGAAATGTTTTATTATGAAAGCTAACAAAATTGAAATATATTTCTATTTTCAGATTTAAGAACAAAATGATTCCAGTAAAAGAAAAAAAAGCAATTTTGTAGAAAGAGATTAGCCTTTTCTCTAAATACGGATAGTGGAGAAAGATGTGTTTCATAATTTGAAGCTAGTTATAGAACTTATGGAATAAAACATCTATAATTACTATTTTTTTGTTGCATCCATAATCAAAACCATTTTAAACGTTTTTGGTTTTGTTAGAGCCACAGACTCCTGCATCTCTCTCCGACTCATTCCTAGCATTCTCATTTTGCCTTCCCTTCTTCTTCATGGGTTTTGCAGGCTTTATGTTTGCAGCTTGACCTCTGCAGGAATATCCCACCATAATCTCCACCTGTTGGTTTTGAAAGCACTGTCGAAATTAATAGTGATTCCATGTCCTTCCTTTTAAGCAGTAAACATGTTTTTAACGTTGCCAGGTGATCCGGGACAGTCTTGACGGGGTGATGGATGTCGCCGCCTTCGACTCTCACGTTCAGCCCACCTCCGCCAACCTGGTGGGTTTCAACCCCTGCCACGAAGACAACGGACGCTGCCAGCAGCTCTGCTTCGCCATTCCCGAGCAGCAGCAACCCAAATGCGCCTGCGCTCACGGCTCGCTCCTTAGTAACGGAGTCTCATGCGGTTACGGGCAGGACGAGTTTTTAGTTTTCACCACCGACTACACGGTGAATAGCCTAAGGTTGGACCCGACGGATCACAGCCTTCCCTTCCCCACGGTGGACTTGGGCTACAATGTTATAGCGTTGGATTTCGATTACAAAGAGAGGCGAGTTTTCTACACCCAGTCGAAGGGGATTGGTCGGAGCATCATCGGCTACATCACAACAACATCGATCACCAGTCCGCCTGTAATCCTGGCCTCAGGTGAGTTTACTGCAAAGCGTCTTCGTCACTCTTCATTAGAGTCACGATAATACATTTTCCAAGACAATAACTTGACCCAGGAAACAACAACGTTGTTGTTTTAAGACCATTCTCAATCAATATAATGTAAGGACAAAATAATGCAAGAACACAGAGATCAATAACCTTTGATTTCCCTTGAGCAGCTAAAACCAGAAGTGGAAACGTTTTAAATATTCAAAATAAATAAACAAAACAACAAATAAAATGGATGCTGAAGTCTCGAAACAAAATTGTCCTTTTAGGCCAGTACACCAGAATGAAGCCTTTTGTGTCATTTAGCCATTTCAGAAAAACAAACAAACATGCAAATGGAAATGATCGAGCTTGATTTAATTCATTTTGTAATTTTTGATTTATTTTTGATCTCTCTGTTTTTTAACATCTCACATTCACTTACTTCCCAGACTTGGATGACCCTGACGGGCTGGCGTATGATTGGATCCACAAGCGTCTCTACTTCACCGACTACGCCAAGCGTAACGTCCAGTCGGTTGGCCTGGATGGGCAGAACCGCACAATCATTGCTCACGCAAACCGTCCCAGAGGCATCATCGTTGACCCGTGCTATGGGTAAAAAAACGCTAAATGTTTCAATTCAAGCTGATTTAATTGTATTTTTACACATCTGTAATATGTAATATCTCCTTTAATTTTGTTGCAACTATTCCCAGTTACTTGTACTGGACTGATTGGGGAACTCCAGCTAAGATTGAGAGGGCGACGCTAGGTGGGAACTTCCGGACCGCCATCGTCAACGACAGTCTGATGACACCAAACGGCCTTTCTATCGACTATGAGGACAGGATGCTCTACTGGGCTGACGCCTCGCTGTAAGTCTAAAACATCCCTCTTCCCGAAAGAAAGTCAACTTTCCCTCATTTCTCTATTCGTGTTTTTCAACAGTGACAAAATCGAGCGGGCCACCCTGAACGGCGAGAATCGAGAGGTGATTCTTCAGGGAGTCCAGTACCCGTTTTCCATGACCGTGTTTCAGCAGGACATCTTCTGGACGGACTGGACGGAGCGGGGCGTGTTCAGGGCCGGAAAGGACGACGGCTCGGGTTACACGGTGCTAGCCCAGGACTTGCAGTACCGACCCAACGACATCCACATCTACGCCAGCGCCAAGCAGGAGGCGTGTGTCAGCTTCTGTCAGCAGTTCAACGGAGGCTGCAGTCACATCTGCGTTTCGGGTGAGAACCCGTTCACCGCTTCATTGCTGGAAAAAGACGCAGCAGTAGGAAATTATGTATTAGGTAGATAAAAAAGGAGTAAATTTCTATCCAAAAAACTGGAATTTTGAGAAAAATTTTTAGCTTGAAAAGTCGAAAATTTGCTAGAAAAAGTCAGACATTTTCTAGAAAAAACATGGAGAGTTTCAACATTTGAAAAGGTTTCAGTCTTTTCTGGAATATTTCTGAGATTAATCTTAAAATTTCTGAGGCTTGGCAGAAATTCACTCCTCGACTTTGTAACTTCACAAGATGCTCAACATTTCCTATGTAAATTTTCTTCATAATTTTTGTGTCGCGAAAAACTTTATCCTTTGTATTATTTAAATTTTATTGTCACAAGACTGAAATCTTGTAATATTCTGACTTTATTCTTATAATTTAGAAAAATAAATTATCTTAGGCTGGCCCTAATGTTCAGTTATAGTGTTGACCTGAATAAAAAATAAATAGACACTAACAAGATGGCGGCTCTGGATGTGCTGACATCACTCTGATCGAAAACCCAAGGAGTGGATTGGTGGGAAAAAAATCAGATTTTCCAAAAATTTACTTTTCAAAACCCAAAAATGTGATTAATCAATAAATTGATTTGTCGGCCAGTTCTACACGACAGCGTCAAATTATTTACGTCATTAATTTTGTAATTTTCGACAGTGTAAAATTACTAAACCAGAGATGTAAGGCGTCTTTAGTTTAGAGCCTCCGCAACAAAAAGAGACATTAATTAGCTCTGCTTCTGTCACTATCTCTCACTTTCTCTGTCATTGTTCCTGCAGGTCCAGTGGGCCCGGAATGCCAGTGTCCTCACGAGGGGAGTTGGTACCTAGCAAATAACGGCAAAGACTGCATCAAAGACACAGGGAAGCGCTGTAAGCCTGAACAGTTCACCTGTCTCAACGGTAACTGCATTTCAGCTCGCTGGAAATGCGACGGCTTCAACGACTGCAATGATAACTCCGATGAGCTGGAGAGAGTGTGTGGTGAGACAGAAAACTTTGTTTTTATGCCTCTACTGTATAAAATGATTACTTGATTATGTAAAAAGCTATAATCTCTTATTTTGCTTCCTAGCTTTCCACACTTGCTCTCCAATGGACTTCACCTGCGACAACGGTCGCTGCGTCCCGATGACCTACGTCTGCGACTACACCGACGACTGCGGTGACAACAGCGACGAGCGGGGCTGCGCCTTCCCCACCTGCAACCCGACGACGGACTTCACCTGCGCCAACGGACGCTGCATCAACTCGGCCTACGTCTGCGACGGCCGCAACGACTGTCGAGACAACATTACGTCTGATGAAATCAACTGCCGTGAGTAACGACAGGGCGAGAGGTTGATTCATGGAGCAATGAGTTTAGATCTACATGGAGGGGCGACGCAGTTTTAAAACGTCTGAATTCAATTTAAATCGTTTTTCATCCATTTATTTATCACTTAGCTCATAGTTTCTCCTTTTATGCACCAGTCTTTCCATCTATCTATCTTCCATTGTCATTTCTGCAAATTTTATTATTGAATTTTTATTGGGAAAATGTGCAGAAAATTTACTGCTTACAGAAAAACTCCAGATTATCTGGCGTTTCTGAGCAACTAAGCTAAAGTATTAAAAGTCAGGATAGAATACGAACAGAATCCACCTCACTGTTTCTTCTGTTTTCTAACCAAAATATTAAATCTCCTACTTTCAAATCACAATTCAAAATGCATCTGTTCACGTTGGCCTATTCTTTGTCATTTTTCTCATTTAATTTCTACTGAAATGAAATAGAAAGAAAAAAATGCGGTGGTCAGATTAATATATTGTGCATTCCAGTACAAGTCATATCTATGAGGTACTGAAGCTCTGATCTTCCTCCTCTTCCAGCTGACCGTGTGTGTCCAGCTGGCCAGATCAAGTGCGAACGCAACAATATCTGCATCTTCCCTGAAAACCTGTGTGACGGCTACAACAACTGTGGTGACAACAGCGACGAGAATCCCCTATTCTGTGGTAAAATACCAAAAGAAACTTTCTTTAAACAGACTCAGTCACTTTATTCTATTTATTCTGAATTTGTTTTTTATGCATCACACCTGCAGCCGGCCGTACTTGCGCTGCCAATCAGTTCAGTTGTGATGCAGGAAAGTGCATTCCTCAGTCATGGGTCTGCGACTCCATCACTGACTGCACCGATAAGACAGATGAGCCTCCTTCTTGTGGTAAACCTTCTCTATTTAAGCTTAAAATATATCTTTTAAGAATCGTTTTTGTGCATAAATAAAAGCTTCTTGTCTTAATTTGATGTTTTGAGTCACATTGAAATGTAATTTAAATGCATTTCTCTGTTTTTGTGCAGAGGACATAGCCAGAACATGCGCTGCTGGCGAGTTCACATGCAGCAACGGGAACTGCATCCCTCAGTCCGTGGTTTGTGACGGCAACAATGACTGCTGGGACAACAGCGACGAGGCTCCAGAACTGCAGTGTGGTGAGGCAGCAGTTTTACTTGGAAAAGTATTCATAACACTTTTGATTCTTAAAGTTCTGTTACGTTACAATCTCTGATTTTGAAGTATTTTATTGGAACTTGATCTGACAAACCGACCGAAGAGTAAATATGAGCTGGAAAGAAAGGAATCCATGGTTTTCAAAAATATTCACCAAATAAAGATTTAAAATGGATGTAAGCTTGTTACTTATTAGGTGACTTCTAAAAGTGTTTTCATTTTGGGGTTGCAAAATGCAACCTCATACTTGAGGCCCCTTTTCAATTTCAATAGTTTAAACCCCAAATATACTTTAATAAACTGTTTTAGTTTTAACATCTCCAGTCTTCCTTATTTCCACTCTTAGGCGTACAGCCAATCAGCATAAAGGAAAACAAATGCTGCTCCTTGATTGGCTGCTTTGCAAATGCAAGCCAATAATCAAGTAGCTGCAATTTCACATATTTTTGATGTGGTCTATGAACAAAAATTTGCAAATAGATGAATTTTTATAAATATAATTCCGCGAATACTTAACCAACCAAGAGAGAATAATTTTAGTTTACACTTTTGCGCTACTTTGTATTAATCTATTGCGCTTAATGGAGTGAGTGCCTCCATTCCTAAGGACCCAATGTCCTATTCGAAGTTTCTGCTCCAGCACAGCTGAATTACATTCATAGTATGTAAAAATGTTTTGCATTGGCCTCATACTGAACCACTTATTTAATTCAGGTCCTCATCTGATCTTAAAGACCTGAGATCTGAGATAAAATCCCAATAAAATACATCAAACTTGGTGATTCAGCCACAACAAAATATGAAAGACTTTATGAATACTTTTCTCATTCTTTGTTTTAGGCTATGACGTGTCCAGACAGATCCTGAAACACACATTTTACCGTATTACCTTTGCTTTGTCCTGTAGGTGAGCGTACCTGCAGTTCCAACCAGTTCACCTGTCCCACCTGGTACCCGGGTCATCCTCGCTGCGTGCCGCTGAACGCCGTGTGCGACGGTGAGAAAGACTGCGCGAACGCAGCCGACGAGCTGCAGAACTGTCCCACCCGGAACTGCCACATGAACGAGTTTGCCTGTGCCAACGGGCTCTGCATCCTCATCCCATACCAGTGCGTGAGAAACATTCGCAAAAGCGGAACGGCAGGACGTTTATTTAGCTCAGCCTAACCCTCACTTTCTACCTCTCCCAGCTGCGACCGCGTGAACGACTGCGGAGACGGCAGCGACGAGTTGAACTGTAAGTACGACACCTGCAGCAGCAGCCAGTTCACCTGCGGGAACGGAGCCTGCATCCCCGCCTCCTACACCTGCGACGGGGATAACGACTGCCTGGACGGTTCAGACGAGGCCGACAGCCTGTGCGTCACGGCGCAGCCGACCTGCTCGCCCCAGCAGTACATGTGCAGCTCAGGAGAGTGCATTGACCTCCACAAGGTGTGCAACGGGCAGAAGGACTGCCAGGACAACAGCGACGAAAAAGGCTGCGGTGAGAGAAATGAGCTTTACTGTGTTTGACTGGTTACAGTTAAGACAGATTAAAGGTGTCACCTAAACAGGATGTGTTTTAAGGCAGATTAACCCAGATGAGATCCTGAGAGCATGATGGGCCGTTCCTTTGTTTTACTTGTAAAATAGTTGTCTCAGTTCAATCCAGTTTAATTAAATTTTACCCTGCAAAAACTCAAAATCTTACCAAGTATTTTTGGTCTAGTTTCTTAGTATACTTGAAATAAGAGAAAACTGATTTCTCAGCAAGATGCAGGAGCTTGGTTTAGGTCAATAATTTCTGAACATTGATGGAAAAGTACATGTTACACTGGCAGATTATTTCATTAAAAACACGGAGAAACTTTGTTGTTATAAGTGAAAGTGAACTTAAAACAAGCTCCTTTATCCTGCTGAAAAGTAATTTTAAGTTAGTTTTGTCTTATTTCAAGCGTACTAAGATATTTGTACAAGAAACTAGACAAAACTACTTGTTTTTGCAGTGTTTTTATATATAGACAATCCAAAACAAACCTCATCTTGAGTCACATCATTTCAATTCAGTCCTAATCCTAGTTGGTAAACAGTCCATTAAGCTACAGTTATTATTCTAAGGAAATCCAGCAGATTGACAATTGGATCAAGTTGTTGACTTGCAGATTTCACTCACATTCATTTTGTGCTGTTTGTCCACCAGGTGGCGCTTTTTCCCCCTTCAAAGCATGCATCAAAACTTTGTTCCAACTTTTAGCAAGTGTGCCTTGCCTCAGTAATGCTAACTGTGGATCACTGTTCATTTTAGATCATGGCGTGTGTTTTTCAAAAATCTACATATGTATAATGTATTTTATGGAGATTTATTTATTAATTTATCAACAAAAACATAGAGAAGTATTGAAGAGGATTAGGGCAACTGAAAAAAATTACTTTTCTCAGAAGATTTAAGTCAAAATTGTTAGAAGAAAAGTCAAAATCTGCTACACTGGCCTGTTTAAACTAAAAAAATGTAAATGCATTATATTTTTTCCCAACTCTATTTTGAGCTATTTCTGCTTTCTTAAATCTTCTCAGTGTATAACTAATCTTTTTTTTTTCCTTCTGCTCAGGAGTCAATGAGTGTCTGAACACACAGGTCCATCAGTGCGCTCAGCTCTGCACAGACACCCTCACCAGCTATTACTGCTCCTGCAACCCGGGCTACCGCCTCATGTCCGATGGCAAAGCCTGCGAGGACGTCAACGAGTGCACCACCACGCCCGCCGTGTGCAGCCAGATCTGCGAGAACAGCGTCGGCTCCTTCCACTGTAAATGCGCTCCTGGGTACATCCGCGAACCGGACGGACGCACCTGTCGCCAGAACAGCGGCATCCCCTCGTACCTGTTGTACACCAATCGCTACTACATCCGTTATTTATACGTAGACGGGACGAAGTCTGGCATAGCGGTGCAGGACCTGTCCAATGCGGTCGCTATAGACTATGATGACTATGAGAAATGGCTGTATTGGCTGGATGTGGGTGCTGGAAAGATTGAGAGGATGCGTTTTGACGGCACCGGCAGAGAGACACTAGTGGCTCATAACATCGGAGGAGCTGAAGGCCTGGTAGTAGACTGGGTGGCAAGGTGAGTAGACAGAGAGCAACGTAAAGTTTTGAGCTTATACATTATAATCAAATGTTTGCAGTTAAAGTAAGATTGTTTTGCATCTTGCAGGAAGCTGTACTGGGTGGATAGTTATTATAGCTCGGTTCATGTGATGGAGCTGGACGGGCGCTTCCAGAAGAAGCTGGTGACCGGAGAGTTTAAAAACGGAAATGAGACGTATTTCATCGGCCGACCGCGCGCCGTGGCCATCAACCCCAAATATGGGTACACACACACACACACACACACACACAATGAAGCACAAGCTTTAAAGTTGTTGAATAACTAAAAAAAAAAGTTCTGTGAGAATTTTTGTATGCATGCATTATGTATTATGCATCATTATCTGACTTTTCCTCGCCCTCCTCTTTCTTCCCTGAATGTCTCTTCTTCTCAGATGGCTGTACTGGACAGACTGGGGCGACAAAGCGTACATCGGCAGAGTCGGCATGGATGGCAGGAACATCAGCGCCATTATCACGACCAAACTGGAGTGGCCCAACGCTCTGACCATCGACTACACCACCAACAAAATCTTTTTTGCTGACTCGCATCTTAACTTTTTGGAGTGAGTTACTAAAAAATTACAGTGCATTCACAAGTCGTGAAAAGGTGTTTTCCCTTCGCACATACAAATTTCCTCTCATTTTTTGTAAATATTTTAGCTATGCAGACATGGACGGCCAGAACCGACACCGGGCCATTGCTGGGACTCTTCCTCACGTCTTTGCTGCTTCCCTGTTTGAAGACTGGATCTACTGGACAGACTGGAACACTCACACCTTAGAGAGAGCGCATAAATATACCGGCGAGCAGCGCGTCATCATGGGGAACAACACCCATCGGCCCTATGACATCCGAGTCCACCACCCCTATAGGCAGCCTAGAAGTAAATCAATATAATCTACTTTGAACTGAGTGTTTGAACAGACCACAACAGTGATTTTTTTTTTTTTTTTGATAATTTTATTCGCCAGTTGAGAACCCCTGCTCCTCACATCACCTGACCTGCAGCCATCTGTGCCTGATCGCGCCTGGAGGCCAGCAAGCTTCCTGCGAGTGTCCGGACCACTTCATCGGCATCGCGGTGGGATTCCAGATCCTGTGTGTGGCAGACTGCTCCAGCACCCAGTTCCGCTGTGGAGACAACGAGAAGTTAGTCTGACGGAAGATGATGCTTTGTATCTGTTATCTTTGTTCATCAAATCAAAGACGTTTCACTAAACTTTAGAAATGAAATCTAATAAAATTATAATAATTAGCATATTTTGAGAGAGGCACAAGGGTCACAATTTGAATTTGAATTTATTTAATAAGTCCAAATTAATCTATAAACAGATTTAGCCATGAGGGCTAATTTTCATCTGATTTAATACAAAGATAAGTTTGGGGGGAAAATAGAAAATCAAATAAGTGCATAAATTAATTAGATATGTTTTCACAGTTTATAAAATACAAAATAAAATATTTACATTTTAAAATTATTCATTACAGTTTACTGATTTTAAACATGTTTATGTTGCAACAGATTCGTTTATTTTATCCCAATTTTACAAAATCAGTGACCAGGGCTTTGTGATTAGTTTATTAGTGATTAGTTTGTTAGAATAAATTATTTACAGTAGTTACAAAGGTTTTTAACTTGAATTGGATGACTGACATTAAGTCAGTCATGTCACTGACATATTACAATATTTGCTCATGATCAAATAAAAAGGGAAAATTAAAAACATTTCTGTTAATTCATATAAATTCAAAAAAGGAAATTTGAAGGGAAAATTACAATAATTATAAAGGTTTATCTATTATCTATCTATCTATTGTGTGTTTTTCTAGATGTGTGCCTATATGGTGGAAGTGCGACGGCCAATCGGATTGCGGCGATGGTTCAGACGAACCTCAGACGTGTCCACCTCGGTACTGCCCCATCGGCCAGTTCCAGTGTTGGGACGGGAACTGCACCTTCCCCGGTTTCCTCTGCGACGGACACCCAGACTGTCCCGACAGCTCAGATGAGGACGCTGCCCTCTGCAGTATGGGAGTTTCATAAACCTGAAAACATTAAACATATCAGTTAATCAAATCTGGTCAGTTTCTCAGTGGAAGTGGGTTCATGTCGGGTTTTGTGTTCTCGTAGGCGATCATCGATGCGAGGTTAACCAGTTCCAGTGTAAAAACAAGAAGTGCATCCCTGTGTCCTGGCACTGCGACGGCGTCAACGACTGCACTGACGGCAGCGATGAGGACGCAGAGACTTGTGCTCAGAAGACCTGCCGACCTGGAGAGTTCAAGTGCGCCAACGGCCGCTGCCTACCTTCGAGCTACGTGTGTGACGCCCAGGACGACTGCGGAGACGGATCAGACGAGCCGTTTGAAACCTGCAGTAAGTATCAGAACGGATCCGGTGGAGGTCTGGTGTTACAGTTTCAGATCTCACCTCTCGTTTATCTTTCTGCCTCTTCTCAGTGGGTCCAGAATACAAGTGCGATGAAGACACAGAGTTTTCCTGCAAGACAAACTACCGCTGCGTTCCTCAGTGGGCCCGCTGCGACGGCACAAACGACTGCCTGGACAACAGCGACGAGGAAGGCTGCGGTCAGTTCCACGTCTGATCTTCTTGTCCTTCAATGTTCTTTTGTTACTTTTGAAGAGTTTTCTACCTGATTGCAAACAATGAACCAAGAGTTTATTAACTTTGATACCAAACTGCAGTCATTGTACACTGACCATGTGTTGAATCGCCCAAACAGAGGAGTTGACCTGTGACCCTCTGGGAGATTTCCGCTGTGACAACCACCGCTGTGTTCCCATACGATGGAAGTGTGACGGCGCCAACGACTGCGGCGATGGATCGGATGAGAGAAACTGCGGTAAGTCTTCGATTATTTATGCTTTAACTCAGTTGTTGTTGAAGCTTCTGCAAAATATTACATCCATGTTTTTATTGCTTTATAGATCTTTATAGATTTTTGCTATTTTTCTCCCTTCCTTTTAAGTTTCATATCAGATGAATCAGCTGCTTTCAGGCTGTAGATAAATGTTTTTTGTTTTTTTTCCAGAGCCAAGGTCTTGCACTGAAAGCGAGTTTCGATGCGACAACGCTCAATGCATCCCTGGAACCTGGCGGTGCGACCACGACAACGACTGCGGAGACAACTCGGATGAACGAGACTGCGGTGAGTATGCAGTGCATTTAAGACCCACATTGCTTTTGGTTTGCAGCTCTACATTTATCAGGGTTCCTGCACAGAAGTGAAAAGTGTTAAGTTTGCTTTTGATACTTTCTAGGTCTGAACTCACTGAGCACTGAAAATACTTCTTTCCAGACTTTATTCTAGAAGTAAAAAAATTTAATTTTTATTTATATTTATATAACCTGCATTGTTTATATATGTGTCTAGAATTTTCCATTTTCTATTTGTTTCAGTTTCTGACTTATATTTTGCTGTTTGTTTTAAATTTCTTCCACATCAGTCACCAGTTATACTGCTACTTTTTAAATTTGTACAAAAAAACATAATCTAGTCCATATTTTGCAAATCCAATAATAATAATAATAATAATAATCCTTTTTTAATTTCAAGGACAGTTTCAGTCTGACGCCATGATTTGTCAGACTGAAACTGTTTTTCAGTCTGATTTTCAGGGAAAATCAGATCTCCCTAAAGTAATAACAGTAATAATAAAAAAATTATTTGACTGGAAAATAAATCAGGAATGATTATGATAAATCAGAGGATGATTTGTGCTTTTCTCTCCTTCAGAGCTGCTGACGTGTCGCCCGGGTTTCTTCCAGTGCGACTCGGGTCACTGCGTCCCCGCCGCGCTGCAGTGTGACGGCCGGGCCGACTGTCAGGATTTATCTGACGAGACCAGCTGTCGTAAGTAAACACGAAAACTAACAAAACCTTTACAGGTATTTTTTACAAAAATAGAAACATTATCCCAGATTATTGGCTTCCAAAATGATCACATAACACAATGGTTTGCAACTTTATAATTAAAATAAACATGCATCCTTTCCAAATGACTGAAAACTTAATTTTCACTGAGATGTAAAATTAAGCTCCTTTTTTATTCAAACTTGAAATTTGCAGACTGGAAAATCTGTAAAAGCCGTAAATGTTTGAAAGATTAGTTCATTTCTTCTCATGTTTTACTTCAGTTTTGTAACTAATGCTTAAACACAAGTTTTAAAAAGTGTTTCTTCACTTACATGCAACAAAAATGTATTGAAGTGATGCACTGGACTTTATTCATCTTGTTCAACTTCATTTTGAGAAATGTTTTCGTGTCGTTAGAAATAGTTCGGTTTATGCCTCAGTAATTTTTTTTGCAGCGATGTGATTCTCTTATTCTTCCGACTTTTCCAGCAACTCGTTACCCAGGAGGCCGTTGGTGTCCTCCCAACCAGTTCCAGTGCGCTAACCGGCTGTGTGTGAGTCCGACCTGGGTGTGTGACGGCGTCGACGACTGTGGGGATCGCTCCGACGAAGTGCTCAGTCTTTGCTGTGAGAAAAATTTACATTTCTATGCTTATAATATTCTGTTTTATTTTATCTTTTTTGTTTTAAACTTAATTGTCCGTATTACATTTTAAGGTCAAATGGCGTCGTAGTTTATAGCCTGAAAACCAAAAGCGTCCAAAATTAGCAACATTAAATAAATCTCAGGCAGCTCTTTTGTTCTTTTTAAAGCAGCTTCGTAATTTTAAAATATAAACGTTTCTGATGAGAATATCTTGATGTACATATGTGAGTTCGTATCGTCAACACAAAAAAGCTCAAAATAAGAAGCTGTTTTTGAGCTAAGCTAAATTAACAATAAATCCTAAATCAGTAGTTTGACTTCCCTCAGAACCACAGTATGTGACATGTTGCGGTAAGAAAACTAGCTATAGATTTTCAGTGTCACAGTTTGAGTTGGGACTTTAAAACAACATTTTTAAGATCTACATTTCTGTGAAACCATCACAAGTTAAACTGATTTCATGCAGAGCAATAACTACTTTATGGTGGCTAATATAAAGTCTTCAGGTGAGACAGTTGTTGAGAGAAATTGGAGTTTCTCAGGGTGGTCTAAAAGCTGAAATAAAAGCTAAATGCTGCCAGAACTGAGTGTTTTTTAGGATGCAATATTGATAGAATATCTTTTAAATTCATATCTAGGTAGCTGGTTTGTTAGGTCTCAAACCGTCCTACTCACTGAACAAGTTGTCACTAAAATTTTTACCCTAATCAATTCACATTAAGGCATTTTTTCTACCTGTTCATCCTTTTTTTTAACATACATCTGAACTTCAAACATGGAAATTAATATATTTATTATGAGCTACAAGCCTTGAAGCACCTAAAAAGAAAACTTAATAATTTTTTTTAATTTTTAAAATCATATTTGTTTTTAATCAGTGAACGTCACCTGTGAGATGCCGTCCAGGTTCCGCTGTGCCAACGGCTACTGCATCTATGCAGGCCTGCTGTGCAACATGAAGGATGACTGCGGAGACGGCAGCGATGAAGACGAAGACCTCTGTATGATTCACACACACATTTTATCTGCATTTATAAACCACAACACCACATCCAAAGCAAACTTAGAAACATGTGGACAAATCCACATCTGCAAGCTACAAATCAGGCTAAGTGCAGAACTGCTGTTGTGCATTTGTTTTGTCTTTTAAATGTAGCCATAACCAGATTCATGATAAGTTTCTGAGATTGCCAGGCATTAGTCTAAACCCCTCTAATGCGCCGACCTTTGCTGAACTGAGGTCAGTGAAACGGGAAATCCCGATGTAAAGCCATTGACCCCAGAGGTCACAACGCCTCCAGCTTCCAGATGACAAGAAAGTAGTTCACTTCATGAAAATGTTGCACAATCGGCTTAAACATCCATCAAATTATTCTTAGAGAAGATTATATTGTTAGGGGCAGGGTAGAGATTCCCACTGGCTTGTTCATGGAAAACAAATTGTTTGTTGGTCATATCATGTTACAGCAGGCAGCCATTGTTTCTTAGTGTTTGATATCATGGTGTGTTTGGAAAAAAGTATGACCTTTAGGTCCCTTTAATGAATAATTGTGCGTCTTTGACAGGCCGTGAGCCCACCCTGGCCCCCTGCACCCTGGAACAGTTTAAATGTACCAACGGACACTGTGTGGCCCTGCCTTACGTCTGTGACCACAACGACAACTGTGGGGACCGGACAGATGAAATGGGCTGCAGTGAGTAACACCAACACTTAACATTATGGAAAACATATTTGAGTTATTCTACGTCTATTGTTAAGAAAAATGAGACAAAAATTGGACATTTTTTCACCAAAAATTTCAGATTAAACATATTTGGGGTTTAATTCCAACTACAGAGATATATTAGACTTACTGGCTGCCATTTTTCATCAGTATTAAGGAATTATTTACCTAAAACAAGCTCACATGTCTTGCTGAGAAGTTACTTATAAGTTAATTTTCTCATATTTCAAGAGTCTAGAAACTAGACAAGAATACTTGATAATATTCTGTGTTTTTGCAGTTAAAGTATTTGATCTATGCAAAAATTACATTAAAATGTTGCAGTTTTGAACTGTAACATTCTGTTTAACTCACTTTAGTTGTCAGCTTTGCTAATCTTGAGTTAAGAGGTTAAAGCAAGTCAGATTATTTTCCTAACTGATGTATCAATCTTAAAAAAGGGTCTTGAAATGTTTTGAAGTGTTTTCATGAAATAGCTGCAAACCTTTGAAGTTAGGTAGTAGGTAATAAAAAAATCTGATTTTCTGATTAACTGTTTTGATATTTTCATAAAGATCAAAATTCTTCTTGTTCTTTTTCTATTTTCTTCTTGTGTTCTTTAACAATGTTTTGTTTGTTTTTCTCCACACACTCTGAATCCAGATTTTGGCCAAGATCGGAACTGCGATGAGAGTCTCTGCCAACACATTTGCACCAACCTGAACGGTACCGGCTTTATCTGCTCCTGCAGGACTGGATATAAGGTGGACCCCGACAACACCTACAACTGCCTCGGTACACACATTCCCAACCCAAACAGGTCCAAACCCACTTGTTCTCCCTCTCAGAACCTGACAGTTTTCTCTCTCTGACAGACATCGATGAGTGTAAAGAGTATGGTACCTGTCCTCAGGTGTGTAAGAACACCAAAGGAAGCTACGACTGCGAGTGTTCATCTGGCTACAGGAAAGTGGGTGATGGAAAGATGTGTGAGGCTGAAGGTGAGAGCAATCTTTTATGGGCCTGAAGCAACTTAAGGGATGATGAAAAATCGAGGGACCTTTCACCGTGGTAAATATGTGCTACAACATGTAACGTGTGCTTCTCCCTCAGGCGCCGCTCCTCTGCTGCTGCTGCCGGAGAGCGTTCGGATCCGGAGGTTCAACCTGCAGGCGGAAACTTACCACGACTTCCTCCAAGAGGAGGAGCGCATCATGGCTCTGGACTATGACTGGGACCACAACAACACTGGATTCAGTAAGACGCTTGGATCAGTCATTGCTTTAAAGGGAACATTTTGTGCAAAATTCACATTTTGCATGTTATTATACTTCCATTTAGGTCTCAACTGCTTCTAAGACATCCTAAGCATGTTAAAAAACTACTCAGGCATTTTTTTTGCAATAAGTTAGTGTTTTTTTGTTTCTGGAAATTGAGCCGTTTCAAAAATTGTTGAGCCACAATTAGCAGACACTATGCTGTTACCTAGCAACCCCAGCCTACGCTTGCCCCTCTACAAACCCAAGCACAGCTCCAGCACATTTGATCAGCTTGTTTCACCACTGTTTGTACAATGGCTGCTGGAAAACACAAGTGTTTTATTGTTGACTTACCGTTCCAAAGCCACTTGCTGCATTCTTGTTAGTTGTGCAGGTGGCCCCACTTCTGATTTTCAAAGATGTACGGTTATGTAATTTTGCATCTGTTTGCAGCCATTTTCAGGTGCAAGTGTAAACTTTGATTTGTGGCCAGCTGCAGCTTATATGGATTAGGATTTAAAGTGACAAGAGGCCTTAAAACAACTCATTCTGAAAGAAGTTGAAAATATCACCTTTGTCTCACTATCTAAGAATGATTTTGTGCAAAAAATGTAATGAACTTGTTTTAAATACATCGTAGACCTATCCTAACTTATTCAAGGAAGCATAGTAAGTCACATTTATGCAGTAAGTTTTACATTTTGTTTATTATCCTTTTAGGCATGGTGTACTTCACCGTTGCTGGTAAGGACGCTGAGCCCGGTGCCATTAAGAGAGCGTATATAACTTCAGTGGACGATGGCAGTAACAACATCGCTGCTGCTGTTGACCTCGGTATCAAATACATCACAACACCAGATGGCATCGCTGTGGACTGGGTGGGCAGGTGAGGTACTTGATTGCTGTATAAGCTTGATGTTAGAATGCCCACTAATGAGAAGTTTGTATTTTTTCTTCCTAGAAACCTTTACTGGGCAGATTCCAGGCTGAAAAGACTGGAAGTGGCCATGTTGGATGGACGCTACAGGAAGCATCTTGTGAAGACTGATTTGGGGTATCCATCTGCCGTGGCGGTCAACCCTCGGCTCGGGTAAGGCAGAAAAAGATTCGTTCTGGCTGACAGAAATAAAACACACCTGTAAAAATTACTTTTCTAACTCCTGCTGTAGAATGCTGTACTGGGCAGACAGAGGAGACGTGGCTAAGATCGAGTGTTCGTGGTTGGACGGGCAGGAGAGGAAAGTTCTAGTAGCCGACGGCCTGGGTTGGCCCACCGGCCTGGCCATCGACTTCACCAACGGAGACAGAATTTACTGGTCGGACTCCAAGGAAAGCCACATCGAGTCTATTCTGCCTTCAGGAGAGCAACGCAGAACAGCAGTTTATATAGGTGAGACACAGGAAGTGGGTCTTAAAAGGCTCACATTGTACAATAAATATGACCCAGTAATTAAAGGTAATACATAATGGCTTTCTTCTTGCTGCTTCTCCCTGAAAGTGTGTTGAACTAATAGACTAGAAATAAACACTGCAAAAACACTAAATCCTACCAAGTATTTTTGAAGTAGTTTCTAGTTCAAATATCTTGAAATAAGACCAAACCAGTTTTAAGTTAGTGATTCCTTAATATTGATTAAAAGTACTAGTCCCACTGACACATTATTTGAATAATCTGCCAGTAGAATTAGCACTTTTTTTTATCAATCCTAAGGAATTATTAACATAAAACAAGCTCCTATATTTTGCTGAAATGTTACTTAAGGCCATGTGGCTGTTTGATTCTCTCTTTTCCCTGAAATCTACTGTCACATGTTGGACTCTATTAAGTAATTAGTCGACAGTTGGGTGTATTTTATTTAGAGGTGGACCAGGGTAAACACCAATGGATGCCACACGCTTTAGATTGGTACTTGTAGAAAAGATTGACAACCAAAAGGATTGTTTTTTCCTCTCCCAGCATAACTGTGCACTATTTCATGTTGGTTTCTCAAATAAAGACATTAAAGTTTGATTGTCCAGTGGGGTTATGTGGAAAATGTCAAGTATGCATTTACACGCCTGAAGCTTATAAAAAATCAAACTTTCTGTCTTTTATTTGATGTGTAGATGCGAGAAACCCCTTCAGCGTGTGCGTGTTTGAGGACCACGTTTACTGGAGCACTCAGGAGAAAGGCGAGGTTTTCCGGCAGAACAAGTTTGGCCAAGGAGACAAAGTGAAAGTGTTGACTGCTGGACCCTGGCTGACTCAGATCTCTGTGTACCAGCAGCAGAGATACAACTCCATGGCCAGTAAGACCAACGCTCACATCACATGTTCAAGAACATTATGAAGAGAATGTCATAGTATGTCCTTTATTTTCCACTCTTTCCATTTCATTCCACCTTTTTTTTTCCATTTTGCATTTTTGCACATGCAGTAAAGAATCCATGCAAAGGAATCTGCAGCCATCTGTGCCTGCTCCGGCCGGGAGGCTACACCTGCGCCTGTCCTGAGGGCACCAACTTCGTCGCCGGCAGCAACACTGAATGCGACGCCGGTAAGAAACAAAACCTTTTAGCTTCACTTGTGTTGTGAGAGCAGAAGGAGATGAATTTGTGCTGTTACGACTGGCTCAAGGTCATAACAAAAACGGGAGACCATGCAGGGGTTAAAGTGTAGAAAAATGAATATTTATTAACAAAAACAACAATGGATTGTGGATATCAGTATCAGTGGTGTAATGCAAATGCTTGGATGTGTTGTATGAGTGCATATGGAAGTGTTGAAGTGCCAAAACAAAGACAAACTCAAAAGTGCAAAAAGGAGGGGAGCTGAGCCCTGGCAACAAAACACCACAAGCGTCAAGCAGCAGAATGGACGCTGAAGGCCAAACCAAAGACAGAGACAGCCAGGTTCAAGTACTCTATGCTCCAAATTAGCAAATCAGCAGCACTTGTAAAGGGGAGGAGCACAAAGACAAGACACCTGCAGCCCAGCCTACAAGGCCCAGGGCCGTAACAGTGCAGATACAGAGAAAACTCACTCAGTGTTTCTGATTACTCAGGTTTTGATCCACCGCCCACCATGCCTCCACCATGCCAGTGTCAAAATGGAGGCACATGCTACTTTGACGACAACAAGGCTCTCTGCATGTAAGAGTTTGGGTTCTGTTTCTGCATTAAACTGTGTTAGAAATGAAGAAATTATTGCAATGCCATGATCACACACAGTAAAAAAGATGAAAAATCCAATCTTCACTGGGGAAATTATTAATTTAATTCATTATGAAACATTGATCAGATTGTTTAGGAACTTTTTATTTCTAACAAATGACTTCCTGTTTCATGGGTTCTTTGTATGATGTGACAGAGATACACAGACAGAGGCTGCAGGGAAATGGCTTCTTTCTTAAGTGAAGTCAGATAGATGATTGAAATGTAAAACGAACTGGAATAGCATCTATGTTTATCGTAAAAATCTCCAAATCTAAGTGCTGAGATTATGAATGCCATTTAGTTGAATATTTGTTCAGGATATAAACAATGTGTCTTTAATGTTTGCTTTTACTCCACAGATGTCCTTCTGGGTGGAAGGACGACTACTGCCAGACCAGCGTGCACAACGTGGTTGCATCCTCAGGTATGTTTTTATTTCCGTAGAAATAACAGCTGAAGATAAAAATAACCTTAATATTGATATCAAAAAGTCTCATCCTCTTCCTTTTGCGTTTCCCTGACAGTTGGAATAGCCATCGGGGTGACGGTGCTGATTGTGGCCCTGCTGGTGGCTCTGGTTTACTGCTGCAGGAAGAAGCCCAACATCATGGGGAGGCTGCAGGGCAGCTTGCCCAGTATGCCCAGTATGCCCACTTTCTCAGGTCTAAGGTAAGCTGTTGCTGTCAAATATTCAATCCTAACAGAAAGATGAACATGGGACAAATATTACAACATATTTTGGAGGATAAACATGATTTATATTCCACTTTTTTAAAAGGCAGTTTCTATATTTTTATTGCATTTGACTGTGTCAGCATTTTGACACGTTCTGTTTTTGTTGACGATTTTTAGGAACGGATTCACCCAAAATGAACCAAAAACAGAAGAGAATGAATCGAGGCAGAATGGAGACACAGTCAGTCATAGTTATCTTTATTACCTGTCACCTTCTTCTTGTGTTATTATGATTTTTCAGCACCGTTTTAACCTTCAGACCTGGCTGGTAAACGGTGTAAATAAATAAACGGCTGTATTTTGGGCTCAGGTTCCCTCCATCTCGGTGTTGATGGTTGACGCGGAGGGGAAGAGCTTTGAGAACCCGGCGTACGAAGCTGAAGGGCAGCCTGGCTCCACCCGCAGGGCGACGCCCACATCCACTCCTGTTCGGACACAAAAGGTCCTTAAAAACACACACACAGCTGTTCGCCTCCACGTTGGATTCATTCCACTCACTTCTTGTCCTTCTAGATATGTTGTTAAATGTTTTCTGTCTGATGCCATTTTCTCATGTTTTTTTATGGAAATATGTTTTAAAGACATTTATAATTTATGATAAAAACATTGTAAACAAATGCAGCATAAATGTTGATGAGCCTAATTTATTCTTCCTCAGGAGAACATTGTTAACCCCCTGTATGGGGAGGGAGGTCACCTCACAACAAGTTCAGCTCCATCTGCCATTTCTAAGGTCAGGTTATTAACCAATTGAAACAATAAATTAGTTTTATATAACTATATATCTACATCTAGCTATCTATCTCTATCCGTCTCTATTTATTCGTGTTTCTGAGCTCAGCATCAGGGATTAAATCTTCCCGCCTGTGTTCTTTCTCAGGCGGCTGCCGGTGAATTTGAAGAGGATGTGGATGTTGCATCGAGTTCCCGGGTAGCCATGGAGGTATGCATCTAAGTTTAGGACAAAAGGTTTGCAGTCCGATGACGGTCTCTGTAAAACCTTTGTCTAATCGAAACATAATTCCTGTTTTCAACAGCAAATCAAAGCCACTCAGGATGAAGGTTCAGGCTCTGTCGTGAATCCCATCTACGAGGTGAGCGAAAACCCGCGATGCAGAACATGTAGCCATGAAGCCTCATGTTTTATTTTAAGTAAATATTTACCTAATACAGCAATGCCATGTGATAGAGATGTGTAGAAAGCCTTATACTTCTTGTGTTCTCAAACTGTTATCAAATTAGGATTCCAAAACTACAATAGCACCAAAAAAAGTTTTTTGTTTTTTTTGTCCTACTATCACAAATGTAAACAAGAAATGATTACTCAACACTCAACCAGCTTTGGTCTGCCAAGACTAAGAGTTAACTTTCCCCACAACAAACACTCCAGGTGGGACTGACATCAAAAAATAAATTAAAAAACAAAGTACCTCATTCTCTCTGTTAAGTACAGTGGGAGATCTGTGATGCTGTGGGCCTGTTGCTCTTCTAAATGGCCTAATATTCTTGTTAGAATGTATAGCATCACAGGAACATCCAAACAACATGAAAAAGTAAAATTTACAAAAAAAATAAAAACAGCAAAAACAAAAAAAGAGGCAAACAGCAGGGCAGATGTTCTTGAAAAACTAGTTTAGTTGTCTTTGTTCTTAAATAGTACAAAGACTTTTTAAATGAATGACTCTTCCTGGAAATCCAAAAAGTGACAAAATCATTGCAGAAATGTTTTTTAGGCTATAAAATCTTAGTTTCAGGATAAAAACCTGGTGTAGAGAGAAGGACTGTCATTATTTTATAAAGTTTTAGCAACAGAAAGATAATCCTGACTTGAACTTGGATGGAAACTAGTTCATTTTGCTCCATTCCTATACAACATTTTGATGTTCTTGCAGGAAAACGAAGACGAGTCTACTTCTGATTCCGACGTTTGAGACGACCGCCGCGCTCCTGGACGGGAGACAAACACACCTGAAATAATAACATGGACTCAACTAAATTTATGTAGAAACCTTGTGGAAGAGAAAGCACAGTGTTCTGTGACACCTTTAGATGTAACTTAACTTCAGTGAAGGTATTTGTATGAAAATCATCTGGAATATGTGATTTGTTATGACTAGAATCCGGCTGGTTTAGTTCAGTGAATATTGTAAATCAAACGTTTGAGACATTCTTGATTAAGAGCTTGTGTCTTTTGTAAATTTTAATTCCATGACGCATCTTTAACTAAACTTTTATCATTAAATTGTCTGTCGTTGGTATTATTCTTTGATCTTTCAGTCTAATCACAAGAAGAGGCTCCCCCCTGCGTTATCCTTTTTGATCACAGATAAAACTCTGATCTCCATCTTCTGCGTCTGACCCACTGAGCGACTGCGAAACGCTTTGTCATCCTCTATTTAATCCAGTGATCGCAGCGCAACCGCAACACTTCTGTGTGCCTTTTCTCACACACTCCAGTGTGTCTGCACACATTAGGGCCGCGCCAGCCAAATGAGCGGAGGCACCACAGACAAGTGAACAAGGCAGATAAGAGAGAGGGGCTGGGAAGGGTGGTGGGAGCCGTGTTTTCGTGCCTCTTGATGATTCACAGTCCACGTTTCCAACCTGCTGGTTCCCCATGAGGCATCACCCAGAGAGCGAGCTGCACTCAGAGAGACGGAGGGAGGGAGGGAGAGACGCACACCAAAGAGGCATGCAGCTCACAGCATGTGTGCACACAGTGCTGCCTTCGGGGACTGTGGGAACATTACCTCATGCATGAATTGTCCAGTTATACCAGAATGGATTTTAGAAAGCCAAGGAATTCCCTTATTTAAAAACTAGAGTTGAAACATGTCAGTTTTCGTCTTACTGACAGAAAAATAAATGATTTTGCACATCCAACTGGATGCAACCTTTCTGCATTCGCTGGTTTTATGGAATGACATTGATGGTTTCTCAATTTATTCAAGAAACAGAAAAACAACCATGCTACGGGCCGCCGGCTCCAAGTCCTACACACCGAAAGCAAATTGTACGTTCACATAATCATTCACATTAACGAATGTATTTATATATTACAACACAGATTATGAAAATAATAAATAATATACCTATAAATAAACTGGATACATTTGGAAAACACCCACCTCTCCCACAGGAGAACCTGACATCGGGGTTCCCAATCTTAAAGTCACACGTTTATAACAATGACTGAGTTTTCAAAGGTGTTACAGTCAGGTAAAAAAACAATCTGAATAACACAACAACTACATTTTGTGTAATTAAAACAAAAAAGAAGTACAACCGGGTTATAAGTGCATCAAAACTAAGAATTCCAACAAATTATGATCTATAAACTAGGGGTGCAATGATTGTGGTTTTCTGGCCGATCGCTGATTACTGATCTTCAAAAAGCCTGACCTGCTGATTCAGATTGTCTGAAATGTTGCGAAATATAGTAAGAAAGTTGCTGAGTTGGCAACAGTGGGGTGACTGTTGTTAAATGCAAACATGCAGACATGACAGTGGCTGATTTTTAGACCTTTGCTGAGGTAGAGAAGATGAATGGATAAGATCGGCTTCACAGGTGAGCATCAGCTGATCACTGACCTCCTAAAAATTAAGGAAATCGGTGCAGATTAATCGATGTGCCCCTACTATGAACACATCCACACTACCATGCAAGTACTTTAATGCATTTGTTGACTTAATTTAAAATCGTACAAATGTTTGGGACATATGTCTGGATACACGGATGCGGATAACCTCTTATTTTGTGTGCATGTGAAGTATTTTTTGCCCTATAATGTTCATAGAAATCCTAAGCGGTTGCTCAACTCTCAGATTGGATTGGAAATTATTAGCAGCCAGAAAAATCCAGATTGGTGCATCCCAGTAAAAATAGATAGTAATATTCACTTTGTCCTTTTTTTGAACATTCAAACTATAATATACTTTAAACAGAGAAGAATATACTGTCCATCCAACCAAAACATCCAGATCCCGTTAACACAAGATCTAAAATAAGTAAAAACACATTTCTTCTGACTTGATAATCATCGATGATTAGGGTGTGATCATTGTAACCAAACCTCTACAAAACAAGTCACATCACATTTTAGTAGGTTCTTTTTGAGCAGATATTGATCAGGATATTGCTTATGTCACATGTAGGGAAGAGATTAACTGTGCACATCTTTTTGTCACCTATAAGGATTTCAGTAAAGATTTATACGGAACAATACATGGAAATGACCACAGATGGATTTCTACTCACTTATTTTTACGAAAACAGTCATTATAAAGAGAACCCGCTGAAAAACCTGTGAGCATGGAATTTACGAGGCGTCCCCGAAGGCAGCAGGAGGAGAGCCGAGACAAGGCGAGAGCGAAGTGGCATCGGGGGGAAGGGGCGGCTCATTTAGATAGACAGGAAGGAGCGGGGAAATAAAACCCAATTTATGTCACTCAGCTGCGGACCAGACAGACAGAACCTGAGAATAAAGAAATAAATAAAAATAAATAAACAAAACAAAGGTTGGTTTGCATTTATAGCGGCCGGGCTGTCGAGTGGAAACAAAGACAGACGGAGAGGACCGCACGCTGAGAGGAGCCTCAACAAGGTAAGGATGCTTTCAATATGCGCTCACTTACCCCTGCACGCTTTTTAGCCTTTATTTATTAGTCTGAGACTGAATGAGCGGTGTACAAATGTACAGCGCAGGAGTCTGAGACTAAACAGCGCTGAAAGAATATGCTTTAAAAAAAAAAAGCTTTGAGAAACTCTTAAATGTTGTAGGTTTGACAGCACATGTATGAAGGGAAAACGTGTGTGACTGACTGGACTGCATGTAAATGAGGGGTGTGGACTACCTGCTCCAGTCCATCTCAGCTGGACTATAAAAAGTAATTTTACGGCTTTATTTGCTCTTTGTAGGCAAATAAAGATATTTGTTGAGGGAATTATAGAAATGAGTGATTTTAATTGGCAGTAAGTGAACACACAGAAGTCCTAAAGGCATTTTTTGGATTCTGTAACTGTGTTGGGAATAATAAAAATAATACAATCTTTATCCTAGTGGAAATATATACTTTATATTTGAAGCACAATATTTTGGTGAGCACATATTTTGCAATCAGTGTAAGTAAACAAATGCACTAATGCAAAGATGAGTACTTTTTTACCTTTTGGTAGTGATAAATTGCACATGGGGTTCCACAAGGCGCCATTCTAGAGTCACTTCCATTCAATATATGTTTGCTCCTCCTATTTCATATTGCAGAGCTGAATAATGTCTCTTAAATCAGAACTAAAAACACTTTTGGTTACTGTAGCCTTTCCTGTAAAGCTCAAATATTTGGTCAGTTCATTTTTATTATATCTTAGCAAGTTAGTTGATTGTTTTAAATTTGTATTTTGTTTGTTTTTATTTTTTTATTTCTTATTTTACTGCTTGTATTTTTATGCAGTTTTCTTTACCTTTTGTTCCTTTATTTTTATTTAAAGTTCTTAGCATACCCTGTTTATGAATGCTGCTACAGGTAAACTTCCCTTGTCTAAAATATTAAAAACATCAGCAACAAATAGCAGAATACAGAAAAAACTAGACTGATAGAGGCCCCACATAGTCATTTATTGGACAAAATCAATATGAATACATAGGAAATAAGAAAAAAATAGCAAAATTGTGCTACAAATAAACAGATAGTTAAAATAGCAGAGTAAAGTACAGCAACAAGTTACCAAATACTGCAGATTAACAAAAAAAAAAAGACTATAAGACTTAAAATGATGCAACAATTGTAAGGGGCAAAAGGACATATAAACCTCTTAAAATATTATCAAATTAGTTAAAAAAAATTATAAACATATTGCATTGGTTTATGATTTGGCCAAAGTTTAATGCTAACAAACCGTAAAATCTCACAAATAAAGCTCTTTATTTGAGAATTATAGCCTTGTATCCGATGACATCGATCTGTGTCGTCTTCTAGCTTTTCACTGGATATTGTTACACTGTATTATTGCCACTTTCCCATCATCCTTGAATCAAACCTCTTCTACATCGACTTCTGTATAAAATTTCTTCTCTGCCATGAAAGATAAAAAGATTTTGCCTGCAGGTTTTTGGAGTGTTTTGTGAGATAGACTCTGAAACCTCGGGGTCCGTCCCTCAGACACAAAGGCAGCAGCTTTTATTCCAGCAGCGAGCGCTCGGGCCGGCCTGATCCTCCATCCGGCTGCTTCTCAAATGGGGGCGTGCTGAAGGTGTTTTCAAGTGATTTTCTTATAAGCTTCTTAAGAGCCGTCTGCCTCCTGACCTCCTCTGCACAAACATTTCAGTTTCTGTCTGGTGTTTTATATAAGTGGTCTCAAAATCTCACATAAGCTTTAGGATATCGAAATAACAATCCAGGTTATTGTTTCATATTTGGGCTTGGTTTCAAATCTTGATTTTGAACTTGTAAGATTACATTTAGTGAGAAATTTACAATAATTTGGAAAGAGAAGCTTGATTTTGCTAGTAATTAGATGAAAATGCATTTATTTTTAGATTATGTGTCAAACAGAAGGTCCGGGTGCCAAATCCGGCCCACCGTAGCTTTTTAAGAGGCCCTTTAGACTCCAAACTTAAGCATAAATAGAACCGTCAAGATAACAGTCGTGTGCTTAAATATTGTTTTATTAATTAAATCAAAGTGGCTCTTTACTTGAAGCATTAGTCAACGCTTCCAGTTTTACTACGGTGTGGAAATTCACACAAAATCAACAAATTGCGTCATTTTTTGTGCTAATTCATAATTGGGAGTTTACTGGAAATTTTCCAAAATATTGGTTTGAAGTGATGCCAACTCCCGCCTGTAGGTGGCAGTATATTTTACTCCTCCACTTCTGCCTCTCTGTACTTATGTCAAGTTCTAGTCTGTGATAGATTTTTTTGTTTGTTTGTTTGTTTGTTTTTTGCGAGTAACAAAAAGTCACATTTAAAGTCATACATAAGTGGAAATATTGCAAAAGTCCTTGGTAATATTTTTAAATTAGCAATTTATTGCAAAACATTACAAAAATAAAATGACATCCTGGAGGGACTGATCGATATGAAAATGAACTTATCAAATGCAGAGACGGTTCTAACTTTTTGTTTATCGGGTTTATCGATACATTTCGGCAGAACCGGCCCTTTAAGAATATTCGTGATATTGATCTCAAAATGAAAACGAGTTTGCGCTCTTGATGGGAATATAATCGGTCAAATGCAAATATGTCAGATGAATTTTGTGGGTGGCATCATAAACGGTGGCTGGGCTTCACACACACACACGCAGTGAAGGCCAGATGGCATCTGCAGCATATTGGCGACCTGGCCTCCCCTTTGTCTTCCTCTCGGGACCCGTTCAGCAGCGAATGAATCTGACAAGCAGGTGGCGTGCACGCATGTTTACGTGCGAGCCGAGAGGAGAGAGACATTTGGTTAAAATATCTGTACGCAATGTTTGGAGATTTGGCCGGTTTCTCGTTTAACAACATGTGTGATCCACATTAACGTAAGCTGATTTACCAAGTATACACTCCGCCTCATGCGGTTCGTAGTTTTTGTCTCTTTAATGATCATTTCTCTGCATCACTACTGACATTTCCTTCTGCTTTAGTTTCACTGAAATCTTCATTCATGCTCTCACTGCGCGCTCCTTCGTCTAAATCCTGGAGGTTGGATAAAAGCACCATATGGTCCATGGAAACCATAAGTAACTCGAGTTAATGAGTGAGAGAAACACCAGAATGATGCTTGAGTTAAGCTGTTGCTGACAGATTGTGATTGGAGAGAGTCGGATTGTCGACTCCCAGGGCCAAACATAGAAAAGTCGAGGAATGTGCTAAGTAGGCAAAAGCCTGATTCTCACGGTGTAATAATGACCCTGAGCATCCAGGTGCTGCTGACACCAAAATCTCAGCCGAAAAAGCAGAATATGATATTTGCTTTCAGTTAAAGAAGGAAATCATTCCAACTGCAACTAAAGTAATGTAATATATTGAATATTCTTTATACTATTGCTGTAAGAACCCTTTTTGCATTACTAGATTTATGACAAAACCCTTAATTTTCTTTAAGTATTTATATTAGAGCCTTTTTGCTTTTCTCTTTATGTGGTGCAAACAAAAATATCAAGCTACTATAAGCTAGTTAGTCAGGTTATGACCAACTGTAATTTTAAAGCGGCATCCTCTCCGTTAAAGGTGCTGGGAGACATTTATCGTTCTCTTAACCAAGGAACCATGTGAGCCTGCAAGGTCAGACCTGCAGTGCACAGCATCTTATTGTACCTTCTTTGGTATTCTTGGTGGATAACTGATCCATGTTTAGTGCCAAGTGAGCATTCAAATTGAAATTAATTCAAAAATACTTTATTAATCCCAGAGGGAAATTAAATGTAACCTGTATTATTGAAGGTTCGTCAAAAGGTTGTTGAGGAGAATTGTTCGTTTGTTTTGGGTCTGAGAACAAGCCAAGCTATAAATAGTAGTTTGAAAAATAATATGTCAAAATCATGCCAACTCTGACAAGTTTTTATTTAATATGTTTAAATTCGTTTAAATTAAAATACATTATTTTGTCTTATTAAAGATTAAAGCTAAAGAAAAGACAGCCATTGAGTTTTAAGCAGGCGATAACCATTCTCTTCTTTATATCTGTGTTGTATTTAACCAGCTTTCAAAATGGAGTCAAGAATTTACATTTCCCAACATTATCTGAACTGAGATTTTCTACATTTTAAGTATATTTTCTGAAACTGTAACAGAACACTTTAATGTGGGAAATCAGTTTTATTTCTCTGCACATTCAGCTCAATAAACACATAATGAGTGAAATTGAACTGAAGTTGTAACATGAACGCATCCAGCAGCGATAGACTGAATCAGTCTGGGAATATTATTATCATTGATGCCTGGTTTAAGGCTCAGTCTTTGACTGAGGTTAAAGGTCATGACTCAGCTGAGCAGTTTCACACAGATGGCTTGTAATCACAGTGGCGACATAAGTCTTTCACCATACTGTATGAGGATTAGTTCAGGCACAGCTGTGCAAAATAATAGGGTTGAGGAGAAGCAGATAAAAGTTTGTTTTTGTCACTTTTTGTTATATACAGACATATATACCACGGTAACCACTGATATTGTTTATTTTCTTGCAGCACCATGTTCGAGTAAAATTACTACCATCACAGCATTTAGAGAAATGCATTATTACAGTATAGCCATACGCCAATTTGTGCTGCATTTGTGCTGGTTTGTGGAGCAAAACAATTCATTTCAGCTGCTGTCACTTTAAGATATTAATAAAAGTTTCTGGAGGTCAGAGATCTTCAATCTGTGCCTCTCACATTTATGAAATAAATCAAACTGAGCAGCCAAAAGTTGGTTTTTGTCTCTTTTTGTTATATATACACCACTGTAGCCACTGATATTGCTTATTTTCTTGCAGCACAACGTTCTAGTGATGATTGACACCAAATTTGGTGAGCTACAATTTTCCTGCACAAACATAGGGCAAACGTTTAACATCAATTTTGTTTCATTTGGTTAACGTAGAGGGGCTGGTTGAACCTTTCACCTTTAGACTTTCATTAATATCTTCAAAACAAACACAGCTCTTAACCAAGAATGACAAATATTAACACTTTAGTATCGGTGGCATGATGAGTAAAACTTTTCCAGTTTTATTTGACCTCAGTTCTTCCAGTGCAGCAGTTTGAGATTAGTTTCATGCCTCAGTAAAAAGAGCAGGTAATAATTACAGCATCGCTTCAGCATGAATGAATCCATGGATCACCGTCAGAAGGACGCCGCTCTCTCCTTCATCTTGCATTTAATGGCTTTTTAATTAGAAATTACAATCAGAGCTATGCCATCTGTAATGTCATGTGTAAAAAGGTTTTAGTTGCCAGAGCACACAACTTTGATTCACCTTAACTGTCTGTAAAAATGTTTTTTTTTCCTGTAGTTGTGTGTGACTCTCCACACAGCTTTCCTTCCTTTCCCCTCCTCGTTCTCTCCATCTCCTCATCCTCCTTGGGTTGAAGTCATGCCCATCGTTTCGGCAAATACAGGTAGAGTGAAGTAAATGTCCTACATGTTTGTTCACACGTTTAATGTACTTACAGAAAAATCCAGATGTTGTACGATGGTCATTTGCCTGTTATTTAAAAACTGGATTGTGAAGGAATAAAACAAGCATGCTAATAATGGTATGATTATTATTTATTTATTATTTGCAGGGCTCCATGAGACTCTGGCCATCCTCACATCTCAGCTCCACCCTGACGCCAACCACAAGGAGGACCTGGTCTTCCTCAGAGACGTCTTCAGTGAGAAAAGCATCGGTTACCTCATGAAGGTAGAGCAGATTCTTCATATTAGACGTACAAAACGTCATTTAGGAACCTTTTTCTTTGCATCTACTGTTGACAATAATGTTTAAATCCACCAATTCAACAACAAAAATCTGCCAACCAACAAATAATTAATAAAATCCACTACCACTCCATTTCCATAAATAGTATTAAAAGTAGCAACTAAGTTGTTATATAATATATATATCAAAATATTGAATGCACAGTTATTTTATTTCTTGTAAATAATAATAAATGTTGTTTTGTTCACAAATATCCATTCACGTTTCTTTGAATTACTCTCCTCATTTGCACATTTCTTTTAAACACAATATGCTTTTTTTAGTTACTGTGCAGTATTATTTATTTTGTTGTAATTTTACCCCTTACTGCTGTTGAAGAAGATTTTAGGTTATTTGTATCTTAAGAAAACTCTCTAGCTCGATCTTCTTCTCATCCCAGGTTCTCCCGGCGGGCCGCGTGTATCCACACAGAAAACAACGAGTATAAATGTCACAGAATTACAGAGTTTAATCCAATAGAAGACAACGTATGAAATTACAACAGAAATGGCAGAACAACAGAGACATACATTCATTTATCTGAGACAAATGGAAAAGAAGAAGAAAGAAAGAAAAGCAAAGACGTCTTTGGAGAATTGCGAGAGCAAATCTGATTTGTTACTCCTGTGTAGAAAGTTTTATAGTAAAGGTGTATTCTTGTCTTTAATATATTCAAATAAGGCGTACCTTTGCTCATCCAACCAGGAGCTATCTCTGACCCTCTTTAAAAGTTAGAAACTCCCTGCAAGTCATGATGTAAGGCCATCTGTCTCCTTTGTTTAAACAAAGTGAGAGTAGAGCTTCTCCTGAACTGATATTTTATGGCTTTTCACAGATCTGTGTGAAAAGCTGGAACTTCTCCTGATTGTTTCCCACACAGACAAAGATCTAATTTGTCTAAAAGTTACTAATTTTAAAACTATAATTAGGCTATTTCAATCAAGACATGTTAAGTTTCAAAACCAGCATACTTTAAATTTATTTTCTTAACACTGTACAATCTCTTATTCCAATTTTTCTGTTTTTATATACATTTTTTTACCTAAGTTTGAATCTGTGTGCTTACATTAATGTAAAATTTTAGCATTGAGTTAATCAGTTATGTAACATCTGATTACAGTACTTTTTTTTTTTTACTTCTTAAGGAATGTGTTTATCCCCTTAAACAGATATAAAAATATATTGGGGTATCACTGGCATTTAAGTTTATGATTTCTTAAAAAAGAAGTTTCATTAATATTCATCGTCTCTCTGTTTTACTCCTTACATCTATTTAGTAGTTTCTCTTATTTTCCTGTAGATCCATGAGCGGTTAAAGCTGTACGAGAAGTACAGCCCCACTCCGGTCCTACACAGCGCCTCCTGTCTGGCAGAGGATGTAGGTGCAGTGAAGTTTCCCTCATTTTTTAAATTGAGCTGTTCTTTTCTCTTTGTGTGACACTCATGTCTCATAGAGTGATCTATGAAAGAAATAAGTGTGATTTTGGCTCGTTAGCTGGCAGAAGAGCTTCAGAGCGGGCCGCTGCAGGATGACGAGCGAGAGCTGCTGCTTTTGCTGAACACACCTCACCTGAAGGTAGATTCACATTTACTCTAAAACTTTTTCCCTCGACTTTTCTTCAACATTAGATTTTTTTTTTACATTCTTCAATTAAAAAATGCTGTTTTTATCACAAAGAGAAATTAAATGTTGTATCTTGAAAGAGTTGTTGATGGGGATTGTGTGGTAGCAGTCAGTCTTTCAGCGAATCTAAAGAGGCCTCTGACTGAAGACTGCTGCTGACGTGCTAACACCTTAGTTTCCAGACAACAGAGACAATATTTCACAGCAACATGTCCTGTATGACTCTTTAAATTCTCATTTTTAACTCCTTTGGGATTTGGGGCTAATAGTTCAGGTATTATTTGAGCTTTTGAGATGCTAATCAGCTATTCACAGTTGTAATAACAAAATCTTGTTCCTACAGTTTTGCAGAAGTTTAAAAAAACAGACCAATAATCTTTCCATACTCAGTATCTAAAACCAAAGGGAATAACTATCCAAACATATAACCTCAGCCAAAAAAAATCTGAACAAAAGTTGAGAAAAAACAAATCAGAATAAAGTAGCAGAGTTTCTCCAGCTTGCTGCCTCCATGAGCGAACTCTGTGTTCTCGGTTTACTTTAATGCATCTGTTTTATCTGTTGGCTCATGCAGGCGGTGCTGTCAGCTCACGACATTGTTGCCCAGAAGAAATTTGACCCGGTTCTTCCCCCATTGCCAGAAGATTTGGACGATGACTTTGAGGAAGAGTCTGTGAAGATCGTCCGTCTGGTTAAGAACAAAGAGCCTCTGGTGAGGGTTGACTTTAAATGCTTACCTTGACCAGAGAAAACCCAAGCTCCAGTTGAATGTTCATGTTTCTGTTTTTTCTTCCTTATTTTTCACAAGGGAGCAACCATTCGGAGAGACGAGGCCACCGGAGCTGTAATTGTGGCCAGAATCATGCGGGGAGGGGCAGCTGACCGCAGCGGTGAGGCCTCTGAATGCTAAATCTTTCCGTTCTTTTAGGAAACAAATGAACATTCAGCAGGACAGCAGCAGGAAGGAGCTATATGTAAATAATCCTGAAGCTTCTATAGAGGAAACTACAGTAATCTTTCTCTTATACGTTATAAGTTGATGTCATCAGAGCTGCTACATGTGAGGAGATTAAACTGTGCGACCCATTGAACTGTCAGCAGGCATCAAATCCTTGAGATTATGGCCACAAAATTGCATATTTCCAGATTATAAGCGACTGGCCGTCGCCATGGGGATGTTGTTGACTTGTCGCCAGTGGGAAATGGCTCCAGTCTTTTTCTGCCTGCGGTTTGAAACACGTCTGCTTTCAGGTCTGGTCCATGTAGGAGATGAGCTGCGAGAGGTGAACGGAAACCTGATCACTCACAAAAGGCCTGATGAGATCAGCCAGATCCTGGTAAACAGCAAACAACTGATCAGAATGATGATGATGGTGGTGGTGGTGATGATGATGATGGTGGTGGTGATGATGATGGTGGTGGTGGTGGTGGTGGTGATGATGATGATTTTGATGATGATATTAGGCCTGTCGCGATAAATCAATTAATCGCACGATAAATTAAACCTATCGACCTCATTTTAATTATCGGCTTTATTGTCTCTTCCTGCCTTTTATTCTTTCTGTTGATGACACTGAATGAAAAAAAGCTCAGCTCCGGTGCTCTCCACTGACCCTCCCTTCCTCATTTTCTTTGTGCAATATCCAGCTTACACTACACGAGTTGTCGGCCGATTGTCGGCCCATTTTCAAAACCTGAGAGACCACCATTAGCCGACAGAAATCCTGGGTATAACGGTTCGATCGGGTTCGTCGTACCGTGTGGTGTCCAGCCACATGGGCACAAAATAATGGCTACAAGACCAGTTAACTAATTTTAAAATCAGTTATTCATAATCATAATCTGCACTCTTTTGGTTGAATGCAGTATTTATTTCCACTTTGGCTTTATGTTGTTTAGTTTTTATTCAAGTACATTTTTTTGTTAATGGAGACTGAGAATCCATTTTTGTTTGTTTTGTTTATTTAGTTTATCAGTTCCAGTATTATGTTCTTTTGAAAATAAAGAGTATCTATCTATGGCAGGAAATCACATGCATTATTACGTCATTTCCATTAAATCAGTGTCAAAAGGTCTTGAAACAATATTATCGTTTATCGCAATAATTTTTTAGACAATTGCCCAGCAAAATTTGTTATCGTGACAGGCCTAATGATTATGTAGATAATGATTATGTAGATGATGATGATGCTAATGATGATTTTGATGGTGGTGGTGATGATGATGATTATGTAGATAATGATGATGATGATGCTAATGATGATTTTGATGGTGGTGGTGATGATGATGATTATGTAGATAATGATGATGATGATGCTAATGATGATTTTGATGGTGGTGGTGATGATGATGATTATGTAGATAATGATGATGATGATGCTAATGATGATTTTGATGGTGGTGGTGATGATGTAGATAATGATGATGATGACGTACATGATGATGATGTAGATAATGATGATTTTGATGGTGGTGATGATAAAGATGATCATGATCATGGTGATGATGATGATGATTTTGATGATGGTGATGATGATGATGATGATGATGATGTAGATAATTATAATGTAGATAATAATGATTGTGATGAAGATGATGGTGATGATGATGTAGATAATGATGATGATGACGTACATAATGATGATGCTAATGATGATTTTGATGGTGGTGATGATGAAGATGAGCATGGTGATGATGATGATGTAGATAATTATAATGTAGATGATGATGATGATTGTGATGAAGATGATGGTGATGATGATGATGTTGATGCTAATGATGATTTTGATGGTGGTGGTGATGATGATGATTATGTAGATAATGATGATGATGATGCTAATGATGATTTTGATGGTGGTGGTGATGATGATGATTATGTAGATAATGATGATGATGATGCTAATGATGATTTTGATGGTGGTGGTGATGATGATGATTATGTAGATAATGATGATGATGATGCTAATGATGATTTTGATGGTGGTGGTGATGATGTAGATAATGATGATGATGACGTACATGATGATGATGTAGATAATGATGATTTTGATGGTGGTGATGATAAAGATGATCATGATCATGGTGATGATGATGATGATTTTGATGATGGTGATGATGATGATGATGATGATGATGTAGATAATTATAATGTAGATAATAATGATTGTGATGAAGATGATGGTGATGATGATGTAGATAATGATGATGATGACGTACATAATGATGATGCTAATGATGATTTTGATGGTGGTGATGATGAAGATGAGCATGGTGATGATGATGATGTAGATAATTATAATGTAGATGATGATGATGATTGTGATGAAGATGATGGTGATGATGATGATGTTGATGCTAATGATGATTTTGATGGTGGTGATGATGAAGATGATGATGTAGATAATTATAATGTAGATAATGATGGTGATGATGATGATGATGCTAATGATGATTTTGATGGTGGTGATGATGAAGATGATCATGATCATGGTGATGATGATGATTTTTATGATGATGATGTAGATAATTATAATGTAGATAATGATGATGATGGTGATGATGATGATTGTGATGAAGATGATGTAGATGATGATTATGATGCTGATGATGATGTAGATGATGATGATGCTAATGATGATTTTGATGGTGGTGATGATGAAGATGATGTAGATAATGATGATGATGTAGATGTAGATGATGATGCTAATGATGATTTTGATGGTGGTGATGATGAAGATGATCATGATCATGGTGATGATGATGATTTTGATGATGATGATGTAGATAATTATAATGATGATGATGGTGATGATGATGATGATGATTGTGATGAAGATGATGGTGATGATGATGAAGATGATGACCATGTTTCTCTGCTGCTGTCTCCTCAGTCTCAGTCTCAGGGCTCCATCACTCTGAAAATCATCCCAGCTGTTGCTGAAGAAGATCGACTGAAGGAGAGCAGAGTAAAGTTCATCCATCCATCCATCTGTGCATCAATCTGTTTCATCATCAATCCATCCCTCTGTCTATCCATTAACCTGTCATTCACGAGAGGATCCAAATTTGGGTCCTCTCGTCCTGTCCTGCAACTTTTAGATGTGCCTCTGCTGCACCACACCTGAAAAGAATAATTAGGTCATTAGCAAGGCTCAGGAGAACCGATCTACACAGGGAGGAGGTAATTAAGCCATTTCATTCCACTGTTTTTTACCTGTGGCACATCTAAACACTGCAGGACAGCGGCCCTTGAGGACTGGAGTTTGACACCCCTGTCATTGTGAATGACAACCTGTGAATGACAGGTTAATTAGTCATCCTTCTCTCATTTGTTTATTTCTATCCATCCATCCGTCTTGTTCTGTAACTGAATTTATTTTTTAAACTCTTCATTGTTTTGTCCAGTGAAATAATGTAGAATATTTAGTCATTTTTGCTTCCTGACCTGAAGGTCTACCTGCGCGCTCTGTTTGACTACACACCTTTTGAGGACAAAGCAACGCCATGTCAAGAGGCGGGACTTCCTTTCAAGAGAGGGGACATCCTGCAGGTCGTCAGCCAAGAGGACGCCACCTGGTGGCAAGCCAAGAAAGTGGGCGACTGCAACCTGCGTGCTGCCCTCATCCCCTCCATTCAGTTTCAGGAGAGGTAACATAAAATGACTCTTCACATTACTGTGTGTATTGTCTCTTTTGTAACGGAAACATTATGGATCTGGTTCCAGGCGTCTGAGATACAGAATGAAGATGAATTCCCTTCCTGCTCCTCTGTCTCCCAAAGCTCCAACATGTAAGAGTTATTTACTCTTATTTAAAGCTCTGCATATGACCAGCAACTTCAGATTTACATGACATCACATGTAGATGAAATCCAATCTATGGAAGATACACAGAAAAAGAGATTATTTAAAAAGTTGGGCTTAATCTCTGAAATAGTAAAAGATTTAATTTAAAAAGCAAATCTATTATTAGAATCAAATTTCCAGACTAGACATTTTTCAGTCATGTCACATTCTCTTGTATAGATTTAGATTTAATGTGTCTTTCCAACCTCTTGTGCTTCTTTTCTTTTTTCTTTCTTTCTGTTAATCTTCCTTTTTTTCTTGTCCTAAGTTCCATTTTACCTTGAGTCATTCTTTCTCTTTCCTTTGTTTTTGTTCTTTCCTTTCTTTTTCCCATTTTCTCCTACATTCCTTATTCCTTCCTTCCTTTCTCACTTTATTTTTTCATTTTCCTTTCTTTCCTTCTTTTTGTTTTTTGTCTTATTTTTGTTCCTTTTTCTTTTCTATCTTTATTCTTTTTTGTTTGCGTCTTTATTTTTCCTTCCTTGTTTTTTTTCCTTTTGATTTCTTTCTTCCTTTCTCTGTTTCCTTCTTTCTTTTTAATTTCTTTCTCACTTTCTTTTATTGTTCCCTTTGTTTTACCTTTTTCTTCTTTTTGTTTTCTCTCTTTCCTTCTTTTCTTCCTTTGTTCCTTTTCTCTTTGTTCCCTTCTTTCTTCCTTAGTTCTTTTTTTTGTTTTCTTTCACCACCATTTATATCTGGACTACGCCTCTAAAGCAGTTCTGGTTTGTTTTTAATTTTTCCCCTGCTGTTTTGTTTAATTATCAGATTCTGAGAAAAACATTGGATTATAATTTTACAAGCCCAAACTTAACAGCATTGAGTGATCATGAATGTATCTGAACTTCTCACCAGACCTCAGTTATCCAGGTCCAAACCTCCCTGATAAAATAGGTACAGAAAAGCAGAAACATGACACTTTAGAAATGGTTGTGAATTTGGGAAAAACATTGCCGAAAACGTTGGTAATAACGTTTTGCTACAATGATGCTTTGTGTTGCTCTCACTTTGCCAACTTCAGCTGATCGGACAGAGAAAGGTACGTTCAGAAACCCTCATGTTAGAAAACATGAACCATCTTTAGACAGAAACAACCAACCTGAGGCGTTAAACACAAATACAACTCAACACACAACAGATCAGAGGTGGGCAGAGAAACCAAAAACTGTTCTCAAGTAGGAGTAGCACTACTTCAACATATTTTTATTCAAGTAGAGTAAAAGGTATTTGGTAAAACATCTACTCAAGTACTGAGAAACTGATCAAATTATCTATCATTTAATATTTAAAAACTTCATAATCAGACTTACAAAAATATAAATCCAAGTGGAAATTTTGGCATTTTAAGGATGAAAATGACGATAATTCATAGAAGTAACAACAAATAACAAAATCAGGCAAATGAAAAAAAAAATTCAAATCAGTTTCTTTCAATAAAAAACTCATGAAACTTAACGAAAACTGCAGGTGTGTGTCTGTGTCTGGTTAATTTTTGGTTAAAACATGTTTGTTTTTCATTCAGTGGATAAAAAATTTACTCAAGTAAGAGTAGAGATACTTCATTAAAAAATTACTCAAGTGAAAGTAAAAAGTACAGCCATAAAAGTAAATTTTTTCCATAAAGTTACTCAAGTAACTGTAATTTAGTAAATGTAACTAGCTACCACTCAACTCTGCTCAGACACAGCAATGAAAAGCTTTTTTATTGTTTTTTTTATCTAAAAACTGCTTCTCAGAGGAAATGTAAAAGTGTCTGAATATTTTTTCTTCTTTGTTGTTTTTGTGTTTGACGCCTCGGTGAAACATCACCATATTTTCATGCCTGAATATCGTTCTGAAATTCCCCCCAAGTGTCTCACCTGAAACTCAGAAACATTCTGATTCAGTTTTAATCCTTCCTTCATTCAGGATCATGAATTTGCTTTGAAACATTTGTTTTTACTTTGTTTATACCACGCCTCTCCTTACTGTGCCTGCTGCCTGAGTCTCCTCTGCAGCATCCCCTGCCCGTTCTCACCCCGTTCTCTCCCTGCTTGTTGTCCCACAGAAGACTGTGACAGTAAAAGTGCTCTGAATGGAAAGGATGTAGGTGAGGAAGCACGCCGCCTGAAACATCACATGTTGGCTTAGCCTGTGCGCTAATTCATGCTTTATTTTAGAGGCTGCAGGCTATTGTTGCTAAAGTGTTAATGTAGGTGTTTGTGTGTGTTTTTTCTGCTCCTTACATATTAAAGTTGTTTTTTCTTTAAATATTCATTTATTTAAAGAAATGTAAACATTTCCTTTGATATTTGTGAACTGTTGCTTAGTTTCCAAGGTCCTCAGCTTTCTAAAGAAAACTGTTCTGAACAAATATGCTGGGATGAGTTACATTTTTAAGGCTCAGACAAACAGTACTATGTTTTCCTTTAAATTCAGTAGATAAAACAGTTAAATAAGCATTCTGGGTTGTTTTTTTTAAGCTGAACTTTCCTGCTTGGTTAGAAAGTTTTTAAAGATTTTAAATCAGTTTAAACAGTTATTGAGACTTGACGATATAAACAAAGTACATTTTGTCACTAAATTTAACATTGTGTGTTAGAATGGTAAAAAATATATTTTATTTCTTAGGCTTGTTAAATTGCACATTAATCTTTAGATTGAAGTCAATGAAACCTACACTAGGACACAAAATCATTTACTTCCACTTTTAATGATAGAAACATTGATGGTTTAACTTTCACTGTGAAGTGTTTGGAAAAGTTTCCATCTATTAATTATACCACCACAATCACTTCATGAGAACTACTAAATAATTTAATTTCTTAAAAGAATAAAATCAATAGAAAATGGGCCAAACAGTGAACTAACTACTACACCCTCATAAAGAAATGATTATCAGTGTAACTTAAAATAAGTTTTTAAATTAGATATCTTCAAAATTTTGGAAAAGGCCAATAATATGTACATTGATGGTATATTTATGTCAAATATGTGTAAAACTGCGTGATTTGTCTCCCCCTGCTGGCAAAAGTAGTAATACTTTTGATGTATTGGTTTAATAGCATTTAGATTTTTTTTTTTCACGTTTTTGTTTTTTTAGAACAAGAAACAATCCCCAAAATAACAATATTTCAAGTGACTTCTTGCTGATTTATGCTTTGGTAGAGAAATAAATTTTTGGTTAGTTTGTAAGGTGAACAGTCAGGTGTGAGAATTACAAGGACGTCCCATTCGGCAATGTGTGTTTTTATAGCTTATCACATAATATCCTTTGTAAATTAGTCTTAGAAATTTTTGCACTTGATTAATTCAAAGAAAAATTACTTCCTCCTCCAAAATATTAAACTTAAGCTAATATGTTTTTATTACATAGGAAGGAGGGGAAAAAGAACAAAATACAACAAAACAGTTTAATCTAAATCGTCTGCTCTAATAACTATATAATTCAGTTGAAGAAATGTAACTAAACTGATGTAGAGAAAAGCTGAATATTTCTATGTAAATAATGGGAATCATAGTCTTTTCCTATTTAGTTTTGTGTCTGATGCATTTATTAAACCGTATTTTAGAGTTTACGTTGATTTAGAACAGTTTTAATTATCATTATCAGTAACACACGGCTTAATATCCGGTTCATCTTTTCTGTTTCCAAAAAAGTAACAATCTATTACTGCAGCGTACAGATTATTAGTAAATATGCACATTTTAAATGAATCTCTGACATTATAGAAAGCATCGGCTGATTGTGCTTTCTGTTTCTTTGAAACGCCGTTTTGAGCTAATTTATTCTAACAAGCAGGATTGTTGGAATACATTAGGAGGCTTTTTGTCTCACCAAGCTTCTCACGTTGTCACTGTGAGCCGTCGTGGCATCTCATTGGCCAGCTCCAACTGCTGATTTTTTCCATGTGTTTGAAAGGCGGACGCGGCATGCATGGCTTCATAGCTTCCATTGTGTTGGTGACTGAAACTGGTGAAATAAATGGTCTAATATGACGCTGTAGTTTCTCCCAAGAGTAAGGCAGCTCCTGCCTTCTGTGGCCATGCTTTCTCATGGGAATTTTACTCAGGTACTCTTACTGGTTTCCTACGGTGTTTGCTGTGCTGTAACACAGTTCTAATCGTGCTTCTGTAATATGTTTAAATAAAAATAGAGAGTTTATGTTTAAGGAGTTGTAGCATTTTACTGAATCTCTTTTCTTTTCTGGATAAACAATAAGTCTATTTCTGTATGTCTCGACCGCAGCCAGTTTACGCCGAAGTTTCCGGCTGAAAAAAGATCGACAGGGTTCACCGGCAGAGACCCAAACGCCAGACGGCCATCGGTCGGACTTCCGGATCTATGAGGAAGTTACGCAATATTTGCCCCGCCCTGGAGAAAAGCCCCGCCTTATTGTACTGATAGGTAGGTACGCTGTTAAAAAAAACGGACGTATTTTCAAAAACATTTGGTGTGGCAGCAGAAATGAAAGAAAATTACTGTTGTGAGAAGCTAAAAGTGTTTTTCAGTCTTTAACTGAAAATGTGTTAAACTCATGCTAAACAAATACAATAAGGTTTATTTCTTGGAGATATGTTTTAGAAAAATATGCGGGAAAGCTTATGCTGCTTGGAGTTTGATGATACTTTATGAATAACAAAGTTATTCTCTCTACACTGTTTTTTCTCCTGTTGACGTCAACAGGAATGTACTTTTTAAAATCTATTTCTGTATTTGTTTTGTCTTGATTTTTCCTTTGGTTACACTTTATTTGAAGGGATTTGCATAAGACTGGCATGGATTTGGTTAAAAATGACATTCTTAATGCAAAATTGACACTTTTATTGGATTTTTAATGCATGTTTTATTGAACTTTGCATTAAAAGTTTCATTTTTTGCCAAATAATGCAAAGTTGGCACTTTTAATGGTCTTTTAGTTCATCTTTTAGTGCATCTTTTCATTAAAATTGTCATTATTATTAAATAAATAATTACCAGATTATTTATTTAATGCAAAGTTAACACTTTTATTGGGCTTTTAATGCTTGTTTAATTGAACTTTGCATTAAAAGTTTCATTATTTAGCAAATAATGCAAAGTTGACACTATTAATGGACGTTTAATGCAACTTTGCATTAAAATTGTCATTATTTACCGAATGACATTCATGACAGCAGTGGTAAACATTTATGAAGACTCTTTCATGTTCATGACGGTTGTCATGTCAATCTTATGCATAAGCCTTCAAAATAATTGCTACCTTTTCGTTTTTGATTTGCACATGGAAAGATTAAAAATTTCAGATATCAGATTTGATGGAAATTATAGGGTTACATTTTTAAAAAATATGTTCAAACAAATCATTTTGTGGGCCACAGGTTCGCTGGGAGCTCGGGTCACGGAGCTAAAACAGAAGGTGATAGCAGATAATCCTCGGTGGTTTGGTCTGGCTGTTCCCCGTAAGCATTCCTGTACATAAAACAGATAATTCAGCTGATGCAGCCTCTATATTCAAAAACATGTGTTTATCCCCATCTCACCTGACCTGGTGGTTGTTTGAACCTTGACCTGAAGACACGACCCGAGCCAGAAAGACTCACGAGAGAGAAGGAGTGGAGTACCACTTCATCAGCAGAGCAGCTTTTGAGGCCGACATCCAGAATGGGAAGTGAGTAAACAAACAGTATTATAAATGAAAAGTTTTAACAAATTGATTTTTTTTTTTAACTCGTGCAAACTAATTTCTGAGAATTATGTTTCGTTCTTCAGGTTTATTGAATATGGGGAGTATAAAGAGAATCTGTACGGCACCAGCTTGGAGTCCATTCATAAAGTTCTGAGTCAGAACAAAGTCTGTTTAGTGGATGTGCAGCCAGAGGTGAGTATGACTGTCACCATCTGCAGCAGGGATGACAAACCCGTCTCCCTTTTGGGCCAAATCAAGACCATAGATGTTCTTAAAGGGCCGGAATGTACTGATAAAGTCTGTTGAAACAGAAATAAATTCTTAAAATTAAATAATATCGAACATCTTTTCAGTCCATCCAGAATTTCGCAATTGTTTTGGTGATTTTTGTTTGTTTTTTTTTTGCATTAGAAAAGTGTTTGTGGTAGTAATTTAGAAATATTTGCGCCTTTTTATTACTCGCCATATCATTATGCATAATAACTCGACATTAAGAAAGGCTGAGGCAGCTGTTTGGTAGAAAAAACATTACTAAGAAAATGGGGAATATTTTTCTCCATTTTTGTGAAAAATCTACAATAAATTCACAATCATGCATTAGTGCAAAAAAAGTGCAGAGTTTTGAATTTTATGTGAATTTCCACGATAATTCAAAAGAAACTGGAGGGACTGATTGATGCAATTTGGCAGTAAACAGATAAAAACTGCTTGAACTGATTGATAAAATAATATTTAAACACTGTTATCTTGACGGTTCCATTCATGTATCAGTCTGCTGGTTGTTATGTTACATCTCAGTTTAAGGTACATTTTTAATTATAGATGACTGTAATGCATCATAGTAGATTGTTTAGCTGCATTGTGATGAATGCTTCCACATCATTCAGGCCCTGAAGACGCTGCGAACGGCCGAGTTCAAACCATACGTCATCTTCGTGACGCCTCGCTTCCCCGACTGCCAAAGAAAACACTTCGGCTCCTCTTCCTCTCTCAGCGCCGGGATCACGGTAACTCACACGAAAACCAGCATACGGATTCTTATTACTGGTGACGTTTGAGTGAAAGTAAGCGTCTGGTTGTCACCAGGAGGAGGACCTCCAGGAAATGAAGCAGTCTGCAGAGAAGATGGACGAGTGCTACGGCCATTGGGTGGACTACGTGTTGGTGAAGGAGGACCCAGTGAGTGCCTTAGCGGAGCTCCAGGTGGCGCTGGAGAGGGTGCAGACGGAGCCGCAGTGGGTTCCTGTGTGCTGGGTGAGGCGTTAGCCTAATCAGCTTCCTGATAAACGGAGACCACTGTGCAAGGACCCACCGCTGTGGGGGGGTCAAATGTCTACTGCCATGTAACCATTCCACACTTAGAGAAGGACCGCCATAAAAAAACAGAAAAATGTTCCTGATAGTTGATGCAGTCACAGGAAAAATAAGTACACCCTGTTTTGGCAGACTCTTAAAGGGGCAGCATGCGTTTTCCACTTAGTGCCGTTTTATAGCACCATCAAGTAACTATGTTAACTTTTGTTATAAAAATGCTGTATGACTTAGTAATTTAATGAAGAAAAATGATTAAAACGTCTGCTCTTTCTAAAACTCCACCTTCAGGACATCATCACAACATGGCTCCTCTGTTGACCCTGTAACATTTTTACCAGCACTGCATTCAGCAGTAGCTCATGTAATGAGCTCAGCAGTTCCACCTGAGGTGTTTGCTAATTGCTGCTGGCTAGTCTGAAGGAGCTGAATGAGCTGCTCTGTGAAGCAGAAGCTTGAAAGCCGCAGCTCTGAGGAGGAGCTGCGTCTCAAAGGCGGGGCTAGGGCCATCCAGACGTTTTGCACAGCTGAATGGTTGCCATGGGAGATTCAATGATTTCTGGAACATGCATGAAAGAATCAAGGGAACGTACAGCTCTGGAAAAAAAGAAGAGCCTCTGCACTGAACCGCATTGAAAACCTCCTGGTTATTCCACCAAATACCGATTTCTGATCTCTTCCCGAGTTAAAACGTTTATGTTGTTTCTAAATGAATATGAACTTGTTTTCTTTGCATTATTTGAGGTCTGGAAGCACTGCATCTTTTTTATTTTGACCATTTCTCATTTTCTGCAAATACTAAATATTTGCTTTGAATTTCAGAGACATGTCAGTAGTTCATAGAATAAAAGAACAAAGTTCATTTTACTCTAACATAAACCTATAAAAAGCAAAATCAGAGAAACTGATCATTTTAAGTGGTCTCTTAAATTGTTTTACAAAGCTGCATGTGTTTTTGGTGAGGGACTAACGTGAGGCAACTCTAAATTTATTTCCGATTACACACATAGATGACTAATTTATCTTTGTAAAATCCTCTGGAAGCAGCAAGGGTGTACTTATTTTCCTATGTCTGTTGCTACAGTTAAGGGAACTTTCTTTCCAGCGGCTAATTGTGTCTTTAATCCAAATAAAGTCTGCAGTGGCTCCCGGGTTGCAGGTGAGACTGTTGCAGTGAAGCAGTGCTGATGTACATACTGTATATCTGAAGTACGGCGGTAAAATAACGGCTAACTCAGGCATGCAGGACCAAGTTTCAGTCAATGTCTCAGATCTGTGGTGGTCAGTAATAGAAGACCTGTTTTAATACTGTGAAGTGCCATAATGAATGTGTTGAATTCACACAGGAAACTGTTGTAACCTGTGAGGTGACAGAATAAATCTGCCCTGCTGGACAAACGTTAAGTTTGGTTTATTAAATATTTGGAATTAAAAACCAAACAAACCAACTATCACCAGGGAAACCATTTAATTCTGGACTCATACAAACAAAGAAAGGAAAATGTACATATGTATTTGCAACGTGTGCAGGAACTCCACACTTTTTTTTTTTTTTACTTCCACAGCTTCTTGATAGACATGTTCTTCTCGCTGTCTTTCTGCATCACCTTTGCCACGGCCATCTCGAAGTCCTCCTGCGTGACGTGAACTCTCCGCTCCCTCAGAGCGTACATCCCTGCCTCTGTGCAGACGCCCTAAAACCAAAACAACACGCACATTATTTATTAATCGATTATTCTGACCATTAATCAGATAAAAACAAATTGCCAAATTCTGCTGGTTTTTCCATTCGATCACTAGAGCCTTTTTATAGAGTATTAAAAATGCACTAAATTTAATATTTAATAGCCTAAAATTGAACGTTTGATAATTTGTAGCAAAGGATGAATTTGTAGCTAAAGAAAAATACTTTAAACATCAATATGTGTAATGTTTGACCACTCTATGACTGGTTAATTTTTGGATTAACTGATTACTAGGATAACTAAAGGTGAAGCTGAAGCTGTTTATTTTTAATCTTGCATAAAAGTTTTGTACAGTTTTGGCTGAAAAACTGCTCTCAGTATGTTGCTCTTTCAGCAAATGGATTTTTTTAGTCTATACTCCAGCTAACGATTAATCATCTACTGAATTAGTTGATTATTTCAAGAATTGTTTCACCCTAAACCAGATTTAGTCGTGTTCCTGCTCATCCAGATGCTAAATTCTCCAGATTAACGGCTGTAATTCCCACCTTGACTTCGGCTCCGGAGGCTCCCGGCATGAGCTCTGCGATCTTCCTCAGGTTGATGCCGCGAGTGAGATTCATTTTCCTGGAGTGGATCTTCAGGATGTCCAGACGGGCCTGTTACACGCAGAAGTGTTAACATTTTTAAGCAAATAAAATAAATGACCCTTTTTAAGAAAATGTGGTGATAGGAACCTCTTCATTAGGAGGAGGGAACTCGATCTTTCTGTCGATCCTTCCTGGCCTGAGCAGAGCCGAGTCCAAGATGTCGATGCGGTTGGTGGCCATGATGACCTGCAGGGGAAAAGTAACATGATGTCAGCTTTTCATCTCTAAGCAGAACGTCTGTTTTCTGAAATGTGACCTGAAATCAGATTTTACAGACCAGGAAATACATCAGTTCTAACAGGTTGAAGTAAAACACTCTTCTGTGTGGAAGTTATTACTGTAAAAAATACTTATTTTTATCCATATAAGGATTCTTTGGTTTTGTTGTGTGTTTGGAAAAAAAAGTTAATTATTAAAGTAATAGTTTATGTGCAATATAATTTCTGATGTTACAATGATTATATTTTCTTGGCTCTTTGTTCTCAGAATGTCCCCAACGCTCTTTGACCTTTAGCATCTCAAACACTTTGGGCACTGATGGCAGGAAAAGCAAATCTAGAAGGCCAAATATGTAACTGCAGTCGTCAATTTGCATTTGAAATGGTATATTTTCATATTTTTATGAATGCCAGTCCTTATATTTTTCTCCAGAAGTTAAAGGGGAAAATATTTACAGAGTGGGAACATTTTTTACAATACCTGCCATAAAATTGTAAAAGTGATATCAGAAAATTAGTTGCAGCTGTTACGGGGGGAATTTTAAAATTTTCAAAACCTTTTCTATATTAAACTGATTACATATGCCATCACAACTACTTTAGTGTGGGTTTCTTACTTATGGTGCAGGACACTTCACTGTACACTCATTAAACCTGTAGTTGTGGAAACGAACCGATCTGCATCACCTTGATGTTTTTAGTGGCCTCGAACCCGTCCAGCTGGTTGAGCAGCTCCAGCATCGTCCTCTGCACCTCGCTGTCGCCACCCGAGCCGCCCTCCAGGCGGGACGAGCCGATGGAGTCGATCTCGTCCATGAAAATGATGGAGGGGGCGTGTTCCCTCGCCATGACGAACAGCTCGCGCACCATGCGAGCACCTGGATCGGAGCCGGAGACATTACAGAGTTAGGAGACGGTTCAGGATCTTGGCTGCAGGATTGATAAGAGATGTGACGATGGGAAGTCACCCTCTCCGATGAATTTCTGGACCAGTTCAGAGCCGGAGACCCTGATGAAGGTGCAGTCAGTGTGGTGGGCTACCGCTCTGGCTAGCAGAGTCTTGCCAGTTCCTGGTGGTCCATACAGCAGCACACCCTGCAACAAACAAGAAACTTTGTTGACGACTGTGGCAATAAATCAAATAATCCAATTTCTGGCATTTTAAGATTTAATTTTTGGAGAATCTGGATTTTTGTTTTCACTGATGCACTCTCAGGCGTGTGCATCAGTGTGATGTCAGCGCGCCCAAGGCGGCCATCTTGTTTGATAAGCAACCTTTACAGCTTCAACTTATTTGGACTTTGAAGCTATGATTTTGTTTTAATTATAAGAATAAAGTTCTAATATTAGGAGAATGAAGCAATAATTTCATGAAAATCAAACACAAAAAATTCAAAAAAATTAATGAGGAATGTAGAGCATCTTGTAAAGTTACACAGCATCACTTTTACAGATAATACCTGATAGAAAAACTTCATCTTTTAACACATCAGCATCAAATGATTATCAGTAACAGGGCTATGAAACTACATTCCTGTAATTAAACAAAAATTCTTGTAGCCTGATCCTATTACTCTGTTGTACAACTAAAATAAAACCCACTTTTTGAAAATTTTTTCTGTCATTTCTTTTTTTTTTTTTTTAGAAAAGATAATTAGAAAAATAATAAGTTGATTAAAATCAGAGAACTTGCTCAGCCCTAGTGGTCTCCAAACTAAAACATAAAAAAATAAAAGCATTCATTGACTTTCACCCACCTTTGGCTGTGCGATTCCCAAAGCCTCAAACAGCTCTGGGTGCTTCACCGGCAGCTCTATGACTTCTTTGATCTCCTTGATCTGTTTGTCCAGCCCACCAATCATTTCATAGGTGGAGTCCGGAACCTTCTCCACCATCATCAGGGAAACCAGGGGGTCCACTTTGTTGGGCAGGATCTTGTGGAGGGTGTAGCTGTCGTTACGCAAAGCCACGCGGCAATTTGGAGTTACCTGGTGGAAAAGTGACATTAATATAAAACCTGAAAATGTGTTCTCCTGAAACTGATCGGCTGTGATACTTACATCATTGATGTCAATGTTCTTGTCCACATCCACAACAAATTTCCCCTCAGGATGTACCTAAGTGGACGAAGGAAGAAGTCAGACAAAACTGCAGAGAAAGCATAAAGCTGCAGTTCAGACCTGGAGCGCTGCATACTTTCACCAGCACTTTCTTTTTGTCCATAACCCGAACCACTTCCCCCACGTAGGATCCCTGCTCCTGCAGCAGCTGCAGCTCCTCACGGAGCAGACGCACTGACGGGCAAAGACGTGTGAACATGTTTACATCCAAACCCTGCGAGCTTTTTAAAAATAATATGCTAAAACATAAAAATCTACCTTTGGCATTGAGTTCATTCCTTTGCGCCTGCAGACGTCTCAGATTCTGGCTCTTATCGTTCACCGTCAGCTGTTATGAGAGAAAGAGAACAACAGAAATGAAGCACTGACACTTTAGCAGAAGGAGTTTTCACTAACTTTGCATATCGTGCTTACCTGTAGCTCTTCTATCTTCGATAAGTAGTACTGTCGGAGACCTGATCCACCTTTAAACTCCCCTGTCTCCATCTGGCAGAGGAGAAGTGACCTTAGATGCATTTCTTATACAGCAGGAGTTTGTCTCTTAATTATTTACACTACATTTAGAGTGGAAAGGGTTCAGGCTTTTATTATTGCATCTTACAAGCATGAAAACAATAAAAAAGCGAGAATATTCAAAGCTAAAAACAACAGGGGATTATCAAAACTACTAAAAAGTTTTCCAGTTATATTCATGGTCTTAATGAAAGCAGCAAAAGTCGGGTAAGGAAAAAACGAAATTACCTACACCTTAAAATGGCTTTTCTAAATGGTGAAAATATGTTGAACAACTTACACTACAATGTGAAGCAAAATGACTCTAGATAAATCAATAGATAGATCAATAATTTGTTCTATTTTACGCTGCCATTTTTTCGCTATATAAAAAAATGGATACATATTGTTCCTCTTAGCTTTTGTTTTATTTCGTCTACGTTTAAATATAATGTATGTCTGAAGTCGAAGTCAAACTCCGTGTGCACAAAATCTCGCCTAATCGAGCTAATTCTGATATCTATGAAAACTGGTGGATCACTAGACTTTAAAAGCACTTGTTTGTAAGTAACAAATCCAAAGTGAGCAGATTCTCAATATCCAACTGAAATTTATACATAAACACAAATTTCACTGACTCCAGAGTGAAATTATTTTCTTTTAACTCTGATTAACATTTGTTAGCATGAGCTAATACCCGAGTAAACGTTTGGTTAAAAGGTGATAAACCAAAAACTTGGTTGCTTATAAAAACACAATACATCTTAAAAGTATAAACATACGCTACAATTGTGAAGAAGTTGTTTACATTCGGTACAGGAAGCAAAGTTAATGTTAACGAAGCATATAGTTGACAGCGAGCCTGCAGCTATTTAGCAGGCTCGGCTACAATGAGACAGCAAACCTCCACAGCACATTCATTGTTTTCAATAAAAATATCCCGTAAGTTTTTAAACTAAAGCCTCAAATAGCTGGCACAACACAACAGGTTCAAAGTAATTATTTACCAAAAAGCGCTACAATATGATTTTCCTACTATTTTTTTAAATTAAAATCAGCAAAACGACAGAAAATTACACCTACTTGATCGACACCGTCTACCTCCATCTTGAAATTTCGGCGTCCGCTTTAGTGCAGTCGTATTTCCGGTGAGCTTCTTCTTCTTCAATGTGAATTTGTAGTAAATAACTTAGATCGCCCCCTGCAGTTCAAGTTATAAAACGGAACTACTTTTTCTTAGTTAAACGAATGGTCCCCAAACTTTTTATACAAAATACTCAGAAGTGGAGTACCCAAAAATCGTATTCAAGTAAAAGTAGCAATACCTCAACATATTTTAGTCAAGTAAAAGTAGCTTCCTAAGAAATTACTCAAGCAAAAGAGTATTTGGTAAAAAAAAAAAAAAAAAAAAAAGCTACTGAAGTACTGAGCACCTGGTCAGAATGACTGATTTAATGTTTAAAATGATTTCACCACACAGGCAAAAAATAAAAAAAAGATATGAGTACATTTTAAAGACTGAAATAAAACAATAATACGTACAAATATCACTATTTTAAGCACTTTTCCAAATCATTTTTTACCATGTAAAACTTCACACTGTAGGTAATGTATATATTTTTAGAACAGTTCTTGCAGTGACAAGTGTTTACCATAAATTCACTTGACCTCCACATGGCACAGTAGGCTCTGCAGATAAAAGATAAACATTTTTTAAGAAAGAAAAAAAAAAGGTCTGCTCACATTTTGCATTAACTGAAAGTTTATGCAAAATATATCTCATGCAGTTTTGGGTAAAATGTCCTTGTTCTTCATTCAATGAATTTACTCACTGGAGAGTATCCAGAAATTTCACTTATGTAGCTTTAGTGTAGTAAAAAGATGCAGTGAAACTAATCCTAAAAGTAATTTTCTTCGTATTACCAGTCAATCTAGACCAATTCCTAACAGATCAATGTATTTAGTTTATGATTCTGATTAGATTTTTTATCTTTTTTTGCCAACTAAGCCTCTTTGGGGATTGGGTTTGCCCAGCATGCTGTTAAACGTGAGAACCACCGCTGTAAACCGGTGTCAATTTCCAAGCCGAGACTCAGAAGGGAAGGTTGTATTTATCTTGGCTTTTAGTTGAGGAGTGGTAGTGTTTGAGTAAAACCAGATATACCTGTTGAAACGGCAGCCCTGCAGAACAACCTGAGCCCTGGGACCAGCCCAAACACGCAGCTGTGCGACTGCAGCACAAGTGGAGGAGGTATCGCTATCATCTGCCGTGACCGTGCAATGGAAAGCACTGCACAGAAATGCTCAACTCTTTATGAAGAACTTAAAAAACATTAAGATTTATAAGTACATTTATTGAAAAATACCTCAAATGTATAAAAGATAAAAGCTTTTGAACAAACAACAAGCCAACATTTTACAAAGAAGCTTTACAAAAATACTTGTACACATTTCTTATTCACAAAACACATTTTGGCACAATACGGTGGAATGGTCCGAACCTTTACAGAGGATTTCAATTAAACTCTTCATAAGCTGTGTCGATCTAACACGTTGGAATGTGCCCTATTAATTAATAAACTTCCACAAAGTCTGCCAAAGTTTCTGTTTTTGGTCTTAAAACAATGATAAACACAAAGAAAAACAGCATGTAAACCTTCACAAGGTAATGGAGAAAGCCAGTGAACTGCTTCCTCACATATCAAATATTAAAAGAATATTAAAAACATAAACAGCACAAATTACTCAAATATATTTTTGCATAAAAAGAGCTTCCTGTTCTGATGTCTTGCAAAGAATGGGATGGTAAATGTTAAAATGCTTTGAAGCATTTGTTACTAGACACTGGGCACTTTGGGTATTTAAATCTTACTTCTCTTTTTTTAAAGGTTTTGTTGGCTCTAGTGGCCTTTATTTGAAAGTAGTTAGACAGGAAAGATGATAATGAGAGGGGGAAGACGTGGCAAATGTCGCCAGGCCGGGAATCAAACCTGCGACCACCATGGGTCGGTTTTGCCCCTGCGCCACCACAGCACCACAAATGTTACTTCCGTTTAATATGAGCAAAGACCCCTCTAATAAATGGGAAAAAGGAAAAAGAAAATACAGCACCAGCACTTATCGGTTTTCAGAATTTTGTACCATATATAAAATATGTAAAACAAGGCACAATTTCTTTTTTAAAAAGACTCACAATGACGGACAATGCAAAGCAAATACTTTACTACATAACACATAAATCATCACTTTTGTCCCAACTTCTTGCTAAGAGAAAAAGGCTGTGTAAAACATTTTAACCTGCAAGAATGGCTGAACTATTTCCAGTTTCAAATAAGCAGATATCAAGATTGGATGAGCTGACTGAAGCCGACCGGTGGCTACGAAGACTCCAGAATCCATGTTTAGGTGAGTCGGATGCCCAACACTTGCTCCAACTCCTGCTTCCTCTGCTGCACCTGAAACAAAGATGGTTTAGTGCAAAGATGTCATAAATCATCATAAATGTTCTCAAAGGGCCACAGTGTACTGATAAAATCGGATAAACAGTTGAAATATAAATGAATTCTTCAAATTAAATAATATTGAACATCTTTTCAGTCCATCCAGAATTTCCCAATTGTTTTGGTGATTTTTTTTTTTTTGCACTATAAAAGTGTTTGTGGTAGTAATTTAGAAATATTTGCGACTTTTTATTACTTGCCATATCATTATGGATAATAACTCAACTTTAAGTAAGGCTGAGGCAGCTGTTTGGTAGAAGTAAGAAACCAATCCAATGTTTTTCTCCATTTTTGCGAAAAAATCTGCAATAAACTTACAATCATGCTTTAGCACAAAAAAGTGCAGGGATTTGTTGATTTTGTGTGAATTTCCACAATAACTCACAAAGAAACTGGAGGGACTGATTTATGAAATTTGGCAGTAAACAGACAAAAACTGCTTTGAACTGATTGATAAAATAATATTTATACACACTGTTATCTTGACGGCTCTTTTTATGTGTCACTTTAGAGCCTAGAGGGCCACATAAAAAGCTACAGTGAGCCAGATTTGGCCTCTGGGCCTTGAGTTTGACACATGTGGTTTAGAGTCTGCAAACAGTAACAAAAAGCAATCTGCTATTTAATCTGCCACTTTGCTTAAATTCAGCTTATTTATACAGCAACAATTCACAACACTTAGCCATTAGGCACAAGATCAAGATGATAAGAACGGGGAGGTTGGTGAATGTTTTTAATAAATGAAATTGAGTCTAAAATAGCATTAAAATTTACATTTAGGCTATAAACTTTAACAAACACTAAAAACAGTGATAGTTTGTACTTACTTTGGAATAGACATATCTGCCCACTGCTTCAGGAACCCAGGGTTCCTGGTAGAACTCGGTTCTTCGCTCTTCTTCTGGGTTTCCTGCTACGTCGGTCATCAGCTGGTGGAACAGAAACGCTTCATGAACACAGTGAACCATATTCCAAACCTACAAAAACCTTTACGCACAAAGCTTGAAACCTGAATCCTGTTTTTGTGAATAAAGGCAGCACAACTGAAGAGCAGGAAAACAAATGAAATGTAGACAGGTTAAGCCTTTAAAGCCCAAAATTCATAGTTGGTGGGCGAAAGGTTTTACCTCCTGACATGTTTTTAGACGTTTTGTTTCAAGTCTGACACTCCTTAGCTGGAGTGTAATTATTTTCTAAACTATGATGGATTTGAGCTGTCTAAGCATACCCTCATTATGGGTTTGGTTGAAAGTTTTGTATATATTGGATAAAGTGTTTTCGCTGACATCACAGTTTGCATTTCATGAATGCAGGCTGTGTTCCTGTGTGTGAATGTTTTCTGTAGTCTGCAGCTGAGAAGTTTTAGATTAATTTAAACCATTAACTTCAGCTTTGAAATGCAATGAACATTAGAAATTCCTGAATAACTGAGCTAAATAAACAATTTACAAACTGGAGAACTCTCTTTAGTTAGTTTTAATTTGCTCCCTGATGGTAACTCCCAGCACAGGAGATTGCTTTATCTACATCTAATGCCAGCTAAAATGGAAAGTTAAATGATTTTAATTTTTCGTATCATTATTTGCAAATAAACCTCTTAAAGAAGCTACACTAGTCTTTTAAACATTTACAGAGGTTCTAAGATAAATACTGAGTTATAGTAGTTTTTATTTACAGTTTAGTTTAATTTTGTTGCGACTTTTTGTCAAGTTAGTTTGTAGAGCGTGTTTGCTAGTTTTTAGTAGTTATTAGTTAAATATTGCTTAGTTTTTATTAGTTTTTATTAGTTATAGTAGTAGTTTTTGTTTTACCATTCTTTGGTTAATGTTTTTTGATGCAGAATTCAAAAAGGCCAAAGTATTGTATTGTGATTATCTGTATATCTCGACTTGGAACAGAAAATACAGTTTTCAAAAAATTTATTCAATCATTGTTGAACCACCTACTGACTCTTCTGTTTAATCCCAACTTTTGCAGTCGCCATTTTGCAGACAACCTAGTGCCACCAGGAGGATTAAGGGCTAATAATAATTTATATCATTTATACAGTTTAACTTCCACGCAGTATTTAAAAAACATTTTTAGTTTGTATTAAAATAAGCTTCTATAAACACAAGAGATGTTTGACTGACTAACATCCAACAAAGACTCCTGTGTTGAGGTGGTAGAAAACTTTACATTTATTTACCTTCAGATCTCTGCACTGGGACTTCAACCAGTCCTTGATGAACTCTTGTGGATTATTGCTGAAGCTCAGCATGAAGTCTCTCTCCGTCTTAAGCTGGTTGATGTATTCAATCGTTTCATGGATCTGTAGCAAGCAGCAGAAAGGTTTCACTCTAACAGTTTTATGATAAAGATTAAAAACGTTTGGGGATTACTATTCAGGTCCGACCTTCATTTCAAGAGCAGCAATTTCCTGTTGGTTGGTGGTGGAGGACAGGAAGCTGTTCATCTGGCCTTTCAGAGGGTCGTCCACCTCCACGTCGATATCATAACAGGCCGTTTTCTTCTGATCGGTGGGGTCCACACTATTCAGAGGAAACATGCAGGTGGAGAGCTGTTGCTAATCAGGGTTTGATTTCCAAGAAAAATCAAGTTCAGACAACAGGACAGTTTTCAACTGTCCCTCATTTCAGGAGAAATGTATATTAAGACCCAAACAGAGATTGGACAGTAACTATTCCTTTACCTGATAATGTGATTGATGATGATAGGGTCGGGGTGGTGCAGCAGGCCTGCTAGTTTCATGGGAATATCAGAGAACTTCATGCGTGGACAGCCGAAGATCTGAGATGTGTCACAATAATCAATCAGTTAAATGCCTAAGAAAGGCAAACATTTGTGCAATACAAGACAAGGATAAAACTGAACTTCGTGAATGCCAGCTCTGACAAAACTAAGCTGGGACTTTTGGGCCACAATCCCATGATATAACTTTACAAGAAAACAACACTGAGCATCACCAAAAGAACACTATGCCCAGACTGAAACATGCGGGTGACGGCTCCAAATATCTGCAAGAAAGCTTAAGTTGAGGAGGGATTTCCTTTTTTGGTATCACAAGGAGTCAAAATCAACAAATTTTACAAGTTGTAAAATGGTTGACATCTAAAGCCATCAGACTTTGTGGCCTGACCTGTCTGAAGTAGCGGTTGCAGTTGATGTACTCCTTCTCGTGGCTATCCTGCAGCTTGTTGTTCTTGATGTAGAGCCAGAGAGCTTGCATGATGCTGGCCCGAGTCTGCGTGTGAACGCCCAGAAGACGCGCCAAGCGAGGGTCCAGCTTGTACTGCGGGGGCTGAAAAGGAGAAATATTGGCCAAAAGTGAGTCCTGGTCGACAAAAAATATGTTAAACTATGACAAAAAGAGCAGCGGCAGAGGGGGTTTTGCTACCTGGTGGTCAAGCATGAGCAGAAGAGTGCATTTGACATTCACATCGCCCGGCCTTTTCACCTGGAAACCATCCGTCTCCTGAGTGGTGGGCATTCTGTGCCACTGGGAAAGAAAAACAAACAAAATTCTCTTAAATTACAATAGAATGGGTGTAAATTTGAAATTCTGGGTGAGGAAAACTAGTGGAAACAAACCTGAAAAGACTTGCAGTGAGAGATTGTTTTTACAAAGCACTCAGTTTAAAAAAAAAAAATTTAAGGTGAACAATTGTTTTAAAAAAACAGTTCAGTAACATTAATTTACTCTCTCAATTTCACAACTTTATTCTTGTAATTTTATTATTGTTATTTTCTTAGCATGGTGAGTATTTGTAATTATTTATAAGTACTGAAAGGCATGTAAGCTGGTGTAAATATTGGATATCTGCTTCTTTGGATGTTTAAACACTGTTTAAATGAAGAAAACACAAAGAAACCACTTCTTTTCACTTAATATAAGTTTTTATTGCGAGATAAATCCATGTGAAGCTGGATCATCGCTGCGTACCTCTACTAAGTGATTGTCGGGTCCATAAAGCTCCTTATCGAGCTCAATCACCAGACTTTTGAAGAAAGAGGAGAACTTCTTCTTCTGCTTACCAGGCTGAAAAAAAAAACAGAAAGAGACAAAGAAAGAAAGAGAGAGAGCAGAAAGACTGTGAAAAGCCAGCACAACACGTTGGCCTCAGTGTTTCCTTACTCCGCAGTGTCAGTCCACAACTGCATTGTTTAGCTCTGACCACATCGGGAGTGAGGAACCAAACTGTTGAGTAGAAAAAGCTGTTGCACCCCCCCAGCCTCCTCGCTGCCCTGTCAAAGCCTGTTTGCTCAACGTGACCCCTCTCACTCCTTCCCCGACATCCCCTTTGCCTTTTTTTCACTTGCGCCATGCGGCGCTCCTACGCATGCCTGAACCAATGAGCAAGAGGGAAAAAATTAACAGAAAGAAAGAAAAAAAAAAGAAAAAAGATCCATCTTCTGTGGCCCCAGATGACACAATGAGCCGGGCTAGAATTGATGGAGGGAGGGGAGGCATGTCAGCTCTTGGTATGCAACGGCCAGTGGTTTCAATTCCGCGTTTCAACAGAGAGTGTGAGCTTGTGTGCGTGTGTGCAAGTGTGTGAGAACGTTAGCTGTTGTGGGGTGGGATAGGGGAAAGCTGTAAACGCACATCTGGCTACGCGGTCTGAGCCAAGGACCAACTGCAACTCGCAGGAACACAACAACAGGGAATCAGAAGGCAGCGAGCGAACGTCCAAACAGAAACGAAGAGTCCGGTTCCCCAGCTGCGCCGTCCACTTACTTCCTCCAGGAGTTTGCCTTCCACTCTCAGCTCCCAGGAGGACACTTTCTCAGATTCCTCTCCCTCCGGCTTGCTGGGAGTGTAAGTGTTGGAAATGTAGATGCGAAGCTTGCGCTTTTGCTGCATCAAGAGGAGAAAGAAGAAGAAGAAAAAAAAAAGGCTGTAAATTCAGGCCGGCGTAACGGCTCCGACGCAACAGCTGTTTATTAAAACCTGTTTCAGATAAATGGCAGCATGAGTCAAAAAAGCCTTAAAATAAAGAGCTTTCCGAGTCTTAAATGGAGAAATGCAGGAAAAATCCAACATATTTTTTAGTTAGGAGAAAAAAGAAGTTCTTTAACAAAACAATACGAAGTGCAGCTTTTGAATTAGGGACATTTATCGCATCATTCATCACGATAAATTTACCGTTTTTACGATGAATTCATGATGCTTAAAAACCCTGAAAGCTTTTCTTGTTGTCAGAACTGATGATGTTTGCTCAATAAAAGCATCAATAAATATGAATCCAAATGAAAAACATTACAACTGGGAACGATTTTAAAAGCATTATTTATATTTGTGGAGTTGTGAATGCTGTCACAGTCATAGTTACCTCAAAAAGATGTAATAAAATAGATCTTATCGTCAGCTTTATATTCTGTAGTGTTTCACAAGGTTGGAGCAGAAAGAGAGGAATCTTTCAACACTTCTCTCCAGACTCATTAGTTCTTCCATTTGTTCTTTTATCAGGTTTTCTATCAGATTTAGACATGATGACTGAGAGGTGAATGACTTGTTTTGTGTCTGCCAAACCATTTTAACCATATTTTTGGACAGATTTCTGCTAAAGAACCCAATTATGACCAGTTTATTGTTTTCTAGTTTTCCAGGTGATAGACTGAGCCGAATCAGAATATATCTGTTTTTTTCTTAGATTATATTAAGCATGAATCTAAGCAGGAAATTCATCAATATTTATGCATCAAGTCCTTCTTTTGCATAATCAATACTCCAGTGATCCAAAGAAACCATGCAGGTTTTCAAGAGGTTTTATGATTTGGATCATAGCCTAAATGTGCTTTTATCTAGACTCTATTACACATTAATCTCAGTATCATTTCACAAATAATTCCTTTAAAATCTAGACTACTCTTTTAATTCTAGACTAAATGAAGGTAAACTAAGGACTTGTTCCTGTGAACTCTTCTAAATGCTACTTCATGGAAAGTTTTCATCTCATTGCTGAATCCCAAACAGATGTTTCTTTGAGAAAAAAAAAAACAAAACAGCATTAGTCCGCTGTTGTCGCCGGTGGACAGCCAGAGTTTTCACACTGCAGAGTTTATTCTCAGAATGGATCAAAGATCTTTCCGTAACCCAACAGTGATCTCTTTCACTTTCATTCAAAGCCCTTTGAACCACATGTTGGTCAACAACAACAAATTTGAATCAACCGAAGATCTGTTATGCAAATAATAAACTGACAAAGAAATGCACATCCGGAATATTTCTAATAATCTTTGATTCTCAGACAAAAACAAGCCCAGCAGCTCTTCTTAACTCGAGTTTCTGCTGCTTGAAAAGCCTGAAATCCACAAAAATAAGTAAATGAAGAGGAGATACCATGATCGGCTTCTTGATGGCCTCCTGAATCTCCATGCGTTTCCGAGCGATGGTCTGATCCAGCTTCCTTTCAAAGGCCAGAAGATCCATGTAGGCCTGAGACTCGGGGACCAGGTCTCGAATCTAAACGCCGAGAAAAAGGCGAGTTTTTATGAGCTCATCATCTTTGATGGGTTGTTTTTACTTATGACTGTTGGGTCAAACATATACCTACCCTTTGAGGAAGGACCTTGTCAGCCATTTTGCGCCTTTTTGCTCTAAAACGACCAGAAAAGAAACGGTGAGCTCCCTAACTGACAGGAAACAAGCCCTTCTATATTGCGTTTGATCACTCTTTGGTTAACCAATTTCTCAGGAACTCAGTAAAAGACCATATTTGATTATCAAATACTGGGGAATAACTTCACAGTGCAATCACACGATCACAGCCAACGTTAGCTCTTTATTAAATCTTCCTGAGGTTTCTACTGATCATTTGCTGCTCAACACAAGAGCTGATCTGTTCTTTTAATCTAATTATACAGTAACTCCCCCCCCCCTTTCATTCAGGATGGTGCTTTAAGCAGTTTGGCGTTCCTTAATAAACATTACTGTGTTGCTAAATAAACCCCAGAGCGCAGCAGATTCATTAAAGCCGATGCTGTAAATGTCGTTTCACGTCGCGGTGCAGCACTTTCATAAGCGTGGCGTCACCAAGCGGTTTGAAGTCAAAAATAGCCTCTTGTGTCTGTTGCTTTGAAAGCCAAAGGCCAGTCATGAGACACTGGGCTCTTCGTGTTTTAACACTGCAGCCACTTTCAGGGATTTTCTTTAGGATCATGACTTTAAGGAAACACACACACACACACACAAAAATAAAAAATAAAACAGTTTGATGATCAGAATCACAACTGATTTCTGAATGGTAGGTCAAAAACTAAGAATCCGATCTTTTTTTCTGATCAGTGAATGCACCAAAACTAAGCCAGGTCACTGACGGCAGCAACCTTCAGTGTAGAAGTTATTACTGAGGAAAGAACATCCAAAGTTAGCGAGATGTTTTTTTTAAATTTACTACCAAAATTGAAGAGTTGGACATGAGGAAGCTTAACGTAAAGTATAAGTCTATAAACTCTCCAGCAAATACACACACACACTGATCTTTGCCGTTATTAGTACTACGCTAACAAACGTTTAAAACGGCACTCTGTAATCATTTTTTTTAATCTGTTTACCGGCAGAGCTGTGTAATACCAACTGCTCTCTCTCATGCACACAAAAATTTAAATAGGTGATAATTGACTATGACTGAGAGACTCCTTATGGCTTCTTTATAGTTTTAAAAAGTTAGTGGAGGAATCATTGTAAGTCAGCTTTTTTGTAGAAAACAATTAACATATTTTAACATGGAGCTTCTACAGTTTTCAATCTACAAAAAAATATAATGAGTAACTGTCTTGGAAAAGAGAAAAGCAGATATTCTGTAAATATTTTTACCACTGCGTCCTGATTTAAGGGATTTCACTTTGTAGGTTTTCAGTCATACAGACAGAGACAACACTGTAGAGCTGAAACGATTAAACGCTAACGATTGATTATTGAAGTAATCATCATCTAATTTAGTACTCGTGAATGATCGGGAGTATACAGATTCAAAAAGAGGCTATTTGCTGAAAAAACATTCAGCAGTAACTAAGCCAAAACTGTACAAAATATATTTAGAATTTAAGATAAAAATACTTTTGTCTGCAAATATGTTCTACCCTAAACTCTTTGAGTGGCAGATTTAGCTTCACTTGGTTCAAATTCACTAAGGGAATTTTATGTTATTGTGTTCTGGGGAATAAAATTTTCAAAAAGGAATTTGTTTATTTGCCTCTGCTAATGTTTTTCTAATATTGCATATAAAAAAGCTTTTTCGATTTTTGTTTTAAAATCGATCAATAGAATAATCAATTAACATTCTTGTCCTATCATCTTATAGAAATGACATTTTTGTGACAGAACTTCCAACCATTAAAAAATTAAGTATCTTGATGTTATTGATACTTCTTTAAAAGAAGTCGTAATCCGCTGAAATCTATATGAAACCTTTACAAAGGTGGTCAAATAACTGCAATACTCCTGATTGTTTTCATTTCTACATATTACAGAAAAAAAATCACTTTCAATTATAATACTTAATTTACAAATTATGCAGCTGAACTTGTTTTACATAACTTACCCCCTTCTTAGGCCTCCCAGCGCCTCCTGCTGCTGCTGCTGAAGGAAGCGCTTCCTTGAGGCGTCCATGCCGGGATGGCCCATGCCTGGACGCATCGGAATGCTGCCACCGCCGTAAGAAGGGCCCGGCATCTGTCCCCCCATTGATCCTATGAGGCCCCCCAATCTGCTAGGGGGCATCCCAGATCGCTGGAGTGAAAAAAAGACGGAGATTGACGAATAGAAGTATTGAAAAAGCTAATGGTATAAAACTACAGATCTGTGCAAAAAAACATAAAGTAGGTCAAACACAAAATGTATAAAACATAAAATAACAGCAGCACAGAGTTTTAACAGCTTGAGGCAAAAAGCTAAAGCATTCTGCTGGTTCTGCACCTGTAATAACCATTCTGAGCTCCCCTCACTATCCTCTGCAGGACTATTTTCTCTGCCGTACCACAGTCAGAGTACAACCATGATTTCAAGTTTATCTGTAATGCCAAGACATTTTGGCCATCTAAACCCTCTCTTCTGTTGGGAAAAAGTTAATATTTCTAATGTTGAGTGATTTCTATTAAATCTGATAGCTTTAGTTACTCGGTTGGTCTTCAAACTCCTTAAAACCCACTGTAACTTGTCCCCAACTCACAGCACCATCTTTTACCATAAGTTTCAACGATAAATAAAAGTGTAAAAGTGTGATTTCCTCTATTATTTGATACAATGGTGTGGTATTGAAGATTCCAGTTTTCATTTCTGACAAAAGACATATGAAAACCCAAGTGTTGATCAGTGCTAGAATCAATAAATAATCTTCTCTGGGAGTTTAATGGTTGAAGGTCTTAACCCAAACTAGAAATGGTTTAATTGGGGTTTTAAAAATGACAAAAAACAGAAAAAAAAGTCTCTAATGACATGAAGTAGAAGGTAGCAGAGTGACAAGAGTTTTTAAGGTGTTGAGAATATTTGCAGTCTTGGAAAATGGACAGTTTTCTGCATGGAAATTAAAGGAAATGCAATTATCAGTCATTAAAACTACAGTTCACAAGCCATTAGCAAAATAACTGACTGCAGGTTAGCTAAAATGGTAGAACAAAAAAAAACTAAGTTGGTTCAATTGAAAACTAATACTTTATTTTACTAACTACGTGTATTAATAAAAAAAATACTTCAAAATTATGCCTCAAGGTTCAACTTATTTTAACTGAGGTCAAAATAATTGTTGCTTATCTGCATCAAACTAAATTAACTAAATTCTGTTACACGTTTTTTGTTTCAAATAATTCAGCAAATACAGTTGTATTGTGAAAAACAAAAATATGAATCGTGGATGTTTATATATTTTGGACAGATATTATTTTCAGGTTTTAAGCTGAAATGTTATGAGAAAGTGTAGAACATGTGTCTTTATCTGATCTCAAGAAAATAACTGAAGCCCCGCATGTTTTAACTGCCAAAATAGATATCTGCTGCGTTTGTGCATGCCAGTTTCAACAATATGAACCTGCAGATGGTAGAAGTGGGATAATATATGCAGGCTTGCCCTGGGGGCAGATGGTGGTGATGATAAACTGTTATTTTCACTAACTGACAGGATGCTAAGGGCAACCACGTGACTTTCTCCTTCATACCTGAACAAAACATATTTATTGTATCACTTTTTTATATTTAATTATATGCAAAGCATCTTAAATTTCAGTAGAAAAACGATAAAGTCACAGTAAAGAGTTGCGACAATTTAACAGATGGCAGGAAAGTAGTGTAGAGCTCTTTTAAAGGCGGAAGTGCCATCAATAATGTGGAATTTTAACACATCGAAAATTAATTATACTTCTATAACTTTGTATTAAATTCAGAGTTTAATACAAAGCAACTCAAATTATAAAACTGACTTGATTCACAAAGTAAATGGAGGTTAAATATAAAAAAGGAAGTTCAAACCTGGTGGTATTGGGGAGTGCTGGTCATGCTCCGGGGGTAACCCGCGGGAGGCTGCGGCATCCCAGGCATCCTCATGCCCGCGATATGGCCAACATTCATGGGGCTCACAGTCGGATTCATCTGGGGAGCCGGGAAGCCCCCTCTTGATGCCATCTTCTGGATCCACAAGTGGTTTTAAAAAAAAAGTGACGGAAACTCAAGGAGGTTTTGAATGTGTAAATAAAAGCCCGGAAGGCTTTTAAAAAAGAAGCGCTCAACGAGAGAGAGCCTTCCGCCTTTCCTCCGCGGAGTTGACAGCAAACACACCGTCAACGAAAAGCTAGCCGACGTTAGCTCGTTTCCGACCGTTTCGAGTTCCGGGTTTTTTTTTTTTTTTTTGCGTCTGTAAAGCCCCCGCACTTCCCCACTCACTAACTCAGGGCTGACTGTTGTTCCTCACCTCCCGCCTGTGTTTACCCTCCTGAACATGCCCAACTTACACCGACTTGACTGCCTCACCAGGCGCCTTCTCCAAAGCGCCTCACTTCAGACAAATTCAGTCCTAAAGCCAAGTCAACTGCTCGGTCTGAGCACTGCCCACCCACGAGACACCAACGGTGCCTTCAAGTACCGTCGGAAATATCGAATGTTGTCAGGCTTTCCGCACAGTTCCGATTTTTGTTAACGTCTTCAACTTTTTTCAATACAAAAATGCTTCAACTTATTCTTTCAAAGTAAATATACCTAGTTTTCAAAAATAATGAACGGAGGAAACAATTAGAATTAGCAAAATTTTCTATTAGCTAAATGCCTCAATAATGAGAGAAATAATTTACTTATTACTATTATCTTTAAAAACTAAAGTTATTTCCTCTGTATTGGTTGCAGAGGTTGCATTAGGTTAAAACTCATCTTTACAATACATCTTTAATTGATGTATTGTTTTTACTCTGTTTTGTCGTTTGTGTTGTCGTTCTTGTACAGCACTTTGGTGCAGTTTTATACCTGTTTTAAAGTGCTATATAAATAAATTTGACATTGACCTTTAAGCTATCAGTCAAAACTTTTGGGGTTTTCACAATACTTTTGGTTGAACTCTCACTTATTTCTCCTGACAGAACCCATCTTGCTGGATTTACATTTCAGACAATGGAACAAACAATAGATATGCGAGATGTTCAAAGCTTGTGATGTTGTTTTGGAACCGAACCCCGTTTTAAACTTCTCCCAAAACGTTCTGCTGTGTTTCTTGTTTCATAATCCCATCTGCTCAATGTTCTCCAACCTCTCAAAAGCTTCAAAGAACAGCTGGATTTATACTGAAATAAAATGACCCACAGGTGCTTTCTATTTACTAAAATGCCAGACTTCTGAAGGTACTTTGCTAGATTTTATTTATGGGTAAATGGGGCTGAGTGCATATGTTGTCTAGAGCTGAAAGTGACTCAGGTATGACTGGGTGAACTGGTTAAAAACGTTATTCTTTTGGGAGGGAAAACGGAAAAAAAGAACCAATTACTTAATTTGTACAAAACCAAAATAGAGTCACTGTGTGAGGAAAACTACTGCAATATGTTGAGTTTATTAGACCTCCACTATGGAGTGAGTCATTTTAAATTAAGATAGGGTCGAATTGGTGATGGCTGCCCCCTGTTGGTCAGTTCGTTTTAGTCAAGCAAGCAGGAATCCTTCCGACAGGTAACAAATCATTTATTATGCTAGACAGATGAAAACAAACCGAGCCATGACAGCAGCAATTCGACTATTAGAATATTTACACTATCACATCACACCATGGACAAATGTGACCCTTTACAATGTAAACATGATACGAAGACGTATTTGAATGCTAGAAAACAAGCTGAGTCTATCCACCGAAAGAGAACCCAAAAGAAACCTGCTTTCTGCAGGCAACCTGCAGCCTGCGTGCAAAATCCGATGTTCATTCACCGAACATTTCAAAACCAGTTTCCTTAGGCGAGCACCAAACAGAGCTGCTCACGCCGTGAACTGGAAAACTACAACCCCGACAGTCAATGTGGAAACAAGACAAACCATTTCCAATGATTGTCTTTGACATTAGTTCTCGAATAATTAGATTTTCTTTTTTTAAAAAACAAAAAGGAGGAGACGTCAGCTCACCTACTGCCTGATCTTTTCTGTCTTATGAAATAAAATACTGTGTGCAGACTGTTGCACCAAACGCGGCCGTCTTCGCTTTAGCCTCTGGATCATTTCCAGACTCTTATTCTGTGCAGAAAAATTATACATGATGATATTCACTATTCAGGACAAAAAATATATATAATTAAACAAATGAGGAAAACATTGTTTGGTTCAATGATTCTGTGATTAAAACTAAAACAAATCCATCAAGAACAAAGTGGGAGGTTCAGGATTTCTTCTGCAGAGCAGCAGACACCACGAATGTCACCGATAACATCAACGCCCGCCGGTTCGACAACGTCAAGAACCGAAGGGCTCCTGCTCTCCCTCGAGTTCTCCGCCTGTGTGTGTTCGTCTACACAGTTCAAGAAGGTGTGTTTGTGGCCAAGTGCGTTACTGAGAGAAAGCCTCGTCTTTCATCAGCATGCGGGGACTCTCCTGGTTTTCCATCCGCCGTCTAGGGCCCATCATGCCTGTGCAGAAACAAAAAGCAAGGGGTCGCTCCTAACACACAACATACACTGTGAGCTCTTTAGATTTCATCAATATGCACAAACTCTTTTCTAATACGGGATATTTGGAGAGGAAAAATAAATAAAACAAAAAAACAAAGCAGATCCTACGTGGTCAGTCAGCTACAAACCCATATGAAAGGTTTACCCCTGTCCATACCCACAGGCCTTGAAGAGGCAATGTACGAGTCTTTGGGCGGCGCATGAGCTTCATTGTCTTGATTGGTCTTACTGGCTGTACCTGGGAAAAGGCGGATAAAAGGCATTTTGTTAAAACATTCTGTTGCGACACATTTTTCAGGTCAAAATGTCAGACCTCTACAGAATCTAATGTTAATGTTTCTTTGCCCTTCTGAAGATAATAGACAAATGTAAGAAAAAAGGTGCAGATGCTTCTGTAGCAGTCAGAGGAAAATGTAGACTTTCAAAGAATGAACAGATGGAAGGATGGCGAGACTAACATGAATGGATACATGGTTAGATTAATGGAATGGTAATTAGAAAGATGGATGGATGGACGGACAAAAAAATGATTGGAAGAATGACAGAGATAAATGGATGGGTGGATAAATAAGTGGACTGATGAATAGACTTAATATAACTTCTAGATAATCAGAATAGAAAATATGATCTTGAAATCTTATTTCTTCCACACATGATTTCTATTTCCATTCTTATCAAAATCTGAACAAAATAAAAAGTAAATACTTTTCCACATAACAGGAAGGAACCCCGTTTTACTATTATGTTCTGTTTATTATTTCCAATTTCATTTCATTTTGTCACAATAGGAACCTCGTTTACCTTTATTTTTTACATGTGGGCATAAAAATCACACTTACAGGTCTCCATTTCCTAAGTTGTTAATAATGTATAAATTGTAAAGCATTCCATACAAACTGTTTCCATATCTTGGAGAAGATATGTTCAAAATGTCACCTATAATCAATGATGCTTTCCTCAAAATATTTAACTCTAAATTAGTTTTTTCCTCTAATTATCTTTTATTGCTTTGTTTAGTTGTTTTCCGTTTCTAAAGGAAAATTTGATGTACTCTAATCGCACATGTGATTTCCTATTTTTACTGCAATCTACGTTTTCAAACAGAGCTGATAGAATTTCACATGAGTTATCTGTGTAAATAATAATAAAGATATGTTTACTTACTGCTTTTATGCTTGAATGATTTGGATCTTCTTGGTGAATTTGGATTCTGAGGATCAACAAAAGAAAAAAAAATAGAGCTACTATTTGGTTTGGGTTAAGAAGTCAGGACAAAAATTCTGAACACTTTCATGAATAAAACAGATGATAAACAATATATATATTTAAGGGTAAAATAAAAGCACCTTATCCGACTTTCTTTTCTTTGCTGTAAAATAAAAAAACAGATGAGGAAAAACAGAAAATCTGCAGTGAATCAGTTTTTGAGGAACATGAAGAAAGTCCAAAGCTTTACCTTTCTTTTCTGCCCCGTAGGACCAGTCGTTATCGTTGACGTCGTCGTTATCTTCTTGGTCACTCTCCGACTTGTTGTTGGTGTTGTTGCCAGTAACTATTCTGTAAAACGGCGAAAGACGGCAGCATTACTTATGAGAAATGACCCAAAACAGATTCCAGGAAGAAACCATGAAGCTAATTCTGATTGTGGGAACCAATCAGATTCACAGATGGAATCGGAGATAAACACAACGTGAACATCTGAGAGGATGCTGGTCTGCACTTTGAACCTGCGGTTAGCTATGCGGCTGCTGTTGCGTCCCATCCCGAGGCATTTCTCCAGGTGTGGCGCGAAGCGAGACGCCGCAATGCTCCGGTTGCAGTTGGGACAAACACACTCTTTGTTTTTCCACTGGTTGTACACTTGGCCGAACACGTCCAGTCCAGGCTGGTCCACAATTTCTGAAAGGGATTCGAATCGAGAACCGTGAATAAAACTGTCATCAAATCTCAAACTAAATACTTTAGGGAAAATTCTGCATTTAATCAGAGAACATTTAGTCAGTGAGGAAAAGAAAAATGTAGATTTTCAAAATTAATCACAGTTTTCACAATTTCTGCCAACAATAAATCTTGTTAGTTAATTCCTAACATGGATCTTCACTCAGCCATGATTGTTCCTGTAGTTTTAAACAGTTTCATTCATTCATTCATCTGACTTCAGATAATAGTAAATTATAAAGATTGAGACGCATCAGTATTACGAGGGACATGTTTTCTTGCCATTCCTATTATAAACAACTGATAAGAGAAATATCCATTTTTTACCCCAGATAAACAGAAAAGTATGGGTGGCAAAATAAATGTTTCTAGATACATTTCTAGTGAACAATTGTTCTTTGATGCAGCATTTCTTTACATTGAATAAATTTTAAATAAAACTTGGATTTTATTTATCAGCATGAGATTATATTGGAGAACTGATTCATTTATTGTAGGGTTTTTAGACACCATTAACAGAATCAACACAAGTTTGTGTGCATCTGTGTATTAGTTATCATCTGCATGTATGTTTGTTTGAAAAACTCAGATTTTTGTGTTTGGCTTTTATTCAGTGATGCAATATAATCTTTTTGCAAGGTAAGACAGATTGTGCTCACCAAAGTCCCTCATGCTTTCTTGGTCCGTGTCATCCAGGAAGAAGTAGCCCTGCTTCACAGCCCGGTGGACCTCAAAGCAAAGACCCAGACATGCGTCCTCCACCAGGTCAGACAGGATGTCCTGAGCCATTGCCTGCCAGGGACGACATGCGGTACATTTCTGTGGCTTGTCTGAGGTGATAAAGTCTTAAACCCCTTCAAAATAAATTCTGTTTTTGCTTTTTTTTTTTTTTTTTTTAAAGCCCACTTGCAAGTTTGAGATTTAACCAAGTCAGACAAAAAATTACCTAACTGTAAAAAATAAATAAATTCTGATTTCACTAATTAAGCGTTAAACCTTTTTTAAACCAACCCTACGTAAACATTTGTTTCCATCCAGTGTCACATACATTTTTCTGAATATGGTTAAGGTTTGAACCCTGGTGGAAATGAAGTCTCATGCTCAAGGAAACAGCTCATCCTGGAATATCCCTGTTCATCAGGGAAGAAACCAGCTCATAGTATATTCAGGTAATCAGCTGACGTGACCAGTTGCAGCAACCCCAGATCATAGTGCTTCCTCCACAGGCTGCGCCAGAAGCGCCCATCACTCAGGAAGAGGGTAAATCTGGACCCATCAGAGCACATGACCTTCTTCCATCACTCTAGAGTTCAATCTTTTTGCTCCTTTGCAGGTTGAAGCATTTTTCTCCAGCTACCTTCACTGACTGAACAACTTTTCAGTCCTAATTCTTTGAGTTTTCTTCACGTTGAGGTGTGAAAATACTCCTACTTAAACATAGTTCTAGTTTAGTTTTTCTTCGATTTGATCTCACCAAACTTTCCGGGGATCACTCAGGATCTTTTTTCTGACCACATTTCTTCTTCAAAGATGATGACGACGATTCCCCTCTTTCGCTAGTTTTTAACAACAAGTTGGACAGTTCTCAATCCACTTTTAAGAGTTTCCTTACAGGTTTTCTCTGCTTGATGCCAGGAATTTTACTATTCTTAATCAACCACAGGATGCCTTTTCAAGATCCAAAGGAGACTTGCACTCCTTTGCTTTTTGGGGGGTATCAGGCATTGTATAGTATAGTTTGGGTGGGTATTTCTTTTTAAATCATGAATGAAATCATCATTTGAAAATGTTACTTTTTGCATTTACACAGGTCTGGTCTGATATTAAAATGTCTTTGATGACACCTGTTCACAACAATGCGTGTCTGCTTGTTGCTGCTTTCCACCACCACCATCATCATCATCATCACCACCGTACCTCCAGCTTGCTGTTGTCCAGGCTGGACACCGAAAGCTCCTCCATTTTCATTTGCCAGATCTACCAGATGAGCAGACGTTGTTGTGTTCATGCTGTAGCGCAGCAAGCATCGGCCGGAGCTGGGCTGCTGCAGGAGGGAAGCACAGTTAGCAGCACAGATGCCAGTCGGTCACTGAGAAAGGGATGCAGGGACTCACAACGGAGCAGAGGGCTGCTTCCCGCACTCACAGCCTGAGAACAAGCACACAGACACAAAACACGAAAAGGAAAGTCAGCGGAGTCCAAAACACGGCGCGAGTCCTCGACACTTCCCAGCAGCCCCGAGCTTTGCCATTCAATGAAAGGAGCTTAGCCTGAAGCTGGAGGAAAACAAAGAGCGCGGCTATGAATAGGCTGGAGGTAGTGAAAATACCAGGAGGTAACAGGAGAGGCGGCGTCCTGCGTCAACAGCTAATATGGCTACAACACAGAAGATGTACACGAGCGGTTGCAATTATAACAGCGATAAAAATATAGATATTTTTAATTGTTTCGCAGTTGGAGGAACATCCAACAGTAGCTAGGCTGCTCGTCCCTGAAGCAAGCACTGCTGCTGCTGCAGTGCGGCTGTGCGCCTCCCCGCTCCCTGGAAGAACCTCCGGCAGCCAAAATTCCGGTTCTCAACCCCCAAATACAGCCTTCCCGGCGGGGAATATCGCAACCGCGGTCCCAGCAAAACCTTAATTGAGTTTATTTACCTATTTCGACAGGCATCCATCTTTACTAAGCGATCAGGCAGAAACAATCACTCTCTGCACGCGTTCCACCGATGGCCTCCTGTGCCGCAGATTACCCGGCTGCTTTCACTTTGTTCGCCAATTCTGCTTATTTGAAACACCACCAGAAATAAAAAGCCATGCAATTAACACAATTCTTACTTTTCTTACATTTACAAGATGAACTATTAAGTTTAATGAAAAACCTAACTAAAATCATGCGTACTTTAATATGCACCCGTCTCAGGCAGAAGCAATCGATCTCCTCAGGAGTCACAGCTGCGCCTCTTGAGCTGCACTGACTCCCACAGAATCCACCGTCTGTTGCTACTTTGATCAAATCCACCTTTTAACAATTTAACGACCATTGATTAATTTAATGCGTTTTAATTACGTCACACTTAAAAATATATAGTTTCTTTTTAGAGAAATATAATAGCTCAACCACCTTCTGTCATGGAGATCGTTTTTAGTATTAGAAAAAACATTTTGTAAAATTTCACTGAATAAATTAAAAGGTATTTATGTATATTTATTTACAACATGTAGAAAATATTTTTTTAGGTGTATTACTACAACAAATGGAGGCAAATTATGTTAAAAATGGACTGCCACTAAGCCTGCAGCATTAGATCTTTTTTATACCAATAAAAGCATAGTTGGTTTGTTTGCTTCAAACTATGGATCTCGGTGTATATTTTTCAGTTGTACTCAACTCTTTGACCCATGTACTGCAATTTATTTATGAAACAGCAATAAAGTGATTTAAAGAAATAAAAACTCGGTGAACCGACTGAACTTTAAGTGAACTACATTTACAATCCATTCAGCTCAAGTAAAATTAAATATAAAATATCTGAAGTCACACTTATTGTAATTACAGGCAGCAAATTTTGAAAGTCGCATCTAAATTCCAAAGCACAAATATGAGTTGTATTATTGTATAATCTGCAAAATAATTTACCTCTATTTTTTTTACTCTTAACAGTTCTGTTTTGTTTTTTTTTAAGAAAACTTCCACACCTCTTAAACAAAAACACTTAATTGGTCTTTAAAATATATAATTTGTCACCAAAATTACTTATATCTGTTCTATATTTTTCATTTAAAAAACCTACAAATCCCAAATTCATGTTTTAGTTTTTCTTTAATTACTACATCATCCCTGACATGACATATAAAAAGTGACAAAATTAACCTCAATTACATTCCCAATTCCCCTCTATGAATATGAATTTAAAACAGTTTACATCATTTTAACCAAGAGGCGAATGAACTAAAATAAGCACTTGAAAAATGTAAAATTATCGTGGCGTGAACGAGGAAATGACCCTTTCTGTTCTTCTGTAATTTTTCTTCTTACTCCCAGGAACTCACTCTAAAGCTATGAAAATATTCTTGATGTAGCTATAATAACGACAAGTAAACATTATTGAGAATATCTCTGCCACACAATGATGTAACTTTACAGGCAGCACTTTTTCAGCTCAGTTGTGTTCATCTAAGTTTGCCTATAGCAGTGTATGAAGGTTCTGATTCCGTCAATCAGCGATGCATCTCAAACATGTTCCAGTCCTCTCCACTCTCATCCTGTGGACCAGAAGATGATAGAATTGAATCAATTCATCTTGTGACTCATTTAGAAAAAAATCCAACAATTCTTCCGAGGACATTCATTGTTTTCAACAGGAAGAACCATCAACATCACCTCATAACTGATCCAAATATCATCTTCACTGCTGTTGTCCGTGATGTCTTCGTCCTCCGAGTCCTGAGAACCAAAAACAAACAGGAAGCAAAATTACAGCTCAGCGTGAGAAACCTCTTCCTTCTCTCACAAGTCAAAAAACTGTCAGACAAAAGATCATTGGGTAGCGATCATGCATCATGGATGTGAATCAATAAGTCCAAAGTCTCCCTGGCTTTGTAACCAGACAAAGATTTAAAGAGGAGCAGCAAAAGCAAATGAGAAGGATTAGCAGAGCGCGTAAAGAACAGATGGTGTCATCCAGGAAATTTTAGAGTGGAAGATCGTCTCTGCTGGCCAAACATGGAGCAATTAGCATTATAATGACAGTCATAAAGCAGAGGCTTCTTCAGATTTGTTGCAACACTGACTGCTGTCCTTCCTGCCCACGGCTTCTCCATTTGCAAAACTTTTTGAATACAATTGACATGCGTTATGACACTTAATTTCCATTTTAGATATAAAAACAACAACATTGTTTAACTGGATTGAATGTGTGTGTTTTATTCATATAACTTACTGAAGGTTGACTCAGATGTAGCTCTTCTCTGTTGTGCACCTGTTTTTGTTTGGGATCGAGGAACTGCAATTTCTGCAATGCAAGTTGGAACATGATTTCCAGAAAACCAACTTTGAAAACATTGGCGAATTTCAAAGTACTCACGCTGGGATTTTGTTTCAAATACTTCGTTTGCTCTTCTGTGGTCAAATTCTGCACAGAGAATGGAAAATAGATACATTTATCTCCCAGAACATTTGGGAAAAACCCAAAGCAAAGATGGACATTTGTAAACACCTTGAACCACTTTTGCAGGTTTTCTGAGTATTGTTTCATGTTTGAATGCATCTGTTCTTTGTAACGTTCCTTCTCCTTTGCAGGAAGCTTGTCCCAAAGTTTCATAGATTTGGCTGAAGACATCCTCTGACCTTTGGCAAAGTATGTCAATACAGTTCTGAAAAACAGAAAAACAGTGCTGAATTAGTCAAACTGAATCTTGTCAGGGAACATTTCGAAGGTTTTGGTCACACACTCACTGGCTGGGCATCTTGGGCTCACGGGGTGACGTCCTCTGCACAGAGTAAAATGTGTTTATGCAAAGTGAAGATCCAATACGATAGCAAGTACAGAAGTATTCACACCTCTTCAACGTCAATTCATTGGAATTTATTTTTGTCGTTTCAAAAAGTAAAACTCGTATCACATAAATCCATAACATGTGAAGTGAAATATTTCAAACTATTTCTTGTATTTTTTCTGTGATTATTTAAACCTTATTTCTTAGGATTGCCTGTTTGTAACACGAGTAACTGTGAAACTTAAAACATTAAAAATATCCCTAAGCCAAGTGTTTGAGTTTATTAACAAGGAAACTGTAATATTTCGTCTTACCAAAGGCTTTGCCTTCACAAATCCGATACCTTGTTCTTTAATGGTTTGTTGCTTCTCTGTCTCATCCAAGCGCTGAGGAACAAACAAACTGTCACACGTCTCTTCCTGTTAAATCTAGAAAAGTCTCAACTTACATCCAAAGATTCCTTTAGCTTGGCATTATACTCATGCTTCATCTAAAAATGACAAAAAAAATACTTTTAGGGTATTGTTAAGTCAAAACAACCACGTTCTTTTTTTTGTCCTATGTTGGTACCTTTAGACAGCGTGAGCAATACTCATGCTTCTCTGCTTCGTTCAGTTCTCTCCAGTCTTTCCTCATATCATTGTGCAAGTCCGAACCTAATGAAGGTCTGTTTTCTGCAGCACTCTCCTTCATGAACAGAAACAGACCATTTCTGAAAACATGCAAAGGGACAGAAAATTAGACAAACGGCAACAAAAGTCTGTAAATAATGAGATAAAAGTTCTAACCTAACAGCACAAAGTTTGGGGCCGTTTTCAATGGGACCGAGTGAAGGTTTGTAAATATCAGAACACAATTATCAAACCTTCTGATTTTAAGCAGAATAATAATAGTAGAAATGCTCCCAGCAACTTCCTCAGATGTCTACTGGAAGCTTTATGAATGTTAGTGTTGAGAACATTAGACAAGTAAAAAATCTGCAGTCAGAGCAATCTCTCAATTTGGTGAATCAAGGAGAGATTTTCAGTGGAGAGTCATGCAAACAGGAGTTATTTCTGCAAGTCTCATTAAACTGAATTCGAGACTTTTAAAGGCCGTTTCAGACAGGTTTTGGACCCACCCTTTATGAAAAGTAATACGTTACTTAAATTATATTCACCTTAATAGCTTAAGTTAAAACTGTAAACACATGATCAACAAAATAAACCAGTTCACAAGTTTTGCTTTTTCCTAGCTAAAGTAAAAAAATGTGACAAAAATAATCTCTTACCGAGGTGGCTTCGTAGGCAGGTCTGCATCAATCTGACAGAGAAAATTAACAGATTTATACAAGAGAGGTCAAACATCTACAGTAGAAACGTTTCTCACCCAGCAAATCGTGCGAACAGCATGCCGAGACAAGGCAGAATAGAAGACTTACAACTGCAGAGAGTCTTGCCCTTTTAGATTTTCGAGGAGAGGGTAGATTGTTGTCTTTACTGAAAAAGAGCACACACAAAAAAAAAAGTTTACAATATAAATTTAGATCAACCGCTTTGTTAAGTCAAGCCTGCATAGAGGGAGTTTTGTACCAAAGGTTGTCTGACTTTCTCTTGCGCTCCACACGTCCACGGGCGTGCTTCTTTTTATATCCGTCCTACAATAAAAAGTCAAATCTGTTAACTTTCAAGTCACTCTTATCAATGAGTATTTATTTATATATCCACTTCTCATAGACTACCAATCTTCTAGAAGCACATCGTACACAGTAATGATTTCAGGGATTTCACAATCTTGCATCTTGGGGTAGACTGATAAATTGTCCCGTTTCCTTCATTGTGCATCATCAGCCGATACTTAAAAGTGAAACCTAAAAAAACGGTCTGAAAAAATTCACCAACTGTCCCTTTTTGGTCTGCCAATTAAGCGCATCATAAGTTAAAATGAGTTTCATCATTTTCATTCTGATTATTAATTTTGAAGGGAAATTGATTACAGAATTTTCAAAGTCCATTTTATTTGTGGTTTCAGTTGTGTGTGCTTTTTCATTTCCGGTTAATTTATTGATTAGTTATGGTTTAGTTTGGATATTTAAATATATTTCAGTTTCAGTGTTGCATGTTCTTTACAAAATTAAAGTTTATTGATCATTGGGAGGGCCATTATCAACAGATCACTTGAAAATGGTCTCAAAACAACAAAATTATCAATTACTGCAATAATCACTGGGACATTTTATCATCCAGCAAACACTTTTGAACCTGCGCATATAACAGTCACCCCACTGTTGCTAACTTAGCAACTTTATTGCTCTATTTAGCAACTTTTTATATGATTTAAAAAAAAGAAGAGAGAAAAAAAAAATCCCCATTGTCCAAAATCCAAATTAGCAGGTTTTGTTAAAGATCGGTGATTGTCTGGAAAACTGCAATTAATGCACCACCACTTGGAACATTAATTAATGATTAATGATACACCAAGGAGGTCATTCAGCCTTTTGATTCAGGGGTGTTGGAGCAGAGATGCATCCAAAAGCTGAACTAAAGTGGCACTTGGGGATCGGAGTTGCAGACCCTGGTTTAAACCACCTAGAATCAGCTATTACACAAAAATAAAACGTTAACGTTCCAAAGGCAGTTTTATTTGGCTATAGATTTTAAAGACAACACAGGAACAGAAACATTTTATTCAAAAGTAGGGTTAAGACAAAATACAATTAGACTCCATGTAGGTACATATTAGGTATTTACCTTTTTCTTGTGAAGGGGAGGCTTGGAAATGGCCTCTTCAGCTTCTGCAATGAGTTCCGACAGGCTCCGAAATATGCGCATCTACGCAACAATAACAAATTTATCACACTTGTTACAAAAGTTTCCACATTTTGGCACAATGCAACCTTAATCTGCAGAGATTTCTATTGGAACTTTGTATGATAGACCAACAAAGTAGTGTAAATGTATTAAGTGATGGGGAAAACAAATGTTTCTCCACTCTCAGCTGTTCTAAGACGACATCAGTGAACAAACGGCACCATAAAAACCAAGCAACACAGCAATAAGGGAGAAGTTTAGAGGAGAACTCACCTTTTCCATCACCTTTTGCCACTGGTCGTGGCATTCCTTAGCAGAATAGGGAGGGAATGCTGTTTTATCCCAGTTTACAGACAACACTCCAATTTCACACCTCGTCGTTTTCTCACTTTCTGGGATGTTGCTCCTAATACGGTCAACAAGCTTCAGGAGGTTTGCAATGGTCCATCCTGTAGGTATAGCACATTTGCACAGAACATACTCACTTAACCTCAATTTACCAGCAGCAAGTTTTCGTTAGGTCAGTAATTATACCCACCAGATTCTGCACCGTTCATTTTGCTTTTACTCATTTTTACTTTTCAAGACTTTTAAGTGTGTCGAAGTAACATGCAGTAGTTAAAACACGTAACTGAGAAGCTAGCTTTAAAATTAGATTAACATATCAATCTAAAACAGCTTTTCATAAAGCTGTAGCCAAACACATGACGCTCGTCAGTTTTGAAACATTCGCAAAAGTCCTTTGCTAATGGGCGGAACCCTAGATAGGACGTCCAATCGGAGAGAAGGACCAAGAAACGTCACTTGAGCAGCGGAAACACCAGCCAATAAGATGTGTCCGTGTTTAAAACGACAATAAATGGAAGAGGAGTGTAGCTTGAAAAATGTCCGGTACTCGCCCCCTACTGGCCAGGAGCTCGGAAAGTAAAATAACGAACTGGGTTATATTGAGGAACACAGTTTAATATTTTAAAACAAATATTTATAAGTTGTATGTTATAGTCTAAATAAAACTGAAATTTCATAACTTAAATACACACGTTTTGTCTGATTATTTACATTTTTCAACAGTTCATTTGCAACTGTTACATTATAAGCATGCATAATTATTTCAGTATTTACAAATTCCCTAGACTCTGCATCTATTTCTCAATAACTTAGTTTTCTTGCCTTATAAATATATTTTGTATTAATGTAGTTCTTTTTTCCATTATTGCTTTTCAATGTGCATATGTATGATGCCATTTGCCTGTCACTTAGTCACCAATTAGAGGGTAGCGTCCAAACTCAATATAGAATTTGAGTTCAAATAAAGTTCATTTGTCAATTTAAAAATACATTTTAAAACAATATTAAAGCTGGTATTAAACATACTCTTCATAACTCCAAATTTCTGTTACTCTGATAATTTAATTTCATTAGCTGAAAGCCAAGATCATAAAAAAAAAACCAAGATAAATGTTTATTTTATTTTATTGGCACATATTTCCTGGCTCACAAAGCAGCAACAACAAACAAATCTGTTGGAGAGGAACATCTAAACATAGGAAGAAAAAAATTATGCTTTATAAAGCTACCTCTTTAACTTTATGCAATTCAAATAAAAAAACATGTTCCTTATGAATTGCATGAAAATATGCAAGCATTCTTATGTCCAGCAGTCAGTAACACATTGTAAGCAAAGTCCAAGACAAATATTTCTGTGTGGCATTGTTTAGATTTGTTTTTCAGTGCATGAACTTCAGCTCTGCATCTGCCACCCTGCAGAAAGTGAACACAGCACTCAAGATGGACCACCGCAGACCTCCTGGGTGGCGTTTTCTTCCTGGCATCCATCACAGAAACCAGTTGGTTGAGAATCCTCCATCTGGATTTGTCATCAATGATGCATCTTGAACATGTTGCCATCCTTTTTTGCTCTCAACCTGACAATGAAAACTTGATGATTAATAAACTGATGTGAAATGTCAACAATATTTACATTCAATCCTCTAAGACGAGTAGAATGAATTCTATTTGATGAAGGTTGAAATGAGAACAAATTTTAGAGGTTTGTTTTTGTTATCGTCTTTCAATAACAAATTTACCCAGCTGATGATGCCGTGGCTTTTGAATCTTTTGTAATTTAAAACAGTGAAGGTCCACCAGTTGGGGATTTGAAAGCAACACCTAAAACACACTGGATACTTGTAACATCACAGAAAAATCAAAACGATTAATGAAGACATCAGGAGGAGTGACTGGTTCCTCCTTACGTTTCAACTTCCTATTTTCTGATGGTGCATATATTTGATAACACAAAATATTCAAGGAGTCTTGAGCGTCCAGGAAGTTCAGCCCAAGAAGGAGACAAGTTCTCTGACCAGACATAAATGTGTTTTAGTAAAAAAAAAAAAAAAAAAAAAAAAGTACTTTACAGACTACAGACTTGCTCTGAAACGCCTCAGAGAGGAAGAAGCCATTAGTCAAAAACAAAGTTTTCATAATTGCTTTTGTGATTTTTTTTTTTTTTTGCAATCAAAATGACTGCAAAAATTTTGTGGCGCTAATTTAGAAAGGAATTATGTACGATTATAAATGTGACTTTTTGTTACTCCAAATAACCTACAGATGGGAGTTAGTCAATTAAACCCAATTTTTTTTTTCTTTCAGAAAATTTCCAATTAGCTAAAAATTATACATTAGCACAAAATAAATATCCTGAGATCTGTTTATTTTCGTAAATTTCCGCAATCACAGAATTGCAAAAAAACTGAAGGAACTGCCTAAGAGACAACCTGATTATTGGAGACACGTTGTCTGGTCTAATAAAATTTAATTTGAAGTATTTGGTCATAATCAGCAGGTAAAACAGTTAGAAAGCTATTAGAAAGCAATGTGATTGGCCTCAGAAAATCATCATTTATTGCGAGACGCTTGTGGAAAATGTTTGATATTTTAGGTCATACAGTTCAAAATGGAATTCTGAGGCATTTAGCAAACAGAAATAATTTGGAGAAAACTGTCTGACCTAAAAGTTTGAAAGTTTAATCTGATTTAATGTCAGACGGAGAGAAACAAATTTACACGGCGTATAAAGTAAACAACCTTGCACTTGCTCTCGTTGCTACTTTCGTTGTACTCGTCTTCTCGTCCTGTGTGCCAAAAACAAACAAAAACTGAACATGCATTCATTCTTTTTTTGATTCATCAATTGCTGCCAAATACATTTTGGATCAGCTAATCGTTTCTGTGCATTAAAAAGTTGAAGGTGTGAGCATATTTTAGAAGCAAATCAAAACTGTGTCACTATTATTACATTCATACTTACTGAATGTAGGTCAAGAGGCTCCTTTTTCTCGTCTATATATTTCTGGAGAAAAACAATCCTCTGTAAAAACAGAATGTGATACGATTAGGAACTTTCTTTCAGGCTTCTTGAAATAAAAAAAATACAGTAAAGGGACTTACATCGGGTTTTTTCCTCAAGTAATCCCCCTGCTCCTCTTCACTCAGCGTCTACTCAAATAATGCAGAACAATTTTAACTCCCAGCTGAAATTTCAAACACTTGAGTTAAAATGAATGACTGGATGAATACCTGGAACCACGCTGGCAGCTCTTCTGCGTATTTTCTCATATTTTCCTCAACTATTTTAGCGTAATGATTCTTCTTTGCTTCTGAGAACTTGTGCCACTCTTCCCTGGCCTTTTCAAAACGCTCTTTCCTTGGCATAGATTTCTCGGCATGTTTCAAAATATCCAAGTGAAAATATATAAACCCAGAGCTAAAGGAAAAAAAAAAAAAGCAACATTTTCAGGTTGGATTTTGAGAATAAAAACAATTAATATCTTTAAGATATTTTGGTTACACGATGTGGGGAAAAATTTTCTCCTTACAATTTTGTTTTCCTATTTTTGCTTTTAATTACACTTAAATGTTTCAGATAATCAGAAAAAAGTGTCAAACATAACCTGTGTAAAGAAAAGAGGTTTATTTTAAATGTTGATTTTGATTGAAAAAATTTGAAACTTTATTTCCTAAACCTAATAAGTTGATGTGTCACCCTTGGAGGCAGAATCAAGATATTTTTAACAATAAGCCTTTTACATACTTATTGGGAGAATCTCTTTTTTTTTTTTTTTTTGGAAGAAATTCATGAGGGACAATTTTATTTGTTTATTTTTTCAACAGCACTTTATATACTCACCGGGAGGGCATCGTCGGCTCACCAGGGTGCATCTTGTGTTGGTCCTACAGTGAAATAAACACGACAAATTTTAGAGGAAATTCCCAGAAGGAGGCCTTGAAATTAGGCGCTTGTCTCTTTAAGAATCTCCTTCTGGTTCCGCCACTGCACAGAATTAAACCCCAGGAAAACCCCAGGTTGGAAATGAAATAATAAGCTAATTGCAATTAGCATATTATAACTGTATTTTACGACAAAACCATTTAATAAAAGTCAATTAACACATGCTGAGTCCTTAGACTTAATTCAGAAAGCTTTGGTGGTGAAATATGAACATAAATTAATTCAGATTTAAACCTGAACAGATCAGAACTTTTAAGTATTTCTCATCAGAGGTGGACTTGCACAAGACCGATCGCAGGAGGCAGGGAGAACTTATGGCAAGCCATTTTGGTCTTTAATTGGGCACTTTCCCCTGGCATCTCCTGAACACCGTTAAAAGTGCCACATGGTGTTTATTAGCGCCACTACATGTTTAATAAATGCCAACAAACATTTAATAGGAACATTCAAACATTAAAGCACCACAAGGTGTTAATTAAACATCTGGTAGCACTTAAGTAACTCCGCCCAACTGTTTTGACAGCCAGTAGTTTTGAATTGCAAGTTCAGATGTTCAAACATGAAAAAAAGAAAAGAAAAAGAAAATATGCACACACAAAATGTTGGTCAGTAGGTTAAACATGCATTTTTAAGATCTCAAGAAGAACATCATTGTCAGTTTTTTGATGCGCCTCATTAATGGTTGCTGGGTTTGAAAGTTGTCACTTCAACTCCATTGAGCTCACAGCTGCACCCACCACATCTGTGTGTTTCAAACATCCCAGAAAAAGTAGAAAATGAAAGCTTACCAAAATCTTCTTTGGAATTCTGATTTCTTTTTCCTCGATGAGCTGCTGCTTCTCCTCCTCATCTAACCGCTGAAGAACATAAAACGAAGCGAAAACAAGTGACTGTTTCCGTGACGACAAAGCAGATCTTACAAGTTAAGCTGCGGAAATGCTTAGGGAGTTAAACATACCCCCCTGAAAAAGTATATACATATTGCAGTTGAAAACTCTCAACCTTACTTACATCCAGATATTTTATCAACTTGGCTTTGTATTCTCTCTTCATCTGAAATGACAAACTGTACTTAACAGGCTTGAGGGAAAAAAAGGTGTCATTTTTTTTCTTGTTGGACAATCTGCTAATACCTGTGCACAGCGTTTATTGTACTTCTGTTTCTCATTTTCACTCAGTTCTTTCCAGTGTTGACTCATAACCCGTATAAAACTCGCTCCATGTGAAGGCTCTCCTCCTGTGACTCCTGAAGAGTGTTCTGAGATGAACAGACCAAAACCATGCCTGAAAGTACAGAGAAAAACAAAAACATAATGATCAAATTGTAAAATCTAAAAAAATAAAAATCCAACCCTAAGGTGAAAAGGACTCAAACTATCTAATCCAGGTTTGAATTTGATAAGGTTTTTTCCTACCTTCATTAGGCTAAAAAGGCTTTACTACTTTGTGTTGCAGAGAAAATAATGACCGTTCATCAGAGGTGGGAAGAGCAACCAAAAGTACACTCAAGCTGAAGTATAAAGTATTAATAAGAAAAATACTCAAGTAAAATTTAAAAAGTATTTGGTAAAAAAAAAAGAAGAAAGAAAAGCATACCCAAGTACTGAGTGACTGTGTGCAAAGATATGTGCAACTTCTAGTATTTTTAAGAATAAAATAAATCATAAAGAGAAATTATTACAAAATAAATTCAAGAAGAAAAACATTTCCAAATAAAATTTATCACAACCTAAACCTTCTAACTTTAGCTATAGAGGGCTTTTCATATAGTGAATTCATGTAGGCCACTTCAGATGTTCTGAAGATTTTTATTTTTTATTTTTGCATGGTTGAATACTAATTAAATGTGACTGCAATTAATCGTCAATGGGTCGATTTTAAAGTTGTTGAACAATGGGAGTTGAAAAGAAAGAACAAATGAATTCTGCTGTAAACTCAAAGATGTATTTCAATGTTCACTTCCTGAAAACATTGTGCTTTGGAACGGCTTCTTAAACCTATTAAATGATAAATATGTTACAACAAAGGCAGTTTACTTGTAATAAAATGAAAGAACAAAGAGGTGGACAGCAAGTCTGACTTACCAAGGTGGTTCCCGAGGAAAATCTTTGTCTTTGTCGTCACCTTCCTTCAAATTAATAAAAAAATAACAGATGCTTAAGCACCAACAATGATTCTACACATTTTTCAATACAAAAGATTGTTTTATTTTTTTAATAACATTTTATTTTTTATCTCCAACATACAAAAACTCTTAAGCTAGAACCCATAAAGTCCCATTTATTCTTCCTTCAGCCTGGTTTTCCTGCCTGATTTATTTTTTCCCCCCAGTTTTTCTTTTCTTTTCTTTAACAAACAAATACGATGATATCCTAATTGCCAAGAAATGTAAAAAAAAAAAGTACACAACTAGTAAACAACTTCATAAACTGATAAAAAAATCTTAAAAGTATTAATACTTTTGTCAAAAAAAAATTCAAGGCAACTAACAACTTAAATAATCAATGTGTCTTGCTGTTTGAAATAAAAAAAAATCAGTTTAATGTTTTTCTTTTAAGTATAAGAATAGGGGATAATTTCCAAAAGCACAATTTTTTCATACTCTCTTTTCCACTCATACTGAAATAGATTTAGAATGTGATAAAAAAGTATTTTTCTCATAGTTTTCCTGAGGATGTAGGAACCATGAACCGATATTTACTGTTAATCAAAGTAGAGCAGAGTAAAACAGTTTAAACCTGCTAACCATGTGAGCAACAAGCAGCATTTCCCAAGAAAGAGAAAAATCACTCACATATTTAAGGGTGACCCTTTTCTTGTGCTTTTTCTTCTTTATAGGAACACGCAGATTGTTCTCTTTGCTGAACGACAGAAGAATTTGCTTTACATTAAGTTTAGACGAGCAATTTTGCCAAATCAAATGTGAATACCAAAATTGCTTTTCTACCAAAATTTGTTCATCTTTCTGGAGTATTCTTCAAACGCAAGTCTGTACTTCTTTGCATATTTAGCCTAAAGAAGAAGGAGGGGGAAGAAGTTAAATGTCAGTTCTTTGAGATATTAAGTACTGTTTTACAAACAGGCTCACTAAAGACAACCTACTTTCTTTTTGTCTGACAGTTTTTCATAGTCCTTGGAAAAGGTCTTTGTCATTAACACCACATTCACCCCTGGATTTTTCCTCGCATACCTGGACATACACTTCCTAATATAAGTCATTTTTGGGGGATTAGGTGGCTTTGGGAGGTCGGGGTGAATCTGCAAGAAAAATAAACCACACATTTTTCAAAACAAGGACGTGTTATTATCCATTTATACTAAATAGTACCAAACTGCAATAACAGCCACACGAGTTTGAAGGTTGACCTCTTACATTTTTGTCAAAGAAGGGGTTCAAAAGCAATTCTTGAGCTTCATCAAGGAGCTCAGGAAGGGTGCGAAATCTGCGCATCTGAGGAACAACAATAGAGAGAGGCCACATATGCCACATTAAAATTTTTAGCAGCACAGTGTCACATTTCGCTTATTTTACACAGCTTTTGTGCTCTTCAATAAAAGGAGGTTTGACTGTTTGTGGGGAATTTAGGCTAATTTATCTTGCCGCTAGTTCAGAGTCTGAAATATTTCCACTTCATACAGGTAAATATTACAAAATAACAATACAGATGTGCTTAATCTATGCATCTGATGAATGAATCCAACATTTAGACAACAGTAAAGAGAACAACAACTAAAAACATAAATATTTTTCCAGTATCGCTACTGTTACTTGTGTAAAATTTCTGGACTCTCGACCCACTGAATGAAAAAGAAAAAGAAAACATGTTTTCACCAGTCACAGACACAAACCTGCAGTTCCTGTTAAAGTTTCATAAGAAACTGATTCAGAAAAAAAATATTTTTGTTGCTTATATAAATTATTGTCATTTTGTACCACTTTAATTCCAATTTCTATTTTGGTCTGTCTGATTATGCAATTTTTAAATATTTAATTATTTATAATTTGATCAGTTACTAAGTACCTGAGAAGAATATTTACCAAATACATGTTTTACTCTTCCTAGAGTGATTTCTTGGATGGCTACGTTTTTACTTTTATTTCAGCAAAAATATGTTGAAGTAGTGCTACTCTTATGTGAGTCCAATGTGTGGTACTCTATGATTACAACACTACATTTTGAGCAGAAAATCCAATCAACATTTAAAGCTTTAGCACACTGCTCACCTTCCGCACCAATCTCTTCCATCTCTCCTGGCATTCACCTGCAGAAAACGGGGGGAATGCAACTTTATCCCAGTCTACAGCTTTTAATCCTTTCTTATAAGGCTTCGTTTTGTCATCCTTTGGGAGGATGCCTTTCATAGAAGCAAGGAGCTTCTGGAGGTTTTCCTGCGACCATCCTGTAGCTTCAGCCCCTTTACAAAAAAGACGGTTGAATAACCAGCTAAAATACTGGAAATATCTGAGGCAGCAGTAGAAAAAAAGCTTTAATTAGCCGTACTCACCTGATTCACCAGCTTCAGTTACTACTTCATTCATTTTAAAATTAAACCGAAAGACGTTGAAAAAGTGAGAAGCACAACTGAACGATTCTCAATTTTTTCCACTCTATCCCCGGTTATCGGCAGAAAACCAGCGGTGAAATAACAACTGTCTAATCGTTCATTCAAACTATTAGAAAAATAACAACCTGAAATGCATCTAAAATCTGTAGAAGCCACATGGCATGTTTCTGTTATATTACAACTTTATTCTTCTTCTTCTCCTGCTGCTGCTTCTTCTTCTTCTTCTTTGTATGGCGGTTGGCAAACAACGTATTGGTGCGCATTACCGCCATCTACTGGAGTGGAGTGTGGATAAGTTAATACAACTACCGTATGAACTTCCAAAAAGGCGGAACCTTACAGAGGAAACAGCCAATCAAGAACGAGACGATAGAAACGTCGCTAAGCAACGGAAAAAGACATTAACCCTGGAAGACCCAGTCACAAAAATTTATGACAAAGGTAAACTTTTCAGATGGTTTTGAAGGAGTAGCAAGATTAGAGATAAAAAAGATAATATTTTCAGATTTGTTTTGCCTTTATAAGATTTTATGAAAATGTAACAGTAAATTTAAAATGTAAACATTTTTTTTGTTTAAAATAGATGCAATATTACAAAACTGGGTCATGCAGGGTTAAATGAACATGTGTTTAAAGTTACAGAATCTGGGTGCATCAGTTATTAGAAAAAACATGAAAGTTGTTTGTTTTTAAATCAACTCCTTTTTATTCTTGCGAAAGTTTCATATCCACAAATGTAAAGCACTCAAAACTTATTTTGTATACATTTTGTACTTTGGAAAAAGGAAGTTAAAACTTATCTGGAGGCCTAATCTGCCTTGCACAACCTTAAATCTGGAAAAACACAAATTGCTCTGAATTTAATGTATTAATGTGTATCAGTGATTCTTGAGAATAGGGACAAAACAGGTCCTGTGCTGTCCTCGCCCTGAGTTTTCAATCTTTTCAGCCGCTAGACAGCCAGACAACGACGCTCCAATAACCAAACTTCTTTCTTTCTTTTTAGTTGTTTATTGAAGAGTGGCCTCTAACCACTGCCATCACTTTGGCCATCGTAAACTGCAACATACAAGGCGTAATGTTAGCTAACATAGCAAAATAGCCATTCTTACTGCGAGCTTAAAACAACATTTTCTTAAATGACTAAAGTATACAAATTACTTACACCAGCGTTACATGAAACAAAGAGACAGTTATTATTTTCACAATTAACAAGCACTTACGAACAAATCTTGTCGGAAACACAACGAATAAAGACAATAGTCAGCTACTCCACGAGCTGTTTGGTGTCGCATTCCACCATCTTGGATCTTGGATCTATGTTTTCTTTTAGCATCACAAAGGCAACATAACAAAAATATCCACCAGGGGGTGCTCTAGTTCAAAAACCTTGCTGGTCCAACTAAACTAAACAAAAGGCAGCACACTCCCCGCCTGGCACAATACAATTTTGCCACTACAAACAATCTTTTCTAATAAACATTTTGAACAGTTTTTTAGCTATACATTTTAATTTTCATCTGATAAAAGCAAAACCATATCAGTAATGGGTCTCAAAAACACTTTTTCATTTCCATCTTTTATAGTTTTTACTTCTGCTTTCCGAACCTTATTGTCCTTACTCTCAAATGTTCTCACAACTTTTCCCATGGACCAGAAGTTTCTGTGAGTGAGAGAATCTTTCAATAACACAATGTCACCAACTTTAATGTTCGGTTTATCATCAGTCCATCGTCTCCTTTTCTGCAAAGTTGGTAAGTATTCACTTTTCCACTGTTTCCAAAAAGAGTCTGCCAGAGACTGTACTTGCTTCCATTGCTTTGAGTAGAGGTCTGGAGATGCAAAGCTTCCTGCTGGTGCAGATAGGGCATTTGTCTTTTGGGTGAGGAGCATTGCTGGAGTGAGGAGGTTTGGTTTATCTGGATCTGTTGAAATTGATACAAGTGGTCTTGCATTCATTATTGCCATTACTTCTGCCATGAATGTACTTAACACTTCATGTGTGAGTCGGATGTGTCCGGCTTTCAAAAGAATACTGTCAAGGATTCGCCTTGCAACTCCGATAAGTCGCTCCCACGACCCACCCATATGTGAGGAGTGGGGAGGGTTGAACAGCCATGTGCATCCTTTCCCCAGCAGGAAAGAGTTCAGTTCTGTGTCTTTATGATCAATTTGCAGTTCATTGCATGCTCCGATAAAATTTGTCCCTCTGTCAGAGCGAAGTATTTGAGCAGGTCCACGAATGCAGAAGAATCTTCTTAGTGCATTAATGAAGCTTGATGTTGACATTGATTCAATGAGCTCAATATGTACAGCTCTTGTGGACATGCAGGTGAAAAGTACAGCCCAACGTTTGCTGTCTGCACTTCCTGCTCTGGTGCGACGTGTGGTGACTGTCCAGGGACCAAAGACATCCAGTCCTACGCTAGTGAATGGTGGCATGGTTGACAGTCTGTCAAGGGGTAAATCTGCCATCTTTTGAGTCTGCATTTGTCCTCTAAGTTTTCGACAAAAGACACATTTGTGAATGATGGAAGAAATAAGCCGTTTACCACCAATAATCCAAAATCCAGCTCCTCTGATTGCTCCTTCTGTTATGTGACGCCCCTGATGCGCTACTTTCTCATGGTAGTATCTGATAAGAAGGATAGATATGTGATGAGACCTTGGAATAATGACAGGATGTTTCTCCTCTTTTGTTAGGTTAGCAGGTGCCAGACGTCCTCCTATTCTGAGAAGTCCTTCTCCATCAATGACAGGGTTTAGCTTTTGGAGACAACTCTGTTTTGGAAGTGGTTGATTTGCTTTTATGCACCTGAGCTCCTCTTTGAATGTTTCACTTTGTACTGTGTGAATGATAAATTTGGCTGCTTTGGATACTTCTTCTGCAGTGTTACCGTCACTGAAACACTTCCAGCCTTTACTTTCTGTATCTGTTTTCTTGAATGATGCTGCCACACGTTTCAGTGATGCAATAGTGCAACACAATCTCATCCAATGAGAGAATCTTTCAAAACGAGATGGTTCCAGCAGCGTTACTGAGGTTTTAGTAACAAAGGTTTTCACATCAGGCCTGATCTCTGTATCTGTCTCAGGGTTAATGAGACTAAAACTATCACAGTGTGATGTCTCAATGTCATGTAGTGTCAAAAAAGAAGGACCACTAAACCAGTTTGTGGAAGCTAATGTAGAAGCTGGGATCGGTCTAGTGGCTATGTCTGCTGGGTTGTCACTAGTGGATATGTAAACCCACTGTGTTGGATGTGTGGTCTTCCTGATTCGAATCACTCGATTGGCCACATAAGTATAGAATCTCTTTGTGGTGTTGTGTATGTAGCCAAGGACAATTTTACTATCTGTGAAAAATCTGACAGTGTCCACTTCAATGTCCAGCTCATCTCTAATGAGTTCATACATTTCTACAGCTAAAACTGCTGCACATAATTCCAATCTAGGAACAGTGTGAGCAGGTCGGGGGGCGACTTTGGACTTCCCCATGATGAAACCTGTGTGCCACTGACCTTCACTGTCGAGAGCTCTCAAGTATGCCACTGCTCCTATAGCCATGGTAGAGGCGTCTGAAAATATGCATAGTTCTTTCCTTGCAGCAACAGACTGAGAGAATGAGAAGTAGCACCTGGGTATTTGTAGCTTCTCCAGATCCTTCAACGAATTTCTCCATTTGTCCCATTCCGCTTCTCTTTCTGCAGGAAGTGGTTCATCCCAGTCTTTCTGCTGTGTGGATAAGTCACGGAGAAGAGATTTCCCCTGCATCGTGATGGGTGAAACAAAGCCTAATGGGTCGTATAAACTGTTAACGGTGGCCAAGACACCTCTCTTGGTGAATGGCCTTTTTTCACTTGTGGCATGAAAAGTGAAACAGTCACTTTTAAGATTCCACAGCACTCCTAAGCTCCTTTGCAGAGGTATGTCGTCCAACTCCATGTCCAAGTCTTTTAGATCTTTGGCTCTTTCTGCAGCAGGAAACGCTTCGACTACTTTGTGGTCATTAGAGGCTATTTTATGTAGCTTCAAATTTGACTGAGCCAACATGTTTTGTGCATTTGTGAGTATCTCAATGGCTTCTTCTCTTGTTGCTGTAGATGAAAGGCCGTCATCGACATAAAAATTCCTCATTATGAACTGCTTTGCGTCATGGCCAAACTCTTTTTCTCCCTCCACTGCAGTACGCCTCATACAGTAAATAGCCACCGCTGGGGATGGACTATTACCGAAGACGTGAACCTTCATTCGGTAGTCACAAATGTCTTTGTTGGTATCATTATCCACATACCAAAGGAATCTCAAGTAATCCCTATGATCCTCTCTCACTTCAAAACAGTAAAACATTTGTTGCACATCAGCTGAAAATGCTACTGGTTCTTTTCTAAAACGCATAAGAACACCTATTAGTGTGTTGTTTAGGTCGGGTCCTCTTAATAAAACTTTGTTAAGGGACAGTCCTTCAAACTCTGCACTTGAGTCAAAAACTACTCTCAGCTGGTCAGGTTTTTGTGGGTGATACACACCAAAGGATGGTAAGTACCAATGTTCTTTGTCTGAGTCCAAAGGTGAAGCAACCTCTGCGTGATCGTTGTCCAGCATATTTTGAATGAACTCTGTGTATTGTCTTTTCATTTCAGGCTTACGGTCCAGTGTCTTTCTGAGGGACTGGAGGCGTTTGAGTGCTTGCTCTCTGTTACTTGGAAGTTCTGGTCTAGGCGAGCGGAATGGCAAAGGTGCCACCCAGCTATTACCTTCATTCTGATACACTTCTTTTTCCATAACGTCAATAAACTCCTTATCCTCTACTGACAGTGCTGGTTTGTCATCATCTTTTGTTCTGTCAAACACCTTTTCTCCCAGTTGACTGACAGCTGTGTTGTCAATGTCCTTTTGAAAGGCAAGTGTGGTGCTAAGTTGGTAATTGCAACCACTTGACTCCTTGACTTGAAACATGTTAGGGCATGGGCATAGGTAAGAAGCACGGCCATTCTGAAGAACATGTGTTTTGAGCACATTCACATTAGGGGGTCTATGCGTCTTCCCCATGCAGGCTTCCCCAACTATAACCCAGCCTAAATCTAAACGCTGTGCATAGGGCATAGTGTGTGGCCCATTGATTCTCTCTCTGACCTTATGAACCTGAATAATGTCTCTTCCCAAGAGCAAAAGAATAGGAACCTGTTCTTCTACAGGAGGGACTTTTTCAGCTATCTTCTGTAAGTGTGGGAACTTCATAGCAACTTCTGGAGACGGAATTTCTCTTCTGTCATCCGGAATCATGTCACACTCAATGAGGTTTGGAAGTGGGAGCTTTACTCTACCATCTATTGACTCAATCGTAAAGTTTAATGCTGTTCTGCCAACATTATCTGAAAGTCCTGAGCATGTCCTGAGCTTGTACGTGTCTGAGCGTGTCTCAATATTAAAGATCTCAAAAAACTGAGACTTAGCTAGAGACTTGTTACTTTGTTCGTCAAGCACTGCGTACATCTTTCTTGCCTGTTCTCTTTTTCCCTCTGGATAGACTAACACAGGACTTATTTTTGAACATGAATGTGGGATATTTACATCACCACAGACTTCTGTGCACTTAGAAACAACTGAGACATTTGTACTATCCTGTGTCTCCCCGCCATCACCTTTATCAGCTTCAAAGATCTCAGCTGGAGCAGGCGGTGGACCTGGATGTAGGGCTGTTAAATGTCTGTCACTGCCACAGTCCATACACTTTATCTGCACCTTGCAGTCCCTTGCTAGATGCTGGGTAGAGCCACAGCATTTAAAACAGATTCTGTTTTCTTTTAAAAATAACTTGCGCTCATCTATTGGCTTTGCTCTGAAACTTTTACACTTTTTAAGTGGATGAGGTTTCTTATGTATAGGACAAACCTTGTCAGGGTTTTCTATAGGCTTACTGTAAGTAGTTTGAGCTGAACTACCATCTGTAGGGATGTCTGTTTTGTGTACAGAAATCACTTGCCTGCTATTGCTTTTGAAGCTTTTCTCTTTTTTGAAGCTTGCGTTAGCAGGTGTGATATCAAAGCTTGGGTCATTTCTTATTTTGGCTTGTTGTCTTACAAACCTTGAAAAAATACTGAAAGGGGGAAAGGCAACTTTAAGTTCCTCTTTGTACTTTGCACCTGTTGCAATCCACTTTTCCTGCAGTCCATAGGGTAACTTCTCCACAATGGGATTGATTCCGCGAGCTGTGTCCAAATATGATAGTCCCAGTAAGTAGCCTCCATCTTTTGCACATTCGATTTCCTGCAGAACGTCACCCAGCTCTCTTAACTTTATGTTGTCTCGGTTGTTGAGTTTGGGAAACTGTTCAATCTTTTTTAGCAGTGCATTTTCCACCACTTCAGGAGAACCATAAGATTCCTCCAGTCTTTGCCACACAAGGTCCAGTGCAACTGTTGGACTAAAGACGTTGGCTGAGCGGATTCTTTTTGCCTGTTGTCCAGACTCAGTTCCAAGCCATTTGACCATTAAATCTAGCTCTTCTTGGGCTGTAACGTTAAAATCTTTAATAGCATTTTGAAATGATGTTTTCCACGACCAGTAATTCTCAGGGTGGTCATCAAACTGTGAAAGTCCTGAACTTAACAGTTCTCTCCGTGTAAGGTACTTGGCAATCTCATGTACACCTTGTGCCTCTGTTGAGGTTTGAGGAGTGTGGAACGGATATAGTTTGGGGGGATCTAGTGTCTCTCTGTGTGCTATTTTGGGCTTAGCTGCTTCTGCACTGTGTGAGCTGTTGTTGTCCATTTCTTTTATCATGGCTTTTTCATACTGTTCACGTGTAGCCTTGTGACAGGCGAGTGGATCTGCTGTCAAAGAGAAGCCTTCAAAACTAATATCTGAATGTTTTTGAACATACTCTGCCGTACGCCGTTTTGGGCTGGCAGGTGGACCCACTAATGGATAGTCCTGTTCACTCTTCGAGAGAGCCTCCCCCTCTTCATAAACTGCAACTTCTGCTTCTGCGGCTGCAACAGCCTTCTGAGAACTTAAAATATGCAAATTAGCTTCAAGTTCAGTTTTCTGCTTCATTATGGTTGCTTCTTTTTCTGAAAACGCGAGCTGAGCACGTGCAGCCTGTGCTTTAGCCCGTGCTTTTAATGCTGCAGAACTTGTGGACGAACGTTTGGATGTGCGTGAGCGTGTAGACTTGGAACTTGTGTCTGTATTGCTTACTTTATCCTTGTCCTCCATGTCATCTGCTTTACCTGACCGCAGGCTCATGATTGACTTGCTGAATATTTCCTTGTGGTTGTGGTCCGCTGCGCTGATGTTCTTTACTGTGCTGTCCTCGCCCTGAGTTTTCAATCTTTTCAGCCGCTAGACAGCCAGACAACGACGCTCCAATAACCAAACTTCTTTCTTTCTTTTTAGTTGTTTATTGAAGAGTGGCCTCTAACCACTGCCATCACTTTGGCCATCGTAAACTGCAACATACAAGGCGTAATGTTAGCTAACATAGCAAAATAGCCATTCTTACTGCGAGCTTAAAACAACATTTTCTTAAATGACTAAAGTATACAAATTACTTACACCAGCGTTACATGAAACAAAGAGACAGTTATTATTTTCACAATTAACAAGCACTTACGAACAAATCTTGTCGGAAACACAACGAATAAAGACAATAGTCAGCTACTCCACGAGCTGTTTGGTGTCGCATTCCACCATCTTGGATCTTGGATCTATGTTTTCTTTTAGCATCACAAAGGCAACATAACAAAAATATCCACCAGGGGGTGCTCTAGTTCAAAAACCTTGCTGGTCCAACTAAACTAAACAAAAGGCAGCACAGGTCCTATGGATAAAGCATGAAATTTGAATAAAATTTACACAAAATATACTTTTTTCAAATATCTAAGTAAACTAACCTGGGTCATGTGAGCACAACAATGTATATTTTTCTTTTTTTTGCTGAATATTTTTTTATTTTAAACATTGTAGTCGGTGGATGATGCCTGTAAAAGCCCTCGTCCAGGAGCAGAACTCAACACATTCTTATAGTTTAAAACAATTAAAGAAATACTAAAATTATATATTATGACAATTAAGTATAAGTAGTCATATAAATAATTATAAAAGTATCGATAAATTGAATTAAAAATCATTTTTAGATATTTTCCAACTCCGTTGAAATTTGTCCTTAGTTTTTGTCAACACCGTCAGAAATGAAAAGAATGTAAAAAAATCAGGCATTATTGGGGGGCACCAGAACTTCTGAGGACCCCATGACGTCGTCTTTTCCTTATATTATGTCTATGGTCTTTTCTCTTCCTTTGCTAGGAGGGCTAGTTAGCTCCGGTTAGCTTATGTTATTCTTTAGTTTTTTCTTCTTTTCATTCCTAAGTTGCTTGTCACAACCATGATGTGTCAACTCCATAACTGACAATTTACAAAACTTTGATGAAATTTTGCGAAATAAAAGCTTAATTTTGGTATAATGTAAAGATTTCATGGACCTGACGAGCTACAATATGGCCTCCTTCAGAATAACATCATATAAATTGAGGTAGTTTGGCATTTCGTCAACTCCGTCAGATGTCAACTCCGTCAGAGTTTTTCTGACTCTTTCAGTGAAATTGTTGTCAAATCTCACTTAATTGTGCAACTAATTCATTTTAATGTATTTTACATGAATTGCATTACTTCACATGTACCAAGTTTTTCATTTTACTCACTAGTTTGTCACCACCTTCAGTTCTGTGTCAACTCCGTCATGCACTGTCAACTCCATCAGATTGACTTTTTGTTGTTTTTTGTTTTAAATAATATTTATTTTATTTCTTGAGAAGCATTTGTCTGTAAATTGAGTAAAAATATCACTAATAGGGTATTTTAAAAATCATTTTAGATTAATTTTTGACAGATGGTGATGACAAAGTTTTGGGTCAGGTCGATTAAAAATGTAATTTTTTTTTTTAAATTCGCAACTGGGAGCCTGTACCTTAGCATCTTCATATTTTCTAAACATTATTTGTCATATTTGCATACATAAGGTTGAGAAATAATAAAAAAAAAAAATGGGAAAATTAAAACCCATTTTGTCCCTATTCTCAAGAATCACTGGTATATTAAATTCTGACTTAAATGACCATTTTTTGTGTGTGTTTTTCTGTTTTGACAAACCTAAGGTTTTGAATGTGTCTTTTCCTTTGGATGACTACTTTGAAAAAACATTTTAAAAAATAATATAAAACACACATCTTGTGTTAAAATGTACTAGTAGTGGTCTAAAAAGCTTTTATAGCTTTTATAATTTCAACAAAAGGCTAGCCAACAAAACATAGAATTCATACATTTTCCTTTAATATTTACATTTGAGACGTCAAAAAGATAGCAACAGCAAGCAAAAAGTGTTTAAAAACACAAATACCGCCATCTTTTGCATTGCCGAAAACCACTGTTGTCCTACGTTAAAGCCTGCATTCATTTTTCTGCACAAATAGCAAATCACAAAACCTTTTAATCAGAATTTGTCTTCAAGTAAGCAAACTGAAACACTCGTTCTAATATTACATTCAATGTAGTTGCATGGAAAAGACATACAGGTTTGGCTATGAATGCAATAATTTAAAAACTTTTTAAAATACATTTTATTCTCTCTTTTGTTAATCACTTGTAAAACACTCCTCTGTTTGTCATGGATCAACTAACATTCAGTTGACATGCATTCCATAAAAAATGTATGTAAAATGCAGATGTGCTATATTTTATGGTGTGAGAAGCTAAAATTAGAGAGCAATGTATCCTCTGATCAAGTCTGCTTCAGTCAGTGCTTTCTTTTCCATTACATTCAATTGTCAATAATCAGTCAAGCTTGCTTTTCTTTTCTCAGTTTTGAATTTCAAATGATCAACTTTTGGGGGCTCGTCCGGGACGCCCCAGAGAATACCAGTGCATCAAAGATTAACTATATTTTATGGAGAGCATGTTAATTTAATTTAATTTTTGTGACAGTCAACCATAAAAAAAATATCTGAGTTTTTTTTTTTTTTTTTACAAGCTTTTTTTTTTTTTTAAGCAAAAATACATCCATCCATCCATTTTCTTTACACCAGGGGTCCCCAAACTTTTTCCTGCGAGGGCCACATGACTGTTCCTCTTTCTGGTTGGGGGCCGGTCTTAGTTTTTCGAGAAAGAAACCTTAGAAAAGTTTTGCTGACGGGGGGGGGAGTAACTGTGGACCGGGGGGGGGGCATTGGATTACTGCCAACGACATATTCGCGTTTGTAGATAGATTTTTACCCAGAATGCAAATGGAAAAAAACTGTGAGCGAAACGGTGACTGGTACTGACTAGTATATAGTCCTTTGAGGGAAACTAAGTTTCGTATCTGCTCAAGAGCCCCCCTGGTGGTTGAAGAAAAATCCACATATATATGAAAAAAAAAACACTGAATGCTCTCTGGTATTGTTCAGGGGGCCGGACCAAATGAGGAGGCAGGCTGGATCCGGCCCACGGGCCATAGCTTGGGGACCCCTGCTTTACACCCTTGTCCCTTAGTGGGGTTGGGAGGGTTGCTGGTGCCTCTCCAGCTAACGTTCTGGGCAAGAGGCGGGGTACACCCTGGACAGGTCGCCAGCTTGTTGCAGGGCAACACAGAGACAAACAACCATGCATACACACACTCACACCTAGGGCAATTTGGAGAGGCCAATTAACCTGACATGTTTTTGGGCTGTGGGAGGAAACCGGAGTACCTGGAGAAAACCCACACATGCACAGGGAGAACATGCAAACTCCATGCAGAAAGACCAGGACTGGGAATTGAACCCAGAACCTTCTTGCTGCAAGGCAACAGCTCTACCAACTGCACCACTGTGCAGCCAGCAAAAATACAGAAATCATAAAATGTTTCGCTTTATAAATGCATAAGCAAAACATTTTCTAAGCATATTAAAACTAAGGGGCTTTCCAGAAAATGCTAAAGCTATCAGTAATCACCCTCAATAAATATAATCTGCATCTTCATTTATCGTGATACAGTAAATAAATATTAAATATCTTGCTTTGCTCATCAGGGAATTAAAAATTCACTTGAGCCTAAAATAAAAATACAGTTCTTTTAGGATAAAAAAAAGTGTCAGCAGCCATTATTTCAGATGTCTACAAAGGCATCTGAGTTTCACAGTACACATCCTTTCCAGGCTCCTCCTCGAACGTCACTTTGGCGTCATCAGCATCCAGCTAAAATAAACAAAAAATATGGGATTTATGCATGCAACAGAGCAATTTTTCACCATTAAATAATAAAAGGACTCTTACACATTTCATTTCCAGTTCGGTGAAGAGACGTCCAGTCATGATCATTCTGAGAGGGATGGTGAGGATGAGAACGAAGGGAAGAGCAAGGGATACCGGGCTGGACTTTACGAGCCACAGGATGCCGAGGCAAACTACCTGGATGGCCGTGTACAGGTGCATTCGTCCTGTGCTTACCTGTGTTAAACATACACAGATATCAGTCAAGCAAATTGGGTCCTAATTATGATCAATCAATCAATCAATCAATCAAGTTTATTTCTATAGCATATTTTAACAACTAGGCAGTTCAAAGTGCTTTACATAATAAAAACACATCAACAACTGAAACATAAAATTTTTCCAAGTGCCGTCATTTCACATCAGAATTTTGATTAATGTTTCATTAATTGTGGTTCAAAAGCAACTCTAACCAGATGAGGTTTTAGTCTACTTTTAAAGGAACTCAGTATTTTGGATATTTTACAATTGTCAGAAAGTTTGTTCCAGATTTCAGGTGCATAGAAGCTGAATGCTGCTTCTCCATGTTTGGTTCTGTTCTGGGGATGCAGAGCAGAACCAGAACCAGAAGACCTGAGGGGTCTGGAAGGTTGATACAGCAGCAGCAGATCTTTGATGTACTGTGGTGCACAGCCATTAGTGATTTATAAACTAACAACAGCATATTAAAGTTTATTCTCTCAGTGTAGGGACTTCAAAACTGGTGTTATGTGCTCTATCTTCCTTGTTTTAGTCAGAACTTGAGCAGCAGCGTTCTGGATCAGGTATCTACATGTCTTTGGATTCGCTTCTTTCCTGCATTTTGCTCTTCAGCTCCTGTGAAAATGGGGGGAGTCTTACTCTGGTGGCGTAAGGCTCATCTGGATGGTATTTCTTTGGAATGAGGAGAAGCAGCATGCGATCCCACAGCTGGATGCCATTCAGTGACGTCACTCCCATGTAGAGGAAGATCCCAAACAGAGCTGACATGGGAATCAACTTTAGGATCGGCTCCATTAGAATTGACAGACCTGGATGTACGAGGATATGTTTTTATAAAGGAATCTTCATTTCCACAAATCAACACCTGAGACGAAGACAATAAGCAGGACCTACCAACAAGCAGAGCTACCACAATGCCGCTGATTCGCTGCTCCACTACTCTCTCTATCTTGGGTTTCGTTCCTTTGCTCATGACCGTGAGAGCGTTGGCGTGGGTTACAGTTCTGACCGTGGCAGCGCTCAGCCAAGGCACACCAAATATGGCGCTGAGTCCTCCCATGCCGACCAAAACCAGCAGGTCAAAGTGGAACCCGGAGCCTTTGGCCATCTTCCGCTCAGGTTTACTGATGATCAGACTGCTCAAAGACAGGAGGGATAAATCAATATAGCCAAAGGCCGCACTCTCTGGTGCTAAAGATCTAGAGGCAAACTACAAAACCTTTCCACTTTATAACCACAAATGTCAAGATATTTTGTTTGGATTTTAAGTGGCAACAACACAAACTAGGTTGGGATTTATTCAGCTTTTCACAGGTTTTCCCCCAGCCAGCCGTTGTGCAATAAACTCTGAGAAGCTAAAAGTATTCCTCATAGCATGATACTAATCCCTCCATGTTCTTCTGCAGTGAAGATGCATTCAGGGTGATGATCAGTGTTCGTTTTTCAAAACACAGCGTTTTGGCAAGTAGGCCAGGAACATCTGTTTGATCTGAATCAATGACATCATAATTTTATAGATGTTTACTTTACCCTCTTCATTGTGACTTTTGGCAAATGTAAATAGGACGACTATTGGATTTTCTTCAGCAGTAGATTTATTTTCACCAAAATTGTGGATTGCACGGTTAATAGTTATGTTGACAGATTCTCCCTGAGCTCCTTCAAAATTACCATGGTGGTTTAGAGAGAAATGGGCTGAAAATACTTTTTTTATTTGCTATAAAAAATATGTAAACAAGAAAACATATACTTCTAACTTCTTTGTGTTGGTCTGTCACATAAAATCTGACTAAATTACCTTAAAGTTTGTGGCTGTAGCAAAGTGTGGGAAACGTCAACAAATGTATCTGTTTTTGCAGGACACTGTAACTCACGTAGTGATCTGAGACTCCAAGAAGATGAGAATGAAGACAAGCAGAGCAGGAACGCAGGATGCAAACATCAGCCATACGGGAAAAGATTTGTGCTCCCCAAAGGGATTGATAAGCCAGCCTCTTTTGGCCGGATTGGACACCGTCAGGCCTTTAGGAACAACCAGTTTCTGCACATAAGAAGTAAAATGCTGTCAGTTCAGGGCATTAGAGGTTTACTGTCTGTCTTTTAAACAATGTAGAAGCTTTGAAAGAAAAGCCCAACCTGAGTGTAGGTATCCTCAATGTTATAATCTACAACAATCATGAGGAAAATTGCAATGGGAACTCCAAAGTCGCCAAGCAAGCGCCTGACCTGAAGAAGAGAGGCAAAATCCAAAACAGTTGGTTATTAAATCCACTTCCATACTGCAATAAATCAATTTTATTGATCTATCACCAACTCTAAGATGAAGTAGAATTGATCAAGTCATAATGTTACAAAAAGAAAGTTGCAGTAATACAAGACAAGTCAAAATAATATGGGAACAATGTCAGTATTAGCAGATTGAAGTCATAATATTTGAGGAATTATGTAGTAATTGTAAGAGAACTCTAATACAAAAAATTAGCATTAAAATGGGGAATTTTTAGCATCTTGTGAAGTTATACTTTGGTATCGATTTTACAAATACGGACATGCAATTCAAATAAACTTGATTGATAAATACTTAATCTTTTAACACATCAGCATCAAATTATGAGTAGCAGGACTTTGAAATGACTAAGAAAACGTTTAATTTAGAAGAAAACCACACAAACTGAGCTGCTCACATCAGATCTTGACAACCCTAAAAGCTTTTTCTTAAAAATAAAAACCTTAAGACATTTTGATATAGTCAATATTTTGACTGTATTCTCTTTGTAGCCTAATACTCCATTGTACAACTCTCAGGAGAGATGATTGAAAAGAAAGCCACATTTTCTTTTTTAGAAAATAGAGTGAGATTTATTTTCTTAAAATCGGAAATAAGATCTGGCATGAAAAAATATAAGATCTCATTTTTAAACTCAAAATAAAACCTGAAAAATAACCAGTTATAATAATAACGTAAAAGGTCTTGACCGTCGTGCGATGACTCACATTTCCAGGAAGGAAAGTCCCGTTCTTGAACTGCCGCAGGAAAAACGCGATGAAGAAGCAGCCAAACATGAGGCACATGGAGAGCAGGGCCGTGTTCGGGTACGGCGGCTTCACGGTGCTCTCAATCACCGTTGTGTTTCCGGTTTTGTTGTCGTACGTGGTGATCCACTCCACCCTTGGGTGCCAGGGATTTTCCAATGTTGCATTCACATGATCATAATTCATAATCAGCGGATGCGCCTTGAAGATCTGAGAAGAAGTTGACAGAGAGTTAACAAAGAGATGTAAGATGATTTATTTGAGGAGAGAGAATACGTCTTTGAGTTTTTGTTTACCCTTCCTAGCTTGGCAAAGGTTTCATAAATGAAGATGATGGAGATGAGAATGGAGAAGATTTCCTGGGTGAAGCGTGAGATGTAGCGCACCAGAAAGCTGCCCTCAAAGGCGACAATGATCACCACGATGACGACGAGCCACACCCCGACCCACACCCTCCCGACGATGTACTCGATGTCCTGGGACTTACAGAACTGAACGAAGGAAATTAGGGATGAAGTGAGCCGCGACCATGATCAAATGTTTTTAAAACCCGACAGGTAAAACTCACAGCAAAGAAGGCCTCTTCGAACACCAGAAGAGGGCCGGAAAAACCGATAACCAGGATGGGCTGAGCTGCGACGAAGCAGAAGATGATACCCTGGATGCTGGTGGAGATGAGGAGCTCCGGCACACCCATCATGTTCTCCACCTTATCAGCTACACAGCGAAATGTTTAAAAGTTATTCAGGGGCTCTCTCTGGAAAATAAAACCAGATTTCGATTTGGTTACACACCCAGCAGGCCTCCGAAGGTGATGGCAGGAGACAGAGCAGCAAAGTAGATGAAAATAATGGCGGCCAGAGCCTGGGCGTTCAGGGCATCTGTAAGGTCGCTCTTGTAGTATTGGTAGCGTCTCTTTATGTCTCGAATCATCCCGCCGAATGGCCGGCCGGTGCGTGAGAGCGGATCTTCAACAGAAGCCGCGCTCGCTATAGAAACTGCAGAAAAATGCCGTCAAGTTAAAGCTGCTCCCAAATCTCTATGTTGGTGAACATATTGGTCTTAACATGAGGAAATTAAGTAAATATGGACAAGTTCTGTCTTGTTTTTTTAACTATATGTGCTGCTTTTTACCCACAGAGTACCCAAAGATTGTACGCAAGTAAAATTAAAATGTAGCCGTCCAAGAAATTACTCAAGTAAGAGTAAAGAAGTATTTGGCTCAAGTACTGAGTAACAGATCAAATGATCAATTATTTTTATATTTAAAAATTACATAATCAGACAGACCAAAATATAAAATTAAATGGAAATTTTGGTATTTTAAGTAACAAGATGACAAAAATTCGTATAAATAAATAAAAACATAACAAATTTAGGCAAAATAAATTTTTTCCAAATCAATTTCGTTCAATATAAAACTGAACTGTTAAAATATGTTTGATTTTCAGTCAAGTAAGAGAAGCAATGCTTTGTAATAAAATTACTCAAGTAAAAGTAAAAAGTACAACATAGCAAAAACACTCCTAAAAGCACATTTAAAGAAAAAGTTACTAATGTAGCTGTAACTGAGTAAATGCATCTAGTTACTACCGAACTCTGCACATTTAACCTGAACAGTGAGCGTATGCTGGGATCAAAAGTGAGAAATCCACAGTGTCCTGCTGCGTCAGCACTGGGAATGGTACTTCTGCTTCTCTTGCTGTATTTTTGTTTATTTATAAATAGTTAAGGATCAACTGGATGTATGGAAATTACATTTTTATGAACAACTATTTATTGATTTAATGCTTTCTAAATGCTCCCACCTGTTCATATAGCTATAAACCAAATTGACCATCCTGGTTTATCTGCTTATATTGTGTTAAATATGTAGTAATTCAATCCCAGAGAGATATTTCCCCTTAGATGTGATGAAAGTTTTCACCAATCATTATTTAGCAGCTTGTCCGATTCACTCGTGTTAATAATCAGTGGTGCTGCTGTTTTGTTTATGGTTTGGTACATTTATTAGCTCCACTGGTTGAAAAAAAAGCTGAAAAAGACTTAAAATTAATGGCTGCTATAAGTAAGTGAAGACTGCACTCTTTGTGGCTGTTCTCTAAACACTGAATATTTTTCACATCCCTTACCAGCATACCCAGCATACCCACTGAGTTTGGTGTCATGGTAAACAGGGATTCTCCATCTTTGTTCCAGTTTCACTTGTTTGAAACTGCTAAGTCATGGCCATAACTGTTTATATGGGCAACATATGTTTGAGCTTCTGACAAAAAATATCCATAAATCTGCAAGATTTATGGAGATCTAAGTGTATATTGAAATATGACTCAGGTACATTTTCAAATATGAGTGTGAGATCATGCTCCTGCAGTAACATATAAAATTTCTTTGCACATCTTTACCAGAGGTGGTTTTAAAAGTAACTCTCACCTCTGCGAGCTTTGGAGTCCCTCCGGAGCGTCAGGTCTTGAGAGTGCAGTCTGTCCTTCAGGAGTTTCTTCTGAAAGCTGATGATGGAGCTGAGCATCCCTTCATTCTTGATTTCAGTGGGTGGGATAACAATGCTGCAGTCGATAAAATCCACCAAGGCATCCGTTAGCTCCCTGGCCGTCTTTGCTTGAAAGGCCTCCTGGTTAAAAACCTCGGATGGAGAAAGTGGGGAAAATTTTGTAATTTCTCTCACAAATAATTTGATATAAACCTCGGTATGTTCGGCGAACGTCTCACTTTGTCAGCCATCAGAGCGGCCATGGCTCGGCCAGTCTCGTGGTAGTCCAGGTCAACCTTGCTTGGGCCAATCAGAACAAAGACGAAGCGAACGGGAACCGGGGCCTCCAGAGCCGAGTCGAGGGCCACCGCTTCCTTCAGCCGCACAAAAACAATCGTGGCTTTCTCCAGAAAGTCCAAGGCTCCTGGTCAGAAAGAGACACAGTAAACGTTGTGTTTGAACTTTGATAAAATAAAAATGTCGGCCGTAAGAAACCAGTTCCGTCACTGCAAGAAGGCAAAATAAGAATAAAAATTGGAGCTCACCTACGAGCACCATGCAGGCCTCAACATGATCGGATTCATCTTTCTGAACAACACAGAAAAAAAACGAGTCAAAAATATATACTTTATCTTTAAGAAGGAGGTGAGTAAAGTACCCAACAACTGTACTGGAGTAAGAGTAGCAGTGAGAGTAAAAACGTCTTTGGTAAAAGATCTGCTGTTTTTGTTCAAGTTTTCTTATTGAAAAATATTTTGTATTATTTTGTCTGAGTAATTTTTAAATATTATTAAATGATTGATAATTTGATCAGTTACTCAGTTCTTGAGTACTTGAATACACATTTTACTAAATATTTGTTTACTCGAGTCATTCCTTGGCTGCCTACATTTCACTTTTGCTTGAGTAAAAATATGCTGAAGCAGCGCTACTCCTTACTCGAGTACAATTTTTACTCTGCTCACGTCTGAATAAAAGTAAAAAGTATCAATCCAAGAAATTACTCAAGAAAGAGTAAAAAAGTATTTGGTAAAAAGTCTGAGTGACTGATCAAATCATAAATCATTTAATATTTAAAAATTGCATAATCACATAAATATAACATTTATTGAGAATTTTTTTATTTTAAGAATGAACATTTTTTCCAACAAATTAACATAATTAAATGTAACTAGTTACAACCCAACTCTGCGTATATGTTGTTGTATGCTCTGCAGCAGTAAAACCAAAGACGTCTCATAGAGGAAAAATGCTTTCCTCTGTGAGAAATGGAAAGAAATAATATCAGAGATTATTCTGAAAGGCAGCCTCATTGTTTTATCAGAAGGAACTTACTCTCTCCCTGACTGAAAACCTGTGCAGGTCCGTCCCATCGGTCAGCGTTTGGCTCTCTGGGTCAGTGGATTCACTGCAGGCAGAAACGTCACAAGCTTAAAGCTTTTTCTTCACATATATAATGCACACAGGTTAGTCAATTAAATCTTCTCATTTAAATTTCCAAAAAAAAAAAAAAACAATCTGAGGACCTTGATGTGTCAAAGAGACTTACAGATATTTTTGTCTAGTCAGCAAATGCAGAAAAAGAAACAGTCGTTTAATAAATAAATAACTAAATCCATTCTACTTATTGGTTAAACAAGGGGTCAACAATCTTTTAAATGCAAATAGCTATGAAATAAATTGTGTCCAAAGACCCCAAATAATAAGAAAAATGTAAATATAGATATTTTCTAAATAAACGTTTTATTTTGAAAGCTATAGCTGCTTAGAAAACTTAAATGTTATCTTTTTGATTAAACAAATTATCTTGTTTTAACACTGATCATTTTTGTGTTTTCATGACCCTTCTGTCATAAAACTACACCCCAGAATAATATATTGATTTAAAAATAAATAAAATCATATTTTGAAAATGGTTTTATTCTTTTCCTTCAAATCGGAGTAATACCTAACATGATATCATGCCTTCTCGTCCAACATCAGTGTCTGACCTCACAAATGCTCTTCAGGAACAATATTCAAAAACACACTTTGAAACATCAGGGTTGAAGCAGTCACAACTCCAAAGGAAGGGAAAATAACAAGAGACCAAAACTTTTGCAATATATTGTAAATTTGAATTTCTTAATTTCTTGTATTGTAAAAAAAAAGTTCTTAATTCTGCTTTTAACATGCAAGGTAACTATTGTCCAGATTTGTTGCCTTGCAGGCAGATTGTTTGGTGGTCAGTGATGGGTTCCCATAATCACAGGTTTGGGCGTTACAGCAGCAACTTTCTCTAACTAAAGCAGTTAAACCTGAACCTCCTGAGTGGAGCTTTGGTTAATTGCCTGAGCTGAAAGCCTAAATGTAGGTCACCGTGTTTGAGTCACTGCTGGGTGGCGTCTCAAAGGATACCTGCGGTTTTGAAGCAGAGCGTTCAGCACACCTTCGCGGTCTCCAGATCTAATCTCTTTCTTGCTAACCATCTCGCCAACCATCTTCTCAGCGATGGCAGCCAAAGTTTTCTCCTCGCAGTCGAAGATGGTCACAACTTGAGAGGAGAAATATTAGAAGACATGTTAACAACACAAGGAAAATCATCTGCATTAGCACCATTTTGCAAAAGCGGCATTCAAAAAATCTGTTATATTTACTGTACTTTTGAGAACAAATGCGTGCAATGCAAATGTTGCTAGACTTCTGAATTTGAAGTACACTGCAAAAATACAAAATCTTACCAAGTATTTTGGTCTAATTTCTAGTGCAAAATAAGAAATAAGACAAAATTATTTCACTTACAACAAGATATTTTCCACAAATCTGGAATAAACTTTCAGAAAACTGCAAAACAGTTGAAACACTGAGTTCCTTTAAGTCTAGAGTAAACACCCAGCTGTTTAAAGTTCCTTCTGGAACATAATCAGTGAAGCATTCATCAAAAATCTGTTGTGTAACAATGACAAAATATAATGTTTCGATGTTGACTGTGTTCTATAACTTTGTACTTTTGTGTTTTTATGATGTAAAGCCCTTCGAAATGCCTTACTACTGAAATGTGCTATACAAATAAATGTTAATTTGATTTGATAAGTGAAATAATCTGCCAGTGGAACTAATATTTTTGAACAATATTAAAGATTATTGACTTAAAACGAGGTCTTATAACTTGCTGAGAAGTTACATGTAAGTTTTGTCTTATTTCAAACATATTAAGATATTTTCACTAGAAACCAGACCAAAAATACTTGGTGAGATGTTGTGTTATAAATGTAGATGTCAATACAACAAAACCCTAAATCAATATTTAAACCTCTAAGGGACAGAGACACCTTTTAAAATACATTAAATATTCCCAAAGAGACACGTTTTTAGAAATGTTAGCACACACTGACCGGTGTTCATGGTGCGCCGTAGCTGGATGAGGCTCTTGAAGGTGAGGTAGGAGATTTGGGAGGATGCCCAGACCCCAGCCTGCGGGTCCAAGCTCTCCTCGTAGCCCGCCCATCGGCCCGTCTCCTGCCAGTAGCCCTGCTGCTCCTGCTCCTTCATCTCCGCCTTCTGCGTCACACACCTGTGAGCGGACAGAGGCACACAGAGCTGAGGACATGATGGAGCCGCTGGTGAAACGAAGAGCTGCACAGGGCTGGTGGATGAACTGGAGCTGCGCCGCCTACAAGCGCAGCCTGAGCATGTGGTTTGCAGCTGAGGTTTCTGTGACCACTTCATGTACGTGAAGGGCCGTCGGTCAGATAAATGACGGACAAGACAGTGGCTTGTTTGTAATAAGTAGAGGGCGCAACCAGAAAGATCTGCTTCCTCTTAGCCTGATATTGACGTAAACTCTGGTTAAAACAAGAGAGTTATTGGAAATCTAATTCCGATTTTTCTTCATGCAGTTAAAACATGAACGTGGTTCTTCTGTAATTACTCAGCTGATTCATTTTCCTGTATTTTTTTTGTTGTTTTAGGTTTTATTACCTAATTTTTGGGGGGTTGGATGACAAGAAAAGCATCAGTAACATTTAAATGACTGAACTTTTGGTCTAGTTTTAGTTCAAATATCTTAGCATACTTGAAATAAGACAAAATTAACTTACAATTAACGTTTCAGCAAGATATAGCAGCTTGTTCTAAGTAAATAATTCCACTGGCACATTATTTCATTTATAACCAGCACTTTTTCATCAATATTTAGCAACTACTGACCGAAAACAAGCTCATATATCTTGCTGCAAAGTTAATTGTAAGTTAACTTTGTTTTATTTCAAGTGTACTATGATATTTGGATTGAAACTAGACCAAAACTACTTGGTAAGATTTTTTGTTTTTGCAATGTGCTGTACATTTTTGTGCAGCCTCCTTTACTCTGAAACACCTAATTCAAATCCAGTTTAAACAGCTGTCTCCAGTTGTCTCCAGACTTCAGATTTTTTTAAGTCTGAAGTCCCAGATTAACCCAGAAAAGGATTTAGAGCAAACCCAGAGAAGGATATGTAAAGCAATTTGAATTGCCTTGTTGCTGAAAATGTGCTATATAAATAAAATTGCCTTGCCTAAGTACTCTAGGAAGGCCTTGCCTAAGTACTCTAGGAAGGCCTGGCCTAAGTACTCTAGGAAGGCCTGGCCTAAGTACTCTAGGAAGGCCTGGCCTAAGTACTCTAGGAAGGCCTTTCCTAAGTACTCTAGGAAGGCCTTTCCTAAGTACTCTAGGAAGGCCTTGCCAGTGTACTCTAGGAAGGCCTGGCCTAAGTACTCTAGGAAGGACTTGCCTAAGTACTCTAGGAAGACCTGGCCTAAGTACTCTAGGAAGGCCTGGCCTAAGTACTCTAGGAAGGACTTGCCTAAGTACTCTAGGAAGGCCTGGCCTAAGTACTCTAGGAAGGCCTGGCCTAAGTACTCTAGGAAGGCCTGGCCTAAGTACTCTAGGAAGGCCTGGCCTAAGTACTCTAGGAAGGCCTTGCCTAAGTACTCTAGGAAGACCTGGCCTAAGTACTCCAGGAAGGCCTGGCCTAAGTACTCTAGGAAGGACTTGCCTAAGTACTCTAGGAAGGCCTGGCCTAAGTACTCTAGGAAGGCCTTGCCTAAGTACTCTAGGAAGGCCTTTCCTAAGTACTCTAGGAAGGCCTTGCCTAAGTACTCTAGGAAGGCCTTGCCTAAGTACTCCAGGAAGGCCTGGCCTAAGTACTCTAGGAAGGCCTTGCCTAAGTACTCTAGGAAGACCTGGCCTAAGTACTCCAGGAAGGCCTGGCCTAAGTACTCTAGGAAGGACTTGCCTAAGTACTCTAGGAAGGCCTGGCCTAAGTACTCTAGGAAGGACTTGCCTAAGTACTCTAGGAAGGCCTTGCCTAAGTACTCTAGGAAGGCCTTGCCTAAGTACTCTAGGAAGGACTTGCCTAAGTACTCTATGAAGGCCTGGCCTAAGTACTCTAGGAAGGCCTGGCCTAAGTACTCCAGGAAGGCCTGGCCTAAGTACTCTAGGAAGGCCTGGCCTAAGTACTCTAGGAAGGCATCTGAGGTTTGGTAATTAAGTTAAGTGAATGGAGAATGAAGCATGGGAATGGCAGCATAATGCTCTGAGGATGCTTTTCTTTAACAGAGACGTGGAAACAGGTCAGAAGTCGTGATAAAAACCCTCATGCGCCACCATGTCTGGGTCTATTACACAAAATCCCAACCAAATACAACCAAGTTTTGATAAAACAATGGAAACACTCAGTGGTGCGTGAATACTATTGCAATGCCAATATGCTTGATAGAGGGCAACGAAACTTTCTGCCGAGGTTCAGTTGAGTTCTTTTCAAGCACGTTGGATTACCGTGACCTGGATCACTGGAAGACTTCAGAGACGACTGGATCAGATAAAAATCACCTTCATGCTTTACTGCAAGACCCAAACACACAAGATATTATGGGTGTTGTTTTCCCGCAGAGCGGCAACAGGTACAACACTGAATTATGTCAGTCGTGTCCGACAAACTGGACATGGATCAAGAGGAATCAGGAAGGTGACGCTTTGTGTCTAAAGTAAACATGGTGGCTATCCTGTTTCAGGAGGAAACTGGCTGCAGGGTCTGCTTCGTCGCTGGTTTCTGTCAGCGGCGTGAACGACGGATCACCCTGGACAACGACTTGTTTGCACTGTCAATACGTCTTGAGTGGTCCGGTATGCGCCGCGTACCTGGCAGTCTTCCACTGGGAATTTGGATGGAGGTTGTCTTCCTTTGTGCTGAAAGAAACATTATTGAGCAAATTAGAGGTAATTTAGAAAATGAACATATGAATATTGTCAAGTGTTTGAGACGGAGTTTGTCCAGAGTGTAGCGGTTGACCTCCAGTCCCCAAAGTTGGGTAAACAATCCAAAACTTACACTCAAGTAAGAGTAGCAGCACTACTTTGTCATATTTTTTACTCAATTACATTTACTTGAGTAACTTGTTGGATATAATGTACTTTTAGGAGTATTTCTACTACGCTGTACTTTTGAGTAATTTTATTATGAAGTATTTCTACTGTTACTTGAGTAAAGTTTCTGGATTTTCTACCCACTGAATGAAAAACAAACATGTTTTAACCAAAACGTCACCAGACACAGACACACAGCTGCAGTTTTTGTTAAAGTTTCTGAAGTTTTTGTTGAAAGAAACTGATTCGGGAAATTTTCTTTTACATGATTTTGTTATTTTTTTGTTAATTATATAAATTGTTGTCGTTTTCATCCTTAAAATACCAATATTTCCACTTAACTTTATATTTTGTTCCGTCTGATTATGTATTTTTTAAATATTAATTGATTGATAATTTGATCAGTTACTTTATATTCGAGTAGACTTTTTACCATATATTTTTTTCTTGAGTAAAGATATGCTTAAGTAGAGTTACTCTTACTTGAGTGCAATTTTTTGTACTCTGCCTACATCTCAGTAAAATTTAAAAGTATCCATCCAAGAAATTACATAAGTAAGAGTAAAAAAGTATTTGGTAAAAAGTATTGAGTAACTGATCAAATTATCAATCATTTTATATTTAAAAATTAAATAATCAGATGGACCAAAATATACAGTTAAGTGGAAATTTTGTTTTTTTTTATGGACGAAAAAGACAATAATTCATATTAGCAAAAAAAATAGCAAAATCAGGTAAAAGAAATTTTTTTCCAAATCAGTTTCTTTTAATAAAAATCTTTAACAAAAACTGCAGCTGTGTGTCTGTGTCTGGTGAATTTTTGGTTAAAACGTGTTTTTTTTTTCCATTCGGTGGGTAGAAAATCCAGAAACTTTACTCAAGTAAGAGCAGAAATACTTTATAATAAAATTATTCAAAAACACAGCATAGTAAAAATATTCCTAAAAGTACAATATATCCAACAAGTTACTCAGCTAACTTTAAGTTTGTTTTTCTTTCAGTGGGTAGAAAATCCAGAAATTTTACTAAAAGTTACAGTAGAGATAATAAACCATTATCATAATAAAATTACTCAAGTAAAAGTAAATAGAACAGCATGGTGAAAATACTCATAAAAGTAACTTTTTTCAAAAAGTTACTCAAGTAAATGTAGTTGAGTAAATGTAACTTGTTACTACCCAACTCCCAGAGCAAACTTGAACAAGTCCAAGTCTTAAAACTTGCCATCTCCTATTAAAAACATTTCATAACATGAAAAAAATGAAACACATTTTGTTCGTTTGTGCCATTTTTCCATTGCAGTTGGATCAAATCTCTGTTGTGTTTACATAGTTTGTATTTTATCTGAGATCAAACCTGAAGTTTTATGTAACAACAAAAAGATTTATTTCCAAAACACAGCTGTTCAAAGAGCAGACGATTCAGAAGATTATACTGGGATGATGCAGCTCGACCATGAGTCTGGGGTTTGTACGCTGCATGCTGAGGACGTTTTGCATGATCTCTTACTCTCTAAGGACCGATAGGGTTCATATCGCCGACAGCATCCTGCAACTTTTAGATGTTTCTTTGGTTTTTTTAACAGAATTCACACAAATGTCTAAGGACCTAATTATATGAATCAGGTGTGTTGAAGAAGAAACGCATCAAAGAGTTGCAAGACATTGTCCTTAGAGGATTGGAGTTTGAGTTTTGTGCTTTATTTGACATCCTAAAGTGGTGGATCGTTATTGTTTGAGCTACCACATGTATTCAGCCTGGTTTTGGAGCTTTAGGTAAAGTTTAAAGCTGGAAAAAGTTCAAGGTTGAACACAAAATTAATAGAAGTCAATGCAAACCCCTAATAAGTGGATTCATTTATGATGCCTACTTTGGACTTTTTCTAGAATAATCACTTAACTTTTGAAGACCAGCAGTAAAACCAAATCTTGTTCCAACTGCTGCAAACCCCAACTTTTAGAGTTGGGTGCAATTACACTTAAAAAGTTGGACTGTGTTAAGAAAGAAGAGCTTGTGATTTTGCTTGTTTATACATGATGCTGGAGTCCATTATTCATTTACTACCTGTAAACGTGGTGACTGAATTCACTTTGGTTTTAGTTTCAGGGCTAAACTGTGAATTAGTTAGGTTGAAGTTAAGGATCAGATAGAAGATTTTAAATGACTTAACATAAAAATTTTGGCAGGCGGGGACATACAAATCTAATCTTGAATAATATGCATAGATATGCATAGTAAATATGAATTTTAATGTGTGTTTGCTTTGTTTTTCCTGTACAGATTGAAATTATTCTTAAAAACCCAAAACTGGGGACACATTTCTATTCATAAACTTAAGGAGTAAACTTTAAGTTAGTGTTCAGGACTCAACTTTTTAGCTTCTAGCCAAAATAATAGAGAGATTCAACTATTATGTAAATAAAATATTAAGTAAATGTCGGTAGAATAACAGGAAATGAAGCCTTAATGTCTAATTTATTGCTCATATCTATTTGTATGTTGGATATTTTTTTTAATGATAAAATGTTAAGTCCATAAAAATACATATTTAAAAAGTATAATAGAAACTTAATTAAATAGAAAAGAACACAATACACAAAAATAACAGCTTCTATTCTGTGGCAAGAATAGAATAGAATAGAATAGAATAGAATAGAATAGAATAGAATAGAATAGAATAGACCTTTCTTTTGGATTTGAGCATCAACAGATGTCTTACAATGTACAATAGTTTCCAAATATTTATTTGTATTTTTCATTTGTATTTGTTGCCATAATTTTTCAGTAAACAGCAAAAGTTATAGCTGTTACAAACCATATTTTACTAAAACTTTACTTTAAAAAATTACCAAATTATGAAGAAATTCTTCACTGAACTGTGGAAAGCACCCAACGCAACAGTGACTCTCAGAAAATAACACGAAGCGCACATTTTCCAGGAAGTGTTCTGCTCCCATATTTTTCGCCCTGCAAAGTTACAGCTTTACTTGCATTCAAAACTTCATCACAAAAAAAAAAGTGGCACCTACCTTCTGCGGGCAAAGTGTCCAGGATGGCAAAGAAGTGTGACTTTATAAACACTCCCTCTTTCAAAGCCTCTCTCTCTGCATATGTAAGTGCATGCTATATTATGATGGGTGGGACTAAAACATGTATGCAGAGACAGACGTGAACATGGAGACTTGAATTCTTTGGGACCTCCTTCTACAGCGCAATGTGTTCTGCACTAACCCATAATATTGATGGTGCATACACTGACTTGGCATGCCAGCAAACCAGCCACACTGTGTCATTACAGCCAGCATCTTATCAAATTTTTGTTCGTGTTTATTTGACAACAAAATCTTTGATTACGCTGCCGGGTTTACCCTCTAACCTTTGTCGTCTTCTTTTTCTCTAAACTGTTCAACCCTGTGCTTTAACTTGATGCCTACTTTGGGATGTGAGCTTACAAAATAAATTGGGAAGACAAGCCTATAAAACTGAACAAAATGATATTAGAGTAATGTTTCACGAACTTCAGCAAACACTCAAGGTCCATCTAACTTTAAATTACCCCACAATGACACATCTTCATTTAAATACAACCTGAAATAAAAATATTCATCTCTTATCTCACTTATTGTCATGAGCCACTCATTTTGAACTATTTACGTATTGTGAAAAGTTTGGTTTCTAAGCTTTCCAATTATGTCAAATACATGGAACTAAAAATATATAGTTGTTGTTTTTTTTTACCACCAATTGTTGTTTGCATTAATAACACTTAGGCCTATTTAACATTTAGAAGCACAATTAAAGAAAAATAGATTTGACTTGCTTTGGCAGAAACAACTAAATATGAAAAAAATATGCACCCATGTATTTATCTCTTGTATTTAGTGCATTTAAATTTAAGTAAATAAAAATAACAATAGCTGTTGAGGTGCAAGCAGAGCATCTTAAGCAAACAAAATCATAAAAGACAAAGAACAGTATTTTCACTGAGACTTGAGTCCTTCCGTTCATGGGATAGAGCTGTTCAAAAGAATTGAATCGTTCGTGAACAACACATCAATACCCTCACTTGGTTTCTTCCGGTCATATAAGTAATCCTGGAGTTGTTTGATCTCCACCGGTATCTTCAGCTTTTCTTTTTAGCAACCCGGTTTTAAGCCACTTGTCCATTATTGATTTTAACCACAATCATTGGTATGCTAACTGCAGCGTCGCCCTTTGACCTCACGCCACGGAAAATGAACACTCCTTTACATGCAGTACCTTGCGGACCACAAGGGGGCGCCCGCGGACCATCAGTGGTGTTCCCTAGTTTGAGGAAAAACTAATAATCCAACACAAAGTAGTAAGCGAAACGTGAAGTCAAACAAAAGTGATATTTCAAACACTTTTTGAAAATAAAAATGTGTAAATTTAATACTTTAATTTCAGTGATGAAAGTATAACTTGGAGTTTGTTTCTACGCTGCTTCCCACTGCAGCCAGAAGTGAATTTAGATTAATTTTATTATTATTAGTTTTTTTGTTTGTTTGTTTGTTTTTGCATTATTGCGACCTGTATGTAATCTTTCCATGACAGTCTGAACAACACAGGCCTCACTTAGATATCTGATACGTATCTGATATTTTCAAATGTGACCCAAGTCCGAACGGCCAGATCGCATTCATTCAACCTGAACGTCACTAATACTCGGCAAACGTCACTATTCTGCGTCCTGATACGCGCAAGCGAGAAAAAACAACAACAACCATGGCGGACGATAAAGAGGATTAAGTTCTTAATATGCTGGCTCTGGCCGGACAACAAACTTCAAAACCGTAAGCTATGCTCCACCGTTAGCATCCCTGTTTACTTCCGCAAACACTGAGCTCTACTTTTTTATGGCGGTTGGTTGGCAAAACTGAGCACGGCTCTCTGATGTTATTGCCCCTCTACTGCGCATGCGGGACACTTTCAGGTTGCAGTTCACACTGGAGATCCCATTTAGATCACATGTATTTGGAAACGTGAACGACCACGGCAAGAAAAAAAAAGATCAGATTTTACAAAAAAAATAAAAAAATAAAAAATATACACTTCAGCTCTGCACATCAAAGACAGGAACAATCACTTTTTTTCTTCTTTTTTCTTTTTGCAGAAATACCTCAGACTCAGATTGGATGGCAGGCACCTGAGAACAGCATTTGAATTTTTTCCCCAAATCTAGCGTTTGTGTTTCTAGCGTATTTTCTAGCGTATTTATGTGTTGCAGAGTCTATAGACTCTCTGCAACTCTGCAACACATAAATATGGTTTTATTCAAACAGTTCCATTGTAGCTCTTGTTGTATCTGTGGCTTTTTCTCCATTTATCTTTCGACCTTCTCTGTCCAGCTCAGCTCTGCCTGAAAAGCATCTTCATGTTTTACAGTGGGAGTGATTTGTTCATGAATTTTGCTTTAAATCATGCGTAGGCTAACGTAGAACAGGAAACTCAATGTTGGTTTTTCTCTCCTACATGATTTTTTGGAAAGCGTTGAACTTTTTCATTGCCACGTTTCCAAAAAGACACAGTTGTCCTGTCAGCAGAAATATTCTATGTAAACTAAGCATCTCAGTCAGAAGAAATACCTTATGAGCAGTTTTTATTTTTTGCTGGTTAATAAAAGCCTCACTGTGTGCAATAAACCATCTGGGGGGGAACTAATGTAAAAGCAAATAAACATTAACTCAAATTTCCAAGTGGGGAATCAGTATTTTATCAACATCCATTATCTATTTCAACATAATTATTTAGAAAAAAATAACATAACATTTTAATTTTTACTTTCTAACAATATCGCTTTATCTTGTATGCTCATATTTACTGGTTATTTTTTTTTACAAGCACAGCTTTAGAGAATACAAGAAAAATGAAAGAAATGAAGCATAGATGTGCATTCTTTTATTTAATATAAGTTTTCAAATTTATATTATATGTTTCTGTTCATTTATTATTATTTATATCTGTGTCCATTACATTTGAAGTAAACTCAAATAAGTATCACTGTGAACGCTGTAATGCTCCACTTGTGAAAGTAAATCTGTTGGTTCTCACCTTGACAGTCAGAAATCAGTTCCGATTAAATATTTTGATTTTTTTGTTAGTGAAATAGTTTTCAGTCACCTTTGAAACACAACACTGTTCTCCTTGGCGATGGAGCGTGGTTTCATTATGCTTGTTTATTTTTGTTGTGTTTTTCCTCTCTGTGCCTGCATGACGTGTTGCCCTCTTTAATCTTTTATAAACCGTTTTTGTGATTTCCTACTCTCCATGTTTAACTTTTGATCGACTTTCTTGCAGTAATTTATAAGAACCATTCCCTCCTCCTGTAAACAGAGAAATGCGTGTGGCGCTTTGTGTGCGCCTTCAAAGTGCCAAGCGACAGGTCAGTGGCAACTTTGTCCTGCCCTGCATCTCCTGTTGATTCACCGGATCTTACCTGTAGCACATAGCAGCAAGTCATCCACCCCTGCAAACCATCAACAAATATTAAATCTGGACAGGAGACAATGTTTCACAGTGGCGGTTTTTTTTTTTTTACATTGTTTGTATAACAGCTGATTCAATAAACTGTTTTCACAGAATTATTACAGTAGTTTACCCAAGATGTACAAATTATTGCTTTCCAGTTGTTAAAGTAGTGTTTTAACAACTGGACTTGTCTGGACCATTTATTAGTCAGAAATTATTATTTTTTTAAACACGTAACAGTCAATTTCAGATGATATTTTGAGGTTACTGCAGATGCTTCTGTAAGCAGATCATTAGTTCAAAGTAAATGATGGTTAAAATTGTATCCAAACTACAGGAACTCCTGAAGCTCTCTATGGTTTTAGATCCAATGACAGCATTTAATACTGTTGACAACGCAACAAAAACACATTTTAGCAATTTTGGTCTAGTTCCTAGTGCACTTGAAATAAGACAAAATTAACTTTGAAATTAGTTATTTCAAGACAAAATGCCTTTTTCACCTCTCTACCACCTGCTTCTGACGGCTTTGTTAACTAAAACTATTTTAACTGTTAATTGGCCCAATTTTAAGATCTTTCTTTTGGCTCAGAAATGCCTAAATGGTCTTGTCTCTCTGTATCGTTTTCACCTTTTATAAACTTATTTTCCACCACACACTCACACACACACACACAAATCATAAATCAGGTTACCGCTTTTGTTGCTTTTTTAAAATACTTTGCTAAAGCTTACACTTTAAACTTGGTGTGTGTTACTTGTCAGACACTTCAAGATGCACATTCATGGAACAGACTACCAGCATACATCAGGGAGACAGTATAAACTAAAGTGCTGGTTCAAAGTAAACCAGCTACGTAACCATTAATGCCTCCTTATTGAGGAGGGTTTCTGTATCCTGTATTTATATTGTCACCTTCCGAAAATAATGGCCGGAGTCATTTTTTTTTTTGTCAAAAATGAAAAAATCCTTCTGGTAAAAATTGACGTAGGTCATTATTTTAGTAAGATGATGTCATTGTTTCTGTCTGTTTTCTATTTATGTCTTGTGTTTTGTTGTTTTTCTTTAATTTATTTTAATATAACTGTGTGTACTGTGTTCTGTCCAGTGAATTGTATGGTGAGGTGTTTGTATTTTTGTCTTGGGACAAAGGATGAAACGGATCTAATGTGCTAATTCCTGCAAAATTACACTGCCATGAATTGGGGTAATGTCCTAATCAAATAAATAAAGCAAATTAAATAAATTCTTATTGTTAAGCAAATATATTCTGTTAAGAAATAAAATATTATTTAACCTTGTTCTTAATCGTTGTTCTGTATTCTCGTCCGGGTCCAGAATCTTTGTGTTGTTATAGGTGGTTTCACTATTGCAATATTTTATTTCTTAACAACTCTCAGTCGACTTCAGCTCAATGTAAGTAGTAGAATTTGGTTTTTATGTTTATTTGATGTATTTTACACATTTTCCAGCTTCTTCAACTTTAAAGAAGCTTTTTAAACAAACTGGACTTGACCTTATATTACAGTGTAAAACTACACTGCTTTAAGCAAAAGGGAAACTGAACCAAGTGCATGATTCAGCAGCTGCAGAGCTCAGTTTCTTTACATGTACGTGTGTTTACACTAATTCGTGCATGAGGTGATTGCAGAGGACACCAGCAGCATCCTACAAGCTGTGGCGCTGCGGGTTCAAGAGTCATTAACATGATGGTCTGTGTCAATTCATCTCAAAGCAGTGTTTATAGGGGCCAGTGACACCACTGACCCTCCCGCCGCTTCGTCCAGTCAGGAAGAAGAAAGATCGTGTCCAGAGGCGACGCTGATGCTCCCAGCCCTCCAGGTTTGACTCCGGCTGTCGAGATGACCCTTCACCTTACGCTAGCTACATCATGGGCCTGCCGCTGCTTTGGATGTCAGTCACTTCATCACATCAGTTTAATTTGACTTGAGTGGAAAAAAAAAAAAATTGATGGTAGAAAACATATTTTGCCTCCAGCCCTTATTTAGTGTGTTTAGGAAGAAAACAGAAGTCAATTAACTTGAGATGTCAACCAATTTTCAAACTTTTACAAACCATTTTGTCTGTTTTTGGATGCCAACTGCTTTTAATATTACAGGCACATTAAAGTAAGACGTTTAATGAAAAAGACATAAACCAGAGTTAAGATGCAGATGCCATGTTTGTATTTATTTATTTATCATACAAAATCCATATGTGCTTGGAGAGGGAGTCAAGATCCACATATATTTGTGTTTTGGTGTTTTAAGTATTTCCTTGCTGTTTATTTTTGCTCATTAGGTCTAGGTCACCTACATCTAGGTGTTCATTATTGTTAGAATGGTTTTGCCATATAGGCTCATTCCTTTGTGTTTAGTTTCTAAGGCTACATTCACACTGCAGACGAAGTGACACAAATTTGATTTTTTTTTTTGTTAAATCTGATTTTTTATTTTTATTTTATTTTATTTTTTTTTGCCGTGGTCGTTCACAATTCCAAATAAATGTGACTTGAATGCGATCTCCAGCGTGAACTGCAAGCGACCTGAAAGTGTCCCGCATGCGCAGTAGAGGGCGCAGTAACGCCACACGTAGAGCGCATGCTCGGTGTTTTACCAACCGCCATAAAGAAGAAGCGGAGCTCGGTGTTTGCGGAAGGTAATAGGGATGCTAACGGTGGAGCATAGCTTACGAGTTTGAAGTTGTTGTCCGGCCGGAGCCAGAACATTAACAACTTAATCTTCACTATAGTCCGCCATGGTTGTTGTTTTCTTCCTGTTTGTGAGTATCAAGGCGTAGAATAATGACGTTTGTCGAGTATCAGTGACGTTCAGGTTGAAGGAACGTCACTGATCTGAACCTGGCCGTTCAGATTCTCGTCACGTCTGAAAAGATCGGATATATATGGGGTATCTAAGAGGTCTGAGTCGCTTTCGGAAAAAAATCGACCTGTGCTGGTCAGACTGTCACGAAAAGATCAGATACAGGTCACATTATGGCGGGGGAAAAAAATCCTCTCCTACATGTTTTCTTGTTTTTTCTGCTGAATGCAACGTGTCTGTGACCATCACTGTTCAAGTTGGGCCTTAGATTCTTGGCTTGATTTTGTCTGGGCTTTGGCTAGGCCAGATGAAAATGCTTTGATCTAAACTATTAGCTCTGGCTGTATCTTTTGGGTTTTTGTCTTGCTAAAAATGTATCTCCTCCTGAACCTCAAGCTGTTTTTTGCTTATATTATTTTCTATCCAAAATCTCATTCATCAGTATATTTTCTGTATTTCCTAATCTCCTCTATAAGAAATTTGATTCCTTTTTTGCTTAACATGAAATCCCAATAAAATATATACTTATTCAAACTTTTGACTGTCAATGCAAATAAAGTTTACTAATCTAATTCTGTTGTAATAAAACCAGTGAAAAATAAAAAGTGGTCATTTTTCTCCATTTGCACCCCAACATATCCGGTGCATTTAGAAGTGTTTAAAATCTGATTTTGTTTTAGGTGGTAAATATTTTTTTTATTGTAAAAATTCTGTGTAAAATTTTAAAGTCTTAACTACAAAATTTATTTTTTTCTACATATTTTTTATATTTGATATATCAATATATATATATATAGAATTTTTATATTTGGAGTCTGTTTTTGTCCTGTAACTACTATCCCAACAATTAAACGAGAAATTGTTTCATAATCAATTACAACATTGTCGCATATTTGCTTTACATACTTTGACAATCATTTAAAACAAGTTATTTCTAACAGTCCTCCAGTGTAAAGCTCAGCTTCGAGTAAGAACCAGAACAGATGTTGGCCACCAGGGGGCAGAATAGGATGGTTTTGAGATTTTTCTGCTTTACGTTTATTAGATGATCTGTTTTCCTGATTACTTCATTTTCCTCGCTTTTGAGTGACGATATTTAGAAATACTGCATTCCATAAAACCGAATTCTGTATATTTTCATCAGAATGAGTATTACATATTTATTTATTTGATCCAATAATGAAGTTTACTGGTGAAACAAACTAACTTATTTACGTTTAATTTCTCTTTTCCGTGAAGTGTCTTTGCTTGTCTAAAAATTCACAACAATAAACACTCAACAAAGCATCAGTAGACCTTAGGCAAATTTTAGTTTATTACATGTTTTGTTTTTGTGGGCATTGCTGACAGATTTCAGCCTCTGGGGAATGAATGACCTCAGATTTGCACAAATGTGTGGACAGATGCTCAACTATTCTTCACAAATGGTTCATTTTGGGGTCTTTCTGCTGTTTGTCCTGTCGATAGGCGTTTTAAATGTATGTGTGTTGAAAGACATTCTTTGCTAGGGGATAATTATTTTGTTTTTAACCTCTGATGCTGAAAGTCACCTTCAATTTGAAGATACAAATAAGCAAAACGACTCTAAACAAATCCAAATTGGGTTTTTTTTACACTGCATTAGAAGGGTTTTTTAAGAGAAACAGGTTCACAGCATCACAGATCCACCCCTGCACTTCGCACTATTCAAATAATTAACCCTTTATTTCACAAATTTGAAATGTGAATTACTTTTGATATTGGAGTTTCTTTCTAGAAATCATTTCTTGCTTCTACATGTTCTCTTGTCTTACCCATAGCTTACCCATAGGGAATTGATAGATTTTACCATTTATTTACTGATGTATCTGCTATTTTTATATTTCTGCAAGATGTGATTTCCTGTTAAAGATATTACCCATGCAGACACTTTCACAGCTGTCTACAAAAATAGGTAACATCCTATGTAAACCCAAGCAGTCTTAAAGAATTACCATATATGGAATGTATTTCCTGTTCTTGCCTGAGCTGTTGAGTTATCACTTTGATGACACGCCTATGCTTAGAAGTGAATAAATATTGAAGGGCTGCAAGCCCCCGTTGGAGTTGGTCTGCTGGAGTTAGCACGTCTGACGCAGCTAAGTCTGACACGTGTCTCCCCTTTTGCAAAAGACAAGTTTTTGTGTCCTTGTGATTTTTTCAGAATTTATTTGAAAAATAAACCTAACATTCAAAATCCTACCCTGCAAAAACACAAAATCTTACCAAGCAAATATGGTCTTGTTTCTAGTGAAAATATGTTAGTACACTCAAATAAAGACAAAACCAAATTAGAAGTAAGTTTTCAGCAAGATATAGGAGATTGATAATTCCTTAATGTTGATGAAAACATATTAGTTCCATTGACAGATTCCCATGTTACAAGTGAAATAATCTGCCAATGACTAGTGATTTTTCATCAGTATTGAGCAATCAGACTTAAAACAAACTCCAGTATCTTTCTGAAAACATACTTGTAATTTAGTTTTGTCTTATTTTAAGTGAACTAAGATATTTTCACTAGAGACTCAACCTAAATTACTTGGTAATATGCTGTGTTTTTGCAGTGCATGAAGTCATCATCACAGCAGTGGGTGTGTCTTGCATAACAGACCTTATTGATTGTCCTCAGCCTGAGGCTCATTGTCACCGCAGTGTTTTAGAGGGAGATGTGTCCTCCAACGCTGATCAATATTCTGACCGACTGAACTGAAAAAACATCAATGAATATATTAAAGTGAATAAAAAAAATATTCCCCAAGCATCTGCTGTGTCATAAAAGAAACAAATGCAATGCTGTTGTTAATGTTCAGGGAAAACTCAAGACATGTAAATCCCTAAAACGTTATCAAAGTCCTTAATCTCCAGGTCAGAAGGCCAGCTTCGTCAGCGGAAGAAACAACCGCTTTCATTTCTTCATTCATTGTGGATTTTCGAGGACAAAGATCGTGGGAAAAAAAACTCATTCACTCCAGCTTTAGGAGATAACTCACAGAACAAGCAGCGGCTTAAATGGACAGAAGCAGCTCTGGCAACACCTTGTTTTCAGTTATATTTAAACAAAGACTCCAACTGCTGCCGTGACTCTGATCTGCTAAACTTTTCATTTTTGAATTCTTAGAAAAAGGTAGGCAGATGAGAAGAGATGCAATTCAACACAACCAAAACACAGATTGGCTTTTTTAACAACAAAATAAATATATCTCAGTCAATGAGTTGCAAAAATGGAACATAATGAACGACCAAAAATGTTCCACTCAGTGGAAAATGATGCTTTACAGATCATAGAGGCTGCACACATTAATAATAAGTAAATAAACAGATAGATAAACAAACAAAATAAACAAGAAAATAAACAAATATCTAAATAAATAAGTAAATACAATAGATAAATAAATGAACAAATAAATAAACAAGTAAATAAACAGGTACATAAACAAACAAGTAAATAAGCAAATGTATAACAAATATAAATCAATCAATAAATAAATGCATAAATAAACAGATAAATAAATAAGTAAATACAATAGATAAATAAATAAACAAGTAAATAAACAAACAGAATAATAAAGATACATATGAATAAACAAAATATGTTTTAAATACTGAAGCAAATTAATAATAGAGAATTACAGAAGTGTGTGCATTACAGCAGTTTAATGTGTCAAACTCTTGGTGTAAATCAAAAGCACAAAGTGTGAACTATTTTCTCCTGGATGCATAAAGATTAAATTATTTATACCGTGTCTGCATGATGTGACAGCAGTGAACAAAGGACGGAGCATGGAAGTGGAGAAAAGAGGGTTAGACAGATCAGATCAATAAAGAGCAGATGAGGGAATCCCAGGGGGAAACGTTGGGTTTGTTGCCATCTGGTCATCCTGCAGTCCACAAACTCCACCATCCAGTTCCTACAGCAGCCTTACAGTAAGACCAAAACCATCTACCAACTCCACCAGCCCAGGCCTTTCAGGATGTAATGACTGTTTTGCTGAACTTTCTCCAAAATCACATGGATAAACAACACAAGAATCCCACACAGAACACAACATGATATCGCTCCGGTTATTGGTGTGAGTGCTCTCAGAGTAATTCAAGGGCTTCCTCTGCTTGTCATATGATGCCCCTGCAGCTATTACAGTGCATTAGAGGGAGAGCTTGCAAGAAAACCGTGGATCACGTTGCCCATGCTTATGCGCCTGATGCAGGACCGACTGCAGAGATTCAGATTTTCAGGAGATGGAAGAAAAATGACAGTAATTATTCATGAAGAGATCGCTCAGGTGGGTTGGAACAAGAAGATATGAACCGCTGAAAAGACTGAAGGAATTAAAGAGACTGCCTGATTTATCATGGGGTGTGATATTAATATTTATAAATCAAACAAGTCTTAAAATCCATCAAAATCAGTCAAATTTATTTATTTTTTACCTTTTTATATATTTATATAGGAATTAATATTCATTGGAATAAAAGACTATATTCAAGGTCAAAGAAATAATGGAAAAAACTTCTTTCTTTTATGTTAATAAAACAAATGTGCGCAGTTTCCAAAATCTATTCTCTTCAATAAGTACTTTCTTCGAAAAATAGGTGCTGAAAAGACTGAAGGAATTATTCAGGTGTTAATTACACCTGTATTTGACCAGGTGTAATTAACAGAATAATGATGTGTTGTTTAAAGAAGTCCCTAATGCAGCTCGTAGATAAGAAATGTTCAATCAAAAAGATGAACAACAAATGTGCAAAATTCACGGGGAACACAGGGAACCAGAACCAAGCAGGAATCCAGAACGAAAAGGCAGCAGGATAAAACAGGGAAGCAACGAGGTTTAACAGGAGTTAACGAGAGGAACCAGCAAGGAGGAACTGAGAATGAGTTTTATTTATAAAACTCATTCTCAGGCTGAAGGAACTGATAGCTGATTCGAAACTGGTCACAAACCGCTGCGACCAAGTCGGTTTTGAAGTAAAATCATTGAATGTTTGTGGCCCAACTTAATCTAATATTAATATGAAAACAAAAGATGTGGCTAATAAAAGCAGTACATTGTTTAGTACTTAAAACTCTTATTTTAAGGAGATATAAGTCAGTCTTCAAAAACTGCAGCTTTCAAAAATGACAAAAAGCGTCCGTCTGCATCAGCTCTAATTGCTGGAGTGTCAAATTTGAGCCATTCTTGAACTGCAGTCAGGAGGCACCCAAAATGTTTCCAAGGGCCACAAGTGGCCCCAGGACTGAAGTTTGGACACGCCTGCTCTGAAGCGTTCTCTCTCTGGATGACAATGAAATGATTTACTAACATTAAAGGGGAAAATTGCTTCTTGATACATTTTCTAGGTTACATTGATGCACAAAGAAAACATGTTCATGTTTTTCAGTAAGTAAAGTGAATTTGGGGGAATCCTATTCACCATGAGACTGTAAAAATGTTCCCAAACCAAACTATAACAACTGACAGCCCAAACTTAGGCCTAACAATCACCCTTAAATTAAGATCTGACCATTAAACAGATTTTTAAAGTTTTGGTTCTATGGGCCCCAAGCAGACTCTGCCTTGCTTGGCCTCTTAAAAACAAAGATATATGAACTCAATAAAAGAACAGGATCCTTTTACTGAAACTTTAGATAGGACAGTTAAGGTATCATGGACCACCCATCCTCTGGTAATCTGTCTGGGAGCAGATGGTCACTGTGAGAGTACACTATGCACCGCTGTGATTTCAGACCAAAACAGACCGGTACGTTTTCACTTTGTCTTAAAATATGAAGTGTTCTTGCTTTCACATCCTTGTTTTTACAAAAGAAAACAGAGAAAAGTTTAAAACTGACTCATATTCTTTTCATAAAACTGAAATGGAAAAAAAAAACTTTCCATTTCAGTTTTAAATATTCTTTTAAGGAAATAAAGAATTTTAACGGTTGGAGACTGAGGGTGCATTCACACTGCAGCCTGAAGTGACTCAATTCCGATTTTTTTTGACGTAACGCAACCTGTATCCGATCTTTTCATGGCAGTGTGAACAGCACAGGTCGGATTCTTTTTCGAATGTGACCCATATCCGATATCCGATTCAAACGCGACCTAACGTTCAGGTCGCATTCATCCGAACTGAACGTCACTGATGCTCAACAAATCTCACTATTCTGCGCCTTGATAAGTGCAAGTGGGAAGAAAAACAACAACCATGACGGATTATATGAGGATTAAGTTGTTAATATGCTGCTCTGGCCGGATAACAACTTCAAATATGTAAGCTAAGCTCCACCGTGAGCCTCCATGTTTACTTCCGCAAACACTGAGCACTTCTTTATGGCGGTTGGCAGAACACTGAGAACGCTGACGCTATTGCGCCCTCTACTGCGCATGCGGGACACTTTCAGGTCGTTTGCCCGTTTACACTGCAGAACGCATACATGTCGCATTTACTGGCAGTGTGAACGCACCCTGAATGGTTTGTGAGTCTCTATGACTCAAGCCATTCATATTTTCCAGCTTTATTCTTTGTAGCTGACAGTCATCTTACGTGGCAGTTGCTATGGAGTTGCTATGACAACATTAAAGAAGCCGCACGCTTAGCTCTCGCCTCGTTCTTGACTTTTAAACGGTATAAGTACATTAGGACTGTTACCCGATCACAATTTTTGAGTACTCTACCCATCTCTGTGTAATACTAAGATAAATATCAGTAATACACACTGTTGAACTAGCAAAATTAGTTAGCTAATGTAGCTTTTGCTAGCTAAGACGGACATGTAGCCTACATGTATGTTACTACGTGTACTTACTTTCGCAGCCAGCAGTCTTACAAAAAGAGTTTGTATGTCCTTTACAAGTCTTTTTAAACATTGATTGTATTCGTCCACAGATTTTAGGCAAAGTTCCTCCATGATGTATAAACTTTTTGTGTTCAATAACTATGAGATCGGAGGCAGCTCATCCAAGTTTTCCTTCTCCTTCTCATCGATCCGTCAGCAGGCATTTTGTTCATGTGTCTTTCTCTCCCACATTATTCAAAAGTGTCCACAGATTTTCTTTTTGTTGGTGTCAAAGCCATGAGTCTGCTATTCACTCCATATGTGCGATGGATAACTTCCGGTTCAGGCTTTTGGAAATATGAAAGAAAAAGAAAAGCTCTATCTAAGTTTTCTCTTCCATGTAACTCTGATTCTCAGAGTTGTTTTGGTTTCTCGTATTTTTGTTGTTTTTGTATTCATGAATTATTTATTTAACCAATTCCACAGCAGCTTCCTCTCTCCCTCTTCATCAGCTGTAAATCCACACAGCACTTAGTCCTGACAGGATTTCTGTAAATCAAAGCCTCATCAAGTGTAATTTGTGATGCATCACCATCAAGCCTCATGCTGAAAAACGCTCTACAAACACTGTCATGGATGCTTTAATATTTAAGAAGTCAGTACAGTAATAATCAAGCTTTACAGCAACTTCCTACAAATACCAAATGTTTGCACATGAACATGAAATTAAATTACTGTTTTCTGGACATTATAAGTCCAGGATGCCACTCTTTGAGTTCTCCAGACATGAACTTTGGTTTATTTTCATACGATTGGAATTCCCCTCTGTCAAAATCTTGTGTTGTTTTGTTTTTTTCCTGGGTTTCCAGTTTTGATCTTTTGTTGTCTGTTTGGCCTCCATTAGTCTTTGTTTTCTCTTTCCCTGTTTTGTTTTTATTAGATTAACTTCTTTTTCTATCTTACTTTAGATCAGTCCGATCTTTTAGTTAGATCACATTTGTCTATTTCTTGTGTTTTGTTATTCTTTGATCCTTTTAAATTAAGGGACTGCATGTGGAAAATAGCTTAAACTAAATTTGGTGCAAAAGATCTTTTATTAATCTATTTTGCTTATTGTCCTTGTTTTAAATAAACTAATAAACTAAACTGTTTTTCCTGTTTCCTACTTTGCTTACTCCACCTTGCTCCTCTCTCTCTTTTTCTCCCTCAGTCTGCCTCCTGCTCTCTCCTCACAGCTGCACCCTGATCATATTTCTGCACCAGAAGTTATTAATTATCCTTTCCTGTTTCTTAGCTTTCGTCATCTTGTTACGATCTTATGACAATGATTACTCACTGTAAAACATTTGAGTCACATTTAATTTTATCTGCTATCTTCTACTCTCTTAAGTCAAATAAATTTTAGATTTCGAACCTAAATGTGTGAGTTTGTGAAAGATAACCTCACAGTAGTAAGTTGTGTTAACTTTGTCTTCATTTTGTTGAATAAACTAGAGTTTTTAGAGTTAGCACTTTAAAAAAAGCTGAAAGAAGAAAAAGACAGGAGTGGGAACTATTTCCCAGAATGCTTAGCGGCACCTTTTTGTATCCTGAGTCTTGTGCACTATTAAGGCAAATTTTTATTTTAATGAAAATAATACAGAAGTGTGTGCTCTTTAAGTTAGGACATGTTTTTTTATAGCATATCTTGAAATAATTATTTGGTTGAAATTGTAGCTTTAAGTTAAAACTCAATTCAAGATGAATGAACTTTAAAAACAATGTTTAGACAACTTGTCTCTTGTTGTTAAATCAACTTCATGAACTTTAATTTCTGAGTTAAAACCAAAATAATTTTCTTGTTGGCTTTAATTGCATTTTCAAGGCAGCAGGTGGACTTTCATTGTCAAGTTAAACCACCTTAAATTGTTTTACAGTGCTTACATAAACGCTGAGTTGCTATGTGATGTCTCGGTTTTCCTTTTGCACATGCAGTCCCCCTTGAGGTTGTAAAACATTCACACAAAAGTCTGACTGAACATTGTTTTGTTAGTAATATGTAGAACTACACAAAAGAAAAGCACAAAATTAGAAATGATATATCACTTGAGTAATCCTCTATAATGAGATCTATCATCGCACCATAACTCATTATCGATGAACAGAAACAAGTTTGGTCCTGTTAGGTTGCAAAACAACATCCAAACCCTTCAAAAGTTTGAAATGCAGCCATAAATAATGCATTTTAATTAATTTTTCTAGAGGCTTTAAGAGCATTAAATCCTACAGAGCAGTTACAACACGTGCAAAACAACTGTTACGTTTGGTTGTTTATGACACTGCTGACTTAGTGAACTTAGTCACCCTTACAGCTCAAAGCAGAATATAATGATCAGAGGAGGCCAGTTATCCACATCAACTCCTTCAGCTTCTTGCAATTTATTGAAATTTGTATAATAAAAGAGAATAACAGGTGAAGATTATTTTTAAAAAGCAATGAGGAAGAGCTCTGTTATTTGGGAACAGAAACCAGTACAGAAACCAGTACAAGAAAAGAAAACAGAAACAGATTAATTGTTAAAATTTGCTTCAAAATTGTTGGTTTTTGATATGCGTCAGACAGGCAGTCGCCCATAGCGGCAGAAATGGTAGAGCGACAAGAACTGAAAACTAAAATCAGTCAGTTCAGTTCTGTCCTGAGCAAGTTTGATACAACTTGTATGAATATGCAGGACATACAAGTTATGTCCACAGCATATTCCGGAGTAAAGGGACACTAAGTTACCTATTAAAAAAAAAAATCATTGGTTCAGTTTAATTTAATCTTTTTCTTAATAAAATAACAATTTTCCTCCAGAGTGATTGACATCCACAAGAAATGTAAGCCACAAGTTGTTTATTTCCAAAGTAGCTGGCTGTTCACAAAGTAATGCACCCAAAATATTAATGGGAAGTTGAGTGGAAGGTAAAACTCTGCTAAAATAGCATCCATTGTCTGCAGTGATGTTGTCTGCTAGTGTTGGTTCACCTTGTTTTTATCAAATCTTATGTCAGATATTGTGGATCCCTTTATGTTTTCCTGGTTGATTTGCCAATTTCACTTTTTAGCAAGTCTTGGCACCTGCTCCTTTTGCCAAAAATTGCAATATCTTCTTTAATAACCTGGGATTCAATGTGTTGGAATAGCCAGCAAACTGTCCTGGCCTAAACCACAATCTCATTTTCATTTTGGGCTAAATCAAGATCATGAATCCTCTTAAAGGGCCAGAATGTATTGACAAAACCTGTTCACTAGCTGTTAAAATATCAATGAATCCTTAAAATTAAATTATACTATTAAACATCTTTTCATCAGTTCCTCCAGGATTTTGTGATTCTTTTTGTGATTTTTGCAGTAAAAGTGTTTGAGGTACTAATTTGGAAATATTTGCGCTTATTTGTGTCAGGAAAGGAAACTTTTTACTCGCTGTATAGATCATGGACTATAATCTGATAATCTGACATCAATTAAGGCTGAAGCAGCTGTTTAGTACAAGTAAAAAAGTTTTTGACAAGTTTTGAGAAACAAAAATCTGTAATAAACTCCCAATTATGTATTAGTGCAAAAAAGTGTGTGGATTTGTTGATTTCCACAATAATTTTCAGGGAGGGAGAGGGACTGATTGACATAATCTGGCAGTAAACAGATAAAAACTGCATTGATTTGATTGATAACATAATATTTAAACACACTTAGTGTTTAGTCTGGAATCCAGAGGACCACAGAAACAGCTGCGGTGGGCCAGATTTGGCCCACGGGCCTCAAGTTTGACACATGTACCGTAGAGACTCTAGAGAGGTTCATCAGGGGGAAGATGAGAGAGACCAGAACCAACAATACGGCTGCTGTTGCAGCGACCCGGGCTCCTTTAGAACCGCAGCTTCGCCACAGGCTGATTGCTTCCTTTGAAGGAACGGAAACATTATACATTCAGCTGAAACCAGATATTTACATACACAGTTTTAAAAGAGTCCTATCTGACATTAAATCAGACTTAACTTTTCCCCTTTCATTCACATTATTTGAGTTAACTGCAGATGGATTTATTTCAACAGTTTCCTTCTGAGACATTATGGAAGCATCAAATAACAAAAGATGACAGGCAGGGAATTGTGTACCTTCACACGTCTGGGGACAATTTCCAGGTACCGGAAGATGTCACATTCATCTGTTGAAGCATAAACAGCCTGGGAACGTCCAGCGGTCATCGGAGTATGTTTTCATGTGCAACATGAGCATCACCAACAGACCAAAGAAAAACTTTATGAAGATATTGGCTGAAACTGATTAAAACAGAGTCATTATCCAGTGAAAGATGGCCGACACCAGCATGGGCTGAAGGGAAGAAGAGTAAAAACAACAAAAACACAGGAGGGATCAATAACAGCTTTGCACTTTGCACTTTAAAACAGTTAAAATCAGATTTTATTGCTTTGTCTTTCTCAATAAACAAATGTTACAATTCTACATCTGTGGTCTGTGTTAAAAGTGAAGCATTCATGGCAGGTCCTTGAAGATCTGGGGACCATGTGTTTGGTTCTCTTTGCCTTGGGCCGGCTGAGTCCCATAGCAAATGGCTCTTTTCACCAGTTCAGACTCAAAATCAAGGCAAATAATTGTGAGGCGCTTATGGGGAGATAATCAAAGCGTGAAACCAAAGTCAAACTAAAGTATTTATTTAAGTATTAACGGTTTATTGATGAAAACAAGCTCCTGAAAAGTTACTTGTAACACCGTTTTCTCTTTAAAACAAAATGCACGAATCAACAGGTGTAGTTAAAGGCCTTGTGCTACACTTTTGTCGGTTGGAGTTGTTAAAGATAGAACACGCTGTATGCGTGTGTGCGTGGAGTGGGCGTGGAAACGGGCACGACTGCTTCCCTGAGCGGAGCCGACGCGCTTCAGCCACATGAGCCAAAACCCGGCGGAAGAAAAGCGCACAGAACCAGAACAACCCCCGATGGGTCATCTTCACCCGTCGCGTCATCTGGACCCTCAAACTGGATTGTAGCTACACGCAGGGGGCGCTTTAAAAACTGAGCTACTTTTGTCGTTTTTTTTAAGCGACTTGTCATTTGGAGCGTTTTTCTCCTCCTCCTCCTCTCTTTGACAACAAACCCAGAAAGAATCGCGCAGCGATGACAGCCGTGGTTCCTTCACCAATAAACTGCTGAGACTTCACCCTCCGTCGATCTTGCATCTGATTGCTGACGCTTCTAGAAATATGCAAAGGAGATACAGGATGAAATTGGTTTTAATAGCAGCCTTACTTGGACTGGTGAGTGACACTTTTTGTTCAGATTTTGTGCGTCAAACATGTTTCAAATCTTTACTTGTTTTAATTCAAGTTTTATAAATGTTTGTGAAAAAAAGTTTTCCCCCTAAGATGATCAAAATCACTGCATTTCTTTAAAATCCCCCAGTTTAGTGATGAAGTGTCACAAATTGTTGCTTTTTTCTGGCTTTCTCCGCCTTGCACCTGTCTTGTTTCTGGCGCTGGACCGGCAGGACGGATGCCTGCAGCAGAGCAGTCATTCAGGTTGACACTTTATAGCTCCGACTGCTGCGTGGAGCCGCGGCTCTCCACCCGTCTCAGTTACATGTGCGCCCGCAGAGAGAAGGACAAAAACAGCGGATTCAGCCACACATTTACAGAAACCAGGCCTGATTCATTCACTTTCTGCCACTCCATGACGGTCTACTGACTGCAAAAGGAGCTTTTCTGTTTGTCAAGAGTCACATGACCTCATATCAAAACTTACACAAGAGTCAAAACAGGAGCAGGACGCTCTCCAAGCATGAGGGGAATTCAAGAGGAAGCCCAGCTGACGGTTTATAATACCTGTGATTTACCTTGAGGTTAAAGGAGGGGATACATTTTTCAGTTTCCGACGGCAAGAGTCTGTCCGGGTCCTGATTTAGGAGCCGCTACATCACCAGCACATGACAGCCGCTCCCACTGGTGGCTATGCATCCTCTGCTGGCTCAGCACATGCAATATTGATAGGTGCTGGACCACTCTTCCTCCTCCTTTTTCTCCTTTTCCTCCTCAGTCTTCTCCCATCGTCTGCCTCTCCATCTCATCCTCGTTCTGCTTCTTCCTTCCCCTGTTTAAGAAGTGATGACTCAGCATTGCTTGTTGTCTGATTTTCTATGATCTCTGCTTGGTTTTAAATTCGAGTCAACTTCATAAAACATTTATTTTAGAATATGTGTTTTAAAAAAAATTAAGCAGGCACAAAAAGTAAGAAAATTTGTATTCATTCATTTAAATGTATTTATTTATTACAATCTGTAAGTATTACAGAGTTACCCAGAAGGCTATTTTTCACCAGATGGTAAAAAACCAAAACTAAAACTTTGTAATTACATAAACAAAATAACAATTACAAAATATACTAGCCAAAATGTACATAAAAAACATAAATGAGACAAGATGGCAGCAGAGGGGAGCTGGATGTTGACAACTCTGATGATTAATTTGCTATTAATTTGTTCTTAGTTGTACCTTAAATTTGTTTAAGACGCAGTTAAAGAAAAGGCTAATTAGTTGATTTCTTCAACATTGTTTCCTGTGTTGTTGAAAAACTTGATTTTCTCTTGAAAAAAAGGAGCTCAAACTAAAACAAATTGGGTTGATTTGTTACATCAAATTTAGTTTGTCAAGCTTAATTTATTTACATTTATTGAACATGACAACTCACTAAACTTAATGTATTTACTTGGATTAACTTAATTTGATTATTTGTAACTCACTTTTTTTTTAAGGTAGTCACCTGTTTTCTTTTATTCGGTGTTAGGAAAATTCATTCATTAAAAACTTGTAAAACAATCTATAAGTGTCCAGGAACGTTTAATGGAGGCAGTATGATGCTGTGGGCTGGCAACTCACTCACTGAAAAACGCCCAGCAGAGCGTTTTTATCACACAATGACTCCAGAATTGAAGTGAAAAGTAGATAAATGTCAATTTTGATCAACTTGGATGTGTTTGAAGAATGGCTTGGCGTCCCGCAGCAGTCTTTGACCACCAGGAATCTGTACCAAGCTGCTCAACTGATGTCTGCTACATTTCAAATATATCTTTTTGCTTCCTTACAAATGTTTCGAAACGAACAGATTTTGTAACAGTGTAATACTTATTGCCCAGAAGCATTGCAGGTTTCTACATGCTTTGTGTTAGTTATATATTCTATCATATTAAGAAACAAAACAAAACAACAACAGCATTTCTCCTGAGCAGCATTTTGTTGAAAAGACAGCATAAAATTTAAGTTGCATGATGAAATCACAACATTGCAACTCTGGAACATGTTAGCTCAAAGAAACTTTTGAGGCTAACAGATCCAAAATTAGATCCTAATTACAATATAATTGAAATTAGTTTACCATGTAGCGTCAGTTATTGGTAAAGAAAAAAAAAGTTGAGCCAGTTGTATTGAATTAAGTCCTTATTCTGAGAAAGCATGTGGCGACAGTGGAGAGGAACAACCCACTTTAAACAGAAATAATTCTACTCACGATTTTCTTGTTGTTGCTGTTATTAGCAAAATCAAAGCTGTTGGTAGATTTGTAGTGCTTGGAGGTTGCATGTCTAATTCCTGCTGCAGTGGAGCTATCAGTGGCATAATGCATACACAGTCTGGGCTCAGATTAATCATACCAAGTAAAAGCAACCGTTTTCTGCTCTATGGAAAAAGGGTCACCAGTAATATTTGTCCTTTTTTGTATTTCCTGTTGCCCAGTCTCTATATAACACAGATTCATTCATTAGAATCAGTAAAACACTCGTTATTACATGTTTATTACACTTAAAACAGTTTTTTGTCAGTAATAACTTTTTTTGCAGAAATGTAGTTCAGTCAGAGAATATGGCCTGGCTAGTGATGCTGAAATTTAAATCTGATTCATAGCTTCCAGTTTGTTCAAGCTATTGAGTCATTCCACATTTTTTAAATAAATCTGGACATTTAAGTATCTGTAGTCAAAAGCTAAACTACCTGGATGTGCTAGTCGAGCTTCACAAAATAAAATTATTTAAAAGTTTTTTCTAGCTTAGAAAATACAAAATGAGGTTTTTATAGCCAGAGGTGGGCAGAGTATCCAAAAATTGTACAGAAGTACAGCACTGCTTCAAAATATTTTTACTCAAATAAATGTAAAAAGTATCCATCCAAGAAATTACTAAAGTAAGAGTAAAAAAGTATTTGATTAAAAAAAAAAAAGTCTAGTCAAGTACTGAGCATATAAAATGTAAAAATTACATCATTAGACAGACCAAAATATAAAACTAAGTGGACATTTTTGGTATTTTATCAATGAAAATTACAGTCATTTATTTACGTAACGAAAAGAAAAACATTTCAAATCAGTTTCTTTCAATATTAAATTTATAAAACTAACAAAAACTGCAGGTGTGTGTCTACATTTTAACTTAAACATGTTTGTTTTCCACTCAGTAGCTAGAGAATCCAGAAATTTTACCCAAGTAAAAGTAAAAAGTAAAGCATGGTATAAGTACTCTTAAAAGTGCGTCATTTTTTTTCTAAAAAAGTTACATTTTGAAGGCCTTCAAAGCCTCTTAAATTGAGGTTTGACATGTTGGTCTATAACAAGTCCTGAGGTTAACCCTGAGCGGAGCAGTCAGGTCCATTAGAGCAGTAAAGCCGTGTTGAGATCTGATTTCAGCCTTCACTTCACACCAGTGTACATTTTGTTCCATCTTCAGGGACTCCACATTAAAACCAGCTTATGGAAGCATGAAAGTCGAGCTTCAACTTGCCAAAAAGGCTTGTTAGAAATCCTCATTTTCTTTTTCACACGCCAAGTGCTCAAATGCCACCCTCCAATAATCTCTTTGCACCATTCATCGGATTCTAGCCAGCTGATGCGTTTTAATCTGGTGTTTGACTCGGTGTTTTGTTGCACCGACACCTGGAGCTAAAAACGGGTCGAAGAGAGAGAGAGAGAGAGAAATAAATAAGCAGATGCCAAACATTGGACTCACTCCAAGTGTCATTTTAAAACGAGTTTGTTCAGATCATGGGAGGTTTGAGCAGAGGCGTGCGTCTGTCGAAGGGCGTGTGCGTTAAATTAGGGGGGCAGGAAAGGGGAAGTACGCAGCAGGCGGGCTTGATTTACATTTTAATAGCTGCTTTTGTGGAGTGTAATAGTGAGGCACAGCTTGTCTTGCGGTTTTGAGCAAAGTGAGGAACAATTTGTGGGAGACAAGAAGCATCTTTGAGATTCTAAATACTGTATAAAAAATTACAATGTTCAGGTTTTACCCCCTGTGCAGATTTAACCTGAGGGAGTGTGATCACTGGGAAAAAAGGCTGTATAAACCAACCTAACCCTAAGAGATCAAATAATTGCACCCTCAGCCTAATAACTGAGTGTGCAACATTTATTTGAAATACAAGGTAGAGATCAGAGAGATGTTCTGCTCCACAAGCAGCTTAGTCATCCAACTCCATCGTTTTTGACTGTCTATTGTTTATTTATTTATTTGTATTTGTGATGTCACTTTAAATGCTCTTGTTTTTTTATGATTAACTGATGCGCTATTCGAGTAATTTTGGTTGGCTAAGCACTGTTCCAGTTTTGGATTTTTGTCACTTTTTGCTTTGTTTTCCACTTCTGTTCTTCCTTGGTGATTCTAGTTTAGTTTTTTCTTGTTTCTGGTTATTTTCCGTTGTTCTAGTTTAGTTTTTTCTTGTTTCTGGTTATTTTCTGTTGTTCTAGTTTATCATGTTTCTTTAGTCTAAGTTATTCTTTAGTGTTGGTATTACTTCCTGTTCCCCTGTCCCACTTTCTCTCCTGCATCTGGAATCAATCAGCTCATCAGCCCAAGCCTTTTGTTAAGCTCCATAAGCCTCTCATTCTCAGCCACTACTTGCCGGATCCTCATGTCTACTCCCTTCACTTCCTCCTGTTCCCCTTGCTGGATCTTTTTACATTGACTTTTGGTTTTTGTGTTTTTGCTCCCTTTGCTTTTTGTAAGTTTGTTTTTTCATACTCTATATTAAATTTTCATATTCACTGGCCACTTCTGTCTCCTGCTTTTGGGTTCTACTTCAAACATCTTCCAACTCATGACGGCTCCAGGTTTTCTCCATTTGTGAATAATCCCTCTTGTGATTTACTCTCAAAACTCTAGAAATTTACCCTTTTCAGACTAATTAAGTAATCTCCTAATTGCACGGGTCAGTAATACAAAAAGAAAAGAAAAAAGAAGACAGTTAATTCATATTGCTTAATTTTATTTTCAACATATCCAGTTGGGTTTGGGTTGCCCTTTCACAGATTATCTGTCTCGACATGGTGGAAAATATATTTTTTATAAAAGTTGCACCCTGAAGCGTTATTAAATAAAATTATTGGCTTTTCTGTATTAACTCAATTTATTTTGTCTGACAAAAAAAGCAAAAATACAAGAAATCTTTTCAATGATAATTTGTATTTACTACATAACACATGTCAAACTCAAGGTCCGGGGGCCAAATGTGGCCCACTGTAGCTTTTTATGTGGCCCTCTGGACTCCACATCAATAAGTCTCTCTAGCTTTTCACAAATCTTCAAAATCCACATTTTTTCAGATTTTGTTGACATCTTTTTCTCAAAAATTGGTCAAAACCATTGGTTTTAATTGACTGCTGCCTCAGCCTTACTTGATGTCAAGTTATAGTCTGTGATCGATACAGTGAGTAACCTCATACATTAGTGCAAATATCAAAATTCCTATATATATTTATAAATTAGCACCACCAAATCTGTGATCTTTTCATTAGTATTTTAACAGTTTAATGTTTTATCAATACATTCTGACAAACCGGCCCTTTAAGAACATTCAGATTTTTGATATGGCCAAAAATTAAATGATTTTTTTAAAGTTAAAAGATCTCCATCAATTCCCACAAACTCAATGACAGATTCTCGACCAGAACGAGAATGTCGGAGAGCGAATGTCCAAGGTGAATCACGTGACCAGCTGCGTGTGTGAGTTCGCTCTCTCGCTCACACAGAAACTCATCAGCTGACTCAGAGGAGCCTGAAGGAACGCCCGGTCCTCGCTCTCCTGCCAGCTGCATTTCTCACACACCTGAACCCTGACAATTTACACAGAGCGTACCTCCTTCACTCAAAGCCTGCATGTGTGCGCACATCCCTTTACGGCGCTCAACTCGCTCACGATCAGAGAACTGTACTCACGTAGGAGCAGCACCGCTCCAAAGTATTTTTACTCAAGGCAAAGTAAAATCCAAGAAATAACTCAAGTGAGGTAAAAACGTATTTGGTAAAAAAGTCTACTCAAGTACTGAGTAACTGATCAAATGATCAATCATTTAATATTTAAAAATTACATAATTAGACAAACAAAACATAAAGTTAAATAAACATTTTGATATTTTAGGGACAAAAAGTGACTAAATCAGGCAAAAGAAAATGTTTCCAAATAAATTTTTCTCAATATAAACTTTAACAGAAACTGCAGGTGTGTGTCTGTCTGGTCAGGTTTTAGTGAAAACATGTTGGTTTTTCATTCAATGGGCAGAAAATCCAGGAATTTTACTCAAGTAAGAGTAGCAATACGTCATAGTAAAATTAAGCAAAAGTAAAAAGTACTGCATAGTAAAAATACTCCTAAAAGTACATTTGTTCAAATAGTTTCTCAAGAAAATGTAACTGAGCAAATGTAACTAGTGACTACCATCACATGTTGCTTAAAAACCATTTCTGCTGATTTATGGGAAGCTGATGCTGATAAACGCTGAAGTAGAGCAGGAGTGTCCAAAACTTGTCTCTTAATACAGACGATGTGCAAAATCCAACAGGAGAAAAGGACAAGTACATCATTAACTCCTTTTTTTGCTTGTATTTAGAGTCTTTTTTTTTTTTAAAAAGAAAAGTTTGGACACTCCTGCTGTAGAGTATGAGTGGGTCTGATTTATTTTCAAACTTATCACCGCTCTTATCAGGTTTTGCAAAATGATAAAGGCGTTCGTTGGATGAGAGATTAAAAACAGAGAGGTGGTGTGAGAAACGCTTTCATTTTTTAAAGATCACACATTAACTTTTTACATAAACGTGGAAATTTCACGATTGGAGCAAAGTGTTCTCATGGCTTTGTGCACAAACTTCTCTTTCTGTCTGTGAAGAAAGCAGAGTGACTTCACTTTGCATGGATGTGTTGTGTTCCTTCATTGCAGCTTCTCACTTACACGTGTAAATATTCAAACTCAGAGCCAGCCAGAGGGCTGGTGGGTCATTAACCCTTTAAGAGCTGACACTTGCAATAACATAAAGACTCAAACAGATTAAATTTCTACTTCAAGAAGGAAAGCACTCGAAAAAATGTATGCACTAACCCGTAAAATAGGCCTGCTGATACATTTTTATCACGGTTTTGCTATAAAACATTGCTTGCCTTGAGGCTGTAACCTTTCCAACTGCAGTGTGGTTTTCTTTTCCTGATTGTCTCAACTTTGTTTAGAAGCCAGATGAAGATAAACAGTCTTGCTTTTCACAAGATCATGGGAAACTGAGAAAGAAGCGGAAAGTTTTCCAGGGTTTCTTTGTGTATGTTTGCTTTCCAAGCCCTGATCCGACTGCATAAGGACTAATATATCTTCAGATCCTAAATTTATCAAAGGAAATCCCAAAAATAAGTTTGTTAGAGAGAAAGAAATGGAATGAAAAGAGAGAGAGAGAAAGAGCATTGTTTGTTGTTTCTGCTTTCCCTTGCCAAGTATTTTTACTCTCATTTTCAGTGCAAATATCTTAGTCAATTTGAATTAAGATAAAACTAACTTACAAATAACTAATCAGCAAGATGTTGGAGCTTGTTTTAACTAAATAATTCCTTAATATCACTGAAAAAGTCCTAGTTTCACTGGCATATATATTTACTTGTTACAAGACAATTTAGCAAGACAAATTTGAATGATATAATTTGTCAGTAAAGAGATAAAAACTGCATTGATTCGATTGATAACATAATATTTAAGCACACTTAGTGTTTAGAATCGAGAGGGCCGGATTTGGCCTTGAGTTTAACACATATGCCCCAAAATATTGAAAAAACATTTTAATTTGCACAATAATTGCACTTTCTTTTGATAGAGCAACACAAACTTTTGCACTTTGGAAACAAATGCATGAACTTTTTAAACCGATAAGCGTTTACGTGCACAGCTGAAGGGAAGTGAGCGCTCATTTGCTCGACCTTTCTCTCGAATCGCAGGCCGGAGCCGTGGCCTCTCTGCGCAGCTGTCCGTCGGGCCAGAACACGACCAGCGGAGAATGCTGCAAGCAGTGTCCACCCGGCGAGGGCGTCGTCACGCCCTGCGGTGCCAAGCAGACCGAGTGTGCGCCGTGTCTTGACAGTGAGTACCAAAGAAACATCATCTTCTCCGCCAAGTTCTGTGTTTGATTACACCGCCTGCAGCAGAGGAACAGGGAAGATTGGGATAAGATACACCATTTTTCAACCTTAGATTAGTTGCCAACTGATAAATCTGCATATTTATAACCCTGATTTTGCTGGACGATAAATTATTCCAGATCTTATTGCGATAAACGATAATATTGTTGCTTTGAGGCCATTTTCAAGTAATATAACGCTTAAGAACATATTCTGAGAGATCAGTAAACTTTAAATTATTATGAACATTTGACACTGGAACTGGAAGACGTTAAATTTCCTAAATAAATAAATAAAACTACAAACAAAATGAATTATGACGTCTCTGTAAATGAATCATGCAAATGGAAATGATTGAGCTTGTTTTAATTTACCATATGATTAATTGATTTATTGTTTATTGTGACAGGCCTAATTGTGCATTCCTTCAATCAGAATGAGTTTTTCTAAAAAACAAAAAGTTGTTTAATGGCTCAACTTTCCTCAAAGCCACAATTCAGACTTTATGTGACAATCTGTGTTTTTGTGTATTTATTTCTTGGTTTTTTTCTGTGTCCTTGTTCCCCGTGAGTCTCTGATGCCCTGTCCTCCCTCTTGGATGATCCCAGCTGTGTCTAGTTTTCCTGATTATCCTCCTTGTGTATTTAAACCCACCTGTTGTCTTTGTTTCTTGTCGGGTCTTCGTCTTATGTCAGTTCTTGTCGCATGTCTAAGCTCTCCAGTTGAACTGCTAAGTCCTGGTTAGCGTTAGCGCTCGTTTTTCAGTCCTCTGTATACCAGTTGCTAGGGGTAATTAGCTGTGTGCTAACTGTCTGCCGCCTGTGTTGGACTGTTTGAGCTTCCATCATTAAATCATCTTCATCATCATCATCATCATCATCGTTCTCACCAGCACCGCCTCACGACACTTTATTTGTGCCCGAATCTAAAATGCTGCGTTTATGACCTCGTGTTGAAGGTCATACACAGGATGACAGATGTATAAACACATTTATGGTCAAAGCACAATTTTTATGAAACTTATAATAGACAAAATTCATGTCAAGACTGAAAAACATTTCTTAAGAAATAAACAAACTTATACATTGTATGTATATTTCAGGATTTTTCCATCGTTTCAATCAGAATGATTGTAAACATGATCAGTTTTTACTCATGTAAAAGTTATCAAACATTAAAGAACAACATGCTTATCACATGTCCTAACATGTGTCTTTTACTAGTTTTTGCCAATTTGTTTATAACTTCTGAGGTTGGATTTATTTTTAAAGACACATACTGAGAAATATTCAAGCCTTATTTTTAATGTACGGCTCTTAAAACTTTGTTTTCATGGTAAAAGAAACCAAACCACACAAATTCAGTTTTATCCTTATTATGCAGTCAATGCATTGTGAACACTTTAGGTCTGAGGAAAATCCATTACAGGCTTCAGTTTCTTCTCAGCTCTTATATCTTGCTAAAAAGTTTACGTTAGTTTTTGTCTTATTTTAAGTGCATTAAGATATTTGCACTAGAAACTAGACCAAAAATACTTAGTAATATTTGGTGTTTTTGCAGTGTTTGTCCTAAACTCTGTGCAATATCTGTGTTTCCTCAACAATTACAGCGACAAAAAGCATAAATTATCATTCGCAAGCATCTTTTTTCATTCAAATGAAAGTGCAAAAGAAGAATCAGAGCTGAGCAGCAGAGTGTCTTCCTGCACAGCTGCCCTCATCCTGGCCTTCGCCATGTAGGGAGAGAAGCTCTGGATGACGGATAGACACGAGGACAGTAGCGTAAAGAGGATAAAAGAGTGGGATCCGCTCCAGATGCAGCTGAACGGATCTCCAGAGGGAGACACTTAAAGCATCGGATACGTTATTGAACTATAATTAAAGCGGCATGCATTGTAAATTTAAACGGGACAAGCACAACCGGTGGCTGAAGAAGTCTGCATATTTTTAAGGATTGCCTCTTTGAGGTGAATTTATGCTTGAGAGTAACCATTACACAAGGTCAGAGGTTACCGTGTCCTCGGCAGAGGACGGGGTTGGTCCTCTGCCAGCGTTCCCAGAGATTTTCCACGTATGAATTCCCCAACTCTCCCTCATCCTGCCCAGGAAGTAGACGTCAACCTCTTTGGGTCAGTGAAACATTGTAAACCATAAGCGAAGGATTCAAATGAAGGTCATGAGAGAAGTCACGGAGATGGAAAAGTTATTACAGTGTCTGCAAAACGTCTTTGGATGGATTGATACTGCACCTCTCCTTGTGCAGTTTGGGGTTAACGTGTCCTCCTTTCTCGGAGACATTCTCGGATGTTTTGTCTTTCTCTTGTACAACATGGAAGGTTTTAGAGGCGATAAATACCAGTCACACTCCTTTTTCTGCTCAGACATGAGCAAACGCACCATGACAAGCCATGTGCATTTAATCATGGACATGGAGAAATACAGATGGCTCTCTGTCAGATTTTATCACACAGCTACAAATTAAGATGGACTGTTATGATGTTTAGCACAAGCATGTAAACTATTTATTTCGCCCTGGCTGAAAGGCGTTAAACTCTGACCTTTCAGCTGCAGAGCTTTTTAAGTACCTGCTTCTGAAACAATGACTAAGCTGTTAAAAAGCAACATTTTCATGACTGTAAAGGTTAAAATGTTAAAACGATTAGCTGTTCTTCCTGTAAATACTAGCATATTTGGGAAATAGTTGTAAAGATTGGGCTAATCTTTCGCAGAATACATTTAGGTTGCTGATACGAGTAAACATTGAGAAAAATAAAAATTTGGAGCTAATGTCCAGGTGATGTTAGCATGAGGTCAAATGCAAAAAGCAAATATTCTTTAAAACTGTCACTATGTCATGACAGTATAACATGGGACACGATCATCTGTAAAAAAAATTGAGCTCCACCTTCTCCCAGTGCTAACGAGAAACAATCAGAGTCTGGAGCACGGGCTTAGTGTTGTCAATCACCCTCTGGGTGGCGCTGCTCATCCTCCTCCTTCTGCTCCCCCTGCTCTGTGCTGTGCTGCAGCTGGGAGAGTCTGTCGTAAATGCTAAGGCTAGTGAGCACAGCCACCGACAATGGCAGACAAACGGTTCTTTATTCTTCACCATTAGCACATTTAGCAGCACGTTCATGGGATTGATTGACAGCGCTAAGACTCTCCTCCTGGCTCTGACTGGTTGTTTTTGACCGGAAGCAGTGAATTCTTCAGCATTAGTAGCTCAGGTGAAGCAGATCGATCTTTTCACAGACTATCTGTCTCATAACATTATTCCACAACATGGTGACAACTTTAACAACTATGTAAAAACATACATATATTTTTAACAAAAAAGTACAAACTGCAGCTTTAACAGTAAACATGGCATTGCTATGTTTTACACTAGGTAAGGTAATGTTTATATAGCACCTTTTCAGCAACAAGGCAGTTCAAAGTGCTTTACATGAATTAGAAGGAAATACAAACAACAAAACCGAAAGACAAAAAGGTAAAAATATAAGATGTTGAATCTCCATGTTTGAGTCTATTAGTACGCATAAAGCTAAACGTTGATCTAAAGTAATAAGTTCTCCACATGTGGAGTCCCAGTTTCATTTGGGAAACTTCACGTTTACATTTTGTGGTGATGGGACAGGCATCCCTCCTAAACAACTGATTGCCATGTAAATAACATCTAATTGTTGCTACGGAGATGGCAGTTTGTGCTGCAGTTCCCTAGCAGTGAGCTTTGGAGATGTATTTATCTTCCTTACCGTCCTCATCTCTGTGTGGCAGCAAGATAAACGTTGGTCCTCATCTAGCCGAGTGGCTTACGGCTAAGAGAAATGATCTCCTGTGTCACATCATATTTATACCCAACGGTAACAGGAAGTCATGCATTACTAATCAGAAGATCTCAGACTCTGATCAACTTAAAAGAGTAAAGTATGAGTTCATGATGCTGCATCATTCTGTGTTTTCTCCAAACAGCAGCCATTATGTTCTGTTAAATGTGTTCTTTATCGCTTTAGGCCTGCTTGAAGTTTTTGTTGCTGAAAAAGTCAAATCCCTCGTCCCTTTAAGAAACACTTTAAGCTGTTTAGATGCAGTTTTGCAGAAGGATGAATATGACAAGGGGGGTTGAAGCCAACCAGAAGCTGTTCCATCCTGACTTGTAAATCAAGCATCCTGTGTCGGTTGACTTGTGAAAAAGGAAACAAGGGTTGTGTCTTCAACTTGTGATTTATTGACTGCAAACGGTTTGTGCAGTGAGTATTTAAGGCAAAAACACACCGCAGAGACAGAACAAATTACTGGACTTCAGTCTGTGGCAATTCATTCTATAGTATTGATCCTTGAAAATATAACAATATCAAAATAGCATCAGTGAGTTTAAGCCGTTAGAAAAGCAGATGTTTATCACCAGTCGTGTCCACTCAATTCAGCCTTTTAATCACAAATGTGGCTTCGGTTTTGAAAGTTTGTGTTTTATTTCGTTAGCTTGACCTGCAGGTTACGAACATTCAGAAAAAAACTAATTTCTGAGATGGTTTATTAAAGGCTTTACTGCTCTGTAGAATGGAGGAAACTTTGTACATTTATTTTGGGATGGTAGGACATTATATGCATTTTTTTTTCTTGCAAACAACTGGTGTGAATGCAACAAGCTAACGGTGCTGCATTCATGCAAAACTGTCAACCTTAAAATGCATCTCCTACTTCTCCAGCAATGACCACTGGATGTTTTCTCTCTTCTTCTTTGACTCCCTCACCTCCTTCCTCGTTGTGCATGGTTGCAGACAACCGCCTGTTCTTGGATAATTTGCCTATTTGTAGATTTGTATTGTAGAGCGCATCTAAAATTTTAAAAAGAAAAAGCAGAAAAAGGTCAGCTCAATGCTGCTTTATATGCTGTAAACCAGCCAACCCAGTTGGCTGCAAGAGCAGAGATAAGAAAGACTATGGATGAAGTTGTGCCAATTCAGTTTCCACTGCTTACATTAATGCATATTAAGACATATTTTGTGCTTGAACTATTAAATAGGCAGTTTTAAGCGATTTTAGTGGGAGTGACAAGTAAATGCGGATTTTAGCCACTACCCGGGGTCCTGTCTTGTTCGTCACAGTCACATTTTTTTCTGCAATTCCTTTGGATACCAACAAATCCTGCCTTATGAAAATATCTACCTTCCTTGGATGGCAAATACTTTTGTCTTTCCCATTTTAAAGAGTGGCCTAAAGAAAGGGACCACTGTGAAGTAAAAGAAACAATGCTTTAGCTGCCTTTCTCATACAGTTTGGTTCAAATAATGGTGGCATTTCTGATTTATTCAGAAACAGCTATTAACTGCACGTCTTTCAACCTTCTAAATAAACAAATGATTAAAAAAAAAATTCCAAATGTAGAATTTGTTCATAAAGGCTTTTTTTGTACATGATAATCAATGAGCTGTTACTCAATCTCTATAATTTCCCATATGTTGGAGAATGCAGAATTTTCTGCCACAAGTTTCTAGCTAGAGTTTCCACATAGGCTTCATTTTGAACAAATAATAACCAGAAGTTTGGCTGAAAAGCTGCAAAGGATATTCAAGTGTAAAACACCAGAGGAGTTTGGACGAATGAGCAGATAACTGGAGATAAAACAGAACAAGAGGAGTTGGAATGGAGACAAAGGAACATTTTTAGTCAAGAGTCGAGGCATCATGCACACACACACACACACACACACACACACCGTGGGCCAAAGTGGGCGACATTAGAGTCCTTATTTGAGTGTTAAAATAAACGGAAAGACGGCATGTTTGACCAGTGGCAGCAGAACTGACATCTTGTCCTTCAGAAGGAGAACTCAGTCTGCTTCTCTCCCCCTTCTCCCATTTCTCTCTCTCTCTCTCTCTCTCTCTCTCTCTCTCTCTCTCTCTCTCTCTCCAAGCTGCAGCCACTGTTATTAATGTATTGACTTGCATTATTGATGCATGGCATTATGATAATGGCTCCAAGAGCCCTCATGGGGGACAGTCAGAGTAGTCTGAGTGTGTGCGTCTGTTTGAGTATAGCAGATAATGGGGGGGATTGCAATACATGACTGGACACCAATGAGGCCTTGATGGTTTCTAGCTCTGAAAAAAGACAATTAAGCAAAAATGCGAGGGACCCACATTTGACACCATCAATTAAAAACACAGCGAACCGAGATTGGTCCGCTGCTGAGATGTCTCTGATTTCTTTTGTCTCTCTGCCTCAGGGTCTATCTCTTCTCATCTCTGTTTTAATCTCTGTGGCATCAGAGCATTTGGCGTTGTTGGTGGGCAAATACAATGCAGGCTGAGAACTTGATACGCACCTCCCACAAGCTCCTAAACGCCATTTCTTTCCTGTTTAGTTTAATGTTGTGTGGAAAATAGACTGATAGAAACTTTAAAAGCTTAATAAGTTGTATGAGAAGCACTTTTCTACGCGACAAAATTATAGGAGTATTTAGGTTGGTTTTATTGTGTTACGCAGGGAAGATGGTGGGAATAAAAGACCGACAGGAAGGAGAGATATTATCTGTAAAATAGATTCTCCTGATTGGTTTTCACGTCTTTTACTCCCACATTTTACATCAAACAAGATCAAACAAGCAGGCAATCTTTGTGAATTAGCAGCTGAGTGTCCACATTAATAATAGTTAATGGTTCATGTTAAATAGATGACGTAATAAAATGGCGGGAAGCCATGACAAAACACAATTACACCAAACATGTTGAAGCTGTTTTCTAATCCAGAGTAGCTTAATTTTTCTCTACTGTTTTGTGGGAGGAGTGGATTTCTGTTATTTTGTGTCTTACTTTGTTTCATGAATCATCCAATGACGGTCATAACTAGAACTTATTGATTTATTCTCAGAAAGTAAAAACGACCCGACCATATTCTCTCTTAATACAGTGCAATAGGATATGAAGCCTTCTTGTTTTGAGTTTTCTTGGATTTGGTTTACACTCCTTACCAGTAGGTGGCAGTAATCAGTAATCCTCCATTAAATTGTTTACCAACAAACAACAAGAAGTAGAAGAAGAATTGATCACAGTCCCTGAACTGCAGCATCACAACGCTTCACTAACATAAAAATTAGACAAAATACTCAATCAGACTCGATGTCAGCAGCTGATTGAATCACTTTTAAGCTCCTTGCGAGGAAAATTTAGGTTAATATAAGAACTCTGAGAGAAAACACCGAAAATCTTTCAGAGTACTACGGAGGCCCCTAAGGGACATGGAGGATTCTTTTTTTCTTTTGCGTTCCCTCACAATAATGTACTGATCAGTTCATGCGGCATAACTAAATACTGAACGTCTTTCTTACGGTGGCCCCGGCACTTTTTGCTATAAGATTTCCATATTATATATATCTCGTTTGTGAGATATCTGAAGTTTTGCACCACAAACCTGTGTGCAAAATGCAAAATCAAAACAGGCCAAATATGGACTTTCCATCTTTTTCCATCCCTTATAAGATATAAACAGACTTTCTTTAAAAAGTAAAGAAAAAAATACATCCAAAGTATTTGGACTACTTCTGAATTATTTTCACAGGGTAATGAAGTCATTGCCTTGTGATGACTTTATTACCAGTTTGGTTTGTTGGTCTGAATGGCTAATAAAGGGCCTTTTTCATGTGCAGTTCCAGCTCAACTTTACACAGACATGCAGTGAATAAGTTGATTTTTAGTCAGTGTTCTGCACCAATGAGTTAAGAGAATACAAACACATTTTCATTGAGGCTCTTTAAATACCTGTATATATGTGTAAATGTCAATTTTAAATTGGAATTTGAGGAGAGGCAGACATGCAGCAACCGTCTCAAGGATCAGAATCAACCCTAGACAAACTCTACAACACGGGTCGTCCCAGAAATTTGTGTTTTGATTGAGTCCAGATGTTTTACATGAACCACAGCTGTAGCAGAATTAAGAAAAGTGAAAATAACGTTTTTTAATTCAACTTCTAGGGTTGCAAATAACATTTGATTTATTGAGTAGCTCAGTCAGTGCAGACACGTCGTCCTTGAGTATTTCTATCAGTTACTGATCCTGTGCAAATAAGATGTAAAACTCAACATCATATTTGATATAGAAAAGTTAAATTACCAAACAATAGATAATGCAACACTGTATTAACAAATAAATAAATAAATAAATGAACAAATCAAATCTTGTGTGTCTTGAAGACAGAGATTGTGATCTCTCTTATAATTTCAATTCTTTTGCTGTTTAGACTTACACACACACACACACACCCCCACACGTATGCACACACGCAAACACACTCGCTGCTTTTACAAATGGGTCTGTTGCATAATTTAGTGCATTTCCCAGTTCTCTATCCAGCTGAAATAGAATTCCATAAACCATGAAGTATTGATTGTAACCTTTGCAGATATGTCTGTCCGAGGATTTCTGGCAGGTGTTCAAAACATATTATTGATGTCATTATCATTCTCAAAAAAAAAAAAAAAACATTTATGAAAATATGAAAACATTGCTGCTCACTTTTAGTAAGAAATATTTTCCTGTACAGGCAGAGAAGTTTATACAGAAACAGTTTTGGGTTTATTAAATGAAGGCAAATGTGTGCTGGGGACTCAAAACTATCAGCAAGTTTTGAACTTGCATGAATTTTATTACAACCACAATCAAAATGGAACCAACTAAATTTGATTCTGTCTTTATTATTGATTCATTTGATTACATATTTCTGCATATAAACAGAATCGGTTTGTCTTGTACGAAGACAAAACAAAAGTATTGCATTCCCTCACAATAAATTAGCAAATATACCCTAGTCTATTTCCTATACAGTCACGAATGTCAAATATAATGAACTGCTTAAGCTGTTCAAACCTTTTTCTTAAATGTGTTCCCAAAGCTGTTATGCGTATACTGACATAAAACCGAAAAGGTGATCTTTCCTCCTGCCATTCTTCTTACAGGTGAGACCTTCTCAGAAAACTTCAGCCACACAGAGAAATGTCAGCCTTGTACAAAATGCACAGGCCTGCTCCGCATGAGCACGCCCTGCACCGACACCAACGACGCCATCTGCACATGCAACTACGGTTACTACCACAACAAAATCAATGATCGGTGTGAAGCCTGCACCAAATGTCCCGAAGGCCACGGCATGCTGTACAGCTGCGAGTCGGATCATGACACGGTGTGTGAGCAGTGCGACGGCGACACTTTCTCGGACCAGGACAATTTCAGGGATCCCTGCATCCCCTGCACAACGTGTGACGAGGATGATGAGGTGGTGCAGGACTGCAGTCCTGTCAACGACACCATTTGCCGATGTAAGTCAATTATATTAATTTTTTCTACAATAAATTATTTGAATATACTGTAAAATTGGCCATCTAAGGCTACGTTCACACTGCACCCTGAAGTGACCCAAATCCGATTAGTTTTGTGAAATCGGATTTTTCCAAATATATGTGAACTGCAAACGACCTGAAAGCGTCCTGTATGCACAGTAGAGGGCACAATAACGTCAGTAGAGAGCGTCCTCAGTGTTTTACCAACCGCTATAAAGAAGAAGAAGTGCTCAGTATTTGCGGAAGTAAACATGGATGCTAACGGTGGAGCATAGTTTACGGTTTTGAAGTTGTTATCCAACCAGAGACAGTATATTAGCAACTTATATACTTATAACTGGTTGTTGTTTATCTTCTCGCTTACACGTATCAGGGCGCAGAATAGTGACGTTTGTCGAGTATCAAGACCTGGCCGTTCAGATTCAGGTCACATTTGAAAAGATCAGATATCGGATATCCAAGTGGCCTGTGTCGCACTTTAAAAAGATAAAAAAACAACTTGTGGTGTTCAGACTGTCATGAAAAGATCAGATGCAGGTCGCATTAAGGCAGAAAAACATCAGATTTGGGTCACTTCAGCCTGCAGTGTGAACAAAGACTAAAGGTCTTTGCACTGAGGTGAGTTGCACAACAAAACACAACAATACCCACTGAGGAGCAACGATTAAAAAGGAAAAATCATCAAGATTAATAATTCTACCAATGTGTTCTTCATTCACAGAAAATATGGGTTTCGGGTATCGAAATGAATGGTCACTACAGAAACCTTTCCTGGGGATCAGAGTAAAATCTTTCAAAGTAAAAATATACACTGGAAGATGTCCAGTGCATTGATTAAAAAACTGCAACACTTTGGTTCCAAATCATTTTCTGTGGGAGAACCAAACATTTTTACCAGTTCACATGCAAATATCTATTTGCCATATTGCTGCTCAGTTACCTTTTCTTATTAGTAATAAAACACGTTTTATTACACGTAACACACAACTTGGTATTTTATCCGTCAAAATCTAATTTCAGTGTATATCCGCTTATGCAGATGACGAGATTAATTCCCTTCCTTATTTTTCATGTCGATTTATTTCTGCTAAAGTTTGTAGCTGCACAAATCATTGGCTTAGATCATTTAAAATACCATAGAGAGCCTGATCCAATGGGCCTCTCTAAAAACACGAAACGGCCAAGTCGGACAGTTCTGTTGAAATATTGCAGTGGATTTTTTTTTATGTTAGCTTATAAACTAATACATATGGAGTTGTTCTGTCTGACCAGTACGCACATTAATCAAACTTTTGTGCAGAGTGAAGTTGATTTACTGGGTTCACTGGCCAGGGTCACGCTGAAGTCACTGGAATATAACTGAGTGCATATTTGCTGAGCGGACAGTTCAATGACTGGACAGATAATTCATCAGCCGCATTATCAGCTCATCTCAGTGCAACACTGTCGGCGTTGTTGGCCTAAATGCCATGCTCAAGCCAGTCTCGTTGTCTTCTTGGACTCATCCCCTCTCTAGGAACAAGGGCTACAGTCTTTTTTTTATATATATATTTTGGATTTCGTCAGGGTCAGATCTATAAACAGGGCTTTGAATTTTTCTTCTTTTTTTTAATATCATTGGACCCTGTGGGTATCATGCTCCAAATCACAAATTCCTACAGACCGCAGTCACTTCTCATTCCGATGATCTGATGCCTCCCAGATTAAATCAACGCTTTTGTGAACTGACAATAAGGAGTCTGTTGATTAGCCATGCAAGCGCTCTGAACGATGTGATCACAGAGTTACCAGCTGAAGGCAGTCTGTTGTTCAACTCTAATGAACTTGTGTGGCCAGTGAAGAGCTTTGGGGATGCACGTAGATGCTGTCTTTAATTCAGGGTACGCTTCATAATTTTAACCATTTTTTAAAAAAAGTCATAATACTGTTTTTGTAAATCGTTGATGCAAAGCTTTTGTTTTGACTTTTGTACTTCCTAGGACTTAAGATCTTGGGTTCAGCCTGTTTTACCCAATTAGGCTCCATAAAGGTGACAGTAATTATTAAACCAAGCTGAGATGCTGCGCAGAAATGTGAAATAATTTCCAAGGTTCCTATGCAATTTTGGAAAGTGTTTATTTTTATTTGACAGTTTTCCAGGTTTGATAAAAAATGTGATTTTACGTATTTTTATTCTGCTATATTCTAAACCTGTAGTGTTTTTATTTATTTTAGTTTTTTGAATTTTTTTTATATAACTTTATATTTAACTATCAATTATTTTGATTTTCAACATTTTATCCATCAGAATTTTTGGTTTTGTTAACTGGCTGCAGTTTTTAGGCTTTAGACGACTTGCAATTCAGGTTGAACTTGTGGTCTTTAAGCTGAATTGGTACTACTGGTGCAAGGTGTACCATTTGTACCAAATGTACACATAGAAGAGTTACTGTAAAAGTTTGTAATTAAAGTTTGTAGTTAAAGATTTTGAAATGGAGAAGAGAAAAACAGTGAAATGGCACTAAGCCACACTCTGAACAGCTAAGTTTAGCACCATGTTGTAAAAAACATAAATTTAAGTGTCAAAAAGTAGAAAACTTTCAAGAGAGAAATCATTTTTAAGTAATTTACCTCATTGTATAACAAATTTTATATAATTCACATCCTTTACTTGTGATTAAACTGTAAAATTTGAGTGAGTGCAACGGTAATAAATTGTTTGCCGTCTTCCTGGCTTTAAAAGGAGCTTGGGAAATAGACCGCAGATGGATTAGGTTATTCGACAAGCAAAAGTGGAAAAACGCGTATTGATGTCTTCCACCAAGTGCCCTGCTACTATTAGCAACAACGCTTTAACGGCTTAATACAGGCTCTGAGTGGGAAGCGCGTTTGGCTGAATGACGCAGCCAAGATCAAGACACAAGAAGCCAGAACTCCAACGGTAATACATCCCTTCTGATAACAGAGCAACTCCAGATCATGATGAATGGGAATTAACTGTGATTGTAAGCATGATGTCTTACAGCCCACTGCCTATGAGCTTTATTGTCATATCCTACTCCTCCCTCTAACCCAATCATGTGCCTTTTATTTCTAATTTAATCTTTTTAGGGAAGAACACGCGTTATCGGCGCTGACGAATCTGTGGCGCTGCCAGATGTCCATATCCATTAATGTTGTGGAGTCAGGCGAAGCAGGCCTGAAGGCTAAACACAGCCAGGAAGGTAACAGGGCAAGCTGTAACTTGAGATACTAGAGACATAGTTTAGCTGTAGGTGGAAAGAACAGAACATCATTAATCAGATTATCCTTTGAGAGAAAGCTAGATATCCTGCTTCTCTGTTTTGATTATGCTTAAATTTAGCGTCAAGGGCAAATTTTCCCCTGTGATAATTTAAGATTTCTGCTATTTGGTGGGAAATACACCCAATTTCCTCCAACTCCTCCGGTGGGATAGTTCATGTTTTGAGTCACACTCACAAAAAATCCTCTGTCTTCATCTTCCTCTACAATACTGAGCAGGCCTTTACAGGCTGGCCTCCAGAGTTGACACTTTGACAGCAAGATGGTTATCTTAAGAAGTGTGATATGGCTTCCACTCCTCTGTAGGCCACAGAGCAAGGTCAAAGGTTGAAGATCATGGGAGGCTTGTATTTTAAGAGGGATTATCAGGCAGAGTGAGCTCCCACCAGAGCTGAACAACACGGTATATAATCCGTTCAGGGGTCAAAACATCAAATCAGCAACAGTGAAAATGAGGGTAATTAGGTAATTAAAGTAATAGAGCACAAATAACTCGATATATTCACAACTGCGACTCTGATCGATGTTTATAAGATAATTAGTCAAAGCATCTAGCAAAAAAAGTGAGCCAGTTAATTTTTTAAGTATAAAATAATGTGTTTTTTCTGCAGTATTATTCTTAGAGATTTCTCTATAGCATTACAGGATCTATGTACTCCAGAGGAGCGGTTTCCAAACTTTCCAGCTTCTTATCCACAAAATAAAAATATGAAAGGGTCATGACCCCGAATTTTGGCTGAACATTCAAGCATTTCTACTGTCAGTTAAAAAGCTGCACAATCTGTATATTGGCCAACATGTTACTTTTATTCACTTTCAGATCTTGTTTTTTTTTTTTTTTACTATATTTCTAAAATGCAAGTGATTTCTCATAGTCATTTTTTGGTATTGGTATCATGACTCCAAGTGGACCTCCGCAACCTCCCCAAATTAACGGCTCCACATTGCAGTTAATTTATGTTTCAAGTTTATTTACACTGAACTAATTTAAAACAATGTAATCTCAAGTCCTTGTAGAGGACAGACTGGAAAATGAAAAATGCAATTAAATAAACTCAGTTCAATCTGTCTGTCAACTTACATTCACACTTAATTCCAGTTAACATGAAATATTTACGGCAACGAAAGCAATCGGTTTCAGTTTTTAATTTGAATTGGTCAAAGGTTCCAACAAAATAGCACTGTGTGTGAAGAAAATACAAAACACAAGAGATCACTTTAAACCTAATTTTGGAGACCTTCACCTTTACAACTGTTTGTTTGGAGGGTTGTGGTTGTTAAAAACATGAGACCTGTTCTTGGTTAATGTAGCAACATTTTGTTTTGCAACAGTGGAAACTTAAGATGATTAGCATCATGTCAAGATGGGGGCAACACGAGACTTATTGCCCCCATCTCAGAAATGTCTAAATCCTATAAAATCAGTACCACTAGGACACTTCTGTTGCATCAACTTGGCCGTGTTCATACTGGTAGACCTACAAACCATCCAGCTACACAGACAGTGGGACAGTGGCGCCTGCAGCTGTGCATACCATGAGTTTTATATTATAGTTATTGTACTTTATATTGTGTTCCCCCTATGCTATTCACAAGATGTTGGAATAAAAGAAAAATGATCTTTTGTGTCAAAATATTGTGTAGGTAGCCCACAACTACACAGGCATATGTCCATCATAAACCTTATTGTAATAGATACTGTTATTGTAATACTTTGTGTATTTGGCGGCTTGGCACTCTTTCTGTAAGCTGAATGTGACCATGGAGTGAAGCTAGCTAAAAATGAAGAAGTGGACATTAAACCCTCACGCAGTTTTAAGAAGGGTTGAGTGAACCCTGCCTGAACTTTTTATCCTGTGCGCAGTCCGCCTGTGTTTATTTTTGAAGCATCCCATCATTTCGCCATTGACAGACCATCAATGGTGCAAAAAGTGGGTATGCAGCGCATGCAACGCATAGGGGCGCTGCACCAGAGGGGGCGTCAAAACCCCGTCTGGAGGGGGCGGCGCCCCGATGATGCCTTCACATACACTTCACCGCGCCCTTACGCTCCTTCACCTCACGCACATGTAAATGTAAATGTAACGAGTTTTACCTTTCACGTGTCTTCGTCTCTGGGGGGTAAACATACGGTCGCTCATACAGATAGAGCAACTGTATGTTTTCTACGCTCCTTCACCTTTACGTACCTTCTTTTGGGGGGGAAGGGAGGGCGATTTATGTTTTCGCATCCACCTGAATAATATGCAGTTACGCTCCTGCAGACCATGACACCTGCCGCGCACTTCACCTGTGCCACGCTATACTGGGAGAGTGAAACTGTTAAATCCATTCAAAACGGTCAAAAAGAGTAGAAATTAAGCAAACATTATCGCTTCACCTCGTCCTCTTCTTGAAGTCTCAGACACACCACCTGATCCTGGGAATCATCCTCCTCCTCCCGTGGATCTGTCTTTATTATTTAGTGTAATTTATCAAAAAAAAGTAGGCTATGCAGGCATAAGTGTGGCGTGTGTGCTGCATTTGGACTCATTGGGCCTTGTGTGGATCAGATCTGCTGTTTCTCTGCCATCGCATCACGTTGCAACAGCGTTCATGAGGATTAGGTGCAATGATAGTTTTGTGCGTACCCTCCGATAATATCCTGCAAGCGCCCCAGGTTTCGATAAGTTAAGTGTTGGCCTGATCTAAGAACGATCATGTAGGTGGAAACGAGAGCTGATTTGAAGTAATGCACATTAATTCCACAGAGATTATTTCAAAATACATAATTAATAGGAATGGGGAGCCATGCTAGCTCGGCGTTCCAAGGCCCTTTTAATGCCATTATTAAAGATGAATGAGTTGTGCTTGAGTTTGACAAAGTAGGTGCTGCCCGTTCTTATCAGGCTGAGGTTTTGGCTAACCTCCCTGAAGGGCAGAGATGTTCAATGGCAGAGTTCTGCCTTGGGATTTTACCCAGAACTGACAGCGCCAATGTGAGCTAACCTTTCACCCAAACCTAGAGGTTCCTAAAGTTCTGGCTCTAAGGCTGCAAAAACACCACATGTGAAATCATTTTACTTGTGCAAAAAAAAAAAAAAAAAGAGGAAAGTTCAAGGGATTCGTTCACCGTGAGTCACCAAAAAACTAAGCCATGTGTGTTTTCTTCCGGGCACTGATACTCAGCACAGATTGAAATCAATAAGATGACTGATTGAACATCACAGATGGAAAGATGAATGTTTAGAGGAAGGGAGGCAGAATTTGACTGGGTCAAGTCCATTCTGGTATTGAGTTGATAGGTGAGAAGGCCAGGAGCTGTTTCCTTCCTGAATTCGGTTGACCTTAACAATATTCAGCCTGGCCTCTGCAAGCGAGAAAGCAAGATCGACGAAGCGGCATAATGCACAACCTCTCTGACACAAAGAGAGGGACGGGAGGAGAAGGTCAAATGTGTAAAGGATTAAGGTGCATGAAAAGAGCGGAGGAGGACGGATTAGACACAAAACCTCATATCTGTCGTTGGCGGATGTCGTTTTTCTTATTCATTGATTTGTTCACACAAGGCAAACATTACAGACTAGAAAGAAGAGGTATTGATCCATAAAATAAAGAATTAGACAAGCAAACACTAACAAAGAAGCAGAACAAATTAAAATGGAGAGATGGAGATTTTGTTTTCTTGCCAAAATCACTTCTGGAAAAAATTATTTGGTCCATTATTTTAAGAAAGGTGACAATATTCAAGGGTTACGATACTTTTTTCATTTCTTTTTGGTAGTTATTTTCTGATTTTTATTGCTAGTAGTAATAGTGGTATTTTTCCCTAATATCTCTTGTTTTAGTTAATCTAGGGCCACATTAGTCTTGGGCAGAAGGGGGAAAGAAGAAAAAGAAATAACAAGACATAAATAAATAAATTAAAGAGCTAAAGAATATTTTAACCATTTATTTATCATTTACAATTAATTTGTAGGTATCAGTTCTGTTGTGATAGTTTTAATGGTTTTAATGTATTAAATATTATCAATATTATTAATATTACCTATGGGTGCAAATTTAGTACCTCTTATTCCAGTCAGTATATAAAGTTAAGTCCTAAAATATTCAGTGAGACAGGCATCTCTCAAAAGATCATCTCAAAAGTCTCTTAAAAGAAACCCCCACCAGATTATAATTAATACAATTTTCATCAAAAATGTATCTGTATTTTTTTGGTCTCCTAATATAAAATACAGATACATTTCTGCTTTTAATAAATAAAAAACCATGAATAATCTTTGAATAAATTAGTAAACAAATGTGTCAAAAACTTCTCTTACATTATATATACACATTTACAGCTCTGAAAAAAAAATTTACACATCACTTTAACATGATGCAACTTTTAACTTGTAGGGGAGTCTAGTTATCCCCACCAAACAATAAATTAGAGATCCTAATGTGCATTTGAAAGGAATCTGACAGACAAACAAAAAACCCCGGGACAAACGGGGGAAACGACAAAAGAACAAAATGCCATGAACATTCCTGATTTTCTGCGTGTAAAACCACATCAACTCCACAGATGTGAGGAATCCCCAAACCCACTCCCACTTAACAATTGTCAGTCTTTGTACATCACAGTCCGTCTTTGTGTGGCTTATAGCTTGGATCATTTGTACTGACCTATATCTCAACTGAGCTGGGGTGTACGGCCGCAGCTGACCTCCTCTTTTTTACCCTCTTGATCCTTGCTCCACACAGTATGCACATTGTAACGATGAGGGACGTTTTTAAAGGCGACAACATGTATGCACCCTGACTCCGTCTCCTAAAGCTGCCAGCCAGCACCCAGGAATTTGCCCTGACATTCCAAGCGGAAAAGTTTTCGGGGTGGGGGGTGATTTTTACACAAGCGAATGTGTCGGGTGGCAGGGGTGAACACAACAGTCCCTGTGCGCACTCGTGCCGTCAATTCGTTGTCAAAAGTTCAGCACGTTTTTTTTTTCCTCATGAAGATTGAGAGTCTTGTGTTGGTTGAAAGTGTCTTTGTCAAGTCTAGTCCCTTTCACACTGATGTTGTGTTTTAATGTCACATAGATGTCTCCGGTGGAGTTGGTTTAAGTGGCATCAAGAGTGACTGTCAATAATAGATGGGTTTTCTGCAGCCTTGTCCACATGTAGCCCGGTTTTAAAGAAATATCAGTTTTTATAAACACAAACCCATACAAATCTGTCACTGAACGTTGCTGTAAACATGCCAGACCCATAGAGGGCAGTGTAGCTCAAAGTTAAAACCTTTCAGCCAATCAGATTGCTTCAAAACAACCATAACTTCCTGTTAGGAATGGGCTCTTTGCACCTCAGCTTCCACGTTCGGGGTAAAGCGGCTCGATTGTTTCCGATCCAATACAAATATCATTTACATTAGGTGCTTTCAGGGCTTGGCCAAAGTTTGTACATCGATCCGAAGCCCCAACAAGTCAGCTGGAGAAAGGTTTTAAGATGTTCGCCTCGTTATACATTCACTGACACGAAGGTGAGTTTTACTTAAACTTTGTGGCTAACATTAAGGTTAGCTTATGCTAGTAGGCAATATTCTCGGACATTGTTCTTGTAAAAATGTGCTATTTAAGTGTCTAAACATTTTAACGGACAATGTATTTATCTTATTTTCAAGTATATTATGTGTGTTTATTGTCGTTAGTGTCACAGACTAACGGGGAGGTCACGGTTCGGGCTTTTTACTAACGAAGCCTGACGAAGCTCAACAAGCCTCATAGCTTGACAGTAGCGCAGCTCTGGTGTCAGAGATCTGGTTCAGCTGTTCAGGTTCAAAGTTGCTGCTTTTAGAAAAATATGACCGTGTTGCTTCATGTCTCCGAGTTATTTCGTTTTATTACCTTTGCATGTTTCTTGTTCAGAGCTCAGATAGGACGGTGTTTACAGCAGGATGTACAGGCGGATCAGTTGCTCGGCTGTCTGGCTCCGGTCTGCTCTCTTGTTCCCATAAACTCTTTCAGGCTGAATATAGAAGTGATTCCATGGAAATAACTCAGGGAGGCTCCTTTATTTACCATCCGTATCCCCGGTAGTTTTAGGCTGATCCGGAGTGAAGGCTGCAAACTTTGCTGTGCGGCGTTAGCTGGTAGCAACAGATATTTACAAGCCATCTTCTTAATTCAGGATCGCTTGGAAATTAATGAAAACTTAAAAGCCCATTATATTAGGAAGACAACAATGTTAATAGTATTGTTTTTTTGCATCTGAAATACGACTTAGTCTTTTCTACCAGTCATGGTAACTCAAAGCGGAAAAAAGTGAGCCGCATTAGCTCCTGGAGATGTGACGTCAACGCCTTAGGTGCAAAGAGCCCATTAAACATGGTGCTAGGAGGTTCATTTGAAATACTTTTAAATAGCGTATCAGTCAAAAGTGTTAAAGCAAGTACATAAAACTAACTTTTCTGCAAGATATAGGAGCAATAATTCCTTAGTAATAATAAAAAAAGTACTAGTTGCACTTGCAGAATATTTAACTTATAACAAGATATTTTATAGTACAATATTAAGGAATTATTTACTTAAAACAAGCTCCAATATCTTGCTGAAAAGTTACTTGTAAGTTAGTTTTGTCTTATTTCTAGAATACTAAGATTTTTGCACTAGAAACGTGACTGAAACTACTTGGTCAGATTTTGTAGTTCTTGCAGTGAACATTGTGCTACTTGCAAACCTTCTTTTAATTATCTTCAGAGCAACTGAACTAAAATGTTCCCGTTTATCTTTTCAGTGACTTGAAGCTTTTCTGTTCCACAAATAGACAATGCAAACAATAAAGACTCTCGGGCTCGTGGCTTAAGTAGCAAATTGATACCACATATATCAAGGAAATCCATCCTCTTAAAAATATTGATATTAAAAAATATGAACTTTGACGGTAAACAGGAGAGAGAAACCGAGAGCTTCACAGACGAAAGAGATGGAAAGCTTCTGAGGGTGGAGAAGGAGAACAGATGCTCAGAATGTGGCTTGGTCGATAAAACCGATGGAGTTACTCATCTGCACTCTCGGGTTTCCCAAGTTGACCTCTACGAGTGCCGATCACATTCTGCCGCAGAAGAGGCAAACGCACACATCCACTGGAGCGTCACGCGTGCACACATGGCAGCTTCCCCTCCACAAACATGCACACGTAGAGGTGTGGCCCAAGTATGCGTGTAGAAAATTGAGATGGGTCAAGTAAGCTGGGACCACAGCCAGAAGTCTCAAGGAGAAAAGAGAAAGTTGTGAGAAAGAGCAGATTAAACGAACAGGGATAGCGTTATCTGTTGTTTCTCTTCGCTGCTCGTTTTTTGCTCTGGGTTTGTCTTGTTTTCTTGGGTGGGTGCAGCTTATAAAAAAGAAGCCCCTCCTTTCCTTTACATTAAGACTGCAAAGTATGGAAACATCAACACCTGTTTGCAAGAGGCTGCAAGCAGCTGGAATTACAAGTTAAACTCAGGTGTGGCCGAATAACTTATACACACACACACACACGCACACACACACACACACACACACACACACACACACACACACCCGTCGCACACAAAGCACTCATGCAAGGGTGTAAGGCAACAACAGCATCTTCCTATATAATTACTTGCTTGACAACACACGCAGGAGTGGATTTCCTGCTGCAAGTCGTTATCAGATGAAGCCAGAAGGAAAATTCTTTTAATATTACTAGCAATCAGACTTAACCTTAAAAATATGGATTAAACGGTTTTGTTACTGTTATACTTGGTTTCCAGCTGACAGATCCTGCTAATTTAGAAGCTCTGCACTTTTCAGGTTTAAAATGTTTAATGACAAGCTTGGGTTATGTGACGGTGGAGGCACCTGGAGTCTGAAGCCTCCGGGCTTGATTTGTATCCTCCTCATTTTTAAAATGTTTAAAGCTGAGGGTGTAAGGGACAGTCACACATTACTGAACAGTTTTTCCTTCAGAACCGAACTAATGTTCTGTCTCATAGATCCAACAAGGTGTCCGACGTCCTTCTCAGACTTTTTGGTCCATACTGGCAGGATAACATCACACAGCTAATGCAGATTTGTCAACTTAACATTCATATAGCTCAGCATAATGGATGAATTGGAATAATGAAAGTCAAACATGTAAACATGTAATCTAGAAGGTTACATAGCAATAATCTCGTGTGACTTAGAAGCACGATAAATGAATACAAAACTGACTAAACAGAAGGTTGAAAACTGATAGTAGCACGAGGATAAAATGTAGAAGAGAGATGAAGAGAGACGGTGGGGAGGGGACATTTGTCCTGGACAAAGGACATTTTTGTCAATGAATGGTGTCCTGTTTCCTGAGTATATATATCTTCTAGGGGGTAAAAGATAACAGGGTGAGGTGGGTAACTATGGTGATACTGGTGCATCTCTTTGTCTTGTGCTGAAGGTGGCTGGATGGGACATGATGTAGTTTCTTCTTAAAATCTAAGCAAATAAATAACCCAAACAGAAAAATACAGATCATTCAAAACGATAGTCTAAACTTTCATTGACATTAACTCAATACATTTTAAACATAAAATTTAACTTTGATCTGCTATAGAGTACTTTAATGCAAACACACTCGGTTCACTCCAGGGGGTGTTGACCTTTTGGTCGGAAGGCGACCCCCTCCTCAGTAAATCGTAGCTGCTGAGTCATAGCTACTAGAAACCGCGGAGCGCTGCACCGATGAGCCGTTTACAGATATTTTTAACACTTTGCTTGAGACGTGCCATTTGTCAGACTGTTGTAAATCCTACACCTAAAATAATCACAGCACACAGGACCGAATGACCACACAGAAGCTTAGAGACTTTAATAACATGGTTTCTGTAAAGGTATGTAATTCTTGAGCTAGCTGAATGCAGTTGGTATGGGGGAATTTTTCTGTCATAATTCGAGAGCACACATTTTCAATTTGAAAGCAGGATTTCATGTCTTTTGTACTCAAAATTTCTGCTCTCTTTCAAATATTCACTGTGCTTTCTCAAACCCGTCTCCTCGTGCTCAAAACGTATCTCTGCTCGAATCAGATCTCCGCTTGCAAACCTCTGCGAATTATTTTCTGCTCGCGCTTGGATCAAAAACGTACTGTTGCCTGGCAACCTCTAAGCCAATAGAATGAAAGTGTTATACTGGGTGCGTTTGTTTCCTTCTAGTGGGCGTGCCTGTGTGGCTACTAACGATTGTGGCAGCCTGTGCCACCCACTGGATGTAGGGATTTGATTTGACACGTTTTGAGCATGAGAAGAAAGATTTGAGAAAGCACAGAGAATATTTGAAAGAGAGCTGAAGTTTTGAGTACGAGAATTATTTAAGAAGAAAGACATGAAGCCCTGCTTTCTGAAAATACGTGCTATTTAACAAATACTAAACAGTCAATAGTTCAGTAAGTGGAGCAGCAAAGGAAGGAAGAGAAAGATACCTTTTATAAGTTATGAATACCCAAATCTGATAACAAAATTAATTGATTTGCAGTGTGTTGAACACCAATAAAAGGCTTTAGACTTTAGCATAATTGTTCAGCAAGGTTGTCATAAGACTCGGTTGGAACAAATGAAATAGCCTTAAGAACAGTTTCCGGTCCTTAACAAGTAGGAAAGTGTTGGCGTTTCCACAAAGCACTTTTCTCATCTCTGGAAATTCCTGTGCCAAAAGCTCCACAGCAGCTCATCGCATCGTCTTGTAAATGTTTTCACCTCCTCAGTGAAAAATGGACGCCTTGCACTCAGCAGCTCTCCTGAGGTATTTAGAGCCCTTAGAAGCCAACACGCTGATTTCCTGTTAATGATGTGAGCAAGTGTAAGTAAGTGACAGGCGAGGATAGGTTTCCATATCCGCGGTGAGGAGGGAACGTGTCCGCTAATGGTCGGAGGAATGCGGGCAGGACTGGATGGACGAACCTGCTCTTACGCTCATTAATGGTTCCTCTGGGATTTGGGGAAAATGACCCTGATGTGGGATCCAATGTGTGTCTGCATGTAGAGCTATGAAGGATAGAGGCTGAAAAAGAAACAGGAGCTTGTAGAATTTATATCTTCAATCTTGTATGTGATATTTAAAAACTTGTTGCTCCATCTACCGCAACTTATGGAGGAGCAAACACTGTCAAGGTACAATCCTTATAAATGAAATATGACGCAATATGGACAAACAGCTTCTAGAAAATCAAATATGCATGCACTGATCATGTGATTCTTGTTTTTGTTCTGTTTTTTGTGTATTAATTTAGTAGAAAATGATTTTTAAGACTCATATGTTCTAACGTTTTCTGGTATTTTGATCCAGTTGTGAGAAGCTGTCACTGATAATGAGTTCTGAATAAATGTACAACGTCTAAGACCAGAGATTTGCAAACATGGTCAAGCACTAATTCAAATATCAGTAAATGTTTATAGCCTGGAGAAGCTGGCTGTAGATCAAACAGAAAGCTGAAAGGAGGAAGAGTATTGGAGTGACACTGAGCAGGCAGCCAAAAGGAGCCACACAAGCTAAAGCCTGTCACTGGAATGCTGCTTTTCTACTGTAGTTATGATACTTAAAAATAAAACCTTATGTGGTTTTATTTTATTACCTTATGTGGTTTATATGTGGTTGTTTTTTGCAGCAAACTACCAAACTTCCACACCTGATGGTAGTTTCCCAGGGTCCCAGTTTGAGGAATACAATACGCCAGAAATCCTCCCACCAGAGGCGCCTAGTCCCAACACCACCACCACCACCACCACCACCTCCATCATAAATGGAGACTCCAAAGAAAGGCTCTACCAGGGGATTAATGACAAACTCATCCCCATCTACTGCTCCATCCTGGCAGCTGTCGTCGTGGGTCTTGTGGCCTTCATCATCTTTAAGAGGTGAGTCTCCGTGGTTAAAGACGTCATAAAGAATCCTACAAACAAAGCAATTGCTGGGTTTCAGATGACGCAGCACAACGTCACCCAATGCAGATGGAGGGCAGGAAGTAAATGCGGCCCATTTACTTCTGTTGATCCAGCTTCAAAATGCCTAAAGTCTGAGTCCTGCACGGTTGCTCCATCTAATAGAGAGAAAGATAAAAGTTATGTTCGTGTTTCGAAGGTAGTTGGACACAAGGGAGTTAATTTTAAAAAACTTACCGAAAAAAGAGGAGAAAAGTGGATCAACAATCTACAGCTAAAAACAGGAGGTGTGGAAACTAACAGTGCCAGGGTTCGCAGCGCCCACTTTCTAACAGGTAACCATCGGATCATTTAAATTGTAATTTCAGATACTTTATTGGACAGGAAGACAAGCATCAGATACATTATTTTTATGCCCTTAGTTGGTCAAACCAAGATTTCTACAGGTTTCTGTATATCGCCGCGAACGGTCGACCTACACAAACGCATGAATTTGGGTTTACAGAAGCTAAATAAATGATTTACCAGGAGATCCAAGCACATAGAAATAACACGGGTTAGCTTGTTGTCATCGTAAACTAATTCCTTAAAAGAGTACAACTCACTACTCACCCAGCAGAAACAAGTTTAATGCTTCTTGTGATCCGAAATGATTGACCCAACTTGAAATGAAATAGTTTTATGCTTCAGGCTTTTGAAAGCTTTCATCTGGCTCATCGTATAACATGAACTGTGCAGCTAGACAGTTAGTTATGTCGATTGTCTCGACGCCGGATAAATCCTCAAGATTATATGAAAAATCTTTTTTACATAGACAATATGGATCATGTTCTAAATACACATATTTCTTTTCGAGATACCTCGTCTGTTCCAGCCCATTTAGGAGATTAGCGTACTCGTTGTGATCCAGTTTGTCCTGTTTTGAACCGGAGAAATCCACTTCCTGACCTCCATCTGACTTTTGCACATCATCCAGGCCACGTGTCTAAAACCAGCAATATAATGAATCCATGAAGATTCAACTTAAGTCTTTAAATAAATGTTGAACTCACTGGATGCAAAAGATGGTTGTTACAGTTTTTTCATATTTAATGAAGTCGTCTGGTGCTACATTTCAATATGGCAGCAATCTGCTTGTTTTATGGGTCACAGTATCCATTCCTCCCATTAATGTTGCATGCACAATATGTTTAGGTATTAATGTTGTATTAGTGGGTAACTAATAATAACTAGACACAAGAAATAAACATAATAAACTAGAATCACTAACAAAGGACTAAAGAAAAACAGGAACAACAATGAGCTAACAAAAATAGGAAATTAACACGAAATAATAATAAAACTATAATCAAACTACATTTACAACCCAGAGAAGTGAATTGAGTGTTGTAAGCAGGCAGGTGTTGCATTTTCTCTCCGTCTTCGTCCCACAAAGCAAAGTTCAAGGTCATCCGTTTTTGTTTGCACTGATTTTCCCTCAGGTGGAACAGCTGCAAGCAGAACAAGCAAGGAGCCAACAACTGCACGACCAACCTGAACCAGACTCCGTCTCCGGAGGGGGAGAAGCTCCACAGCGACAGCGGCATTTCTGTGGACAGCCAAAGTCTGCAGGAGCAACAGGGGCAGACTCAGTCACAAACAGGTAACATTCACTTAAAACACAAAACTCTACCTTTATTTAAAGACATACACACTGTTAAACATCTGAGGTGCATTTAGTTGTGTCTACTGTCTTCTGCTCTTTAAGTCAGATAAGTTTAGTGAGTTTAAGATGTTAAACCTAAATGTGTGAGTTTGTGTAAGATAAACCTATGTAACCAATATACTGGATAGTTTAATTTCACAGTCCAGGTTCAGAAAGAGCCCAACACAAAACAGGATCCAGACAAGGATTAAAGGGGGAATCAGGGGTGAAAGTTTGGGGTTACGGTAGGGTACTGTGTACCCCTAAAGATTTAGCGGCGGTACGCTGTACCTGCAAAAGAGGTCACATTGATGTGACTCTGGTGTTTTATTAAGGCAAATGTTTATTTTGAGACTGATGTCCTGTTCATACTCAATGTTTTTGAGCTGAATTCATTGTGATTTTTAATAAAATTCATTATCAGAGCATACATTTTCTTTATGCAATTTGAAACAAGAATTTACATTACTGAAGTAAAAACAATAGTTATTTTAACTTGATATTGGCAGAGAAAATAATTGCAAAATATGTTCTCTTTAATTATTTTAAGTTGCAGCATTAAGTTAAAACTGGCAATTCAAGATTAATGAACCTAAAAAAATAGTGTTTCGACAACTTGTCTCTTGTTAAATCATCCAAAACATGATTTAAATTGCATTTTCAAGGCAGCAGGTGGACTTTCATTTCAAAGTTAAACCACCTCCAAATGTTTTACAGTGTAGTAATTACAAAACCACAGTGACTCTGTTGCATGCAGACATGTTTTAATTTGAAAACATCCTTTAGTTTTTCTCTGAACTGCTCCTCCAGATGAAGTTTCCCCCATGAATGAACCATCTGAAGCCGTCACTAACTCCATGTTAACAATGACCTTTGAGACTTAATCTAGCAAATCAGCAGAGCAGGACTAGAAAACTGACAGTGTTTGTTTTCAGGGCAGTTCATGCTGCTGCTCCTGACAAACCAGCTCAAGACAATGTATGGATTTCAAAGCATCTGTTGAGTATTTAAACAGCATTTCCTGTATTTTAAGTTGAAGGAAACATTCACAATCAGTGCACAAAGAACAATTTAAACAAAATAAGAACTGTTACACATTTTTTTATTATTATTTATTATTTTATGCAGGTTTTTTTCCTGCTTGTATGAATAAACAGGGAGACTCCTTTAGATCTCTTCCATGATCATTAAATCGTAACGTCCCTTTAAGGAACTATTTGCCAAGACTGCTTTTTGCAGCAGACAGTGTTTTGATTGTTATTAGGGGATTTTTTTCCCCTCTGTCTTTTTGGTTAAAAAGAAAAAAACAAGTCACATTTCAAAACTCAGCTTTTTATAGTGTTGTATAAAAGAGAACAGTTTTTACAAAAGTCATGCTTTGTTGCATCTCAAACGGAAGTTAAAACGGTTTGCGGAAGAAAAAAAGAAAAGTTTTATAGCTGTGTCTAAATCCATAAATATTGTCTCTGATATTGATCTGAGTTATTGAAGATTAGATATTTACAGATACAAAGTGCCATTCAGAGAAATTAATGCCATGGGGGTCCTTGAAAATAGTGACACTCCGAGTTGTTAGTAACATTTTCTCAAGAAATGCAATTGATCAATTGCATTTACTTGAGTAACTTTTTTGAAAAAAATTACTTTTAGGAGTATTTTTACTACGCTGCACTTTAGAGTAATTTTATTATGAAGTATTTCTACTCTTAATTGAATAAAATTTCTGGACTCTCTAGCCACTGAATGAAAAACAAACATTTTAACCAAAAGTTTCCCAGACACAGACACACAGCTGCTGTTTATGTTAAAGTTTCATAAGTTTTTTTTATCGAAAGAAACTAATTTAGAAAAACTTATTTTGCCTGATCTTGTTATTTTTTCTTACTGATATGAATTATTGTAATTTTTGTCCTTAAAATACCAAAATTTCCACTGAACTTTATATTTTGGTCAGTCTGATTATGTAATTATTGAATATAAATGATTGATAATTTAATCAGTAGACTTTTTAACAAATACTTTTTACTCTTGAGTAATTTCTTAGACAGCTACTCTTTTACTTCAGTAAAAACATGTTGAAGTAGTACTACTCTCACTTGAATACATTTTTAGGTACTCTACCCACCTCTGGTACTTTTACAGCAGAGAAAACTATTGCACTGTATTTAATCAGTAGTGCGATGTAGTTTGCAGGGAAAAACACAACTTCACATTCAGAGCTGCAGACAAGCATCAGAGACAACAACAGCCATCTGTATTTGAATTTTTGAAGAGGACTCGTATAAAACCTGCAGAATTTGCATAAAAAATTCCATCAAATTTCGCAAGAAAATAATTCAAAATAAAATAAATCGTGCCTAATTTCTCCCTGCAGTTGTGACAATCGACGAAGAACCATGTCTGCTCCTTCCTCTCCATACCAGAGAGAAAGTGGAGAAGCTGCTTTTCCAGGGCAGCGAAGGGGAAAACTGCGACCACATGCAGGACAGTGACTGGTGCAACCTGGCAGGCCTTCTCGGATATGAGGAAGAGCGAATTGCGACCTTCCAGCAGGAAGAGCATCCCGTCCGAGCGCTGCTGTCCGACTGGGCGAGGAAGGACTGTGCAAGCGTCGACGCGTTGTGCACAGCGCTCCGCAAGATCAACCGTGACGACATCGCGCAAAGTCTGGTGCTCAGCCCGAGCGGCACAAAGCCCACTGCTACCTCTGTGGTGTAGCGACTCTCCGTTCCTGTCCGAAACAACTTAACACCTGGACCTTAACGTTCAAATATTCCAAATACAGCGTCTTAGATTATTCCACATAATTCCTGCTGCAGCTGCTTGACACTATATCTTTATGATGCAAGTCAGAGAGATGATCCTGGAAACCCCTTTAATAAATCACCCTGAATTTAAAATAAATGAGCAAAACAAAGCAAAGTTAGGTTTTCCAAATTACTTAAACTTGCAGACAATGGAAAATTAAAGCAATTTAAGATTAGGAAAGGCACATTTCATTTTAAATCATGGGGACATCAGGTTTAAAATCCTCTGACTGAACTCGCCGTGGAGCAGTTGTCTGCTTTGAACACAAACTTTTGTGGATAACTTCCTGTTTGCTTCTTTCAGCTCCTTTATGTGTCTTTATCTTCATATGTTTGTATTTTCTGTGGGCCTTCCACTTATTACATTGTGTCTTTCTTTTTATGTTACCAAAGAAGCTGAAGTGTTTTTCAGACCCAACCTGTTCAGTCACATTATTTACTTTCACGCCCTGTCAGACTTTTTGAATTTAACGTGACGCGTGGCTTGCGTCTGTAACTACTGTGCCTGTTTCTTCTACTCGATGAAGAAGTATCTGGATTGACAACCTGAGGAGGTTCTAATGGACTCATTTCAACTGAACCTGCTTTCTCGCTCCCTTATTATTATTCGTATTAGATAAAAGTGCAAAGCAGCAGTGCATGAGGATGTTATCTCCACGTCACTCCATCTGTTTCTGCTGACTTTTGTTTTGTTAATTCTCCCTGAGGCGCTGTAAAAAGTGCAACCTGTTGGTACGTAGGCCTCGGCTTGCTTTTAACCGCTCAAACATCATTCCAGCATCACAGTTTCTCATCCTTACCCTGAAGATGGTAGAAACTATGTAAAAATCCTATGTACTATATTTACATGACAAACAAGTAGATACAAATGTAGATGTAGTTGACGTACATACACACCTACAGTCTGTAGCCCTGCATGCATGTACTGTGCTCAACAAACACACATTTGCATTCAAAGTTAATGTTGATAAAACAAGAAAAACATTATATTCTGCCACATATATGGCATGGCGCACTCAAACGAGGGACCACATACTGTTTATTGTTCATATTTGTGGAAATTTGTTCAATGATCTCTAAAGTCTAGTTGCTTTTGTTGCTGACTAACTTATCGCTCTGTTTTTTACGAACACATAGCTGACTCAAGACATACAGCTGCAGTCTGCAATATATTTACAACTTCCTCTGGCTTGACATTTTGCTCTACACCTAGCATTTTTGTGCGTCTGGTTACATTCAAAGTCTATGTTGAGGCGCATCGAGGGCACATCAAATCCGCTCTAGCCGTTGTTTTCTGCTGCTGGCCTATTTGTTGGACGCGATGGACGCTTTTGACATGCCAAACGGTTCCAATGGGACCACGACGCACGTAGACATTGAATGTAAACCACACTCACCTGATGATCCAAACACGTTTGGTGTGAACGCACCAGGACTTTAGCATTTTACTCTATTTTGATATGATCCGTTTATAATCCAGTACTCACTTAAGAGATGCAGCAGCTAAGGCAGTCTCTCTTTTCACTCGTTTTAAACCATCAGAAACATTTCTCCCTCCGCTAAATAAACCCAAAAAATCTAGAATCCAGAGTAAAATTCTCAGGGATGTTAACTCAAATCTCAAACGCTCGACAACTGAATAAACACGGTCCGACATGACAAAAGATGCCATTATTCTCGCGACTGACAATCCTTAAAGCTGATTAATTAGATGCAGAAACTGGTCAGCAGAAAAGGAAGGAAAAAAAGAAGAGGAGAGTTTCACTTCTTCTTTGTTTGGAACAATGAACGGCGGATAAAAGGCAGGCCAGCTGAGACAAAAGTCACAGGATGCATGAGAGAAACGGAGACGTCTCAGATTACTTCAATCAATGCAAAGGAGAAACCCAGGCCTATACGTTAACCAACCTGTTCAGATGTAAGCATGTTGATTTTTTTTGTTTGAATTTAAGAATATATTTTTTTCATCTTATTTTTTTTTACAATTACGTTACATTTTTTGTTCACCAGAAGACGCTAACCCACCCGACTCGAAGCACATATTACTATTATTCCCTTGTACACTGAGCATATTGCTGTTGTATTACTTTATATGAAGGTATTCTTACTACTACTAGTACTCCTAACAAGCAATTTTTAAACGGTATTACATTTCTGTTTTTGATTGTAGCACTTAAATGTGTAATCATTTATGTTTTATGCATCACAAGTGCCTGGGAACTATTTCAGGTGTATGTTGGTGTTGTACATTTATTGTTTAAGGAGTTTGTAAGTGTAATTCTAGGTTATTTTACTTGTAAATAATTTGTCTTTTATCTTTTATTTGTAGTTTTGTTGAAGCAGCACTGTATAGTGTACATGTAAACAGGGCTTACTTTGTTATTGTCAGTGCTGTCCTTGTTTATCTAAGTAAATAGCAAAAGGAAATCAACTTCATTTATAATTACTGGCCATCAGGTATCTTAAAATTAAGAAGACAAAAATCAAAGTTAAAAGTCTGAAAGTTATCAGGTGTTTTAGCAAATACACCTTACACCTGTGGTTTACCATATTTTATGCATAAACACACAGAGGAGAAATGTCATAGCCAAAGCTCAACAATTTCTAATAAAAAGCCTAATGAAGCTAAATGAGGCGTTTCTGTACTATCCTATTAGTGCCATATAGTAAGTTTTGTTTAATTGTGAATAAGTTATGAGAGGAGATGCATGCACCACTTTTAAACTCCTGAAAATCTGCAATTATAAGTTTGTTAATGCAACTGCAGGGAGGCATGGATGTGAACTATTTATGCTAATTTTACTACTTTATTCAATTTCCAAATTGAAAAAGTAAGCCTTGTTTTCCCCTAAAATAAAAAAGTATTTTATCATTAATGTCCAGATGTGGTCGACTGCAAAGGTTTTCAGTTCTGGTGGTTGTGTTGTAGTATTCACACATGTGCACTATTACAAGCTGTAGCATAAAAAAATCGTCATAATATCACAAATTACAAATAAATTACAAAAAATTCCCAGACCAGGGTATTTGAAACATTTGCACCAGCAAAAGCAAAATCCAGTTGAGCTACAATAAAAAATACATTATTCTACCAAGATAAATTTCAGTTATTGATACTTATAATATCTAAGGGATTTCTCATCCTCCTACTGATTGTCTGTTTGTTCTACATCTATCTTGGTTTATCTAAATTATGTCAAACAACATAAATGATTTTTTTCTTGCTTTTTCTGCCTAAGACGCTGGCCTACCTGTACAGTTGAAGGTGAATGTGACGATATTGCACTTGAGACACAAGTTACAACCTAATTATGCAAAAAGGGACTGATAAATATAGGTTGGAGTGAGAGAGTAAGGGTGAAAAACTGTTTTGGGTAAAAAACAAACAAACCCTGATGGTAAACAGTGATGAGAATGACAGCAAACCAGGACTGAATTGTACAGAAACACTGAATGTTCCATGTATACTCACACATATACTGTCCTATACTGAATGTGAATTTGCTTTAAGTTCTACAATAGACAAGCAGTAAATAAAGCTCTTTAATTCACTCATGCTCTTTATTGATCCAACATAATACAGAAGAGTGTGTCAAATTACAAGCTTCACACTGAATAACTAAAGGAGACGAGAAAAAATATGTGAATATACAAAAATATCAGATTTGAGTGAATTTAGAAATTATTTTTTGGATTGCAACACTTTTATCTTCCACTCTTTTTTTTGCCTTATAGTTAGCTAGCAACAACAAATATTTTTTCAAATTTCCAAGGTCAAGCTGAACTCATAAATGTTTTTTGTAACATAAAGCGCTGGGGGGAAAAACTACTTAAAATGATCAGTTTCTCTGATTTTACTCTTTATATGTATATATCTGAGTAAAATCAACATTGTTCTTTTATTCTATGAACTGCTGACGACATGTCTCCGAAATTCCAAGCAAATATTTTGTATTTATTTGGTCAAAATAACAAAAAGGCTGCAGTGCTTTCAGATGTAAAATAATACAAAGAATACAAGATTATTTTCATTTAGAAAAAACAACACTAATGTTTTAACTCAGAAATCAATATTTGGTGGAATAACCATCAGGTTTTCAAAGGAGTTCAGTGCAGAGGGCTCTTATTTTTTTCCAGAGCTGAATATTTATTATTTTATTATGAATTCTTACTGGATATGAAAACAAAATAAGATCTCTTGAAAATTGGTTGGATATGAATGTGCAGAGAAATCAATACAGAAAAATGCAAAACCAACAACTCCAGATCAACATGCATTCAAATTTAGTTTTTAAACATTATTTATAAGTGGATATGGATATATACTAAACAAAAATCCTTATTTTTTAAGCCAGGTTTTATTTGAAAGAGATTTGCCTTCAGCACCAAAAAGGCATATTCCTTCATCCTAACTAAACAGAGGAAGAATAATTGTTTAATGGAGTAACGGATATAAAAAAAGTTTGTCTTCCTCATGTCATCAACCCGACTGCATGAAATACGGCGCTGCATGTTGTAATCGGTAGCCCTGCTCTGTTATGATAGCCTGTCAGCGCTGCTTCCTTTGTCTGACGAGAGATACGGAAAACAAATGGTGCATGAAAAGGCAGAACAGATGGAGCTTCTACCAAGAGTTTTCACTGGATAAAAAAATAACACAAGACGTCATGACATAGCTCTAATAAAAATAAATAAACAGAAAAAGGGTGAAACCTTATTTTCACAAAAACTATAGCAAAGACATAATGATTTATAGATTTTATGACTACATTGATTTTGTGTGAGGTGAAATTTATCTTTAATTTTGAATTTATTTGATAAAACTTAAAAACTGTGTGTGTTTTTTATGGTAATAGTTGTGGTGGAGTAATAAAACGCCATTCATCTTGCAGCATTTTGTAGATGCAGTCAGAGAATATTAGATTTGCAAAGCATTTTTACACATTTTTCATGTTAACTCAGACTTCTTCAGAATGTGGAGAAGAATTAAACATTTTGCGTAGATATTTAATTACAAATCAAGAAATCACACTATAAATCAATGACAGATATTTCTATATTAATATGCATTTTTAGGGAAAAACGAAATGTACAAAAAACAATGGAAAGTACTAAGGGCATAAAAAAATGAAAAGGAAAGAAAAGAAGAAAATATATAAATATTTTGTATTTTGTAGAAAGTACAAATATGTTCTGTATTTCTTATTTTATGTATTTTGTATTTCTTATTTTCTTTTTCTAGTCATCTGGAAAAAACTGAAATCCTCTCAGAAAATCTTCCAGACTGGAATCTTGATTTATTGAGCAAATTCATCCAAATCTAATTTCTTATCAACTCTCATACCGGTTATTTACAACATAATTAATATTCATGTCAAAACTGTGTATGTTACACAACTTGCACATGACTATTTCTCACAAATAAAAATTAGATTTATATTTGAGGTAAAGTATATTTTCACAAGTCTCAGGCTGTCAAAACTGGTCTCAAACAATCATCTTAAAACCAATTTTACGAGCTCCTAATCCGTATAAATCTGAGTAAAAGTCTCTGGCCTGTATTCTCTGACCTTGATCTCTCTCAGCTTGTTCAGATCAGAAATGACATAAGCAGGTCGTAAAACGGCCCCAGCATCCAATATCAGTTTCCAAGTGACCCCTTCCCCAAATGGAAAACACATTTCCAAGCTAACTGCTGCCCCCCAGTGAGCCGTTAGCGGGAAACGCTCCACGTGTGAAGGGATCCATGTGTGCAGATGTGACATGCGGTGGTGAAAGGCGATAAGTCAGCCTGAGGTGAGGTGACCGGTTGGATATGGAGTGAATGTTAAAGAGAGGGAAGAAAAGACAAACTGCGTCGACAGGTTAACTTTCTGCAATGAAAGGGACTTTGAGTTTGGAAGATTACAGGGACATTAGAGGAAATAAAGGTGTTACAGATGGGAATGTGCTGTTTGTCAAGCAAACACAGTAAAGTCACGAGTACCAATGTTGTCAGTGAAGTTTATTTGTACAGCACATTTCAGCAACAAGGCGCTTTACATCATAAAAACATCAAACTACAACATTAACAAGTGTGGGGATCTAAGAAGATCATAATGAGGAATTGTCTGTATTTACTCTAAATCAGGAAAGTCAAACTCATTTTCATTTTGGGCCAAATCTAAAATCTGAATGTTCTTAAAGGGCCGGTAGTGCCAGAATACATTTTAAATCCTTCTATAGCAAAACTTGCTGTAGAAATGAAGTCAATGCAGATTAATTGCATTTCATAATGATTTTATCAATCTGTTAAATGTTGTGCATGCAGTTTTAGTGTTGATTAAATATTAGGATAGATGCTTGAAACTGGCCTTCCTGGTGCATTTTTATTAATACACCATATATTTATTCAAGTATTTACACAAACAAATGGAAAATGTTCGAGTTTTGCTGTTAAGCTGTACAGTAAGTGTTTTCCTGTGCTTACACTCAGTTCTCAAAGGGGACAATCTCACCCATATTCTTACAAGCTGTCCATCTAAACAATGAATTGATGCGGTTTCCAACTCTGTTCTATTATTCTGCTCATAATCCTCCCAGCACCTGCCTCTGTTTGCTGAAACACACAGCCAGGCTCTCCCTGAGACCCACACAATTAAGTGAAGACTGATGAAATTATCTGTCTTGTATGAGCAAATGGACGGATGAGTGGATGGAAAGGCAAAGTGGGATGGAGGGTGAGTCCATTCTGCTTCCCTCTGAGACCAGGGGAAATTCTATTAGGCTCATAATAGAGCCATTTTTCACCTTCTCCCACATCATCCTATTATTATTTAATCCCTCCAGTCGTTTCTCTTCTGTTTGTTTCTCTCCATAGTCGGTACAACGTCATTACAGGGTTGCCTCTGCTGCCTTTTGTTTGTGTGTATTGTACCAAACATCCATCCTGCTTTTTAGCTAACTTGATTAATTAATATAATTAATTATGTTCCCTAGATTACATAAAAACTAACTGTTAAAGTTTGGAAGCCAGATTCTGAAGTAAATGTCTGATTTGAAGCACAGGAACAAAAGTTGTGTTGGTGTTGCTTGAAACGTGCATGAATCTAATGAGGCCTTTAGTCAAATTTCAACAGAGAAATATCATTATTAATATTATTATTATGTGCTTCAAAACATCTAACTTAACACTCTAATGTTAATCTGTGTCTAGAAATGCATTGCTTAGGAGTAGAGTTGAGAAGTAACTTGTTACATTTACTCATTTACATTTATTTGAGTAAACTTTGGGAAAAACTTTACTTGTAGGACTATTTTTTACTATGCTTTACTTTTTGCTTTTACTTCAGTCATTTTATTATTTAGTACCTCTGCTCTAATTTGAGTGAAATTTTGGGATTTTCTACCGGCTAAATGAAAAACAAACATGTTTTAACCAAAACTTCACCACACACAGACACACACCTGCAGTTTGTGTTAAAGTTTCAGACATTTTTTATTGAAAACCTGATTTGGAAGAATTTTATTTTGGCTGATTTTTGTCATTCTTTTGTTACTTATATGAATTACTGTAATTTTTCATCCTTAAAATACAAAAAAAAAAAAAAAAAAAATCCACCTAACTTTCTATTTTTACGTTTTTGATCAGGAGTTGAGTAAGGTTTTTACAACATACTTTTTCACTCTTACTGGAGTAATTTTATTTTTACTTGAGTAAAAATATGTTAAAGTATTTCTACTCTTAGTTAAAAGTACCCAGTATTGGGGTACTTTACCCACCTCTGTTTAGGAGACACAAATGTCCACAAAAAGTTTTTTTAAGTTTGTTTAATGTAAAGTTTTAGCAACTTTAGCAACATAAAGACTTGTTTGATTTGGTCATTTGCACAAGAGCCTCTATTAAGTTTATTTTCATTTCAAAATGCATCAAAAGTTTCCAGAGGATTTCTCTGAAGCCAGTCTTCCTTAAAACCCCTCCTGTCACACCCTGTTTGCAGATTAAATACAGATAAAACCAGATATTTGCATGCACCGAATAAAAATATAAAACATAAGCAGTTTTCAAGTTCTGTCAATAAATCAAATTACAACAAACCTCAATCTAAATGAGGTTCTATATTTTCTAGATTTTTATTTAAATTATTCATGAAAAAATGACCTAATTTTGGACATTTTTGTAAAGCAGATTTTAAATATTCAAAAGCTGAATATCTAAGTGCAGTGCTGCCTGACTCGTTATTCACTATGAACTTGTTGACCCAATGAGGAGTGGCGATAATGCTCTTACTATTCAGAAGGAAATACTGAGACATCAACCTATTAATTGCATTTAATGTAAAACAAATGTCTTGTTCAGAGTTTCCACTTTTTGTCTCTTGTGGCTTTACCAGGAAATATTAGTCTTTCCACCTTTTTTATTCTTTTGTTACATAATCCTGACAAGTGAGTCATTGAACTAAAGCTTCTGCATGTCATAACAAAGAAAAGGTCCACAGTTCACTCACCCAGACAGGAAAGTTCCCTCCAAAGCTTTTGTGCACCTGAAGATGAAACCTGCTGGAGTGAAACAGATACTCTGTGTCAGCTTTACATTACAAAGAGCAGGGAGTTAAAAGCACTGCAGACGTCTACATTGCAGTGATTTTGCATGTTGTCAATGAAACGTGTTAAGTAAAAACAAAAACACATTATTAGATTTTCCCCTCTAAGATTCTGAATTTGATTCCTTCTGTTACACCACATCAGGTGCAGCAATTGTCCTTAAGGTTTGGGTCTCTGTTCTTCAAATAATATGTATATATTTTTTATTGTTTCCAGAGACTAAACTGGGAAAAAAAATATTGGGACCATCATAATTCTATCATTATGTAAATAACTAATCTAAGATAATGTATTTTTGATCTTTAAATTAAATCACTTTAAAAAAGTGAAATTATTAAACATTAACAATGTTGATATTAAAATATATTACATAAAATAGTCCAAAAGTCTTTTTTTTCAACTCTGTGGTCTTCTCACTTTAACTTGTCTTGATATCCTGTCTTAAGCAACAATAATATATGCCAATATTATTTTTTGCTATTCATATCTAAAGTAGATAAAGATCTAAAGCTCACAGATGTGGAAAATATGTTATATTTCTAAACATAAACAGGATACATATGTATAATCTCTGTTTTTCAGTAAATACAAACCGAATGGAAGACTAGCTTTTCTTTGAGACTAACTTTGTTTTTCTCTTGGTTCCGCATGCATCATTCATTTTACTCATTCTGAAGCAACTGTTGCGATTATCAAACGTGGAAAAAAAACACCTTAAATCTTACACAAACGATACAAATTATGAGCTTCTTTATCAGAAAACAAGCATTCAGCATGCTGAGGTGAGTGAATCTTTATCAGGACATACAGAGCTTCAACACTGCGTTGCATGAGATTCATTAATATTACCACTCATGGCTCATGGATGTGACATTTTGCAATAATTTCTGAGGCAGTTTTGCTAAGCTTGATATTGCAGAACCAGAACCAGATGGATAGAAGAGGATTCTGCTGCGCAATTTCTTGAAAGCATCGTATAAGTCAACACTTATTCAATTCTGTCTTTTTCTAACTATTTCAAACTTTTCACATCGTTTTGTGTTTCTTAATCAATATTTTCAATAGCTATCACACTATCTTTACAGTGATAGATATATTAAACCTATTCAAACTTATAAGTTTGGTGTTAGCATTAGCTTGTAGAACACAGTCTTGCAGTTTTTCTACCCTAGTATTCATTCAGATGGTCAGCTGACTTTACATTTTCATTTAGAGAAGACAAACAATGAAGAATAATCTTTTTGTTTCAGTGTGGTGCTTATGCAGGCAAGCAACCATTTCACGCAAAATCGTATCTGAGTGATAAGTAGTGAGATCAGATAACTTGTTTCAACGACTGTGAATCAAGTAAAGCAAAAAGTTTCAGAAGCGTCTTAACATAATCCCGTCAGACGTCATCCTCTTGCAGAAGAATTTCCGCTCATTTTTTAAGCAAAATACTGCCAGAGGAGTCTACTGTAAGCTGTGTTTTAGGAGAAAAAGCATACAGCAAAAAGAAAACTTTGGTTGCCATATTCTGTTGCCTGAAATCTGATCAGTCATCAGAACAGCCAAGGACAAGCACCAATGTTCTGCGTCTCATATAATACACGGGCTCGGGTTTTGATTGCAGCAACTTGTCTCTGTGGTGAATGCAGGTATAGAGTGATGGTCATGATGTCACATTGATATGGCCTCTAAATAATGGAGTGATGTAATATTGCACTCTGGATGCGGAAAAGACTAACAGCAGCAAATTACTGTACTAAAAAAAAGATACCACTCTCTAGCAGGACATGGTGATTTCCCACGTTTATCTGCAGATCCCGGAACGAGAGCTTCACTCGGATGTTCTTTAATCCAATGTGTGTTTGTTATCACATGATATTGTTCCCTGTTGAGATGGAAATGTGACTAAAGGAAGCAGATACTGTCACTTATACAGAAGCATCTTTTAATAGACAGTAAATTGTGAAAATAACTTTCTTGATATTGACAATTCCAGCTGTTATGAATAAATGGGCAAATATATTTACTCACAGGACATTTAAAGAACTGCGTACAATTAAAATGAGCGAAACTATCCAGGCAGACATTTAAATTTAGGATATAAAGGGTTAATACATTTTAATATGAATAAAAAAGTACCAGTTTCAGTGATAACAATACATTTTCCCATCTTTTTATGACTTTTTTAATTTAAATATTAAAATAAATGTACTAGTGTTCCAATATATTAAGATGCAACCCATGTCAAGCTATAATTTTAATAATTTTTGGCTTTTAAATGCAACTAAAACTCGTCTAAACTGTGTTTTGATGTAGATTTACAGTAAATCCTCTCAGTATGTATGAATCTGACAGTTTTCACTGTATTACTCAAGCCTGCTCATGTTTTGTGATGACAGACAGGAGCCTAGTGGGTCAACACGCGCTGCATTGCTGACCTGAGGCAGAATCCGCCGCAGCTTGTCTGTTTGTGATGTTTCCGAAACTGGATTGGGAATCTCTCGAGTCAAGAGTGCAAGGCATGTTTTGATCTTTTCTGTAGGAACAAAATGTCAGGCCAAACCAGTAGCATTGAGAAGGGCAAAGGTGGCTGAAAAACAAGCAACAACAATGTGTTCAAGGATTTCGTTAAGCGGATGCTGTTTAAAAGGCTTTCATCCAGTTTAATGCAGAGTCTTATATTACTGATGTCTCCAATAGAATGGGTTTCTTGCAGCTGGTGAGCTCCATGTGCAGGAGAGCAATACTTACACAATCCCCTGCAGGAAAAATACAAATGCAATACTATGAAAAGTTCGTTAGATGTCAAAGTATTCTGTATATGTTTGGTAATTAACTGCAAAATCAGAAGGAGATGCTTACAGCTATGTCACGCTGTTGATGTTGATACACTTCTTAGTTAAAAAAAAAAAGAAAAGCAAATGATGTTGGGATAATAATGTAACTGTTTGAATAAGATCATTGTGCGACACAAAGTTGGACAGGTCTATAGGTGTTTATAAGTCTCTTAAGTCTGAGAATTTGTAGTATCACATGTGAAGACATTTACTATTGTTCTTCAATCTCTTTGGCAACAGTGGGGGAAAATAATTTTGAGTTATTGTGTCTTCAAGTCCCAACAAGCCACAGGAGTTAGACTTGGTTTGTTAGAACCATGACAACAATCTGTCTCGCGTTTAAAAAGGCGTGAATATTTATGTTCTCCTTCAGTTCATTATATTAAACATTAAGTCAGAGCCACATAATAATAGAATAAGGCAATGCCAAAACTTTTATGACTGACAAGGTGGAGACAAATGCAGCCAGAGAGGACTACCGGGATGCAAAAAGGAGTCCGACATAAGGTTGATGCATCAAACATTACAGCCAGAGAAAATTTACTTCTGTCTCATAAATAATTTAGAAAAACACCATTGTCAATACTTGATTCCTCCTAATTGCAGTTGGTTGGCCCTCCATTGATCAGTAGGCGGGGGTACAATCTGCACAGGTTGTAAATCCAAAAAGACATTTCCACAATAAAGAAGAAAAAAGTGAGAGAAATTTCCCTGAAAGCTTTGCTGCAGATCATCCAGCAGGTTTTCTACAGGATTAAGGTCTGATGAGAGAGGTGGCAATAAAAAAAGAGGATTTTATGAGCAGTGAACTATTTTTGTGTTGACTTACAAATATTATTTTTAAATCACTCACCTAATGAAAAACCCAATCACTCAATCACAATTCATTTTCAGTGTCTTAGCAGACATTGTATATATATATAAAATTTAAAAAACACTTAAAATTCTCAGATTTTACATTTTATATGTATGTATTTGAGTAAAATGAGCATTGCTTTTTATTCTATGAACTACTGACATGTGTCTGATATTCCAAGCAAAAATTTAGTTTTTATTTGCAGAAAATGAGAAATTGTCAAAATAAAAAGCTGCAGTGCTTTCAGACCTCAAATAAAGCAAAACAAGTTCATATTCATTTAGAAACAACAGCTCTAATGTTTTAACTCAGGAAGATTTCAGAAATCAGTATTTGGTGGAATAACCAGGAGGTTTTCAATGGGGCTCAGTGCAGTAGGCTCTTCATTTTTTCCACAGCTGTATATATATTTAGATATTTCAAAGAGGTTGGAGTTGGAAGAGAAACACGCCCCACAAGTGTCAGAACGACTGGAAGTGTAGAAAATGTGTATTTTTGAAGTTTAAAACATGTTTTGAAGCAGTAGGTTCACAATTAATTTGCACCAAACAGTGGCACTATGCTTTATGTTTTGAATTATGTATAAAAAATATATAGTTAAACACTTCAACAATAACGTACCAGATTGATACAGCTTACTTCACTGTTAACTAGACTTTCTGTAAATGGAAGAGGTCACATGTGAACATCCTGTCGATATAAATTATAATCCAATGTCCAAAATCTCCAATAATGTTCTTATCATACTTATCAAATACGCAGAAACCAATGAAAGTAGTAAAAATTTGACTTTTGTTAACCCTACAGGCTTTTCTATCCTTTATTTCAGGCTGTGACCTCCTGCAGTGAGTTTAACCATAAGGGTCACGGTGTCTGTCTGGCATACAACACCAGATACTTCGGCATTCAGCTGCCCTCCTCTCAGACCTGCGCTTCTCTTCCCATTCTGGATTTCTACAGAGGCAGGACCCAGTGTCAGGTTCAGCTACCGGATCGGCTGTCAGGGACTGGAGTTAGATCAAAGTGGGAGGCTGAAAAGAGTTAGATCCACACCCCAAACTCCAAACCGTACAAAGAAGCGAAGGAGCAAGCCCCTCTCCCATGGGAGTTGTAATGGGAGCGACCAATTACCCCGGAGTAAATCTGCCCAACCTGGGGGAACCACAAAGGGCCACATATATGATTATCAGTGACCCCGTAGCTCTCTGAATTTCTGCAAAGAGAATTGCTCTGCCGATTACGTCAGCTCATTAAATGCATTGCTTCCTGAACTGAGAAGACCAAAATTCGGCCTAGTGTTATTCATGTCAGTCTGGTGTTGTTTTTATCTGATGCATCATAAAAAGCTATCCTGCTCTCCCTGCTTGACAAACCAAGATAAAATGAAGTTAGAACCGATCCACTGCCCAATTTATCTCAAATCCTCGCCAATGCAGATCTAATTTCACCCTCTTAGTACCACAAACAGGAAGAAGAGTCAGTCGATAAACAGTCCATGGTGACTGTTGGAGGGAGAAACGAGGTGGAGTGGTGGCGGGGGTGGAGAAACATGGTAACACATTGGAAAAGAAAAGCAGAGAGGTTATTACCCTGCGTCCAGTCTCCTGCTCCATCAGCCCCTGGCCTTATTCCTGGGCTAAACCTAATTAGAGCGAGCAAGTAAATTAGCTAAAAGGATTTTAAGTAAATTGAAAATACTCAGAAAACTTTACACAACTGGGTCAAAATAAATCACCGGAAAACTGAATAAGGCTTTGATTTTCTCAAACATGATCTAAGTTTGTTTGTAGATAATAACAGGAGGTGGAGGAAGGACAGCAAAGGAGAAAGAACTGCTTTCGGCTTTAGGCCATAGTTACACATTTCAGCTAATGCAGTTTTCTGAAACAGCGAGTGGTCATGAGGCTTGATCCAGGACCATGCAGGGTGGTTTACTATATATTAAAAAGACTCAGTCAAACCTGTGACCAACTGGTATGTTTGCATACCTTAAACAAACATACCTGCGTTCTTTTTACATATTTCCAATATTTTATATTCTTTTAATTTGTCAACAACTCTGTGTTACGTAATTATCTCTAAGTATGTCACAGGAAGCCGTCCCTACATTTCATATGACTAAAAGCAACTCATCAGTGTCAGATATTTCAAAGCTTATGTTCCTAAAGGTTACTGCTTACATTACCTGTAAATGTCAATAATACCGTGACGTCACACGTGCAAGATCCCGCCCCCTTCTCTCTGTTGTTTTTTTCAACACTACAACAACTAGATAACAAGGTCAGGAAAAAGTTTTAATTAAGAAAGAAAAAAAATATTGTTTGACTTTGACAACCTTAACATATAGATGTGATGTGGAATTCGGCGTGACAAAATAAAAAAGGCGACCTTCACACCAACTCTGACAGTAGGTGTTTAAATTAGCTAACCTACCACAGATTAACTAATAACATCAGTAGCTATCTACCATAGATCACTTAATAATAATCACAAAACACACATGGAGCCTAAAAATATAACACTGTAGGGATGAATGTTCTGTTCTTTGTGTGGAAAATGTTTGAGTGTTTTTTGGTGTTTAACCTTGAAGCATGTAGTGGCGTTGTTGTCAGTTGCTATGGCAACGAGTCTGTGCAGCGAGAGCGAGGAAAAAAGTGGATTTGAGTTATTCTTAAACGATTGTTCTGTGTTATTTCCCCTTTGCGCTCTTAAATAAAATTAATAATACCTACATATCTAGGCTTCATTTTGTAAACGGAGTGGCACATAGCCGCGGCCAGCATTGTGCGCATGCGCAAAATTTCCGGAGTCCGTAGAATCTGTGGGATTTACAAACATCGGGGACAACAGATTACTGAGCCGAATGGAAATATTTTCTCCAACACGGATCATGACCAGAAAACATCAAAGGTAGGACTGAATTTATGTTTCTGTCTTGATGAAGTGAGCCTTATTTTTACTCTTCATTGACTGCTGCTTGAACTTAAAGCGGTGAAACTTTTATGTTGGAGCAGCGTTGCTTGTGTAGCTAACTCTATGTTGCACCAGTGTTGCTGCATGTGTTTAGCATAAATGCAGGTTTAGCATTTATGTTTTATTATTATTATTCTCTAGCAGGGTGTAGTTGTGCATAATTTTGGCATTGCTACTTCGTTTCCTTGTGTCTGCTGTAGATTTCTAATTAAGCTAAATGTGCATTTAACTCAGCTAGCAAGCTAATGTTCAACTGTCGAATGTCCGGATGTGACACTAAACGGTGTTTTAACATTCTCTCACTACAGAAAACATGTTTTTGCTGTGATTTTATTTAAACAGATTTAATATCTACCTTCATGGTGGTTACTATTTTTCACAAAATCTCAATTTTTGTCGTTAGAATAAGTTTGCACCTGTGAAAGTTATCTGAACATCTGTGTGTCATTTTTATAAAATAAGAATACAAAACTTAAATTCTGCACATATGCACTCTCCATTAAAATAATGGTTATATATGTCTGATTTCTAATGTCCACTGCATTTATTCTAACCTTTGGTTAACGTAACTAAGGAGAATATTATTTAAATATATATATATATAAAAATCTTAATTTAGAATAAAAAATAAAAAAAAAATTCTGCGAGTGGCATCACTTTGATTTCTGTTTCCGGTTTCTCTTGGGACTTCTACCACCACCCTGACAACTGGAGCCACGTTTCTGTATTTTATTGAAAAATAATGGGATCTACCTTGTTTGGTAAGTTATATTTATTTGTATCATATTCTGACCAAGCACAAGGCTAGGGCGTAAAAATCCATATAGCTTGTTACCGGTGCTACATGGCAGAAGTGGGACCACTGTCTCAAACTTTATATGAAAGTTGATGAACAGCACTGAATTACTTTGGTTTTCTTGTGAGTAAAATGTTTAAATATGATTATTTCTCTAAATAGCATTAATTTATCTTATGGTGCCAGCTAGATTCAGTTTCTACAAGCTTCTTGGAGCAAGTGTAAAAAATGTTATAATTACACAATATAATGCTTCTTTTTTTTCTTTGGTTATTCATATTGTTCCTTACCTGATTGAAACACCTTCTAAAAACTGTCATTGTTTTAATTGTGTTACTTTAAGATTGGAAGCCCCTCCTTTTTATTTCTTCTTCTGTGGTATTGTTTTTAAATTGTTTGCGCTCCTTAAACCCTCCCCTTTTGTCATGTTGTCGTGCGGGAGAGGTGTGTAATGTAATGTAAATATTTAAATGAACCTACGATTGTGAAATAGCAGGATTAACTTTAGTTTTGTACTTTTGTTTTGTGTAGGACTTGCAGCGGGTTGCCTTTAACAAGGTTGTTGTTCTCGTCAGAAATATATCGAGAAACCATCGATTTCAAAGAAATCCCGTGTCATGGCCCTGATCATTACATAAAACCAGCACAACACAGAAGGGATCCGGTTACACAAGTAAGTTCTATATTTGCACATGAGTTTACTATTATCTTTCAGACATGACCGTAATGAAGCCATGTTCTTTCACCAAAACCTTCTCTAGCCAGGAGACCACTGAAGACAGACATTTCAATAATTTTCACAAGTGAAATGATTGCCTTAACAAAAACAATCATCAAGTGTTAAAATCTGATTCAGGGCATGGTACCAACTTTCATCTTAATGCTTAATGATGTAACTACAAATTAAGATTCTGATAACCTTTTGCTTCTTGGTCTTGGAGATGTTTCTGACAAGGTCAAAGTCTTACTGAGGATATATAAAAAAACAATATTAAATTGGTTTAAGGGTTAAGGGTTAGACCATAACAGATTAGATTCACTTTAGTTTGAAAAACTGAGATTTAACTGGCATATCACTAATCTTTGCAGAGTAGCATATTATCAGCTGGGCAATACCACTAAGGTTTGGACTGTGCTTTTTAAATCCAAATGTGTGATTTATTCCTATTATTAATGGAAGGAGAGAAAATGTATGGGCTTTACAACAAGTCTCAAGTGTAGATTTCACCACTTTCTTTGCAGCCGTTCGCAGGTGATCAACAGGGCTGACATCAGGTCTGGTAAATGGGGAATAAGCAGGTCAAACGTCAGACGGTACCCTGGCTGACTCTTTCAATACTTCACACAGGAGACTTCATGAGGGAATCCAATTTGATCCACTGGGTCCTCAGCAGCTAGTAAAAGTCAACAAGCTGTCACTCATATTTCCCCTTTTCCCCTTCACATGCCTCCATAGTCGACTTCCTTCTCAGCTTTCTTTCTGTCTTTCCCTTGTACTGGACATCTCACTTTCTCTTCAGAACCTATAATACTAATGATAAGTAAATATGTTTTAAATACAAACAAAAAATAGGTTACTTTCCCTTACTTTTACTAAATCTACTGTCTGAAGGTAAGGTAAGAGTAATTTTATTTATATAGCACATTTTCAGCAACAAGGCAATGCAAAGTGCTGAACGGCCCATATAGGAGTGTTGTCTCACAAGGAGAACATGACAAAGTGATGCCATGGCAGCAGATGATGAATGAGCGAGAAGACAGAATGTGTCCCAAATGGGAAGTAGGTTTGACAGAAGACTTAGGAGTTTTAAACTCTTCTATTTTGCATCCAGTCAACTGAGCTACTCACAGGATAGATGATCAGATGAAGAAGAAAAAGCATATATATTCACCCCATCATGTATATAACATATAAACATCACATTTTTAAAATATTAGCACCAAGGACTGGTTTGGTTAGATTTGCTGGTAATCTTTGTCAGATTAGCTTTGCTCTCCCGCCATCTAGTGGGTGAAGACCAGATCTCCACCTTCATCCTGAGTTATAACAAGGGAAAAACAAAATGATATAATTCTAACAGCTTATTAAATATTATAGGGACAAAAATCATGTCTAATTACAGATGTTTACCAACCACTAATGAGACTAACGAGAATGAGAATATTTACTAAGCCATTTTTATAACTGTTGATGTTTTTTTTTAAATTTTATTTCCTTTATTTAACCAGGTAAACCCCATTGAGATCCAGATCTCATTTTCAAGAGGGACCTGGGCAGAAATCTGCAATACACAGCAACCTGGTTACAAAATAAAATTAACACATATACATAAGTATAAAACAGTATAATGTTATAATCTGTCCCTTAACAACAAGCTGTTAAGATCCTTAACTGAATAAAATACAATACAGAACATGTCAGACCCAAAACATAGTTTATTAAGGCTTTTATCAACAGGAAAAAGCATGAAAGGCTTTATTTAAATTATTTATTAATCCCCTTTTTAAATTGAGTATTTTTCCCATGACACAAAACATCCTTAAATATAATTTAAACAATGAGAAAATTCTTCTTAATTTCATTCAGTTTGACAGTTTAAGATCTTTCCGTAAACATTAATTAGCTTATTATTCATATATATCCTTAGTTTTATCCAAACACACGATTGCTATTTTATCATCTCTAATACTGCCTACAGTTAATGATAAAAAATTCCACAGAAAAAAAACAAACATTGCATTAGTCCCACAAATGGTCTAAAGCACAATGGTGCTCCAAGTCTTAGAAAAGCACATTTACTTTGCATAATTACGAGTACAAACCAAAACCCAGAAAGCACCTTTTACCAAAAATAATCACAAAACAAAAATTTACTGGCTTTTAATGTATGATTATTCTTTGATCTCATTTGACCAGAATTCTGGTCATCAGCAAATTGATAATCAGGGTAACAATTGATGCCAGATGGCCTGAAGCACCATTTCTTTGGATTAGTCCACCTATGTAAGAAGAAGATGTGGATAGATTTTGTTAATAAAACACAATATTATCTTTGTCTTTACAAAGAAATGAAAGTGTAATAGAACTTTACCAGTTTTCGGTTGTGTCCCGAGTACCAGTGGTCCAATTGACAGAGCTCCAGAGTCATGGTAAGATACGTCCCTCTTGAATAGAGCATGGTGACCCGGGTAGCAATGCTGGAAAAAAAGTAAAACAACATTGAGGCTTCTGCAGATGTTCAACTTAATTATACATGGTATAGCCACAAAAAGCGCACAAAACACTCACAGCTCTGCAGTTGTTGTTTCTCAACAGACACAAGTGGACACTGCAGTGCAAGAAAATCTGTGTGTGGTTGGTGAAGGTGAACATCCTGAAGGAGAAACGAGACACAGTGGAGACACCGTTCTGAATCACCTCTACGGTTCCATCTTCTGGATTAGGACACCTGTGAAGCAGGAGCAGATGCATCAGTTAGACTGTCAACAAGAAGACACTGAATTAAATTATAAATAACGACAAGATGGTCTCATTTACAGTGAAGCAATGAGATCCCAGCGGACAGGGTAGTTTGCTTGGTTGACTGGTGTGGCCCAGCAAGAGTCCAGAACTGTGGCAAATTGGCGCTGATCCACCCCTTCTGTTCGCACCTCCACGTAAAACATCTGATCAACTTCCAGTTCTATGTTTCTGTTAGTGCTGAAGGGGAAGCGGAAGGCTTCATCCTCATAGGGGATCATCCTCATACGATACGACCCAGTGCCAACAGGAAGCTTTTTTCTCAAAATGCTGCAGAAGAAAAAATTTAATGTGGCAACCCTATTAAATATGTCTGATAGGCTGACTAAACTTCTCTAATTTGTTTACAAGATTACATTATCACTAATCAACTGGTTGGACATAATTCTCGAAGGGAGCACATGGAGAAAACAGTATCATCACCTCTCCACAGGGTTGATGCCCACAGCCATTGAGAGAGCTTGAGCCAGAGGGTAAACACAGAAGAAATCCAGATGAAGATTCCTCTGGCGGCTGATCAAACCTCCGTGAGGATCCTTATTCCCCTGAATAGTGTTCTCATACATGAAGTGAGTTCCATTGCTCTAAACGGTGAAATGACAAAATGGCATCCATCAACAGAATTAACATTATTGAAGTTTCAAAGATGTTCCAGTTCATGAACTTTACCCTAAGAGCTGTCCCACACAGATGGTTGTCATTGTCAAAGTGGAAGATGAGTCGTCCATCCTGGAGAGTCCCTTTGCAGGAGCTGTCTCGGAGATGGAGAGCACTGGAGTGGAAGCCCGCTTCAAACAGCTGGCAGCGAGATACTGACATGGTACCAGAACTGCTGGAGCATTCGATGTTTGAGTCTGCTCACCAAAGACAGAAATATATAATAATAACCAAAACCAGATAAAAAAAAACTTGTTGAGATCTACAGTCTCTTTTCCTAACAAGAAGCCTGGGAAGAAAGTTCATACCCGGTGTAAGATTTATCATAAAAAAAATTATCATCAAAAAAGAGCGACGTAGTCAAACATTTATAAACATGACCGTCTATGAACAAAGAGAGAAAGATGACAAGCACAATGATATACTGAGTCCAGTTTCTTGAGATATTGTTCAGCTGAATTCATTAACAAAACGTTACCATAATCCATGGTAACTTTAGTGACCAACTCAGGGGTGGGTAATCCTGGTCCTCGAGGGCTGGTGTCCTGCAACTCTTTGATGTCTCCCTGGTCCAACACACTTGAATCCAATAGCTGAATCACTTCTTAAGTGCAGTCAAATTATCCAGAGTCCTGCTAACAACCTCATTATTTGACTCAGGTGCGTTGAAGGAGAAACCGGTCCTTGAGGCCTGGAGTTGCCCACCCCTGAACTAATCCATCTAATGCAGTAAAAATTATGATGCTTGAAACTTAGAGAACACCAACAGTAAAGTACCAAAAAACATGTTTGGCTCTATGTGACTATCATTACAGTTATTCATGTGAACAACAAAAAGTTTAAAAGGTGTTGCGCTTACCGTAGCTCTCATTGTTGGGTCGATGATGGCGATCATCACAGAAGCAGCCATACGCACCATCTTTCTTACCACACCACTCATACTCTGCACAATCCAGCTGTTCACAGGGATCCATCTCAGCTGAATTAAATATATCAAAATGGCAAAAGGAATTTCATCTCATATGACCAATCAATCGCTCATTGTTCTGACAATGTATTGAGCCAAGCAAACATACCACAATGCAAAGGAGAGCGCCAGTCAGGGATGCTTAGACCCAAATTGGTGCAAGTTTTCTCATAAGCGGAGACAGCTGAACATAGCATGCCATTGGCTGGTGTGTAGAGGCAGAGATTGTAAACACAGGAAGTGAAAAATGGTTGTGGGTCAGAATGCAGGTGACAAGAACTGAATGGGCCACTGGTGTTGGTGATGACTCTGCAGAGTTCTGTGTATTCTTCTATGAAGCGGCAGTTACTTAGTCCATCACCACTTCTCTCATCAGTGAATCTGCACCTAGAAAAGTTGTTAGACATAAAGATTGTAAAGACAGCAAATTTCTTAACAAATGTTTACAATTGTTGAGATTTTTTAGGGTAACTGCAAAAAACTGAAGTCTGAGCTCACCCTGCTTGGCTTGTCTCTGATTTCCAGCTGTGGCCAAACTGGTTGTCGTTTTCCGCCAAAGTACCGTTGGGCAAAACTTTGTCATCAGTGGGATCACCATTGAAGTTCCCACACATTCCTCTGACTCTGTTCTGATAGTTGCGGCCCATCCTGACCAATAATGTACTAGAGCCATCAAACTGGACTACGACATCAACAGCATCAAACACTATGTAACTTCCCTGCCTCATCACCTGACCAAACTTTCCTGTAGTGGTGGGAAGAGAAACCTCAGCTCCATTTACCTGTTATGATGAGAGTTCAGAGAATAAGACCAAAGGTTTTAGCACAAGATAACTTGTTTTTGATCTTGAATTTAAGATAAAGCTTACCTTCACCCTCTTGTTAGATCCGAGCCTGACATGAACACTCTCTGGATGATTTGAGAGGTATATATCAACATATGATATGAAAGACACAAGATTGTTTCCTCTGTGTTTGTTGGTAGCCACGACTTTGTACTGAGTTTCATTGTTGCTGTTGCTGTCTAAACTTTCAGTGATGATGTAAGAGCATGATCCCTGAAAATGAGCCAAGGCTCCATCGAAAGTGATGTAATGTGGGTCACCCCATACAGTACAGGTAGACATGGCGTCGTAACAGCCCAGCTGGCCATCTCTGATGGTGCACTCTTGTGCAGGAGTGCATGATGAGGGATTACAGAGCAGGACATTTGATGCACGACATTCACACCGTTGGGAGCAACCGTCTATCCAAAAGGACTCACCAGCCTGCAAGTTTAAAGAATAGTGAAAGTATTAAGTTGTGTGAGAACAGTAAGAAGAAAACATAGCTGCAAAACTGCATCATGCAGACTCTGATTCCAGATCTGCCTTTGCCAAGTTTCCACTCCTTCCTGTCAGTTAAGACTTTAATTACTGAAGGAATGTCAAAAATGGATACCAAACAATTGTGTGAGATGATGTTTGTAACTTGTTGTCATACTTGATTTTTGTCTTGAAAGCACGTACTACTCAAATAGTTAAAGGGGAATTACGGTAAACGTGCTAGTAAGTTTGCTAATATTAGCAAACTTATAAAAACTCAAAAGGGCAATGGAAATGGACTGAATGTAGGTTGTACAGTTTTCATGGCCACTCAATGTACTTTACATAATAGCCACATTCATGCAAAAACAACAGAAGCCACATTCATTAGAATTTTCGCAATTGAAAACCTGGACAAATTCATACACCAATTCACAAATTGATAGGAAACTAATGTTCCAGGGAGACAGTATCATGTCAAAAGTGGAAACTGGAATCGAACCCACAACCTTCAAATATTCTGGTTGATGTCTAAACATTTTAGTTCATTCCACATGATACCATTTTATTAAGTAAAGGGCACCTGACCCTTCAGTGTTGAGTTGCATTTGGAGTTATGCAGAATTATACCCTGCTCTTTAGGTTAATTTTGGACTAATGGCTACTTCCTCTCTTAGGGTCATTAAGTCCAGCTTCAGTCCGCATATTCTTTTGCCTCTGAGACAGAATCATCCTTACATATGCCAACAGGAAGCATCAGATGACAAGAACACTTTCAGATACCTAGAAATTGTACTAAGGAGACTTGTAAACGTCCAAGAATATCTTAAAATTTGGGCAGATTCTTTATGATTTAGCTGATATGTCCCACAAGAAGGCATTATGTTTATGCTGTAGCCTTGAAGTACAACATCACATAATCTTTTCATTCTTCAAAGACACTCTGTAAGTGTTACATCAGCTCCCACATTCTAACTTTCTGAGCTAAGTAACCTACATTGAAATAGAATCCATCATATTGGCAGCCACAACTTTCCACAGGGACACAGCTTGATCCACTCCTGGAAAAACCTTCATCACAGAAACATCCCTCAGAGCAAACATGGTCACAGGCAGCATCGATGCTGCTGGCACAGGTGTTGCCACAGTCTGTTCCACACAGCTCATAATGACTGTGGACTGGGCACTCAATTCCTGTATACATGATAAGATAAAGGATGACAAGTTGGTTAAAACAAGTTCAAACATAGTAGATGACACATTTTGAGAGATTTGAGGACAACACTTGCTCGATTGATAGCACACTGCCTTGCATACTCACTGCAAGTGGTGTTTTGCCTCCAAGGATAGACTCGGACATTAGCAGAATGACAGGCACTGACGTACGTCTCTAGAGCCCTGCACAGAAGTTCACTGCCTCGATTTCCCGACACGCAGACATCAAAGACACAGTCACTGAAATATGGTGCTGGATCCACCTCCTCGTGGCAGAAGCTGAAGGGGCCGTCAGCTGCCTGAATCACCTCACACTGAGCCCTGGCAGATCGATCATCATTGCATTGTGGACATGAAGAGCCACAGCCCTCACTGCAAGTGTAGTTCCCAGGAACCTTCCAAGCTGCTCCAAGAGCTTCTGCTGAGTTGGACGATGCTCCATTTGGGGTGTGGAAGTCATCATTTGGATTTCCATTGAAGTTTCCACAAAGTCCACACATGTTTCCTCTGTTCAAGATAGAAAAAACTGAATTACGTTTTATACACTTAAATGACAATGAGAGACACAATCACAAGCAAGACAATACAACATATTGTAAAAGTATTACATAAGGATTAAACATGTTAAGTTTAGTATTTTCAATAGTTAGCCATTTAACTTACCAACTATAGTTGTAACATATCTAGCTAGTTAGCACCATTCAAGTCTAAAGCTTTGAGCTTTAAATGTACCGAAATAAAATTTCAGATAAGATTTTCAGATGAAATAAGGTGTACATTATTGATGCCAGGATTGGGAAATTTTGGGGCCACAGCTGCATGGCATTACAAAAACAGAGTCCTCCCCCCATTGCTGAAAAGGGGGTGCAGGTTGGAGTCTCCCCAACACCCCGTCGTTTTTGTTTTTTTTTGCCGATTCGAAGGGCTGAACTTCGACTCGGCAGGAAAATTAATGTTTTTGATTGTTTATTCAATGTTGCATGACTCTGTGTTTTTATGCCTTGCTGCTGAAATGTGCTATACAAATAAAATTTGATTTGATTTGAAATATATTCAGGAAAATAGAAATAAAATGTTTATTTCTATATAATAAGACAGTGTCATCTAAAAATGAATATACATGTTTTGTGCAAATGCAGCAACAATGGCATACTCTAAGAGCAGTAGTTAGAAAAAAAAGAAAATTCAATATAAACTTTGAATTTGAGCTGTATGGAAGGCTACCTGTACTTTGGGGGTACCGAAATGGACACTGTGCTACTTCCGTCATACATTACACTCAGTCCAAACTCTGCATTGACAAATGTTTGAGATCCACTACCAAAAATTGACAGGCTTCTATTGAAGACAATTGGCAGGTTTCTTGTGATTCCATTCACCTGTGAAGAAGAAATTTTTTTTATGGAAGACACACAACTGATATGTTTGGATTATTACTGATGTAGATATTTAAGAACTGAATGGTGTTCTTTTATGATGTACCCAATTGTTTTGGCTTCTAAAAAGTATTCTGTAAAATTTCCAAACTACCTCAGATGGTTTTAAATATCTTCAGCAGTCTTCTATCAGAGAAAGCTCCACTTACCTCCACAGTACCCCTGTTGCCTCTTGACATACGTACTTCATAGCCCAAGATATCTACATAAACTTCAGCTGTGATAGAAACTGGCAATCCAAACCACGGTTCATTCTTTGCTTTCACAGAAAACTGGTGAAGGTCCACAGTGTCATTGCAAACTGTTGCCAGAACATAGCGGCAGGTTCCCTGGAAGTCGTAGGCCTTGCCATCAAAGGTCAGGTAGTGAGGGTCTCCAGAGGCAGAGCAGGTGCCATGAGGATTTGGATGGCAGCCAAACTCACCCCCCACAACATGGCAAGACTCCTGAGGTCCACATTTGCTTGGGGAACACTGGACTATACCAGTTACACCATTACAGGTGCAAAAGCTCTGACATTCTTCCCCATCCCAGAACTGTTCACCAGCTTGCCGATAACGTCCATCATGAAAGCATCCACAGGATGTTGGAGGCACACACTGGTTACCGTTGAGGACAAACCCATCATCACACTGGCACCCCTCCTGGCACTGAGTGTCACAGGTGAAGGGGAAGGAGAGGCTGGGGCAGGAAGACGGACATGAACTTCCACAGAGTTCATAATGACTGTTTGATGGACAGGTTAGTTCTGTTGGGGAATGAAAGAAGTTCAATAAAAAGAAATTATGAATGTGCTCATTTCAAACACATCTCTATCAAATGTGGTTCTAGAACTTACCACAGCCAGTTGCATTCCTCCACTGTCCCAAGGATACACCGTTATATTGACACATCAGTGCATAATCTCGTAGGACCTCACATAGTGTTGATGCTGGATCATCAGAGCGTTGGAGGATTCCTACACATGCATCTACCTGCTGCCATGGGTTCATTGCAGCCCAGCATGATGTAAATGGTCCAGTGTGTGAAGTAAGAACTCCACAGTACTCAGTGGAACTGAAATTGGTTGCAGAGGAACGAGGTCTGTTTTCCACACAGTGATCTGCCAGGGAGCCATCTCGCCAACTGTCCCCAAACACCTGGGAGTCACTGACCAGATTGCCATTGGGTGTACGGAAATCATCATTCTGGTCAGCATTGTAATTTCCACAAAGTCCACCTAATAAACCACTATAGACACCTGGTGCAGTGACACGGATAAAGTGAGGCCAGACAGTCTGCAGAGTTACACCAAAGTCTGTGCGAAGGATGACACTGTGAGTGCTGCTTTGGAAGATGCGGATTCTGTTGGATCCAGAGCTAAACGGCAGTCTGATCAGCTGTCCATCAACCTTTAACACACAGAAAAATCAAAAAGGTCCTTGGTGTAGATGTTAAAAGTATTTCAAAAAGCATAGAGACATCAAATTTTTCCTTTATCACTGGAGAAACTTCCAAAAATAAGTGTTGATCAAATGTTTTCATTGTTTGTAAACATATTGCAAATAGCTCTTTTGCAGTAATTAATTCAATAAAGTTGATGAAATGTTATGTTTCCTTCTTACTTCTTTGGTCAGAAGTTGAAGATCACTCCACTCTGGGTAATCAGAATACACTAAATTTTATCAACAGGCTTTGCAAACATAGTTAAACCCACGATCTAAGACCTTATTAATGCCTCTTTAAAAGCATTTATTTTCAGACAGTCTTTTGGCACAGGTTAACCATTACTTATGAATGTTCCGTATTTGGTCAAATAATCTAAAATCTGTGCTTTGTGTGAAATTTCATCAAACATTAACTTTATGTAATTGACTTCAAACAAATCCTTTGTTACACTTCACTTTAATAACTTGTTTTTATCCATAGAAAAGGATTTCTATCACTTACCTTAACAGTGCTACTACTTGCCATCTCAATAGCAACTTTTGTTCCCTCTGCCTCAAACTTTAACACATTGGAGAAACCCTGTGGCCCCTGTGGAACCTTTTCCACAGTAATCATGAAGTGTGAGTGATTAGAGGATCCCATAACTTTGGCAAGGGTCAAGCGACATGCTCCTGGGTACTGGTACATCACTCCATCAAATGTATGATATGATCCTGGGCCACTGATCCAACATGTTGCAAAGCTGTTTGGTGTGCACCCTCTTACTCCATCCTCCACCCTGCAGGACTCATGTTGACCACAGCTGTGAGAGCTGCAAGTCATGGAGCCATAGCTGCATGTACAGCGCCTCCCACAGTCTGCATCCAGTATGACAGTTTCTCCTGAGCGGTAGTAGTGACCCTCAAAGCTGCAGCCACAGTCAGCATGAGGGACACAGACCCCTCCACTCAGGAGGTAGCCTGAATTGCAGACACAGCTCTCTTGATTAGGCAGGGGGCAGTTGTCAGTGGAATTGGGGTTGACACATGTAGATGGACATCCTGTACCCTGGGCCTCATAGTGGCTATTGGCTGGGCAGGGGATTTCTAAACACAAGAAACATTTATTCTCAAACTTTGAATATTTAACAGCCTTAATTTTAAAATTGAGACTGGCAGACATACCACAGAAGCCAGGACGCCTCCAGCTTTGTGGCTGGATCCCATTTTGTTGACACTGACTTGAGTAGACATTTAGGGCTTGGCACAGAATGGGCTGATACCCTCTGCCAACGCAGAGATCATACACACAGCTATCCACAAAAAATCCTGGAGGGAGTTGTTGATGGCATGCAGCAAACGGTCCTGTGCTGTTCTCCAGAATACCACAGTGGGCAGAGTTTCTGTATAGTGTTGCCTCAGATTCTGTGCAGCCGGCACAGGCCAGACCTTCACACTGAGGGTCACAACCAGGCTCATCATCACCAGATGCTTTCCAGCTGTTGGCAAAAACCACATCAGAGCTCACCACTTCACCCTGAGGGGTTCTAAAGTCATCTTCAGGGTGATTGTTGAAGTTTCCACAGAACCCACATGTGCTATTTTGGTAAGTGTAGGGCAAACTGATCCGGACATATAAACTTCTGTCATAAGACACCATCAGGCCAAAGTCAGTGCTGACGATCACAGAGAAACCTGACTGATAAACCTGGATAGAGCCGTTTCTGAGGGAAAACGGAACTGTCACAAAGCTTCCATTGACCTGTAGGCATGACAACAAAAATAGTTACAAATATAGACAAAACACAAAATGCAGGGTCTATATTACAGAACGTAAAAGGGTCCTGTTACCTTGGCCTGACTCTGATGTCCCTTAACAAGCTCAATAGTTTCATCATGAACAAAGACTTTGACCAGTTGTGTCCATGAAACACGTGTGCTCCCCTGATGCCCGTTCTTCCCCTCCACTCTGTAATAGGGCAGTCCGTTCTGACACTGCTCTGATAGAATGTAAGTGCATGTGCCTTGAAAGTGAAACACTGAGTTGTCAAAGGTGTAGTAATGTGGATCTCCACTGACGGTGCAGGTTCGTCTTTGCACTGTCTGGCAGGAGTACTGAAAGGCAGCTGGCCGACAGATTTGGGAGAAGGAGCAGGGATTGTTGGAGCATTGCAGCCCTGCTCTGGTGCAGGTGCACTTCTGTGCACATGTGCTGTCACTCCAGAAAGAGTCGCCAAGTTGAACAGGCTGACCTTTAAACAAGGAAAGAACAAGAGTCATTTCAAGGCTGCTGTAATGATGAATTGGTTTGTGGTGTTTCTGACATCACAGTTAGAATGACCTAAAACATAGGTGCCAAAAGTTCTCCAGAGTCCTGCTAATTATCTAATTATTTGATTGAATTGCAGGACACCAGCCCTCGAGGCCTGAAGTTTGACATCTGTAATCTAAGAAATTAAGTATTTACAGAGGAAGAATTAAACTAACTGAAGAACTGTTTAGGGTTCAGTACTCTTAATAACCCTATTGTTATACCATGATTCACAGATTGGAGTTTTCCCTTATTTCCATGAAACTTGCAAATTGTTATAGAGCAATTTATAAAAATGTTAAATTCAGCATTTATTGGTGAATTTTTGCTCCTACCATTAAAAGTGCAGCCTCTTGAACCATGATCTACTCGAAATGCCCAGCGACCGGGTACGTTGACGTTGCTGTTGAGACTAAAGGCTGAATTAGGTCCAGTGGCGATACTAGAGAATGATCCAGTGATGGTGAAGTGGTGAGGGGAATTGATCGTATCATATCCAGCCTGGAAAATACATATGCTTAAGTAATTTTTTTTCATGTTTCATAGAAATGCATATTTACTGAAACAAAGAGAAGGAAAATAAAACATATATATGTATTCATTAGAATGTGTCTAACCTGTACAGACATTGGTGTGGAGGCTATTGACCCATAATTCATCAGCACAAATGAATAATGGCCATCAGTAGTCAAGACTGCCTGAAAGGTTGTTTGCTGGGAAAAATACATGTATTTATTGAGAATTAATTTGCAGATTAACCAAAGGCTATCTTTTTGTATTTGTACATCTAATACATTTCAGAAGTTAAATATAGATCACTTACTGTTCCAGTTGTTGGAAAATAGGCAACTTCATGCCATGTTGCTATAAAGACCCAGTTGGCCTGAAAGTTAAGATCTGGGAAGTACGCATTGATGTCTTGTGTAACTTGTTGGAGAAGAGAGCCATTGGTGTATTGAACATAGTAGATATCACCATTTTCTCTGTTGTCTAAATCAGTCCAGAACGGAGCAATGATGTCTCTGGTTCCATACATTGGAAAACGTTGAGGAGAAAAACTTGACCATGGATAATCAAAGGTCAGATGTCCATTCTGGTTCACCTGAGAAAAAGAGCTATACGTTAGGTATCACTATTTATACACTTATATATTTACATTTTGTCTTGAGGATTACGATAATTTGGAAAGTGAATGAAAGTACATGAAGTCAGGTAACATACGTAAATCTGAGAGTAAGACTGTCCAAAATAGTTGAAGGTTCGTAGGAATGAAATTCTAGGTGAGCTTCCATCGTCTGATCGAGAGCTTATTGTTCCTTCAAGTGGGTAGAGGGGTCCTGCAAAATACAAGAGAGAGCACCTGATTAAATTAGACACTTTTTAGATGAAATCTATCTAAAAGGGTCAATGTTGTAACACAGTTTCTTTATCTAGACATAGAGTACAAGGTTATATGAATACTTTGTGTCACTTAAGCCAAGATAACTGTCAGAAATAAAACCTATTTGATGTGAATTTAAATGTTTAGACCATTACATTCATTTTTAGACCATTACATTCATTTTTTATGTAACTGCCCTAGTTTCAAAACAGTAACTTCTTAATCTGTTAAACAATATTTGCCTTCTGTTGAAACAGTAAGAGCAGACAGAAAAAACTGTCTATAAAAAAAGCTGTTTTGTGTGTGGCAAGGCTTGAAAACATTATTTTAACTGCAATTACAATTATTTGTATAATATACAAGTTTGCCAACCTAGCAGTACGTCATTTAATAAAAGCAATTAATAAAAAATATATTTAGAGTCAAAGCATAGCTTTAAACTTTAAGCTTTACTCCAGTTGTAAAAACACAGAAATTATTGATCATGAAATTAAGATGAAAATGTCAGTTTCAATAAGACCTGATTTTATGTGACAAGACTTAGACTATTCATTTTTATTTAAATGACTAACATGTTTGTATCAATTAAAGAAAAATTAAATCAATAATGAAAAAATAATAGCTACAGGCAAAGGAGAATAAGTCTAAAATTTAAGCTTGCCTTGATTATGAGTTGTCACTTGAGCTATAAAAAGATCACTAAATATGAAATTATGATACAAGGATCAAGCCATTACATTCATTGGAGTAACTAATGTTTCACAATGTAATGTATACTTATACATCAATTAATTCAAAAAGAAAAAAAAAATCTCATGATGAATTCCGAGAATAAGTCTAAAATTTAAGCTTACTTTGACGAGTTGTGGTTGGAGCTACTGTGGTGGTTGTTGTTGCAGCTGCTGTGGTTGGAGTTGTGGTTGGAGCTGCAGTGGTTGAAGTTGTTGTTGCAGCTGTTGTGGTTGGAGCTGCTGGGATTGGAGCTGAAGTGGTTGTAGATGGAGCTACTGTGGTGGTTGTTGTTGCAGCTGCTGTGGTTGGAGTTGTGGTTGGAGCTACAGTGGTGGTTGTTATTGAATCTGCTGGGATTGGAGCTGCAGTGGTTGTAGTTTGAGCTGCTGGGATTGGAGCTGCAGTGGTGGTGGTTGTGGTTGGAGCTACAGTGGTGGTGGTGGTTGTTGTTGTAGCTGCAGTGGTTGTGGTTTGAGCTGCTGGGATTGGAGCTGCAGTGGTTGGAGTTGTGGTTGTGGTTGTAGCTGTTGTGGTTGTTGGATCTGCTGGGATTGGAGCTGCAGTGGTTGTAGTTGGAGCTACAGTGGTTGGAGTTGTGGTTGTGGTTGTAGCTGCAGTGGTTGTGGTTGCAACTGCTGGAATTGGAGCTGCAGTGGTGGTGGTTGTGGTTGGAGCTGCTGGGTTTGGAACTGCTGTGGTTGTGGTTGGAGCTACAGTGGTTGGAGTTGTGGTTGTTGTTGGATCTGCTGGGATTGGAGCTGCAGTGGTTGTGGTTGGGGCTACAGTGGTGGTTGTTGGAGCTACAGTGGTTGGAGTTGTGGTTGTAGCTGTTGTGGTTGTTATTGGATCTGCTGGGATTGGAGCTGCAGTGGTTGTAGTTTGAGCTGCTGGGATTGGAGCTGCAGTGGTGGTGGTTGTGGTTGGAGCTACAGTGGTGGTTGTGGTTGGAGCTGCAATGGTTGTGGTTTGAGCTGCTGGGATTGGAGCTGCAGTGGTCGTAGTTGGAGCTACAGTGATTGGAGTTGTGGTTGTTGTTGGATCTGCTGGGATTGGAGCTGCAGTGGTTGTAGTTGGAGCTACAGTGGTTGGAGTTGTGGTTGTAGATGTTGTGGTTGTTGTTGGATCTGCTGGGATTGGAGCTGCAGTGGTTGTAGTTGGAGCTACAGTGGTTGGAGTTGTGGTTGTAGATGTTGTGGTTGTTGTTGGATCTGCTGGGATTGGAGCTGCAGTGGTTGTAGTTGGAGCTACAGTGGTTGGAGTTGTGGTTGTGGTTGTAGCTGCAGTGGTTGTGGTTGCAACTGCTGGAATTGGAGCTGCAGTGGTTGTGGTTGGAGCTACAGTGGTGGTGGTGGTTGTAGCTCTTGTGGTTGTTGTTGGATCTGCTGGGATTGGAGCTGCAGTGGTTGTAGTTGGAGCTACAGTGGTTGGAGTTGTTGTTGTGGTTGTAGCTGCAGTGGTTGTGGTTGCAACTGCTGGAATTGGAGCTGCAGTGGTGGTGGTTGTGGTTGGAGCTGCTGGGTTTGGAACTGCTGTGGTTGTGGTTGGAGCTACAGTGGTTGGAGTTGTGGTTGTGGTTGTAGCTGCAGTGGTGGTGGTTGGAGCTGCTGGGATTGGAGCTGCAGTGGTTGTGGTTGGAGCTACTGTGGTGGTGGTTGTTGTAGCTGCAGTGGTTGTAGTTGCAACTGCTGGGATTGGAGCTGCAGTGGTGGTGGTTGTGGTTGGAGCTACAGTGGTGGTGGTGGTTGTTGTTGTAGCTGCAGTGGTTGTAGTTGGAGCTACAGTGGTTGGAGTTGTGGTTGTGGTTGTAGCTGCTTGGATTAGAGCTACAGTGGTTGTGGTTGGAGCTACAGTGGTTGGAGTTGTGGTTGTTGTTGGATCTGCTGGGATTGGAGCTTCAGTGGTTGTGGTTGGAGCTACAGTGGTGGTGGTTGTTGTTGTAGCTGCAGTGGTTGTAGTTGCAACTGCTGGGATTGGAGCTGCAGTGGTGGTGGTTGTGGTTGGAGCTACAGTGGTGGTGGTGGTTGTTGTTGTAGCTGCAGTGGTTGTAGTTGGAGCTACAGTGGTTGGAGTTGTGGTTGTGGTTGTAACTGTTGTGGTTGTTGTTGGATCTGCTGGGATTGGAGCTGCAGTGGTTGTGGTTGCAACTGCTGGAATTGGAGCCGCAGTGGTGGTGGTTGTTATTGCAGCTGCTGTGGTTGGAGTTGTGGTTGGAGCTACAGTGGTTGGAGTTGTGGTTGTAGCTGTTGTGGTTGTTATTGGATCTGCTGGGATTGGAGCTGCAGTGGTTGTAGTTTGAGCTGCTGGGATTGGAGCTGCAGTGTTGGTGGTTGTGATTGGAGCTACAGTGGTTGTGGTTTGAGCTGCTGGGATTGGAGCTGCAGTGGTTGTAGTTGGAGCTACAGTGGTTGGAGTTGTGGTTGTTGTTGGATCTGCTGGGATTGGAGCTTCAGTGGTTGTGGTTGGAGCTACAGTGGTGGTGGTTGTTGTTGTAGCTGCAGTGGTTGTAGTTGCAACTGCTGGGATTGGAGCTGCAGTGGTGGTGGTTGTTGTTGGAGCTGCAGTGGTGGTGGTGGTTGTTGTAGCTGCAGTGGTTGTAGTTGGAGCTACAGTGGTTGGAGTTGTGGTTGTGGCTGCAGTGGTTGTGGTTGCAACTGCTGGAATTGGAGCTGCAGTGGAGGTGGTTGTGTTTGGAACTGCTGTGGTTGTGGTTGGAGCTACAGTGGTTGGAGTTGTGGTTGTAGCTGCAGTGGTTGTGGTTGTAGCTGCAGGGATTAGAGCTACAGTGGTTGTGGTTGGAGCTACAGTGGTTGGAGTTGTGGTTGTTGTTGGATCTGCTGGGATTGGAGCTGCATTGGTTGTGGTTGGAGCTACAGTGGTGGTGGTTGTTGGTGTAGCTGCAGTGGTTGTAGTTGCAACTGCTGGAATTGGAGCTGCAGTGGTGGTGGTTGTTGTGGTGGTTGGAGCTGTTGTGGTTGTGGTTGGAGCTGCTGGGTTTGGAGCTGCAGTGGTTGTAGTTGGAGCTGCTGGGTTTGGAGCTGCAGTGGTTGTGGTTGGAGCTACAGTGGTTGGAGTTGTGGTTGTAGCTGCAGTGGTTGTAGTTGGATCTGCTGGGATTGGAGCTGCAGTGATTGTTGTTGCAACTGCTGGAATTGGAGCTGCAGTGGTGGTGGTTGTGGTTGGAGCTGCTGGGTTTGGAGCTGCTGTGGTTGTGGTTGGAGCTACAGTGGTTGGAGTTGTGGTTGTTGTTGCAGCTGCTGTGGTTGGAGTTGTGGTTGGAGCTGCTGGGATTGGAGATGCAGTGGTGGTTGTCGTTTCAGCTTCGGTGGTTGTAGTTGGAGCTACAGTAGGTGGAGTTGTGGTTGTAGCTGTTGTGGTTGTTGTTGGATCTGCTGGGATTGGAGCTGCAGTGGTTGTAGTTGCAACTGCTGGAATTGGAGCTGCAGTGGTGGTGGTTGTGGTTGGAGCTGCTGGGATTGGAGCTGCAGTGGTTGTGGTTGGAGCTACAGTGGTGGTGGTGGTTGTTGTTGTAGCTGCAGTGGTTGTGGTTTGAGCTGCTGGGATTGGAGCTGCAGTGGTTCTTTTTGCAACTGCTGGAATTGGAGCTGCAGAGGTTGTGGTTGGAGGTACTGTGGTGGTTGTTGTTGCAGCTGCTGTGGTTGGAGTTGGAGCTGCTGTCGTTGTCGTTGGACCTGGTGTGGTTGTTGTTTATTAAAAGTTATCCAAAACAGTAATTATATCTGGTGGAAAAGTCAAATGATCGTTCATAAATTTAAACTTACCTTGATCATGAGATGTCACTCCACCTATGAAACACACATATATCATTGTACATAAAATTAAGACAACTGATGAAAAGATAAGATCTGCAGCAAATAGCAGGTAATGTAAATGTCCAAGTCCTGAACAGCAACTACTGCTTTCATTTGTTGGAATCCACTTTTATTCTCAAACTAATCAGATCTAATTCCTAATCATTCCTAATACTGGAGACCTCACTGCTAAACTCCTCTCAACCACTCACACTTCTGCAATAAAACTCAGAGGTGATCAGATAAGAAACTATCTCACAGCAAAAGGAAGGCTTGAATCCTAAAGCCTTGTCGTTGGAGTCAAGACAGGTTTGACTCCAAGAGAACCAAGAGCTCTAAACAATTTGCTTCTAACGTGTTGGTCAGGAAGAAAATTAGCTTTTCAAAACTTTCTAAATGTTCACGGGAGAACTTAAAGAAAGGAAAATAATGGGTGGGAGGGAGGTTGTGTGGAATGCCATCTGCTTGATGGCAACCCGTTTTTCCCCTTTTCCATCATTTTATTTATTTTTTTGGATATTGCTTTGACCTGAAGATCTACTCAAAGTGGGACCGTACCATTATCTGGGCTGAATTAGGTGATTTAAACTAAAGCTACTGTAATTGCCTTTCTGTTGCATTCTTACTTTTTTTTCAATGTAACATACAAGAATTATTATGTATCAGCTAAATAATTGATGAAAGCAAAAACAAAAATAATATATAGAGGCAAGACAGAGGATGGGTTTAAAATTTAAGTTCACCTTTATGATGAGTTGTGGTTGAAGCTATTATAGTTGTCGGAACTGCTGGGATTGGAGCTGCAGTGGTTGTTGTTGTTGCAGCTGTTGTGGTTGGAGCCACTGGGATTGGAGCTGCAGTGGTTGCAGTTGGAGATGCTGTGGTTGTTGTAGTTGTGGTTGGAACTTCTGTGGTTGTTGTGGTTGTTGTTGGAGCCACTGGGATTGGAGCTGCATTGGTTATAGTTGGAGATGCTGTGGTTGTTGTGGTTGGAGTCGCTGTGGTTGGAGCTTCTGTGGTTGTTGTGGTAGTGGTTGGAGCTGCAGTGGTTGTAGTTGGAGATGCTGTGGTTGTGGTTGGAGCTATTGTGGTTGTTGTGGTTGTGGTTGGAGTTGTAGTGATTGTGGTAGGAGCTGCTGTGGTTGTTGTTGTTTCAGCTGTTGTGGTTGTGGTTGGAACCACTGGGGTTGGAGCTGCAGTGGTCGTAGTTGCAGCTATTGTGATTGTTGTGGTTGTAGCTGCTGTGGTTGGAGCTTCTGTGGTTGTTGTGGTTGGAGCTGGTGTGGTTGGAGATTCGGTGGTTGTTGTTGCAGCTTTTGTGGTTGTAGTTGGAGCTACTGGGATTGGAGCTGCAGCAGTTGTAGTTGGAGATGCTGTGGTTGTTGTGGTTGGAGCTGCAGTGGTTGTAGTTGCAGCTATTGTGGTTGTTGTGGTTGGAGTTGTTGTAGTTGCAGCTTCTGTGGTTGTTGTGGTTGTAGTTGGAGCTGCAGTGGTTGTGGTTTGAGCTATTGTGGTTGCAATTTAGTAAAAGTATTTTTATTTATCAATTAAACAATGAAAGTAATAAAGAATAATATTGGGTTGTAAAGCCTGACAATAGGTCTAAAATTTAAGCTCCCCTTGATATATATATAAAGTCAGAGGATAGGCCAACTATTAAGCTTACCCTGATGATGAGTTGTCACGCCACCTATAGAAAAACACATACATCATTCAAGGTAAAATAAGATAACTATTTTCAATAAATAAGGCGTGTTTTGTATGTGGCAAGGCTCAAACTATTGTATTCAATGAAATGACTAACATTTTTTCCAATTTCTTCAATTATACGTATCATTTCTTTAATTAATAAAAGCAATAGCGAGGAAACAATAGTATTTACAGGTAAAGTCAGAGGATGCGTCCAATATTTAAGCTTACCTTGATGACATGTTGTCTCTCCTGCAATAAAAACACACACATTGAACATAAAATTAAGATAAATAAGGTTAAAAAAAAATACATTATTTTGGGTTAATTTTCTTTTTGTAATGACTAACATTTTTTTATTGACTGCTTATGGGAGTAAAGAAAAATTATTGGGGTAAATATATTCAAAATTTCAGCTTACCTTGATTAGGAGTTGTCATTCCAACTAAAAAACACAGGTATCATTGAACATAAAATTAAGATTATGTCAGTAAATAAGAACTTTTTGTTTTATGTGGTAATTTTTAGGTCATTACTTTAATTTGAATTACCAACATTTTTGCAGTGTAATGAACAGATATACTTATGCATCAATACATTAACGGCTGTAAACAAAATAGTGGAGAAAAGTTGCTGTGATTACATGTTGAAGGTGGAGTGTCATAAAGAGCTTCTCAAAAAGACAAATTTCAAGGTGTTAAATTTATCTTATGTGTTGCAGAATTTTCATAACTGAATTGAATGTAGTTGCTTGATTGTGCTATGAAATGACTGTGTCCTGCTGTCTTGTGTTTTAAGTTTTAAGTTTTTCTCATGTATTTAGTAGATTTAGAATGTACTTAGTCTGTAGGAATTTATTATATTTATTGCATTTGTTATAGTTCTTGTATATTGAAATTGTTCTGCTGTAATTATTATAATGTTCATGAAAACATGTATTAGGTTTAGTAAAGTTATAGATTAGCAATGATAATATCCAAATACTGTAATGTTAGTATTTATGCTTAGAATCTCATGTTCCACATCTCTGGATACACTAACATAGATGCATTCATTTAATATTGACTTGAGTAAATACTCACCTATCACTGACAGAAGCAGCACAGGCAGTATGACTTGGCCTGCCATTTTTCAAAAGTCAAACCTGATTTAAAAATACAAAGAATAAAATGTTACAATATTTCAATGCAAATGCTTCCAGGCAAAACAATGATTTTTACCTTTAGACTTATGTGAAATAAAACATTTCTGAATCCAATTTTTTCCCTTTTGCCTCAACAAAATGTTAGCATATAATTTATTGCAACAAAAAAAACTTTTTACCTTGTCTAAGTGCCTCTGTTGAGAAAACATCTAAAGTGACAGCACTGGGCTGCAACAATGCTTTATAGAGTGACACCTGGCAAATGTCCAATACTCTTTCTTTTCCAGTAAGCTGTTTTGAAACAATGCACAGCTGCTTCCTCATATTTTAACACAATTTGATGAGCAAGATTATGTCATACATTTCAGGTTAAATAAATATTGGTATGAATTTGTTTTATTTTACGATTTCTATCTGTTGTCACTGCTTTGTTGACAGACTGTGGTTTGTTATATTTTTTGATATAATAGTTTTTGTCAGTTTTAGGTCAGTGATTGCCTAATAACCCGCACTACCACTTCTGAAAGCTTGGATAGACTATAACACCATTCAAACACCTTGTCGAAAATAAGTGTGGCCATCCCTTATCTCCATGCATAACAATAAAAAAATTAAGCATAATCAATTTCAATAATAGTGAAAGGCCCAACAAGAGGGATGTGCTAAAGCTGCATTAGGGATCTTTTATAAAATGTATTGTTTACATATTTGTTAAAACTGTTGTCCTGACAGTAGAATATGAGGCAGATAAACTAAAAAAAATCAAGCTAGTCTGGCTTCTCCCAGTAGTCCTACTGTCATATGCATAAGTACATCATTCCAGGTCAGAAACCACCAGTCAGAGCCACAAGGAAGGTCTTCACCATGTCAGTGATACTTGTATACATGCAGCTCATACATGGAGGAATTTTAAGCAAAAGTATTTTGCCATGTAAATGTGAAGTCAAAGAGAAAAATCAAAGAGAAAAATTTTATTGGCGTTTTGTAATTGTAGAATTTTTTTCAGTCTTTCACAAACACAAAACAAGTTTCAAATTCTTTCAAATTCTTAAGTACAATAAGTTTTATTCTTTGCATTAAAAAAAGTACACTTCCATAATTGACTCAAAGCAAATAGTGCAAAACAAAGCGACACTCCTGTGTGGCAAAAATAATGTGAATAAGTCAGTGAATGCAACTACACAAAACTGGTGATGTGAGTCACAAATGTAGCTTTACATCCCACACCCTCTTTTTTTCATTTTTCCATTATTTGTCACTATTTGTACATATGTCTGTACAGCAGGCAGCACTGCTGAACTGGACTTAACTAACCAGAAATACCACCAGGCTTAAGCCTGCAGTGGAGTTATTAGGCTGTGTATATTTAGTTGCCAAAGCACTCTACCAACTCCTTAAGATGCTTGAATTAAATCAGTCCGTGCTAAATGTAGTTTTACTGTTTGCTTAACAGAGCAGAAAGGTTTTAGTTTAAAATAAAATGTCTCCGCTGTGACATAAAAAAAAGAAGGAAAAAAAAAGAAGGAAAAGGAGGAACTGACGTGATGACCATTAAGACTTTGGGAATATTTGCATTTTACATCAGAAGTATATGCAGATTTCTGATTTAGAGAATCAGAAAAAATGGTTTAGGCTTAAAAATGTTCCACATCAAGTACAATACATGCATGTGAATTTATGACACTTATGAAAAATAAGCAACAACATGCTGCTAAAACTAAAAACCTAATTAGATTCATCTCTGGAAACTGGAGTCAAACATGCAGGAACAAGTCATTACATTTTTGAAACAATATTACAATTAGATTTTTTTCAGATTATTTCACTGAGATTTAGCTTTTGATTGTGAAACTAAAATAGAGGCTTTCCAATGTCGTGAGAGCAGAAAAATGTTGTTCCTCGTTGGAAACGCAGCAAAACTTCCAAAGCTGTGCAGCAGGTTCAGCTTGTAATTGTTCTGTGTTCTGCAACTATGTGCTGACATGTCAGTCATATGCAGGCAAAGGAAAAGATGAAATAATAATAAACAAACTCACCATTTCTTTAAAAATGAATCCATAATATAAAGCAGGCAGCACTATGGGTAACACAGTAAGTACAGTTTAGCTGCAAAAGTAATAGAAGTACATGACAGTGTTCACATTTCAACTTTCATTTTATTGGATTAAGAGTTTGATATTTTTGATTCACCTCATTTTGCTGAACTTACATCCAATCCAACTTATCTAGTCTGCTTCACCTATGTGTCCACATCAGGTCATTAATGTAAATAAGAATTTGTTCTCAGTAACTCACCCGGTTAAATAAAAGTTAAACAAAGAATAAATAACAAACAAGATGGCATGTCATATTTTTCAGAATTTTTGCTACTGATACCTAAAAATGCCAGTTAAAAAATGCCCAGTGTTGTTCATAAGCCAGTGATGTGGTTTGTAGTTCTGCTGATTTTAGTCTATGACACCTATGCCATCGTAATGCAGAAAGCAGTACTGTTGCATGGTGTAGAGTTCAGAACCAGTAGATCCAGTTTCCTAATTCAAGCTGGAGGAAAAGTAGAAGTACAAAAGTACAAATCCAAAGATGATACAGCTGCAGCAAATCCAGAATATAATGATTCGCAAAGAATAGATAGAGGTGGATTTAAGCATCCTGAGATGTGTGCAAAATCTACAGTATCTTCTTTTTTAAGAAATAAGATGAGAGGTTGTAAGGAACAAATGAGAGTAAAATGTGCCAAAACTGAAAAACTGTTTCCCACTCAGCCCAACTGATGCAAATGATCACAAATTACCTCCTCAATCTGCCTAGAATTACTGCAGAAAACTCAGTCGTTCATTTAACCCTGGTGTGAAATGCCTAAAACATGCAAGAATAAGTTAAATATTGAAACAAGAGCAAAGACAGGCAAGGTAGACCTAAGGAAGTCTGGAAGAGAATCAAAACCAAGATGGTGACTAATGGAGCTAAGTGGAAGGTGAAGCAAGTTCATTCATACAACAAGTTATTCAAGATGCATTCCAGAAAGAACCAGAGATTAAAAAATAGCTGAAAGATCAAAAAGACGAACCAGGCATCACACAAAGGCATAAAGGCATTAGATATAACTGCACTAAAAAAATCTAATCAAAGGAAGAATTGAGACCAGATAGAAATGATCCGGGTGTCTTTGCCATTTTGTTCATTTTGGATTTAAATAATCAACAGTTTCTGCTCCTCTCAGGTTTTCAGGCCGTCGGTTCTAGACACCAGTTTAGTTCTGATCCTGGAGAGAAGAAATCTGTGATGGTTCATACCAGAAAATCTAAAGAATATTTAGGCCCAGGAGCATTCAGTGTTTCATGGAGTATTAATTTATTTCCTTTGACAAACAGGAGCTGTGATTTAAAAACTGGTGCAATGGGATCCATTTCCCTGGATTTGGTCAGGTTAGTTTTGTAATTTTTAAAAATTAAAAAACTTATTTTTTTAATTTAAAAAATAAGTTTTTAAGTTATTTATTACAATCTAATTTTTTAACCTGGCAATTTGAAGGTGTGTGCACACTTTTAATAAAGGTCAGAAAAATTATATGACGAAGGCTGAAATGAATTTGAATTTAATCAGACCTGATGATCGGTGAAAAGCAGTATTTGTTTTAGACTAAGTACGTCTATACAACCAGGTCATGGCTAATCATTTTGTCTGTTCTATTGTTGATTCATTCATTAAAGATAAGCTCTCATCTTGTCAGACCTGTCAATCAAAGCAAAGGAGAAACCTTTAGGATAATGCCAAAATAACAGAGACAGGTTTCAATGTTTGATTTAAACCTGCCAGTAAGCACCGGCCCCGTCTGATTCACCCGAACTTCCTGTAACTTGGGGTTCAACATATTTGAACGAGGTGTGTAGCATTTTCTTTAAAGCAAAACTATAAGTGCAGAAAAACATTTTGAACATCATCGTGATTTGCAGTCGTGTGATTGATTTAATGTGACAGACACTGACATCTTCATCTCTGCTTTCACTTTACACACACACACATTGTGAAGACACATTTTATCTTAATGAGTCAGAATGAAATCTACTACTTTCTGTTTGAATTTTTAGGACAAACTGGTATAAATTAGCTGTGTTATTTGTTTTAGAACTGGTATAATATTGACATGATGCATATGAGATGCATAATAAATATTTGTTAAATGTTTCTCTGTGATGTTGCCAGCATTTTATCTGGCTTGAAGTTTTGTAAACTCTCTCCAGTCTTATTCTTCTGAGCTAATCTAATATAAATTTGCTGTTGACTGTACCTTTAAGTTATCAAATCTTCACAACAGCTGACAGTAGATTAGTATTTGCAATGTCTTGTCATTCGAACAAGTCAAACTTCCAAAATATCGAATGTGCACAATGTGCTAAGTCATCCCTGCTCCAGCTTCTGCGGGTGCATCAAAAACACAAGAAGGCTAAATACACTGCAATTCTATACAAAAATTAAAATCCTTTGTTAAATCTTGGCATTTTCAAATAAAGTGTGACCTAAATCATGCTTTTTATTGCAGAGAAAATATTACATTTTATTCAGTTTTCTTCAACTGAGCCCAAAAGAAAGAGTAATTTGTGTGCCTTGTTACGCTTTGACCTATAAGGAAAAAACCCTGTGACTTAAAGTAATTCCTGCTGGGGGAACTTTGTTGCATGACAAAGTTGGCAGTAGATTTGTTTCTCTCTCAAGCTGCTGAACAAAGAAGTCAATGAATGTGATGTGCAAAAGCCCTGAAGCTACAAAATATGCTAAATCATCCTTACTCCACCTTCATTGTGTCTGCAGGTTAATCAAAGAGAAGTAAACATCCACGTGAGTCCAAAGCTTGGCCTGTTTATTGTTGTAGTCATTCACTTTAAATATCATACGTACAACCAATTAAACTGAATTTCTATTTATCAGTTTCTGTAGTGACACTAATGAAAAGGCTTCCAAACAATTAATCGACATAAAATCGGATTAAAAAGGATGAAACCAACATGTAGAGCAGATTCAAAATGTTCAAACATCAAATCTAGATATTCCTACAATAATTCAAACAACAACAAAGAGAGAATCACAGGCATGCAACTGGAAACATTTAGCCATCTAGTCAACTTACTGAATTTCACACATAGCATGATGACTGCCATGCAGGCTAGTCTGAATATTTCCAAACTGTCTGGAAAAATCTTGTCAATTTTTTAATCCATAACCCATAATCTCTCTGGTTTACCAGGAATAGAAAATATATAGTGGCAGTTGTGTGGATGTGTCGTTCCAGACAACAGAAAAACTACAGTAGCTCAAATGAGTACTTGTTACAACCAAGGTGTACAGAACACCATCTCTGAATTATTATTATTATTATTATTATTATTATTATTATGTACCTGTAGATTTTCTTGTCTTGTTCTGAGAGAGTTTCTAATATTTTTTTCTATGTAATATCATGTATTTGTTGGCTCTTTATCTCAGTATATTGAACAGGCCACATGGTTTTAATTACAAATTAAGGGCGTCTGGTAGGATTAGACACATATTCACTTCTTCCTACTCCTTTTCAAACAGAAAAGTAGAAATAAGCTAATTATTTTTTTCTTGGTTTTGTCTGTCCTACTGATTGCTTGTTTTCTTGTTTTTAATTTGGGTCAGTTATTATAGACTCACCTTATTACTTACTTAAAGTTTACTTACTTACTTATTAGTGTCTGACCTAGATTAGCTCTACCTGGCATAGATTCAACAAGGTGTGTTCACATTTTAATGATGGCATTTCACGATTGCTGCAGATCCGTCTCATGCACAGCCACATAATCTCACATTGCTCCATGTACCATAACTGCTCCGTCGGGTTGAGATCAGTGGTAGAGTTCAGTGGAAAACAATAGACTCGTCCCTAACACTAGTTGGAGAGGATTTGAGATTTGCAACATGGTCAGAAACAATATTATTTCCACCAGCAGCCCAAACCATTGATATAGACCATAATCAATCCATAGTTTTTTATTGTTCATGTCAAATTCTTGACCTAAGGTCTGAATGTTACAGCTAAGATTGAGATTCAAAAAATAAGACAATTTTCTAATCTGTTATCTGTTTTGGTGAGATTTCAGCTGATCATCTACTTCCAGGTTTAAAAGAGCACAATGTCGTAAAATTAACTTTTTTGAGCTTTACATGATGTTATAATGTTGTTCCCTCATCAAAAACGGCCTTTTCCAAATTGGAAACTTTCCGACTTGGAAACTTGGAAAAGACTAATTGCTAGCAGCAATTAGGAAATCTGGTTTGCTAATTGCAAACCTGGTGTTTACAATTTGCAAACACCTGGTTTGATTTGATTTATTTATTTCAAATGGGTTTTTAAAGGTGAATTGACTGGAAAAAGATTCTCCAGGTGAAATATATAAGCAATGGCTCCTCGGACCAGGGAAGGGATTTATGTTGTAGTTAATCAAAGGGGAAAAAAACAGGTGATACAAAATATAAACAAAACATCGCATAAAGGACTAAAACATTTCACGTAGCCACATTTAAACATTTAAAATGACAAAATCTAAGCAAATAAAGACCTGGGAATAGATGGAAATGATAAAACAATCATTGGCCTTCATGGGTGAGATGAGAGAAACTGGAAGATTTTCAGTTGGCATTTGGAAAAACCAACAGTTTCTGCAAATCTCAGGTTATCAGGCAGTTATGGGGTACTGTTTTTAAAGCTACACAGTCAACAATTATTTAGACTTTAATAATGGGTTCATCTCTCCAAGACATATTTTCACCATCTTATTTAATTCATGAATAAATGTCAATGAGGACAGATTAACAACAACACATCCAGTTTGACGTAAAGCACAAGATGAAGGTGAGTCAGCTGAAAGAAGCACTTTCTGGTAAAACCTGTAAGGAATGGCTGAGATCACACATGCCAAACTCAAGGCCCTGGGGCCAAATCTGGCCCACTGTAGCTTTTAATGTGGCCCTCTAGACTCCAACTTATCAATAAGTCCCTGCAGTTTTCCACAAATCTGCAAAATTCACAACATTCACACCAAATCAACAGATTCCAGCTTTTTTTCCAGATCTTTACTACAAATATGTCTCAGAGTTGGCCAAAAACATTGGGTTTAAATGACTGCTGCTGTAAGCCTAACTTGATAGTCTGTGATTGATGAAATGATTAATAAAAAAAATACATTTAACATCATACATACAGACATTAGCACAAATATTGTCAAAAATAGTATCACAAAATCTGCGATTTTGATTGCAAAAAATCCTAAAAATATTCAAGAAGTCCTGGATGGACTGACCAATGTGAGAAAATATTACCACAGTACAATCATGACTAAACTCACTGCTACAATCATGTTGGTAGTCATTGCTCCTGTTGGCTCAAATCCATAACTGTGACTGTTTATTTTCTTTGAACTGGAACGCCAACACAAACAGCTGTTAGGAGTCATATGATAAATTGTTAGTGACTGAACTGACAGCCTACGTGACAGATATGTTGCTACATCAATCAGGAGCCATTTTTACCTTCACTATTGCTTTATTTCATTTTTTCATTGTGAAATATAGCAAATCTATAGAAACTTCAATAAAGATTTAACTTGAAGTAGGATTAAAACTAAAAGTAATTCAGCCTAAAGTAGATAACCTTGCATCATTCTGTCATCATTTAATCAAACACAAAGCTGATTTGATTAAATGATCAAATCCAGACTCTGCTGAATAAACTATTTTATTAACTCCTCAACAGATATAACTACCTTAACAGAAGCATCCATTTATAATGAGTTTTAACACACACGTTTTAACTCAATGCCAAGTTGGTAAGACCTCAGCAATGACCCTAGAACAGATGGGAAGAGCTTTAAGGTAATTTGCAAACTATTAAAAGTCCATCACTCAACAGCGAGGAAGATCATTCACGAGCTGGAAAGATGCCAATCTTTTCAGACTTGATTGTACAGAGGAACTCCTCCTGAGGTCAGGGCATGTGGTGCCGGGAAAGATGGCAAAAAATACCCAGGAGCTCCGTCAGAAACAACACAGGCCTTGGGCGTTTAGATAAATGACAGGAAAATCAGAAACACCACACAAGTGCGTCAGGAGAAAGATTTCTTTTTCAAAAGAATGCAGCAGCAAGGCTTTGGTTTACAAAACTGAATCTAGGCTACATTTAGCCTTAACTGTCCCAATCCCGACCTTTTTTGAAATCAATTTTTTTTCTTTACATGGTCGTTCACATTTCCAAATTGTTCAACTTTCTGGAATCCATGCCACACATAACCTTGAATATAAATCAAAGTTTTCATGCCGAATATCTCAGACAAGTTATGAAAGTTGTGACTAAGATCAAAAGAGAGAAAACTGACAGCCCAGTATTTTTTTATGCTGTTAAAAGTAGAGTCTCAATACCCGTTAAAGGTAGAGACAGCAGAGAGCATTAGTAGGACTGGTAAAAGCAGGCGAATTGGTGGAAACCAAAAAGTCATTGCAATACTCCAATTGTTCTGGTTTTGAAAACAGACAAGTCCAAATATCACCTCGTTGATGTCTTATGGTTTCAGTTTTTCTTAGTTGCTTTTCTGCATTTCTCAGAACACAATTTAAATTTCAAAATTACTTGTTCAATCTTCAAATCATTGTGCCACTTGTGCATATTGGCGTAACTGGTGCGAGGTACATGTGCGACATGTCTCCCTCACTTCCCGTATCTGTGCTCTCTGTCAACTGTTTGATTTAGTAACGTGATTTTCCAAGCCGTCTTTTAACGCACCACGAGGGTCACACTTGTTACACTTGGATGTAGTCATCCAAGCAAAACAAGCTGCAGAGCGAAGTTTCAACGTAGGTATCATGTTCAGCAGTTAGCCAGAGTCAAAAGACAAAAAGCTTTGCCGTTTTCCTCCAAACAAACTGAGTAAGTTGAGCAGCTAATATTGCTGCATGCATAATGTTATCTAAATGATAACTTAATCCTTGTCTTGTGTTCATGAGAATAAGGTGCAATGATAGTTGACACCCTCTAATATCCTACTGGCGCTCTTGCCCTGGTGCTGCATTGTTTTTTTCCTACATTTTAAATTGTTTTGTCATGTTGATCAAAATGCATTATTCAACTTTCTGTGTAATATTTCAACATCAAACCAGAACATTTAAGCACAAGTTAGTTGTATGTCTTACAAGCAAGATGCTTGTCAAAATATGTAACTTATATTTGCATTCATATTTATTAGATTATTTTTCAAAATTTCTTGGCAAGATTACTTTAAGTGCAAAACATGATCTTCATGGTTAGTTACCATAGCTACAGTCTGTTTCTCTTACTTTGGCTGTGCTCTACCGCCATCTGGTGGCTGAAAAGCAGATATGAACCTTTTTATTGAGTTTTAATATTGGAAAAACAATATAATATTTCCAACAGCAATTAAAGATTTTAGCGAGAAATATTGTGTAATCACAATATTTACCGATCACTTATGAAGCAAAAATACAGCAAGCTTTATGAACTAATGGGCAAAATTCAATAAGAAGCAAAAAATAAATAAAAAATCAACATGAAAACAAAACTCATTTATAACCGTCTATGGTAGCTGGTGCTACTGATTGTGTCTGAAATGTTAGCAGACTCATTAAGAAAAATCTTTTAGAAAAAGGCTAAAGAAACAGAACTTGTTTGTTTCTGTGAAGGTAGAAGATCACTAAACAAAGTCCAGTCCATCATGACCAACCACCCTGCCCTCTTCAGGAACCCAAGCTTACACAGTACTGCTCTTTCTCTAATACACTTACTTAGCTCTGTGGCCAACAGGAAACATTTCCAGAAATCATTGAGGCCATTTTCAATCTCATCAGATGCTAGCTCTTCTCAAAGCTGTATCTAGAATCCCCAGCCTTTGCAGTTTCATTCCTACAATTGTACCTGAGGCATGTGTGGCCTCAGGTAACAACTTTTTCTGTTTTGAAATGTCATGCGTTGATCCATTGGGTCATCCGTTGGGATTGTCCCAACCACCAGATGATGGCTACATATCTGAATACATTGAAAATCTAACCCTAGATGTAAAAGGCTAGTATTAGGATTAGGATCTACAGGGGCATTAAACTTGAATCAGTTCCCTGAACGGGTTGGATTTAATTGATCAAGATGATATATGTCTTCATAGGAAATTAATCTTTATTTTGCATAGTTCCTCAAGATATGTGGTGTGACTTAGTATTAAATGAACTGAATTGGTTTGAATGACCAGGGTGTACCATGCATAGCCCCATGCTTTTTCCAGCATGTCATTTTCTCAATTTCTGCCTTTTCTACAAGCTAATGCAGAGATTTCCATGAAGATGTTGCAAAAAACTATTTTTATATGGTGGGATTCAGTTTAGTTTCTGGAGGCTAGAAAAAATGTTTGTTTCACCAGCTTGTAAGCGCCTGTCTGGAAACCATTGCATTGCTATGATGTTAGATGACACAAAAAGACAACGTGTACAACTGGGATCGGCACCATTTATGTTGTTGGGGGCCAGCTTCTCGACTGAACCCATAGTGACTCCTTCAACATTACCACAGAAGACACAAATGATCCAGAACACTGCAGGCAGAAGAACATCCGTCTCACTGGTTTCGCATCATTTGGGAGAACTCAGGCCAGCTGGCATAGTGATCACCCCTCCAAAGTGATGACTATTTACTAAAACCATTTTTATAACTGATAATATTCCATAAAATCAAACTAAGATTCTTAACCTTTGATAATGAGTCAGAACATGCCATACACCAAACATACAATTTATTAAGCCTTTTATTAAAAACAAAATGCATAAAAGGCTGATGTGAATTTCTTTATTCTCTTTTGTAGCTCAGTACATATATATAATACCATATATCAATGTTTAAACCCTTAAACAGAATTTAGACAATGAGAAAATCATTCTTAAATTCATTCAGTTCGACACAGAGATCATTGCTTCAGACGTTAATTAACTTTTTTCATATATGTAACCTTAACTAAATCCAACCATACAATATTTTACTCTCTCAGATGTTACCAACAATTAATGATGATAAAATCCACTGACGAAACAAAAAACTGATTATATTAATTCCACAAATGGCCTAAAGCACAGTGGTGCACCAGATGTTAGAAAAGCAAAATTACTTTTTTCTTGACTAATTTCAAGTACAAACCAAAACCCAGAAAACACCTCCTATCAACATAGATCATAATCAACAAAGTTTTACTTGATCTTAGAGTTTGATTATTCTTTATCAATTGACCAGAATTCTGGTCATCAGCAAACTGACAAACAGGGTAACAACTGATGTCAGATGACCCACAGCACTGTTTCTTTGGATTAGTCCACCTGTGTAAAAAAGAGATGTGGATAGATTTTGTTAAGCACTTAAATATAATTACAAAACAATGAAGATATGATAGAACTTTACCAGTGTTCGGTTGAGTCCCAAGTACCAGTGGTCCAATTGACAGAGCTCCAGAGTCATGGTAAGATACATCCCTCCGGATTAGAATGTGGTGATCCGAGTAGCAGTGCTGCAAAAAAAGAAAAAAAAGGCAAGTCGGCAACATTTTACGCTTCTGAAGATGTTCAACTTGATCATACATGATATAGTCACAAAAAGCACACAAAACTCACAGCTCTGCAGTTGTTGCTTCTCAAAAGGCATAAGTGGACACTGCAATGCAAGAAAATCTGTGTGTGGTTGGTGAATGTGAACATCCTGAAGGAGAAACGAGACACAGTGGAGACGCCGTTCTGAATCACCTCCACGGTTCCATCTTCTGGATTAGGACACCTGTGAAGCAGGAGCAGACGCATCAGTTAGACTGCCAGCAAAAAGACACTGAATTAAATTAAAAAGAACAACAAGATGGTCTCATTTACTGTGCAGTAATGAGATCCCAGCGGACTGGGTAGTTTGCTTGGTTGACTGGCGTGGCCCAGCAAGAGTCCAGAACTGTGGCAAATTGACGCTGATCCACCCCTTCTGTTCGCACCTCCAAGTAAAACATCTCATCAACATCCATTTCTATGTGTCCATTAGCGCTGAAGGGGGAGAGGAAGCCTTCATCCTCATAGGGGATCATCCTCACACGATACGATCCATTGCCAACAGGAAGCTTCTTCCTCAGAATACTGTAGATTAAGCATTTATTATGACCACCCTTTAATGTATCTGATAAGCTGGCTAAGCTACTCTAATTTGGTTACAGGATTACATTACAAATAATAACCAATTAAAACATATTAGTGTAATTGGACACAATGCTCAAAGGAAGCAAACAGAGAAAATTGTGTCAAGACCTCTCCACAGGGTTGATGTCCACAACCATTGACAGAGCTTGAGCCAGAGGGTAAACACAGGAGAAATGCAGATGAAGATTCCTCTGATGGTTGGTCACATTCCCGTGAATACTGTTCTCATACATGAAGTGAGTTCCATTTCTCTAACAGTGAAATGACAAAATGGAATCAATCAACTGAAGAAACACAACTGAAGCTTTAAAGAAGATGTTCTAATTCATTAACTTTACCATAAGGGTTGTACCACACAAATGATTGTCATTGTCAAAATGGAAGACAAGTCGTCCGTCCTGAAGAGTCCCGTTGCAAGAGCTGTCTCGGAGATGGAGAGCACTGGAGTGGAAGCCCGCTTCAAACAACTCGCAGCGAGATACTGACATGGTTCCAGAACTGCTGGAGCATTCGATGTTTGCATCTGCCAACCAAAGACAGAAACATTTAAGCTTTATTTACTCAGTTGAAAAATAAACCTCTGTCTATAATCTCCATTTCAATGGGGACCTGATAAGATAGCAGCACCATTTAGAAGAATCGTCATTTACATTCAATCAGTGAAACATGAATATGAACATCAAAAGCAATGGCTGTTAAAACTCTTCGAGGTTGTTCAGTAGTGTTTTTAGTTCAAGAAGTGTCACTTCCGTCAATTTAAATTCTTCCTGGAAGAGTCCAAGCATAGGGGGCAGCATGTTTAAATGCTGTCTTTGCAAGATCTGTTCTAACTAGACACAAACATATGGAAAAAAAAGCTGCCCCCGAAGTTCAAACCGGGTGTGAGATTTACCATAAATGCAGTCAGGTAAGAGGGAAGTAGTCCCAGTAATTTATAAACAAAAAGGAACACATTTGGCTGTCTACAAATACAGAGAAAAAGGTGACAAACAACTATATACAAATAACAGCAATGCTGCACTGAGTGCAGTTTCTTGAGATATTCCATCCATCCATCTTCTTCCGCTTATCCGAGGGTCAGGTCGGATAAGCGGTCGGATAAGTGAGTTCCATTTCTCTAACTTGTTCCAGCTCCTCCGGGGGATTCCCAAGGCATTCCCAGGCCAGCTGAGAAACATAGTCCCTCCAGCGTGTCCTGGGTCTTCCCCGGGGCCTCCTCCCGGTGGGACATTCTCAGAAGACCTCACAAGTGAGGCATCCAGGAGGCATCCTAACTAGAGGCCTAAGCCTCCTCAACTGGCTCCTCTCGACAAGAAGGAGCAGCGGCTCTACTCTGAGACACTCCCAGATGACTGAGCTTCTCACCCTATCTCTAAAGAGAGCCCAGACACCCTTTGTAGAAAAGTCATCTCGGCCGCTTGTATCCATGAGCTTGTTCTTTCAGTCATGACCATAGATGAGGGTAGGAATGTAGATCGACTGGTAAATTGAGAGCTTCGCTTTTTGACTCAGCTCTCTCTTCACCACGACAGACTGGTACAGTGCCTGCTTCACTGCAGACGCTGTGCCAATCCACCCGTCGATCTACCACACCCTTCTTCCCTCATTTGTGACCAAGATCCCGGGATACTTAAGCTCCTCCACTTTGGGCAGGACATACCCCCTGACCTGGAGAAGGCACTCTACCCTTTTCCAGCTCAGGACCATGGCCTCGGATTTGGAGGCACTGATCCTCACCCCAGCTGCTTCACACTCGGCTGCAAACCGCTCCAGCGAACACTGTAGATCACGACCGGATGAAGACAATAGGACCACATCATCCACAAAAAGCAGAGATGCGATCCTAAGGCCACCAAAACGGATCCCTTCAACACCTTGACTGCGCCTAGAAATTCTGTACACGAAAGCAATGAACAGAATCGGTGACAAAGGGCAGCCTAAGCAGAGTCCAAATCTCACCGGAAACTAGCCCGACTTGCTTCTGGCAATGTGAACCAGACTCTGACACCGGTCATACAGGGACCTAACAGCCCGTATCAAAGGGCCTGGTACCCCACAGGGCTCTCTGAGGGACATGGTTGGATGCCTTCTCCAAGTCCACAAAGCACATGTAGACTGGTTGGGCGAACTCCTACACACACTCCAGGGCACTGCTGAGGGTGTAGAGCTGGTCCAGTGTTCCATGACCAGGACAAAAACCATATTGCCCTTCCTGAATCCAAGGTTAGACTATCCGATGGATCCTCCTCTCCCAGATCCCTGAATAGACCTTGCCAAGGAAACTTAAGAATGTGACCCCTCTGTAATTAAAGTATACCCTCTGGTCCCCGACCCAGGTCTGCCAATCCAGGGGGACTTCCCCCAATGTCCATGCAATATTGCAGTCGTGTTAACCATCACAACCCTACAACATCCAGAGCCTTAAGGAACTACAGACGAATCTCATCCACCCCCAGGGCCTTGCCAATGAGGAGCCCTTTAACCACCTCGGCAACCGCATCCCCAGAGATTGGAGAGCCCGACCCAGAGTTCCCAGGCTCTACTTCCTCGATGGAAGGCATGTTGGTAGGATTAAGGTCTTCGAAGTATTCTGCCCACCAGCCCACAATGTCGCCTTGAAGCCCTGCAGAAGTCTTTCTCCATGGCCTCTCCGAACTCCTCCCCCGCCCGAGTTTTTGCCTCGGCAACCATCAGAGCCACATGCCGCTTGGAATGTCGGTACACATCAGCTGCTTCTGTGATCCCGGAGGCCGAAAAGACTTGAGAAGACTCTTTCTTCAGCCTGAAAGCATCCCTCACCAAAGCTGTCCACCAACAGGTTCGAGGGTTGCTGCCATGACTGGCCCCAACAACCTTGCGGCCACAGCTCTCTTAAGCCGTCTCGACAATGGAGGCGCAGAACACGGTCCACTCAGACTCAATGGCACCCACTTCCCCTTTGAGATATTGTTCAGGTTAATTCATAAACAATGTGTGACCGTAGTTCATAGTTTTGACGTTTGGAGACCAACTACACCAACTGATGTAAATATTATGCTTGAAATCTAGAAAATACCAACTATAAAGTAGTGAACAAACCATGTTTGACGATGCTATGTGATTATTGCTACCTCTTTTAATAATAAAAATGTTTAAAATGTTTTGCCCTTACCATAGCTCTCATCTTTGGATCTATTATAGTGCTCATCACAGAAGCAGCCGTACACCCCATCTTTCTTACCACACCACTCATACTCCACACAATCCAGCTGTTCACAGGGGTCAGTCTCAGCTGAATTGACGATATCACAAATGACAAAGTGAAATTCATCGCATATGATCAATTAACATCTCATTGTTCTGATAATGTAGTGAACCAAACAAACATACCACAATGCAAAGGAGAGCGCCAGTCAGGGATACTTAGACCCAAGACGGTGCAAGTTTTCTCATAAGCAGACACGGCAGAACATAGCATGTCATTGGCTGGTGTGTAGAGGCAGAGATCGTAAACACAGGAAGTGAAAAAGGGTTGTGGGTCAGAATGCAGGTGACAAGAACTGAATGGGCCGCTGGTGTTGGTGATGACTCTGCAGAGTTCTGTGTATTCTTCTATGAAGCGGCAGTCACTTAGTCTGTCACCACTTCTTTCATCATTGGATCCGCATCTAGAAAAGTCGTTAGACATTTAAAAAATTTTAGACAGTCAATTTCTGAAAAAATGTTTGCAATGGTTGAGATTTTTAGGTTAACTATGGAAAATGAAGTCTGAGCTCACCCTGCTTCGCTTGTCTCTGATTTCCAGCTGTGGCCAAACTGGTTGTCGTTTTCCGCCAAAGTACCATTGGGCAAAACTTTGTCATCAGTGGGATCACCATTGAAGTTCCCACACATTCCACTGACTCTGTTCTGGTAGTTGCGGCCCATGCTGACCAGTAAAGTACTAGAGCCATCAAACTGGACTACAACATCGACAGCATCAAACACTATGTAACTTCCCTGCCTCATCACCTGACCAAACGTTCCTGCAGTCGTGGGAAGAGAAACCTCAGCTCCATTTACCTGTTATGATGAGAGTTCAGAGAATAAGACCAAAGGTTTTAGCACAACAAAACTTGTTTTTCATCCAGCATTTAAAATAAAGCTTACCTTCACTCTCTTGTAAGGTCCGAGCCTGACATGAACACTCTCTGGAGGATTTGAGACGTATATATCAACTGATGACACGAAAGACACAAGGTTGTTTCCTCTGTGTTTGTTGGTGGCCACGACTTTGTACTGAGTTTCATTGTGTCTCAAACTCTCAGTGATGATGTAAGAGCATGATCCCTGAAAATGAGCCAAGGCTCCATCAAAGGTGACGTAATGTGGGTCACCCCATACTGTACAGGTAGACATGGCGTCATAACAGCCCAGATGGCCATCTCTGATGGTGCACTCTTGTGCAGGAGTGCATGATGAGGGACTGCAGATCAGGACATTGGGCGCTTGACATTCACACCGTTGGGAACAACCGTTTGTCCAAAAGGACTCACCAGCCTGCAAGATAAGAAAAAAGTGGAAGTATTAAATTATGTGACAATATTAAGAAGAACTGAATCTTGAGGTAATAAGGAATGGATTACTGCCTTGCTTCTTCTCCAGTTCAAATCATATTTGTAAAACTACAACATGCAGAACCTGATTCATCATCCACCCTAGCCAAGTTTCCACTCCTTCCTGTCAGTTAAGGCTTTTGTTAATTACTGAAGGCATTTCCAATCTGGGTACCAAACAAAAGGGTGAGATGATTTATATAACCTGTCCTACTTGATTTTTGTTTCAAAAGGACATACCACCCAAATAGTTACAGTGCAATTAAAGTAAATGTGCTTGTGCTATTTGCATATTTATAGAAAATTCAAAAGGTAAGTTGAAATAGACTAAATTTCAGTGCTTTTCAAGGCCTTGTAAAGAACTTTATACTATCACCACATTCATCCAATCATACTCGCCATCGTGTACACTTTCATAAACCAAGTCACAAATCAGTAGAAAGCTAATGATGCATGGGCTAACTGACATGTAATGGATTGAAGCTAGAATCAAACCCACAACCTTCAAACCTTCTGGCAGATTTGAATATATATATTCATACCATATATTGTCATTTTATTTGTAAAGAGCAACAGTCCATTATCTGTTGGATTGCATTTAGAAACTACATTTACACCTTTGGCTGTTTCTTGACCAATGGCTCCTTCCTCTCTGAGTGGTCTGTAAGTCGTTGTAGGCTCAGGGCTCAATCCATTTCAGATATTGACTCTCACACCAGCTTCATCCAGCTTTCCTCTTAGTCACCAGGATTGTTTTATTCATTTATTAGTTTGGTGTGGAGTATTTGGTATGTGCACATTTTGAACAAAACTCTCTGAGGCAGAATCATCCTGAACAGTACAATTGTTAGATATGCCTATAACTTTTTTAATTATATATAACTATTCGAACAGGTGAACGTGACGCTTTTAGACACTTAGAAATTGTATCCAAAGATAAGCCAACACAGAAGCTCATAATATCTTGATATATTGACTGATTGTTTTTGATTTTGCTGTGATGTCATACAGAAAAGGAATTATGTTTGAGTTTGTTGCCTTCGAATTCAACACCTCAAATTATTTTTAGTTCATCAAAAGCCACCGTGGAACTGTTGTTTAGGTTGTTCTGACTTTCTGAGCCAATAGATGAAGAATAAAGTAACCTGAGATGACCTACATTAAAGTAGAATCCATCATGCTGGCAGCCACAACTTTCCACAGGGACACAGCTTGATCCACTCCTGGAAAAACCTTCATCACAGAAACATCCCTCAGAGCAAACATGGTCACAGGCAGCATCGATGCTGCTGGCACAGGTGTGGCCACAGTCTGTTCCACACAGCTCATAATGACTGTTGGCTGGACACTCAATACCTGTATACATGAGAAGATAAAGGATGACAAGTTGGTTAAAACAAGTTCAAACATAGTAGATGACACATTTTGAGAGATTTGAGGATAACACTTGCTCGATTGATAGCACACTGCCTTCCATACTCACTGCAAGTGGTGTTTTGCCTCCAAGGGTAGACACGGATATTAGCAGACTGACAGACACTGACGTACGTCTCTAGAGCCCTGCACAGAAGATCACTGCCTCGATTTCCCGACACACAGACATCAAAGACGCAGTCACTGAAATACGGTGCTGGATCCACCTCCTCGTGGCAGAAGCTGAAGGGGCCGTCAGCTGCCTGAATCACCTCACACTGAGTCCTGGCAGATCGATCATCATTGCATTGTGGACATGAAGAGCCACAGCCCTCACTGCAAGTGTAGTTCCCAGGAACCTTCCAAGCTGCTCCAAAAACATCTGCTGAGTTGGACAATGCTCCCCTTCGGGTGTGGAAGTCATCATTTGGATTTCCATTGAAGTTTCCACAAAGTCCACACATGTTTCCTCTGATGAAGATAAGAAAGACTGAATCAAAGTTTATACACTTCAATATCAATGGCACAGACAAGCAAGAAATGAAAAAAAACAGCCTCTATATTTTAGATGAAACAGTTTTATCTCAAAATACATATAAATATTTGGTCTAATTAGCAATGATGATATACTTATGTAACAGCAAATTTAAGCTCAAGTATATAGGCTACCTGTATCTTGGGGGTATAGAAATGGACACTGTGCTACTTCCATCATATATGACACTCAGTCCAAACTCTACGTTGACAAATGTTTGAGATCCACTTCCAAAAATTGACAGGCTTCCATTGAGGACAATTGGAAGGTTTCTTGCGATTCCATTCACCTGTGAAGAAGAAAAGTATTTTATGTAAGAAGCACAACTGATGTTTTTACACTAGTACTGATGCAGATATTAAGAGCTGAACAGTTTTTTGGTAATATGCCAAGAAGAAATCTTTCAGCTTTTAAAAGTTTACGCAAAAGTAATTTCCAATCAACTTCAGACAATTTGAAACATATTGAGAAATCTATCAGACAAAATTCCCTTACCTCCACAGTTCCCCTGTTGCCTCTCGACATGCGCACTTGATAGCCCACGACATCAACAACAACTTCAGCCGTGATAGAAACTGGTAATCCAAACCACGGTTCATTCTTTGCTTTCACAGAAAACTGGTGAAGGTCCACAGTGTCATTGCAAACTGTTGCCAGAACATAGCGGCAGGTTCCCTGGAAGTCGTAGGCCTTGCCATCAAAGGTCAGGTAGTGAGGGTCTCCAGAGGCAGAGCAGGTGCCATGAGGGTTGGGATGGCAGCCAAACTCACCCCCTACAACATGGCAGGACTCCTGAGGTCCACATTCATTTGGGGAACACTGGACTATACCAGTTACACCATTACAGGTGCAAAAGCTCTGACATTCTTCCCCATCCCAGAACTGTTCACCAGCTTGCCGATAGCGTCCATCATGAAAGCATCCACAGGATGTTGGAGGCACACACTGGTTACCACTGAGGACAAACCCATCATTACACTGGCACCCCTCCTGGCACTGAGTGTCACAAGTGAAGGGGAAGGAGAGGCTGGGGCAGCAAGATGGACATGAACTTCCACAGAGTTCATAATGACTGTTTGATGGACAGGTTAGTTCTGCTTCGGGGCACAAAGTGAAAGAAGTAAAAAGTAATCATGAATATGTTCATTTTACAGGCATCTCTATCAAATGTAGTTCCAGAACTTACCACAGCCAGTTGCATTCCTCCACTGTCCCAGGGATACACTGTTATGTTGACACATCAGTGCATAATCTCGTAGGACCTCACATAGAGTTGATGCTGGATCACTGGAGCCCTGTAGGATTTCTACACATGTATCTACCTGCTGCCATGGGTTCACTGCAGCCCAGCATGATGTAAATGGTCCAGTGTGTGAAGTAAGAACTCCACAGTACTCAGTGGAATTGAAATTAGTTGCAGAGTTACGAGGTCTGTTTTCCACACAGTGATCTGCCAGGGAGCCATCTCGCCAACTGTCCCCAAACACCTGGGAGTCACTGACCAGAGTGCCATTGGGTGTACGGAAATCATCATGCTGGTCAGCATTGTAGTTTCCACAAAGTCCACCTAATAAACCACTGTAGACACCTGGTGCAGTGACACGGACAAAGTGAGGCCAGACAGTCTGCAGAGTTACACCAAAGTCTGTGCGAAGGATGACACTGTGAGTGCTGCTTTGGAAGATGCGGATTCTGTTGGACCCAGAGCTGAATGGCAGTCTGATCAGCTGGCCATCAACCTATAATACATTTAAAAAACAACAACAACTTTTAGAAAAGTTATTGGGGTAGATGGTAAAAATATTTCAAAATGGATATAGAAATTTTGCACTTCTCATCACTTCCAGATATAATCAAATCTTACTAATCTTACTAATAAAAAATGTACTATATATAATGTATCCATTGTTTGTAGACATACGGTGAATAACTTATTCTCTACAGCAGTTAAAGAGTGTTGATTGTGTAGAGCTGATAAAAAGAACATTTTCCTTCTTTCTTTTAACACATATTTTTGGTTGTTCTGATTAAATAGATTGAAGATAAGTAAGTGCACTCAAGGTTGTCTCAAAATATGCAATATGTACACTAAGTTTGGTTTTATCAAGCTATTTTAACATTTTTTTATTTAATTAAATATTAGTTATATGTAATAATCTTCAAACAAAACTACACTTCTATGTAATTTACCATATTTTCCGCACTATAAGGCGCACCTAAAATCCTTAAAATTCTTCAAAAGTCGACAGTGCGCCTTATAATCCGGTGCGCCTTATATATGGACCAATATTGAGCCACAACAGATCTAGGAACTACGGTAAGCAGCAGCCGACTTCATTTTCGCCCGTAAAAGAAGCGTGTGGTGCATGCTGGGATAGTTGTCAGAATGGTGGTTTGTTAATAAAGTTTGACTGACCTATCTACCTACCGACCGTCTAGAATCAGGTCGTCTGCAGGTCATTTAGCACCACGTTCTCCACGAACATGCTGTGTGCGAACGGAGAAGGGTGACCAGAGTCCTGCCACGCCCCGGCCCAGTCACGGAAGGCTCTTCTCGCTGACCGGAGTCTGACTGTTTTGTTGATATTCCCTTTTAGTGCAGCTCCATCTAGTGGATGCATAACGTAATGCCAGCTTCTACTGCAGCATCTATTCTATGCGCCTTATAGTGCAGTGCGCCTTGTATATGAAAAAAAGTTTTAAAATAGGCCACTCATTGAAGGTGCGCCTTATAGTGCGGAAAATACGGTACTTGTTTTATTTGTAGAAAATAATTTCTATCACTCACCTTAACAGTGCTACTACTTGCCATCTCAATAGCAACTTGTGTTCCCTCTGCCTCAAACTTTAGCACATTGGAGAAACCCTGTGCCCCCTGTGGAACCTTTTCCACAGTAATCATGAAGTGTGAGTGATCAGAGGATCCCATAACTTTGGCAAGGGTCAAGCGACATGCTCCTGGGTACTGGTACATCACTCCATCAAATGTATGATACGATCCTGGGCCTCTGATCCAACATGTTGCAAAGCTGTTTGGTGTGCACCCTCTTACTCCATCCTCCACCCTGCAGGACTCATGTTGACCACAGCTGTGAGAGCTGCAAGTCATGGAGCCATAGCTACATGTACAGCGCCTCCCACAGTCTGCATCCAGTATGACAGTTTCTCCTGAGCGGTAGTAGTGACCCTCAAAGCTGCAGCCACAGTCAGCATGAGGGACACAGACCCCTCCACTCAGGAGGTAACCTGAATTGCAGACACAGCTCTCTTGATTAGGCAGGGGGCAGTTGTAGGTGGAATTGGGGTTGACACATGTAGATGGACATCCTGTACCCTGGGCCTCAAAGTGGCTATTGGCTGGGCAGGGGATTTCTAAACACAAGAAACATTTATTCTCAAACTTTGAATATTTAACACCACTTGCATTTCAAAATAATTGCAAATGACTGGCAGACATACCACAGAAGCCAGGATGCCTCCAGCTTTGTGGCTGGATCCCATTTTGTTGACACTGACTTGAGTAGACATTTAGGGCTTGACAGAGAATGGGCTGATACCCTTTGCCGACACAGAGATCATACACACAGCTATCTACAAAAAATCCTGGAGGGAGTTGTTGATGGCATTCAGCAAATGGTCCTGTGCTGTTCTCCAGAATACCACAGTGAGCAGAGTTTCTGTACAGTGCTGTCTGAGCTGCTGTGCAGCCGGCACAGGCCAGACCTTCACACTGAGGGTCACAACCAGGCTCATCATCACCAGATGCTTTCCAGCTGTTGGCAAAAACCACATCAGAGCTCACCACTTCACCTTGACGGGTTCGAAAATCATCTTCAGGGCGATTGTTGAAGTTTCCACAGAACCCACATGTGCTATTTTGGTAAGTGTAGGGCACACTGATCCGGACATATAAACTTCTGTCATAAGACACCATCAGGCCAAAGTCAGTGCTGACGATCACAGAGAAACCTGACTGATAAACCTGGATAGAGCCGTTTCTGAGGGAAAACGGTACGGTTGCAAAGCTTCCATTGACCTGTAAGGATGGCAACAAAAATAGTTACAAATATAAACAAAACACAAAATGCAGGGTCTATATTACAGAAAGTAAGAAAGTCCTGTTACCTTGGCCTGACCCTGATGTCCTTTAACCAGCTCAATAGTTTCATCATGAACAAAGACTTTGACCAGTTGTGTCCATGAAACATGCCTGCTGCCCTGATGCCCGTTCTTCCCCTCCACTCTATAGTAGGGCAGTCCATTCTGACACTGCTCTGACAGAATGTAAGTGCATGTGCCTTGAAAGTGAAACCCTGAGTTGTCAAAGGTGCGGTAATGTGGATCTCCACTGACGGTGCAGGTTCGTCTTTGCACTGTCTGGCAGGAGTACTGAAAGGCAGCTGGCCGACAGATTTGGGAGAAGGAGCAGGGATTGTTGGAGCATTGCAGCCCTTGGTTGGTGCAGGTGCACTTCTGTGCACAGGTGCTGTCACTCCAGAAAGAGTCGCCAAGTTGAACAGGTTGATCTTAAAAAATAACAAACCCCCCAAAAAACAGAACAAAGCTGAAACATTTTTTTACAGTCAAGATTTCTCTCAAAATCTCATCTCAGCAGTTCAGAAAATACTCAGAAACCTTTTTTGAAAATGTTATAAACATCCTGCTAATGCTCTCTTGCAGTTATTTTACTCCATATTACCAACTAAATTCCCATGGTAAACAGAAGTACGACCTTACTAATCCTATTTCTTGTTCATTCAATGGAGGTATCCATGTGATAAGGGGTCCATTGGTGCAGTACTACTGGTCTTACTGTTGAAAGTGCAGCCTCTTGATCCATGATCCAGTCGGAAAGCCCAGCGACCAGGTACATTGACGTTACTGTTGAGGCGGAAAACTGAGTAATTGCCTGAAGCGTTACTGGAGAAGGATCCAGGAACAGTGAGATGGTGAGTGGAATTAATTGTGTCGTATCCAACCTGGGATAATAAAACACACAGAATTGTATTTAATATGTGTATAGTTCAAACTAATCTTTGTAGTTACATCTAAAGTGAAGAATTGAACAGTAAATAAGATTTAAAATTTTATAACATCATTATATGTGCTCTAACCTGTATGTTCCATTTGTTTGGGGATATATTCCAATAGTTCATCAGCACAAAGGAGGACTGGCCTCCAGAGATCAAGACAGCCTGGACTGTTGTACGCTGAAAAAAATAAATGTCTTACTTTTGTTGTATGGTATTTAGACAAAAGCATACCCATCATACATTTCAAAGAGAAGAAAACTTACTGAATTCTCTTGTTGCCAATATGGCATTTCATACCAAGTTGCAACAAACACCCAGCTTGCAGTAAAGTTTAATTGTGGGAAGTAATTATTAATGTCCTCTGTTGCTTGATTGAGGATGTTGCCACTTGTATATTGTTTATAGTAGACCAGACCAGTTTGTCTGTTGTCAAAATCAGTCCAGAACGGAGCGATAATGTCCCAGGTTGAATACATTGGAAATCTTTGAGGTATGTACATAGACCATGGATTATTAAAGGTCATATGTCCATTATGGTTCACCTAATGAAAACAAGGGAAAACTTTTTTCATCATCTGTCAAATTAGTAAGTGTTTTTTTTAATTTAACATGGAGGCCAATTTTACATACATAAATCTGATTATATTGTTTTCCGAAATACACAAAAGGTTGTCGTAGGACAATCCGAGGGGAGCTTCCATCAAGAGCTGGTTGAGTTGTGTTTCCAGAAATTGGGTAGAGCAGTCCTACAAAAAGCACAGATTTCATTAGACAAATATAAAACAGGAACAGAGTAGAAATTTCTTTGTGCTGAAGTGTCCTTTGGCTGAAAATGCTTAGGATCTAACCACTTATCGCACCATGTTTTAATTAAGGAACCCTAGACAAGATCCCTAGAAATGAGGCAGCTCTTAATGTAAATTCAGTATTTCAAAGCATGTAAAACAAAAGATTAAGAAGGTGTTGCCCTTACTGTAGCTCTCATTGTCGTGTATTGGAGGATGCTCATCAGAAAAGCAACTGTACAGACCGTCTTTCTTACCACACCACTCATACTCTGCACAGTCCAGCTGTTCACAGGGGTCAATCTCAGCTGAATCAAATATATCAGAAAACAACATTTCAAACCATAAACATTACATACGACCAATGAGCAGCTCATTGTCCTGATATTTAGCAAAACAGACATACCACAACGCAAAGGAGAGCGCCAGTCAGGGATGCTTAGACCCAAATTGGTGCAGGTTTTCTCATAAGCAGAGACGGCAGAACATAGCATGCCATTGGCTGATGTGTAGAGGCAGAGATCATAAACACAGGAAGTGAGAAAGGGTTGTGGATCAGAATGCAGGTGACAAGAACTGAATGGGCCGCTGGTGTTGGTGATGACTCTGCAGAGTTCTGTGTATTCTTCTGTGAAGCGGCAGTCACTTAGTCCATCACCACTTCTCTCATCAGTGGATCCGCATCTAGAAAAGTCGTTGGACATTTAAAAGATTTTAGAGTCAGTAGAATTTTGAAGAAAAATGTGCAATTGCTGAAAATGTATCAGGTAAATGTAGACAAATGCAGTCTGAGCTCACCCTGCTTCGCTTGTGTCAGATTTCCAACTGTGGCCAAACTGGTTGTCGTTTTTGGCCAAAGTACCGTTGGGTAAAACTTTGTCGTCAGTGGGATCACCATTGAAGTTCCCACACATTCCAGTGACTCTGTTCTGGTAGTTGCGGCCCATCCTGACCAGTAAAGTACTAGAGCCATCAAACTGGACTACAACATCGACAGCATCAAACACTATGTAACTTCCCTGCCTCGTCACCCGACCAAACGTTCCTGCAGTCGTGGGAAGAGAAACCTCAGCTCCATTTACCTGTTATGATGAGAGTTCAGAGAATAAGACCAAAGGTTTTAGCACAACAAAACTTGTTTTTCTTCCAGCATTTAAAATAAAGCTTACCTTGACTCTTTTGTAAGGTCCGAGCCTGACATGAACACTCTCTGGAGGATGTGAGACGTATATATCAACTGATGACACGAAAGAAACAAGGTTGTTTCCTCTGTGTTTGTTGGTGGCTACAACTTTGTACTGAGTTTCATTGTTGTGTCTCAAACTCTCAGTGATGATGTAAGAGCATGATCCCTGAAAATGAGCCAAGGCTCCATCAAAGGTGACGTAATGTGGGTCACCCCATACTGTACAGGTAGACATGGCGTCATAACAGCCCAGATGGCCATCTCTGATGGTGCACTCTTGTGCAGGAGTGCATGATGAGGGACTGCAGATCAGGACATTGGGCGCTTGACATTCACACCGTTGGGAACAACCGTTTGTCCAGAAGGACTCACCAGCCTGTATGATAAGAAAAAAGTGGAAGTATTAAGTTATGTGACAATATTAAGAAGAACTGAATCTTGAGGTAATAAGGAATGGACTACTGCCATGCTTCTTCTCCAGTTCAAATCATATTTGTAAAACTACAACATGCAGAACCTGATTCATCATCCACCCCAGCCAAGTTTCCACTCCTTCCTGTCAGTTAAGGCTTTTGTTAATTACTGAAGGCATTTCCAATCTGGGTACTAAACAAAAGTGTGAGATGATTTATATAACCTGTCCTACTTGATTTTTGTTTCAAAAGGATATACCACCCAAATAGTTACGGTGCAATTAAAGTAAATGTGCTTGTGCTATTTGCATATTTATAGAAAATTCAAAAGGTAAGTTGAAATAGACTAAATTTCAGTGCTTTTCAAGGCCTTGTAAAGAACTTTATACTATCACCACATTCATCCAATCATACTCGCCATCATGTACACTTTCATAAACCAAGTCACAAATCGGTAGAAAGCTAATGATGCATGGGCTCATTGACATGTAATGGATTGAAGCTAGAATCAAACCCACAACCTTCAAACCTTCTGGCAGATTTGAATATATATTCATACCATATATTGTCATTTTATTTGTAAAGAGCAACAGTCCATTATCTGTTGGATTGCATTTAGAAACTACATTTACACCTTTGGCTGTTTCTTGACCAATGGCTCCTTCCTCTCTGAGTGGTCTGTAAATCGTTGTAGGCTCAGGGCTCAATCCATTTCAGATATTGACTCTCACACCAGCTTCATCCAGCTTTCCTCAGTCACCAGGATTGTTTTATTCATTTATTAGTTTGGTGTGGAGTATTTGGTATGTGCACATTTTGAACAAAACTCTCTGTGAGGCAGAATCATCCTCAACAGTACAATTGCTAGATATGCCTATAACTTTTTTTAATTATATATAACTATTTGAACAGGTGAACGTGACGCTTTTAGACACATAGAAATTGTGTCCAAAGATAAGCCAACACAGAAGCTCATAATATCTTGATATTTTGACTTTTGATTTTGCTGTGATGTCATACAGAAAAGGAATTATGTTTGAGTTTGTTGCATTCGAATTTAACACCTCAAATGATTTTTAGTTCATCAAAGCCACCGTGGAACTGTTGTTTAGGTTGTTCTGACTTTTTGAGCCAATAGATGAAGAATAAAGTAACCTGAGATGACCTACATTAAAGTAGAATCCATCATACTGGCAGCCACAACTTTCCACAGGGACACAGCTTGATCCACTCCTGGAAAAATCTTCATCACAGAAACATCCCTCAGAGCAAACATGGTCACAGGCAGCATCGATGCTGCTGGCACAGGTGTTGCCACAGTCTGTTCCACACAGCTCATAATGACTGTTGGCTGGGCACTCAATACCTGTATACATGAGAAGATAAAGGATGACAAGTTGGTTAAAACAAGTTCAAACATAGTAGATGACACATTTTGAGAGATTTGAGGACAACACTTGCTCGATTGATAGCACACTGCCTTCCATACTCACTGCAAGTGGTGTTTTGCCTCCAAGGATAGACTCGGACATTAGCAGACTGACAGGCACTGACGTACGTCTCTAGAGCCCTGCACAGAAGATCACTGCCTCGATTTCCCGACACGCAGACATCAAAGACGCAGTCACTGAAATACGGTGCTGGATCCACCTCCTCGTGGCAGAAGCTGAAGGGGCCGTCAGCTGCCTGAATCACCTCACACTGAGCCCTGGCCGACCGATCATCATTGCATTGTGCACATGAAGAGCCACAGCCGTCACTACAGGTGTAGTTCCCAGGAATCTTCCAAGCTGCTCCAAAAACATCTGCTGAGTTGGACGATGATCCACTTGGGGTGTGGAAGTCATCATTTGGATTTCCATTGAAGTTTCCACAAAGTCCACACATGTTTCCTCTGATGAAGATAAGAAAGACTGAATCAAAGTTTATACACTTAAATAACAATGGCACAGGCAGGCAAGAAATGAAAAAAAAACAGCCTCTATATTTTAGATGAAACAGTTTTATCTCAAAATACAAATAAATATTTGGTCTAATTAGCATTGATGATATACTTATGTAACAGCAAATTTAAGCTCAAGTATATAGGCTACCTGTATCTTGGGGGTATAGAAATGGAAACTGTGCTACTTCCATCATATACGACACTCAGTCCAAACTCTGCGTTGACAAATGTTTGAGATCCACTTCCAAAAATTGACAGGCTTCCATTGAGGACAATTGGAAGGTTTCTTGTGATTCCATTCACCTGTGAAGAAGAAAAGTATTTCATGGAAGAAGCACAACTGATGTTTTTACACTAGTACTGATGCAGATTTTAAGAGCTGAACAGTTTTTTGGTAATATGCCATGAAGAAATCTTTCAGCTTTTAAAAGTTTGTACAAAAGTAATTTCCAATCAACTTCAGACAATTTGAAACATATTGAGAAATCTATCAGACAAAATTCCCTTACCTCCACAGTTCCCCTGTTGCCTCTCGACATGCGCACTTGATAGCCCAAGACATCAACAACAACTTCAGCCGTGATAGAAACTGGCAGTCCAAACCACGGTTCATTCTTTGCTTTCACAGAAAACTGGTGAAGGTCCACAGTGTCATTGCAAACTGTTGCCAGAACATAGCGGCAGGTTCCCTGGAAGTCGTAGGCCTTGCCATCGAAGGTCAGGTAGTGAGGGTCTCCAGAGGCAGAGCAGGTACCATGACGGTTGGGATGGCAGCCAAACTCACCCCCTACAACATGGCAGGACTCCTGAGGTCCACATGCATTTGGGGAACACTGGACTATACCAGTTACACCATTACAGGTGCAATAGCTCTGACATTCTTCCCCATCCCAGAACTGTTCACCAGCTTGCCGATAGCGTCCATCATGAAAGCATCCACAGGATGTTGGAGGCACACACTGGTTACCACTGAGGACAAACCCATCATTACACTGGCATCCCTCCTGGCATTGAGTGTCACAGGTGAAGGGGAAGGAGAGGCTGGGGCAGGAAGACGGACATGAACTTCCACAGAGTTCATAATGACTGTTTAATGGACAGGTTAGTTCTGTTTCGGGGCACAAAGTGAAAGAAGTAAAAAGTGATTAATATGTTCATTTCAACGGCATCTCTATCAAATGTAGTTCCAGAACTTACCACAGCCTGTTGCATTCCTCCACTGTCCCAGGGATACACTGTTATGTTGACACATCAGTGCATAATCTCGTAGGACCTCACATAGAGTTGATGCTGGATCACTGGAGCCCTGGAGGATTTCTACACATGCATCTACCTGCTGCCATGGGTTCACTGCAGCCCAACATGATGTAAATGGTCCATTGTGTGAAGTAAGAACTCCACAGTACTCAGTGGAATTGAAATTAGTTGCAGAGTTACGAGGTCTGTTTTCCACGCAGTGATCTGCCAGGGAGCCATCTCGCCAACTGTCCCCAAACACCTGGGAGTCACTGACCAGATTGCCATTGGGTGTACGGAAATCATCATGCTGGTCACCATTGTAGTTTCCACAAAGTCCACCTAATAAACCACTGTAGACACCTGGTGCAGTGACACGGACAAAGTGAGGCCAGACAGTCTGCAGAGTTACACCAAAGTCTGTGCGAAGGATGACACTGTGAGTGCTGCTTTGGAAGATGCGGATTCTGTTGGACCCAGAGCTGAATGGCAGTCTGATCAGCTGTCCATCAACCTATAATACATTTTAAAAAAACTTTTAGAAAAGTTATTGGGGTAGATGTTAAAAATATTTCAAAATGGATATAGAAATTTTGCACTTCTCATCACTTCCAGATATAATCAAATCTTACTAATCTTACTAATAAAAAATGTACTATATATAATGTATCCATTGTTTTTAGACATACGGTGAATAGCTTATTCCCTACAGCAGTTAAAGAGTGTTGATTGAGTAGAGCTGATAAAAAGTTAAACATTTTCCTTCTTTCTTTTAACACATATTGAAGATAAGTGCACTCAAGGTTGTCTCAAAATATGCAATATGTACACTAAGTTTGGTTTTATCAAGATATTTTAACATTTTTTTTATTTAATTAAATATTAGTTATATGTAATAATCTTCAAACAAAACCACACTTATATGTAATTTACCATATTTTCCGCACTATAAGGCGCATCTAAAAACCTTAAATTTCTTCAAAAGTCGACAGTGGGCCTTATAATCCGGTGCGCCTTATATATGGACCAATATTGAGCTACAACAGGTCTAGCAACTACGGTAAGCAGCACCCGTAAAAGAAGCGTGTGGTGCATGCTGGGATAGTTGTCAGAATGGTGGTTTGTTAATAAAGTTTGACTGACCTATCTACCTACCGACCATCTAGAATCAGGTCGTCTGCAGGTCATTTAGCACCACATACTCCACGAACATGCTGTGCACGAATGGAGAGGGGTGACCAGAGTCCGGCCACGCCCCGGCCCAGTTGCGGAAGGCTTTCCTAGCCGACCGAGTCGGACTGTTTTGTTGACATTCCCTTTAGTGGAGCTCCATCTAGTGGATCATAACGTAACGCCAGCCTCTACTGCAGCGTCTATTCTATGTGCCTTATAGTGCAGTGCACCTTGTATATGAAAAAAAGTTTTAAAATAGGCCATTCATTGAAGGTGCGCCTTATAGTGCGGAAAATACGGTACTTGTTTTATTTGTAGAAAATAATTTCTATCACTCACCTTAACAGTGCTACTACTTGCCATCTCAATATCAACTTGTCTTCCCTCTGCCTCAAACTTTAGCACATTGGAGAAACCCTGTGGCCCCTGTGGAACTTTTTCCACAGTAACCCTGAAGTGTGAGTGATTAGAGGATCCCATAACTTTGGCAAGGGTCAAGCGACATGCTCCTGGGTACTGGTACATCACTCCATCAAATGTATGATATGATCCTGGGCCTCTGATCCAACATGTTGCAAAGCTGTTTGGTGTGCACCCTCTTACTCCATCCTCCACCCTGCAGGACTCATGTTGACCACAGCTGTGAGAGCTGCAAGTCATGGAGCCGTAGCTGCATGTACAGCGCCTCCCACAGTCTGCATCCAGTATGACAGTTTCTCCTGAGCTGTAGTAGTGACCCTCAAAGCTGCAGCCACAGTCAGCATGAGGGACACAGACCCCTCCACTCAGCAGGTAACCTGAATTGCAGACACAGCTCTCTTGATCAGGCAGGGGGCAGTTGTAGGTGGAATTGGGGTTGACACATGTAGGTGGACATCCTGTACCCTGGGCCTCATAGTGGCTATTGGCTGGGCAGGGGATTTCTAAACACAAGAAACATTTATTCTCAAACTTTGAATATTTAACACCACTTACATTTCAAAATAATTGCAAATGACTGGCAGACATACCACAGAAGCCAGGATGCCTCCAGCTTTGTGGCTGGATCCCATTTTGTTGACACTGACTTGAGTAGACATTTAGGGCTTGGCAGAGAATGGGTTGATACCCTCTGCCGACACAGAGATCATACACACAGCTGTCCACAAAAAATCCTGGAGGGAGTTGTTGATGGCATGCAGCAAACGGTCCTGTGCTGTTCTCCAGAATACCACAGTGAGCAGAGTTTCTGTACAGTGCTGTCTGAGCTGCTTTGCAGCCGGCACAGGCCAGACCTTCACACTGAGGGTCACAACCAGGCTCATCATCACCAGATGCTTTCCAGCTGTTGGCAAAAACCACATCAGAGCTCACCACTTCACCTTGACGGGTTCGAAAATCATCTTCAGGGCGATTGTTGAAGTTTCCACAGAACCCACATGTGCTATTTTGGTAAGTGTAGGGCACACTGATCTGGACATATAAGTACTTGTCATATGACACCATCAGGCCAAAGTCAGTGCTGACGATCACAGAGAAACCTGACTGATAAACCTGGATAGAACCGTTTCTGAGGGAAAACGGTACGGTTGCAAAGCTTCCATTGACCTGTAAGGATGGCAACAAAAATAGTTACAAATCGTCACCTTCTTAAAATAATTGCCTAAGTCATTTTTTGCAATTTTTCAGGAAACACAAAAAACTGAACCATTTGTTGAATAAATGATATTTACGAACAATTTTAATCAAAAAAGTTGTAACAACAGATGTCTTTTGACATACAAACAGCAAGGTCAGTCAAACATGGAACATGACAGAATTAAATGACTTAGGCAAATTTTTGAACATGCCTTTGTGACCTAGGCAATTTTACAGCACAAACTAACAAAACATAATGCTGAGGAGGCATGTGCATTTTTTCCACTTCTCCTTCCAGCTCTTCTTTGCTGGGTTTTTGTCTGATGCCTATTAGTGTGGCAAATTGTCAAAGAAGTGATGACACTCGACAGGCATGATGGGTTTCATTGACTGGAGGTCCTGGAACTTTCTCTCTTTGATTGGCAGAGCACATGGAAACAAACTTATCCATGCCATTGGCCCATTTGGCACCTGCACTCTTTGTGGCAGTTCTTCCCACACAGAATCTTCTGTAAAGGACAGCTTGAAATGGACCTTGCCGTCACTGCTAAACTGAAGACCCCGCAAGTCATGCACAGTCGGGTCTCCAACTTTTTTGCCTGGTCTGATGCTGAAGAAGTAAGATCCATTCAGCTTCAGGAACTCATCGTGCTTGAGCACTTTCACATAGTAAGGTGATGGCCTGATTCTTGCAGTCTGGAGTACAACGACATAGTCTCTTGGGGTGAAGATATCTGCAACTAATTTTCGTTCAATAGTACTATGCATACTGTCACACTCCATTTGTGTATGACCTGCAAGAAGGTATTTCTGGGTTATTAGCACCCCATATTTCCTTGCAAGCTCAGAGTATGCATTTGCTACACATGTATTGCGATTCTGATAACCGCAACCGTCGCTCCACACTATGATCTCCTTGAGGTTTGGATGGCCTTTAATCACACCTTCAAAATGATGATACTGAAGATGTGCAAATACCTCGCTACAGAGGTCACCTTCTGATTCATCCCAAACATAGCAGTAGCCTTCCTTTGATCTCAAGTTGAAAAGGGTAAAGTTGTGGACCTGCAGTTTTGTTTTGTAATACAGGCTGCTGGCTTGGGTTTTTGGACACAGTAGCACAGCTTGCAAGTCCATTGTCCAAACGGACTTCTCTTTATCAGCAGAATCCTTGTCCCTAGATTTCTCTTGCCTCGCTTCATCCTTCTTGGTGACATGTGCGTTGTATGCAGCCTTACTGATATTTCCATGTTTGAATGAAACACAAACATCACACTGATCTTTTCTTGGAATAAATACGGAGTAGTTCTCCTCATGGAACACAGCTGTGAAATATTGGATTCCAACAGCTCTCACTCCAGCAGTTGCAGCTGCCTGTCCATATTCACGATGTAGTTGGGAGATGGTTGTGCCTTGGTAAAGGAACTTCTTGTCTTTGTAGGTAGCTGTGCTTCTGCAGTAGTGTGAGTCAACACTGGGCAGGTCCCTCAACCAGTTCTTAAGGAAATCCTTGACATCAGTTTCAACCTTTGTATGCCTGCCACTTTTGGGTCCAGATTTTGATGGCACTTCTGCTTGTTTTTCAGGGTTGATGGGGTCATCCAGCCATTTTGTAATGGTTCTTTCAGGGAGACCAATTGTAGAAGAAAAAAGTGCCTTGCACACTTTAACTCTTGTTCCATCTTCAAGCTTCAGTTGGTAGGTAAATGATGAATTGCGTCGGGATCCCTCCGTAACTTATTTTTGCTTTATGCTAGTCTTTGTGACCAAAGTGGTGACGTATAACCGACGTTCTTCCCAGGTGTTCATTGCCCAAATCTTGTCAAATACCCACTGCCGCTGCTCTTCTGTAAGGACTTGGCAGTCTCGAGTTGAGACTCGCTGACAGAACTTGGAGTTGCAGGGAGGACCCATAGTCTTTGCACTTATTTCTTTGCCACTTTTGCTCTTGTATGAAATTCCTTTTAGACGTTTCTGCTTGGATTCATTTTGCTTCCATGTTCTTGGACTGAGGTGTTTATTTCTTTTCTTTTTGCCTACATCTTTTAATTCAACATCCTCATCCTGCTGTTCTAAAGTTGTTGCCACCATAGATAGGCTGTTTTCATCTTCAGGAGAAGAGGACTCATCACAGGTTGGGGTATAGTCCGGATCTTGAATGACATCATCACCATCATCGCCATCATCATTTAATATTGTGTCTTCTTGGTGTGGATGTGTCTGCTTGGCATCTTTAACTTTATCCATGGGAGCAGATGGTGCATCATTATCAACATACTGCATCATCTCTTTATTGATGGTCTCATTGTCATTCTCAGTAGATGAGGACACACTGGTATCATCAATATCAAGTGCATCTCCTACCAAAATGGGAAAAAAAATTATTCAAATCTTTCAAAAATGTGTGATTATTCTAACAAACATGAATTGCCTTTGAGGTCAATTGTATTAAGATACATCGTGGATTCCCAAAATGGTTTGCAAGTTGCCTCTAGATACAGCAACACAGGCACACTATAACACCAGTCAAATCATTTACGATTACTTATGTTCAACTGAAATTTTCATTAGTTAAAATCAATCAAGTAAAGAGGGTCCTTTGTGAATTTTTTCTAGACTGTAGATTACATTACAGAATTGAAAACTTTCTTAGTTAGATGACTCTGGAGTCTTTCCACTGTGCTTTTTAGCTAACTTACATCCATCCATCCATCCATCTATTATCGATACCGCTTATTCCTCATTAGGGTCATGGTTAATGCTGGAGGCAATCTCAGCTGGCTTCGGGCAAAGGCAGGGCATACCCTGGACAGGCCGCCAGTCTAACACAGAGCATTTTTAGCTAGCTTCCTAAACTAAAATTTTCACAAAAGATCACATTTTATGCAATTTTGATAGCCTAGTGTATATTATAGTAAACATCTTCACTTACCAACATGGGAAGAGTCCTGAATCTTGGAAATAGCTTCAGCAGCTGTGTAGAATTTTCGTCTCCTTGAATCATCCGCCATTTTGAAAAACTTCTAAAATTGCCTAAGTCAATTTGTCTGGTGACTTAAGCAAAAATAAAACTGCCTAAGTCACACTCTTGACATAGGCAATTATACAAAAGGGGTAGAATGGCATGATCTGTTTAATTGAGGATGTAGGCAATTTTACCAGAGGTGGCCAGCATCATGAAGAGATGATTTAGGCAAAAAAATCATTTTTGAAAAAAAATGACTTAGGCAATTATTTTAAGAAGGTGACGAAATATAGACAAAACACAAAATGCAGGGTCTATATTCCAGAAAGTAAGAAAATCCTGTTACCTTGGCCTGACCCTGATGTCCTTTAACCAGCTCAATAGTTTCATCATGAACAAAGACTTTGACCAGTTGTGTCCATGAAACATGCCTGCTGCCCTGATGCCCGTTCTTCCCCTCCACTCTATAGTAGGGCAGTCCGTTCTGACACTGCTCTGACAGAACGTAAGTGCATGTGCCTTGAAAGTGAAACACTGCGTTGTCAAAGGTGCGGTAATGTGGATCTCCACTGACGGTGCAGGTTCGTCTTTGCACTGTCTGGCAGGAGTACTGAAAGGCAGCTGGCCGACAGATTTGGGAAAAGGAGCAGGGATTGCTGGAGCATTGCAGCCCTTGGTTGGTGCAGGTGCATTTCTGTGTACAGGTGCCGTCACTCCAGAAAGAGTCGCCAAGTTGAACAGGCTGACCTTTAAAAAAAGACAAAACAGGAGTTATTTTTTGGCTGCTTTAATGATGAATAAGTTTATGTGTTTCTAACATCAAAATCGAAATGCTTTTAAAACAGAGGTGCGGTCGTCAAGAGCCACTATCCTGCATATTTTTGATATACCACTGGTCCAACACATCAGAATCAATTGGCTGAATTACCCCCTAAGTATGTAAATAAATTCTCCAGAGTCCTGCTTATGACCTAATTACCACATTTTCCGGACTATAGAGCGCACCTCACTACAACCCACAAAGTAAAAAAAAAAACGGAAGCATACATATATAAACCACACCGGGCTATAAGTCACTGGTATCTCCTCCGCTGTCGGTTTTTCACAGGGACGCAGCAGAGGGAAGGTCCTTAATAAATCTGCTATTAAGGACACAGGCCTGCATTTCCAACGCCTAACCATGGATTTGTTCACGCCGAGCTTACATGCAGCGGCTATCGATCTGTTCTGCCAGATTAATAGCCTTCAACTTAAAAGCGGCATCATATGAACTTCTCCATGTTGTTTCCAGTGATTCACTTCCTGCTAAAGAGCCCACTGGTGGTTGAAGAAAAATCCACAGAAAAGCCACTCGGGGCTATAAGCCACATGGTTCAAAGTCCTGGAAAAAAGCAGCGGCTTATAGTCCGACAAATAAGGTACTTGGTTGAAATGTGTTGAGACTCATTTAAAAGTGGCAGGACACTGGACCTCGATGCCTTATGACACGTAATCTAAGAAATGAAGTGTTTGTAGAAGATTAAACTGAAGAGCTGCTTAGAGTGATTATGTTCTCCTACCATTAAAAGTGCTTATTTTAATAGCCCTATTTTTCTGCCTTGAGACACATGTTGGAGTTTTCCCTTATTTCCATGATATTTTATTGTTATAAATACGTACCCTCAGTGATTATGTTCTCCTACCATTAAAAGTGCAGCCTCTTGAACCATGATCTACTTGAAATGCCCAGCGGCCGGGTACGTTGACGTTGCTGTTGAGACTAAAAGCTGAGTTAGGTCCAGTTGCGTTACTAGAGAATGATCCAGGGATGTTGAAGTGGTGAGAGGAATTTTTCGTATCATATCCGGCCTGAAAATTAATTGTGCATACATAAAATTAATTTATATTTAAAGAAATATACACTGGTGGGGACCAATAAAAAACAAATAAAACATGTCTTGGTATGAGTTTGTTTGAATAGCTCTGACCTGTACAGATCTTGAGGTGGAGGCTATTGATCCATAATTCATCAGAACAAATGAATATTTGCCATTGGTAGTCAAGACTGCCTGAAAGGTTGTTCGCTGAAAAAATAAATGTATTTATTGAGAATGAATTTACAGATTAATCAAACATTATTTTATTTGTACATCAAATACACTTATATTGCCATAAATATTTGCTCACCCATTGAAATTATCGGAATCAGGTGTTACATCACATTCATGGCCACAGGTGCATAACATTAAGCACCTGGGCATGTAGGCTGTTTTAGGCTGTTTTTACAAACTTTTGTGAGACAATGGGTCACTCTCAGGAGCTCAGTGAATTCCAGTGTAGAACTGCTAGGATGCCTCCTGTGCAACAAATCCAACTTTGGAACTTCCTGGCTCCTAAATATTCCACAGTCAGCGGTATTATAGGAAAATAGAAGTGTTTGGGAATGACAGCAACTGAGCCATGAAGTGGAAGGCCACGAAAACTGATGGATTAAGGTCAGTGGATGCTGAAGCACAAAGTGCGAAGAAATTGCTTACTTTCTGCAGAGTCAATCATTACAGACCTCCAGACTTCATGTACCCTTCAGATTAGCTCAAGAAGAGTGCACAGAGAGCTTCATGGAATGGGTTTCAATGGTGAAGCAGATGCATCCAAGCCATACATCACCAACTGTAAAGAATCAGATGCAGTGGTGTAAAGCACGCCGCCATTGGACTCTAGAGCAGTGGAAGCGCATTCTCTGGAGTGACCATCTGCCAATCTGATGGATGGGTGTTGATTGGGTAGTTGCCAGGACAACGGTACTTGTCTGAGTACATTGTGTGAAGTGTAAAGTTTGGTGGAAGGGGGATCATGGTGTGGCGCTGTTTTTCAGGAGCTGGGCTTGGCCCTTTACTTCCAGTGAAAGGAACTCTTGAATGCTTCAGCATACCAAAACATTTTGACCAATTCCAGGCTCCCAACTTTGTGGGGGACAGTTTGGAGCTGACTCCTCTCTCTTTCAACATGACTGTGCACCAGAGTTTGGTGTGGAGGAACTTGACTAGCCTGATCAGAGTCCTGACCTCAACCCGATAAGACACCTTTCGGGTTCACCAAGGAATGGATTAGACTGGAGACAGAGACCCAGGCCTTCTCGTCCAACATCAGTATGTGAACTCACAAATGAGCTTCTGGAAGAATGGTCAAAAATACCCATAAACACTCCTAAACCTTGTGGACAACAAGGTTCCCAGAGGAGTCTTGCTGCAAAGGGTGGACCAATGTCGTATTGAACCCTAAGATTTATGAATGGGATGTCAAGGCAGGTGAGTGAATACTTTTGGCAAAATAGTGTAGGTTTCAGGAGTCAACAACAGATCACTTACCGTTCTAGTCATTGGATAATAGGCAATTTCATGCCATGTTGCTATGAAGATCCAGTTGGCCTGAAAGTTAAGTGCTGGGAAGTACGCATTGATGTCCTGTGTAACTCGTTGGAGAAGAGAGCCGTTGGTGTACTGAACATAGTAGATTTCACCATTCTCTCTGTTGTCTAAATCAGTCCAGAACGGAGCAATGATGTCTCTGGTTCCATACATTGGAAACCGTTGAGGAGAAAAACTTGACCATGATGAATCAAAGGTTAGATGTCCGTTGTGGTTCACCTGAGGAAAAATAAAGCCAAATATTAGGCAGGACTATACATACACTTCTTGTAAATGTTTACTTTTCGTCTTGATGACTACAGTAAAAAGTAGCATACGTAAATCTGAGAGTAAGACTGTCCAAAATAGTTGAAGGTTCGTAGGAGTGAAATTCTAGGTGAGCTTCCATCATCTGAACTAGAACTTATTGTTCCAGCAATTGGATAAAGGGGTCCTAGAAAATACAAGACAGGTCACCTGATTAAATTAGACTCTTTCTGGATAACATCATGCTGAAAGGAGTAAAGGAGAAAATAATATCTCAAGGTAAAGTCATAGGTTATTTTGCTAATTTATTATTTGGGAATTAAAACATTTAGTTGACATAGTATGTTTCAACTGTAATCCAAATTGTAAAAAATTCTGTAAAATTTACAGTAAAAAAATTAAAATACCAACACTTAACATTACAGCATTATAGACATCTGTTTTTTGTGGTAAAGCTTAAACAACTGCTTTAATTCGAATAACTAACATTTTTCCAATGTAACATTCAAGAATACTTGTATATCAATTAATTAATTTGTACAAGGACTAAAGAAAAAAATCTATAGGTAATGTCAGAGGACAGGTATAAACTTTCAGCTTACCCGGATTCTGTGTTGACACTGCAGCTGTAAAAATATACAGACATCATCGAACATAAAATTAAGATAATTAATGTAAAAAAATAATAAATGGTCAAAACGTTTGTGGAAAAGTTTTGACCATTTATTATTTATTGAAATGACAAAAAAAATGTCCAACGTAATATTCAAATATACTTATTTATTAATTCATTTGTTAATTAATTGGAGTAGTGGAGACAAATATAATATCAAGAAGTAAAACCAGAGATTATTTTGTTATTTTATGTTTTACAAAATAAACATTTTGGTAACAAAACAACATTTTGCCTTCTGTTAAAAAAATCCTGCAGTTTTGTCAGACAATTACAAGAGCAGATAGACAAATGTAATATTGAGATGTGAAGCCCAAGTTCTTTTCATATTTTGTGTTTTTTTTATTTAATTATTTTATATTACGGTAACATATTGTGTTGAAAGAATATTGTGTCCTCTTTTAAAATATCATCTATTTTGTTAGACTATAACAAGAGCAGACATAGACAGATTCATAGATAAAATTGACATAACCAATGTTAATACCTGGGTTTTGTGAGTTTTAAACCATTAATTTCATTGGACTGACTAATATTTTCCCAATATAATATAAAATTACTCTTATCTACCAAATAAGTAATTACTACTACTACTACTACTACTAATAATAATAATAATAATAATAATAATAATAATAATAATTGTTTAAAACATTTCAAGTAATGTATCACTTTTTATAACTATCAGGATAGGACTGTTGTAAAAATCATTACTTTTAATTTTTCATAAATACAAATTTTCCTCTTAGGTATTTAGTTTTAAAAAAAACAAAAAACATTTTCTTCTACTTTATATGTTGATATAGCATCTATCTATCTATCTATCTATCTATCTATCTATCTATCTATCTATCTATCTATCTATCTATCTATCTTTACATTTCTGTTTTTAAGTCTAAGCCACCAACATCACCACTTTTAAGGGTAAAGCCATTATATAAAGAAAGCTTAAAATTAACTTTTGGGAGTTTAAATGCTCTTAATCTGCAGGAATTGATTATATTTAGAAGAACCTATTTGTTATTGTTCTTGTATATTTAAATTCTACTTTTATGATTTTAATATTCATGAAAGCATACATTGTGTTTCACATCTCTGGATAAACTAACATAGTTGCATTCATTTAATATTGACTTGAGTAGCTACTCACCTATCACTGACAGAAGCAGCACAGGCAGTATGACTTGGCCTGCCATTCTTCAAAAACCAAACCTGATTTAAAAATATAAAAAGACACAGAATAGTTCAATATTTGAAAGCAAATGCTTCAAAACAATTACTTTTACCTATAGACTTATATGAAATAAAACATTTCTGAATCAATTTTTTCCCTTTTGCTACAACAAAATGGTAGAATTACTTTATTGCAACAAAAAAAAAAACTTTTTACCTTGTTTAAGTGCCTCTCTGTGGTGAAAACATCTCGAGTGACGGCACTGAGCTGCAACAATGCTTTATAGAGGGAAAGCTGGCAAATGCCCAATATTCCTTTTATTGAAAGACTAAAACAGCTGCTTCCTCATATTAAGACAATTTGGAGAGAAAGATTACCTGATACCTTTTAGGTTAAATATTGATGTGAATTTGTCTGTTTTATTCGACGATTTCTATCTGTTGTCCTGTATTAAAGTCTTGTATTAAAGCTGCAGTAGGTAACTTTTATCAATTGTACTTTTTTTTTCTTTTTTTTTACATATTTGTTAAAAGTGTTGTCCTGACAGTAGAATATGTGGCAGATAAACTGTCACTGCACATCATTAACTCTACATTTTTACTGGTTTTATTAAAGTTAGACCATGTTAACAGACCGATCTAGAATTATAACATTTGTTTATTGAGTATCAATGCTGTTAAATTCGATTTAACTGTTTCAGTATAGATACATTAAAATATTTTAAATTGTTTAATATTTAAGCTTAAGGTTTAAAAGAAGCTGGCAAGTTTACTTTGTAAAAGTGCAAAGAACTATCTCCATAGTAATATTGCTTTGTTATCGTAGTTACAATCTGATTCTATGAGTTTAATCTTTGAGCTCTTTGTTCACAAGTGTATAAATAATAATAAAAACAAGGAAGACTTAGCCTGGCAGCCCGCCAGGCCTACACTCAAGGGGAAACCCTGAATTAATATAGCTTGATGTAGGTTACAAGGCTGTCTATATCCTCACCGTGATAAAAGTCAAAAGAGTCCATCGAAGTCTCCATGCACTAAAGGACTACCATTTCTTCACTGTGTGTGACCTTTTTTGAACCACGTGCATCTTGGTGCAGTCAGCATGTGCACCAGGATCCCTTACACGGGTTCTTTTCAAAGTTAATCACGCTTTTTCTGCTTTGCTTCCTTCCCAGGAGTTTTCTGTTTAACCCTTTTGACTGCCACACTAGTCTCATCATGACAGTTAAATGGCTTAACAACAAAACATCTAGATTGACCTGGAACATAAGATGAATCCTTCACCTGACGCCTTTAATATGAGTTAGATAAAAGAAGTGGTAGCACATAAAACCTGTGCATAATGGCTTGGATGATCAAGGGATGGAGTCATATGACAATAAGTTCTCAGAACATTGAAGCACATTTGATGCAAAACAATGTGAATCACAAATTTTGAAAAAAGTTGATACTCCTACTTTTCTTTCATGAGCTGGGATTGATATGCAGGAAGAGAAGCAGCTGTGGGTGAACCAGGAAGCTTTAGCATTGTGGTTGGAAAAAGGAGTGGCACACTTTCTATTCTCTTTTGTTTTTCTTTTATCAAAGTACAATTGTGAGGAAAAATCCCTGTTGCAATCACGATGGTGGTCATTGTTCCTGTTGGCTTATGTCTACGAACCGTGACTGTTTATTTTATTTTCTAACCGGATGGCCAACACACAAGCTGTCAGTTCATAAAAAAGTTGTCATTCAAACCTGTTGAATCCATAGCTCTTCTGTAAAGAAGGCAACTACAATTTCCCCAAAATACAGCGCACACACACACACACACACACATATATATATATATATATATATATATATATATATATATATATATATATATATATATGGAGTGTGTTGCTCCACTGCTCGAATAAGATGCTAACGTCTCCTTTGATTTGGTGATAGATAAGAGGTAGCGTCATGACTGAATTATGAGAATATCTCATGTAATTGTTTGTCTGAGTTTTATTGAGTTGTACGGATAGCAAGCTAATCGGCTATTCCGAATTTTTGTCATTATGCTAGGGCCGGCAGTTACTTTTTATAAGACAAAATTAAATATCTGGGTTTATATGAGTCCATCAAAACCACAACCTTCAGATTCTCCGTCGCTGACCTTCATTCACATTTTCCTGCACACATAGAGAAGGGACTTAACTTATTGTTAGGAGTATTGAAAAGATTACTTGTGGTCCCCAATACCTCCATTTAACAGTGGTACGATTCAGACTGGCGCTTTGTCGTCTTTAGGTGAGATTTTCACTGAAGTTATCTTTGTTCTTTAAATGGAAATTAAGTACATCAAAGTTTTTGTCTTTTATAAATCGTGTTTTGTAATTGCACTTCTCTGAAAACTTTGACAAGAAACATCTGCAACTATTAAACATCTGCAACTATTAAGAAGGAAAAGACTTGGGGCACACGCATCCATCCAGAGTATAACTCTGGATGGATGCGTTCTAACCCTAACCCTCCTAACCCTACCCTACCCTACCCTAACCCTAACCCTAACCCTAACTGCACAAAGACTTTCACCTGACATTGAATTGATGGGTAATTTTACTCCTTTTTTAAAATGATAATTATCTTCTCCCCTTTAAACGGCCTTCTCCCCGTTTCTTTAACTTAAATCTTGCTCTCCGTGCCTAAACCTAAAACAAACCTAATTTATTTTTATTATGGACCATTTTCCATTTTTTTTTGGAAGCCTTACCGTCCAATTTTCCCCCTCAACCTAACCTCTCAGGATTTAAGTCAAAGCTAAACTTGTTAGAAAAGGCCATTAAAGTACAGTTTTTGCTTCGTGACCTTTGACCTCTGTCGAGAAAAGTCGAGCTCATCCCACTTCCCCGTGCTGGAGATTTTAGTTTAATAATAACAATAAATAAAGTATCTTTAAAACTGATTACACAGGTGACATTTCCAAAAAGACCTAACCCTAAAGGCCATTAAAGTACAGTTTGCTTCCTGACCTCTGACCTTGCTCGACCTAACCCTCTCTCACCCTCTGATTAGGGAACCCTAAACCACAACCAGGTGTGTTTTTTTTTTTTGTTTCACCTGCTGGCGGGGGGGAAGAAAACAAAAGAAACAAGTGTGGATAACCACTTCTCACCGAGCCTCATCAACAGAAATGATTCACATAACAAGACCTAACCCTAAAGGCCATTAAAGTACAGTTTGCTTCGTGACCTTTGACCTCGCTCGACCTAACCCTCCTCCTCTGATTAGATACATAACTATTTACAAAAATAATAACAAAATAACTATTTATAACAATAATAAAATAACTATTTACAACAATAATAACAAAATAACTATAATAACAATAATAAAATAACTATTTGCAAAAATAATAACAAAATAACTATAAAAATGATAAAATAGCTATTTACAACAAAGCTCTTTGCAAACTTCCGACACTCCCGCGCTCTTTTACATCATTTCCAGACCATCGGTGAGGTTCTTGAAAATGAGGTAAGGAGGACGGCCCTGAATCTGGAGAGTGTGCAACTCCTTGTCAGCCAGAAAGCATTAGGGGAAATGGAGATGAAAAAAATAAAAATAAATTTAAAAAAAATGTCACGCTGTTGCTCCACCATTTTCAAAAATAAATATTTTGCTGACGCTTTACATTTAAACTCTTAATGAAAGACACTGAAATAAATACCGAACTAATTCCCATTCAGTCTTTGATAAGAATCCCGGTGACCCTGGGAGAACAGGTCGCCGCTCAATCAACGGTGCTGGTGCGTTTTACAGCAAGGGACGAAGAAACAGCTCACTTGTTACCAATAACAAGTTGGATTACAGCATTAGGAATTAGCAAGGATTCAAAACCAATTCTGGTTTCCTGACCTTTGACCTCGAGCCCTAAACCCTGCTCCAACCCTCATCCTAACCGGAAGGTGCCTGCCGGCCCGGTTGTTCTTCGGTGTCCTCTCTTCTCTGCGTGGCATCCCTCCGTACCTGTGCAGGTCACAGAAAAAATGAAGGATTAGTGCCTTAAACCTAAAATTCCTATTCCCATGCCTAACCCTAACCCCCCCTCTCTAATTTTAATCATTTCCTTTTTTATGCCCTTCCCAAAGGTTTTTTTCTAACCCTAACCCACCTAGGAATGTATAGAATTGACCCTAATTTATCAATTTAACCCTGAGTGTAAATATATCCCCCCCAACAGTACCTAGAATGAGCAGAGGTCTAACGTTCATTCCTAGTCAGGGTGACAATACACAAAGATTACCGACATGCAAATGAGATTTGAATTACAGAAATATCATAGAAGAATCAAACCAGCAGTTTTATTGCAAGGATGGTGATGTTGTCTAGATTTTATTTGCTCCCTAAAACCTAAAATAAACCTCATTTATTTTTATTATGGACCATTTCACTGTTTTTTTTGGAAGCCTTACCGTCCAATTTTCCCCCTCCACCTAACCTCTCAGGATTTCAGTCAAAGCTGAACTTGTTAGAAAAGGCCATTAAAGTACAGTTTTTGCTTCGTGACCTTTGACCTCGCTCGACCTAACCCCCCTCTGATTAGGGACCCCTAAACAACAACCTCGATGCTCCTTGCCTTTCCCCATTCATGTTGAGCGGTGCGCTTTTTCAGATCAATGGGAGTCTATGGGAGCGACGGCGGGGGAACGTGCCACGCCGGTCAGAATTCCTGGGCGTCTGGCACCCCCCCCGCAGACTCTCTGTGCCGAGTTTCGCCCGTCTGACGCTCACCGTTTCGGAGCTATTTCAAGTGCTCAAATGAGCAACTGGGTTTTCTTCCTATATCCCCTAACCCTCTGATAACCTTATCCTTTCACCTTTTCCTAACCTTAACCTTTGACCTTCCGCTAATCCTAACGATTTTCTCCCCTCTCTTATCATTAAACTTTGACTTCTCTAACCCTAAAGAACTTTTCTTCTCTACCTATTTAACTTCAAATCCTTCCTAATACCTAACTTTGCTTCCATTTCTTTAATATAGTAAAACATAAATAAAAAATGATCTTATTTAATTTAATTCAGTTAAAAACATTTCTAAAATAAAAACTATTATAAAAATTGCAACAGCAATACCATTTTTACGCAGAGAAGGTTGATTCCAAATTAACAGACAAACGGATAACAACGTGGAGGGTGGAGTCCAAAAGGGGAGGAGACTATAAATATAAGTGAACACCCTTCTCCCTCTGACTCATTTCCACATAGCACAGGGGTGGGCAACTCTTCTGCAACTTTTAGGTATGTCTCTAGTTCAACACACAACTGAGTGTGAGAGCTACCCTAAACCACGTTAGGGAAGACGCAGAGGTTTTTTCCTAATCCCTGATTTGGCCTGAAAGAGATGTGTGGTTCAGTGACCGAGTCTCCATCTAGTGGACGAAAAAATGAAGTGCGCATAACCACTTCTCAACTTTACAATCAGCAGAAATGATTCCGGCCCAACCAAATGTCACCCGATCCTCGACTGGCGCCATCCAGAGGAGAAATAAATGAACTTCACAGCGGTTTGAGACTTTCAACTGGCATTTAATTTATCAGTGATTTACTCCTTTTTTAAAGTGATAATTATCTTAATAAATTTGCAATGTGATCCTGGACTTTGGCAAGATTAAAAAAAACTGTTCAGTGGCTTTTAAAAACAGAGCCTTGAGACTTTTGAGAATTCTAAAGAGGCCTTCGAACGAGGCCTTAAACCTTTTAATGTAAATGTATGTATACAAGAGATAAATAACTTTTATCTAGAAACCTTTATTTTTTTTCCTGACCTGGGTTTGAATTTCTGGTGATTAGAAATGTATCCCTTTATTTATTTATATATATATATATAAATATATATATATATATATTTTTTTTTTTTTCTTTTTTGAAAATTATAACACGCCTGCAAACTTGTTAGAAAAGGCATTAAAATTTCTTATAAGAGGCCTGCCCAATGAATATCTAACAAAGCAATTGAGAGAGAGAATGAAAGAAGCACGCACTGCTCAATTGAACCTTATTCTTAGGTAACAAAAACTAGTCTGGCTTAATGAAAATTCCAATTAATGTTCTCAGCGCCTCAAATGATTTTGTCATTTCAATCTGTGACGTCTTCAGTTTGTGAAGTGACGTGTTGTAACCAGAACCAGTCAAAGCTTATGAATTTTGAATAGGAGGGGTCCTGGGATTGAACCTTGGGCTACCCCACATGTGACCTTTGACCTTTCTGATGAGAAGTTTCTGATGGAAAGAAAGAAACCCCTGTTCTTTATGGAAGATTCACACCTGTTGAGCACTGGGCCAGAGTCCGACCCGACTCTCCAGTCGGTTCAGTAAAATGTCATGGCCAACAGTTTCAAAAGCTGCACTGAGGTTGAAAGCAATTGACTTGTAATGCCTTAAGAGAGGGGTGTCAAAATCCAGTCCTCCAGAGCCGCTGTCCTGCAACTTTTAGATGTGACTCTGCTGCACCACACCTGAAAAGAATAATTAGGTCATTAAGGCTCCGGAGAACCGATCTACACAGGGAGGAGGTAATTAAGCTGTTTCGTTCCACTGTTTTTTTTTACCTGTGGCACGTATAGACACTGCAGGACAGCGGCACTTGAGGACTGGACTTTGACACCCCTGTATTAGAACTCTTAAAACTAGTTGAAATCCTAACCAGACTGCTGGAAAAACACCACTTTTTTTGTTTTAATCTGGAAGCAAAGTGTGGAGCCGGAGGATGCCATCATTCACCTTCTACACAGCTCTCTTTCTCACCTGGAGAATAGCACAGTGAGAATCATGTTTCCTGATTTATCAAGCGCTTTGAACACCATCCAACCCCTGACACTGAAGGACGAACCGGGGTGCACGCGTCTGGACCACCACCTCATCACCTGGATCCCAGATTACCTCGCAGAACGGCCACAATATGCGAGGACCGAGGGCGGCCGGTCGGACGAGGTCGTCTGCAGCACGGGGGATCCACAAGGGACAGTCCTTGCCACCTCCCTCTTCACTCTCTTCACCGCCCACTCACTGCCGGTACAGCTCTGCCCGCCGTCACCTGCAGAAGTTCAGGACCTTCTTTGACGCTGCGGCGGCGGCTGGATTTTTATATCGGTTCTGCCATGTTCTTTACACTGCTGTGACTAAGTAAAGTTCCCCACTGCGGGGTTAATAACGGAATACCTTATCTTAAATCTTGATTATTTCCGCCGGCGTGAGCCAAGGAACACTAAGAGGGGAATTGCAATAAATAATGATAAAAGATTCTTTAGGGGAAAAAAAACACATTTATCCAAAAACAAAACCAACAAAACACACTAACTATTTACAAGAAAGGACAAAGAACTTACAGCCCGCTGGCCCTTAAGCGGCTGTCCCGGACATATTTTAAAAACATTCCCAGGTTGTTCACCATCTTTTTTGTGGTGTTTGCGGAGTAACCCCGAAGGTTGAGGTATGCCGGGTAGCTGGAGAACAAAGGTCAATGTTGTCATTTGCACTTTAAATTGTATTCCATCTGCTTCGATTGAACGCCAAGCGGTTCTGTGGAAATAGGAGCGCTGTACTCACCCGTAGACCTTGTTCACCTGGTCCAGGAAGGCCAGGTCCCGGCCCCCGGCGTGGGCCGGCAGGTCTGCCAGCAGGTACTGGCAGAACCTGCCGGCATGGGTCCTGGCCTGCTGGGCGTTGTTTTTGGCGGACCTGCCACCGCCACGGGCAGCCAAGCGGGTCTTGTAAAAGTCCCTCCGAGATGCATACATATTTTTCAAATGCCGGTAGAATTCGAACCACATAAGGTAGAACAATAATTTTTTTTATATATAAAACCGTAAGAATTATACTTACTTTTCCGACAATCCACATGTCCCAGAAGCGCTGCATGCTGCACTTACGACTTCATAGATTTATCAGTGATTCTTGAGATAAGGGACAAAATGGTTTTAAAATTCCTCCACCAAAAATGTTATTTATTCCTGAAGTTATGTATTCATACATGACAAATAATGTTTTGGGAATGTAAATATGTTAAGGTGCAGGCTCCCAGCTGCAACATTTTCTTTTAAATTACATTTTTACTGGATCTGACTGAGAAATTTGTCAACACCGTCAGACAAAAATAAATTGGTATAAAATTATTTTTTAATGAACTTATGACTGATATTTTTACTCTCTGTGGTGTCTTAATTATTTTAATTATGTCCATGTTTTTTAAATTAATCATACCACAATTTAAACATTTATTTAGTCTGTATTTAATTACTCCAGTTCAATTGATACAAAAAACAATTTTGAAAGTAATCACCACAATGAACAGTGTCATTTATTAGTAAAAAAAACATATGCACCAAATACATGAATTCAGACATTTCACAAACAAATGCCTATCAAGAAACAAAATACATATTATTTTAAACAAAATGCAACATAAACTACATCTGACAGAGTTGACGGCACTTGACGGTGTTGACACAAAACTGATGGTGGTGACAAACTAGTAAGTAAAAAGAAAACACTGAACTTGAAATGACATTTAAGAAGAATTAAATGCTGAAATGTTGTAGAATGTGAAGATATGAAGAAAAAATGTGAAATAACCATATTTAGATTTCAAGGAACATCTAAATTTTTGAGAATGTACCTTTGTCACTGAAGTCATCAACCAGGACGATTTTCAATCAAAATGTAAAAGATGAATACAAACAAAAATATACACGACAGAACTTTTTGAAATATATTGTGAACTAATTCATATCTTTCTAAATCGCTTAAAAGTCAGAATATTTAATCCCCAGGCAATAGACGTGTCACATATTCTCCTTCAATAAAATCCATAACAGCTGGTGAAATGCGGTATACACCCCTGGTGCTGCTTGTGCGGACTGGTGAGGATGGTTTTCTCAGCCTAACTAGGACATCCGAAAATGGCACAAAGCAGACATCCCGACGACCTTGTTTTTGCTTGAAGCTAAGAGTTGGTCCATGAGGATGAAAAAATTCCACTTGTACATCTTCGTGCTCTTTGTCAATTTGTAAGGCTTTAGCCAGCCACCATTTTCCATCATACATCACAACAAGCCAGTCTTCACTTTGGACATCACAAGGATCTATCATGGTTGTTGTTCCTTTAGGTGTCTTGCTGGGCTCCTTCTCCATTTCCTCCATCAGCATTTCCAGAGGATTTTGAACTTTAGCAGTGGTTGAACTTTCATGGACATCTGGGTCCTGTGTTGTGTTGCCAAAAGAGTGAATGGTGGGACTGAAGCACTTGCAAATCTGTGGCTCTCCGCAAAAACATGAAAGGAACCTACAATGGATGACATTCCCCTGAGCTAGCACTTGGTGAATGTTTCTTGTTCCTGGAATTGATTTCAGGGTTTGCAGGAGGAGAGAGTCATAAGACTGAAAATCTTCATTTGTCACAAATTGCAGCTTGACACCACTTAAGCTGTTGGACACCTTGTCAAAGAATAATTTGCCATCTATGATATCCTGACCTCTCAGCACAATACTGTCAGCACATCTCTTCACCGTCGCCCCAATGCCATCTGGAGCGCCTTTGCCATGTGATGTTGGGAAGAAATTCCATGTAGCTTTCTCAAATCCCAGACGTTGCGGGACAACACAGAGGAGAAAGAAGTTCTTCTTATTTTTATATTGTTTGCTTGGACCATCAGACCAAAAGTGGATAGTGTTTATAGCCGGATATCTGATGTGAATATCTGTGAGGATTTGATCCATATAGGTCCATATGGCTGCAGCATCCTGACGCTTTGACTCCGAGATTGTGCAGAATCCTGCTTTTTGTTGCCCAGTGTAGAACATGCCTGCGTGAAGTGTGATCTGCGGGAGATTTTGTCCATAGTGACAGGATTGTACTTCTGAGCTGAATTTACATCTCCAGGCCTCAGAAAAGTCAACATGAACAATGGCTGTATTTTCATCACAATTTGCTATCATATTCCGATACTCCTTGGTTTGATTTCGAACCAAGTGGACATGAGTGGTTGTCTCATTTTTTAATTTGTCTTGGTAGAGACACATAAGCTCTGACAAGGTGCCAGTGTATTCCTGCAGTTTGGTGTGAAAGTGAGTTCCAACTTCTGTTTGCTCCTCTACGCGTTTCCACTGTGACCATTTTACTGGTGTTGTCCCTTTTTCTGGAGAAAGACTTGAGCATTTGTTTAAACAGCGGGAGCAAGCACGCAAAAGACAAGACTCACTTGCTGGAGAACAACAGATAAGTTTGAAACTCTCTTCAAGGTTGCTGGTTGCCACAGCATTGAATGATTTCAAGACCTCAAGCATCAACATGGCATTCTCATGGTACTGACACAGACAGGTTTTTCGATCTGAGGCTCTGATAGGTGTGATGTGGAAAGGACGCAAGGCACAGAATGATGAGTAACTAAGCTTAATATTTGGGTTTTGTTGGAGAAATACACCATGAAGGTTTTGCATAGTATTAGTTAGAATCATTCTTTGACGTTTTACTTTATTTCTGGTGATGGTGTCTTGCTTGTCAGTCGTCACCCTTGAATTGTTTTCCAAAAACATGTGCACACTCCGGGAGATGCACTGGAGAAATCTAGGCTTCCTTTGTTTTTGCATTTTTTCTCTCAGTGTTTTGTAAGTCAAGCCAAACTCATGAACCCGATGAAGTAGCCGATATTTCTTGAGAATTCTACCAGACAAAGAAAGTTGTACGTGCTTTGCTACAAGTTTGCTTCTTCTGGGAATATGATGGGCATTGCTTTTCAACTCTGCAGTCAAGGCATGGTGGAAAACTAATGATCTTTTGATTAATGGATTCCTTAGTTTGCTCCCTTGAAGCATCTTTTTGGTCTTAGTCTGAGGTGAGTCTTTTGTTTTTTTCTTTTTACGTCTGTTTTTTTCTTTTATGCGTACAAGTCGCTTTTTTAGAGTGCTTCTCTCTTTTGATAACTTGTGAATTTTGTCTTTTAGTTCTTTGACCTGTCTTGAATGCCTTTTCCTCATTTTAGATCTTTCCCTTTCCCCTGCTGCCCGCTGCCTAGTGCTCCTTGGTTCTTCAAAATTTACGTCTACAGGACTCTGCGGTGGGGTATCTACACTTTTCTGGCCTTCCTTTGCTCTGTTTCTGCGTTCTCTTGCCTCCTTTTGTTTTTGCTTCCAAAGTCTTCTCTTACGTCTCTTATCTCTTTCACCCAGATTATTGATATGTTTTATTTTTCCCTCTTCCACTCTCTGTCTCCATCTTTTCCTTTCCTTTCTTAAAAACTCTTCCTTCAGCTCAGGCTGACTATTTATTTTTTCTCTCCTTCTTTTCTGATACTCCCTGTTCCTTCTCTTGCGCTCCTCCACTGACAGCTTTTCTCTGGCCATTGTAGCCTGAAATATAGGCAATTATCATCAGTACACTGCTTGTCATGGGATAAATATACCCTTCCCTTACAAAATAAACTACATCTTATTAATTTTAAAGGACTAATAAAATTGTATTAAATTTAAACCATTAAACTTTACAAGTTGCTGAAAATAATCAGAAACATTTTTAAAAAGAAATACATGATGACTGTGAAGTGCTGTCAATTATGTAAAATACAGTAAAATGAATTAACTGCACACTTAAGTGACATTTGTCAACACCATCACTAAGAGAGTCAACACCGTCAGTTAAAAAATCTGATGGAGTTGACATCTGACGGAGTTGACAAAACGCCATGCTAACTTCATTTATATGATGATATTCTGAAGGAGGCCATATTGTAGCTCATCAGTTCTTTTAAATCCTTAAAATATACTAAAATTAAGCATTTATTTAACAAAATTTCATCAAAATTTTGAAAAATGTTACTTATGGTGTTGACACTTTATGGTTGTGACAAACAACTTAGGAATAAAAAAGAAGAAAAAACAAAAGAATAATATAAGCTTACCAGAGCTGCTTATCCCCCCAAGCACAGGAAGAGAAAGGAAGTGGTCATGGGGTCCTCAGAATTTCTGGTGCCCTTCAATAATGCCTGATTTTTTTCACATTCTTTCTATGTCTGACGGTGTTGACAAAAACTGAGGACACAATTTCAATTGAATTTGAAAATATATTAAATGACTTTTAATTTCATTCATTGATAGTTATGAAGTTAGTTGTTTGAATACTTATAAAATAATATATTATGACAACTAAATATAATTATTTTAGTTCTTTTAAACTATGATAATGTATTGAGTTCTACACCAGGACAAGGGCTTTTACAGACACCATTCACCTACTACAATGTTTAAAATAAAAAAATATTCAGCAAACACCAGGAAAACATACATTGTTGTGCTCAGATGACCCAGGTTAGTTTAGTCAGATATTTAAAAAATATATATTTGGTGTATATTTTATTCAAATTTTGTACTTTATCCATGGGACCTGTTTTGTCCCTATTCTCAAGAATCACTGTTATAATAAACAGAGGTGCCACACATGCCTGGCACATGTATACATGGCGTCCCATCTTTATGGTTTTTAGATCTGCGCCATCACTTCCTGGTTTGGATCTCCCATTCTCACGTCGACAGAGTAAGATATCGTGAGATATTTTCACAGGACTACATATCCCATCAGGCTTTATTTCCGGGTACAGTGTGCTGTACCAATCACATTGTGCCAGGTATGGCACGTAGTGCCACCTGGCGTCCAAAATGGAGCCACGTGTGCGGTACACGTTTTTTTTTTTATTTTTTAGATCTTTATTGAGAAACGGTAACAGTACAAACATCCTAAACTGTGTAAAATGTACGAAAAAATACACAAAATCAATTAGACAGACGCACAACATTTCTATTTTGGCTTTGGATACATGTTATAAACTTGGCTGTATGTGCAAAACTAACTTTGGCAAAAACTCAAAATACAATTTATGTGGTTCATCAGACCTCAGTTTAATTTTTTTATATTGAGAACTTTCCAAACAAATATTAGGAAATTGTTGTATTTGCAATATATTGAAAAAAATTATGAACCGAATGATGTTTTTGTGATTTTTCTTTGCAGTTTTTAGCATTTTATTTTGTTGTTATGGATTAATAACATATAAATTATGAAAGACCTGGATTTAAGGATTGTATTGATGTATTGGTTATTGAAATGCTCCAAATAATGGCTGTGCAGCATCCAAAAATGTAAAAGTAAGCTCATGCGAACCTTTATAATTGTAGTCCTAAAAAAATTGGAGTTCTGATTTGAAAATAATTTTGTTTTGGCCATTTATCTGGGAAAGGGTTCCCCCGTCGACTTTCACAGAGAGAGAGAGCCTTGCGAATTTTAGGAATTATTGCCATAAAGATTCTGGAATTTTTTTTTCTGTTTGGATGAGAAAAAGTAAGAAAGATTACCGTACAACGGAGGAGGGCGCTGCAGGTCAGCCTCCGGGCCTGCATCGGCAGCAGGAACGGGCCCCCCGCCAGCCGCTCGGACGGCGGCGAGGAGGCCCGTCAGCTGCCTCTGCATCCCGGAGACGGTGTCCTGCAGCTCCGTCAGCCGATGGACGAGCTGGTCCTGGTCTAGCAGGGCTGGAGGAGGCAGAGGAGGGCCAGCAGGCTCACCCTAAACGGTTGGAGACAGATCAGCAGATAACGGAAAGGAAAGAATTTAGACTTGGTTTATGAGGTGCATAGCAAATGTAACGTACAGACGTGGACACTCACTCGGTCCGGAGTGCTCCCAGGTGAAGAGCTGAGCGGAGCCATCCAACTCTCATCCACAACCGCAGCCGCGTCGTCCAACTAGTGCATAGGGAAAAGATTTCACGAGCGTGAAAAGACAAGGACATTTCTCAAGTCCATATAGAAAGACAGACACACACACAGCTACACAGACACACACACAGAAAGGCACACACAGATACACAGACACACACACAGAAAGACACACACAGATACACAGACACACACAGAAAGACACACAAAGATACACAGACACAAACACACAGATACAAAGAAAGACACACACAGATACACAGAAAGACACGCACAGAGAAAGACACACACACACACACACACACAAACGCAAAACAATAACAAAAAACAATAATTAAAAAGAAACTGACTACATTGTTTCACTAAAAAAAATATATTGCAAGTTTTGTTTCTTGCATACAATTTTTTTTTTTACTTTTAATTGGGAAAAATCTTTGGTTCACAAGGAAGTGAAAACAGACTAATTTGGCTCAGACAGCTTTTTTTTTTTCTAGCCACAAGTGGCACAATTTTATTTAACACAACTGGACTCTTCATTTTAAGTTTAAAGTTGAAACAAGTGCTGATATTTAAAAAAAGAAAAAGAAAAGAAAACTTACTTTGTTGTTTATTTCAAGAATGAAAGGTGAGTGTGAGAGAGACAGAGAGGGGGATGTGATGAAGACAGTATATGATGAAAACCTCCAGAACTGAAAGGTTCTCTTGGTTCAGGAAGCTGATGTGTGGAGACGACATCATATAGAGAGTTTTCTGCTCCAATGTTGACTCCAGAGTTTATCACCTAAAAGTCAATTGAATCCCAACTGAAGCTCAGATAAAGGTGGGTGATGTGGAACTATGGAGAGATTCTGTCTGTGGAAGCTTTGGTTTGCGATTAAAGTCTAATTAAACAGACTTAACAGCTGTGGTGGGAAGTCAGAGGCTTCTGCAGTGAGACCCATCATTACATAAAGTCTCATAGCTTTGTTTAGATGTCTAGAGCTCTTTGAAGACAGTAAGATTTAAAAGGTTTGAGAAACAATGACAGTAAATGACAGAATGGGCCAGAAATAGGACAGCTGCTTCAATACAGAGAGAAATAAAAGTAAGATATGCAAATGAGGAAGAACTGGGCTTCTGTTGATCGCTGATGACAACAGCATCAGGTGTGTGGAGATCCACCCTTCAGGTACCGGTCCTATGGCGCCCTCTAGTGACAAAACATTAACCACACAGAGAAAACACCAGATCCCTGGTACATAGGTGAAGCAGTGCTCTAAAATAGTAAAAAAAAATAAAAAAAATACAGGAATACTCTTCAACAAGTGAGGAAATGCAACAATGATTAATTTATAATGCATCAAAATAGTTTTTAACTGAGGACATAGAGTGGTGGTCAGACACTTATGGTGGAATGAAATGTGATTTAGAGTTTGTATCTTTATGAGCTGACTGATAAAACAGCCTGAAAGAATTGCAATAACAAGAACTGGGTGCAGGAGTTTGCATTTAAGTTTCTGACATGATGTTTTTAGGAGTTGTTGGTTTTTCCACTCTTTCAATCAAAAATTGGAGATATTAGTCACCCGAAGGTCAGATTGTTAAGGAAGTTTTAATTAATGTGGAATTAAATTATTTTGTTTAGAAATTGTACTTTCTGAAACCTGTGGCATTATTAAGCCTTTTTGAAACAAAGTATATTTCCCACCAAATGAAACAAAATTTAGACCATAATAAAATCCTTGTTTATGTCATTCAGTCTGACACTTTTACATTTATTTAGGTAATATTTTCCAATCCATAGTTAATAAAAAAGAAATCCACAGAAGAAACAAAAAGCTGAACATTACATTAATCTCACAAATGGTATAAAGCACAACAGTGTTGCAGATGTTAGAAAAGTAACATTACATCTGTTTCTCACCTAATTATGAGTACAAACCAAAACCCTGAAACACCTCTTATAAACATGAAAAGTAACAAAACTGTACTGGATTTTAATATGTGATTATTCTTTCATCTCATTTGACCAGAATTCTGATCATCATCAAACTGACAATCAGGGTAACGACTGCAGTCAGATGGCCTGAAGCACCATTTCTTTGGATTAGTCCACCTGTGTAAAAAAAGAAATATGCATAAATTTTGTTAAACACAATATTATCTTTGTAATTACAAAATAATAAACATGTGATAGAACTTTACCAGTGTTTGGTTGTGTCCCAAGTACCAGTGGTCCAACTGACAGAGCTGCAGAGTCATGGTAAGACACGTCCCTCTTAAATAGAGTGTGGTGACCCGGGTAGCAATGCTGGAAAAAAAGGAGACCAGCAACATTAAAGGTGTGCAACTTAATATAGCCACAAAAAGCACACAATGAAACTTACAGTTCTGCAGTTGTTGCTGCTCAAAAGACACAAGTGGACACTGCAGTGCAAGAAAATCTGTGTGTGGTTGGTGAAGGTGAACATCCTGAAGGAGAAACGAGACACAGTGGAGACACCGTTCTGAATCACCTCTACGGTTCCATCTTCTGGATTAGGACACCTGTGAAGCAGAAGCAGATGCATCAGTTAGACTGTCAGCAAGAAGACACTGAAATAAATTATAAAGAATGACAAGATGGTCTCATTTACTGCGAAGCAATGAGATCCCAGCGGACAGGGTAGTTTGCTTGGTTGACTGGTGTGGCCCAGCAAGAGTCCAGAACTGTGGCAAATTGACGCTGATCCACCCCTTCTGTTCGCACCTCCAAGAAACACGTATCATCGACTTCTAGTTCTACGTTTCCATTAGTGCTGAAGGGGAAGTGGAAACCTTCATCCTCATAGGGGATCATCCTCATACGATACGATCCAGTGCCAACAGGGTGTTTTTTCCTCAAAATGCTGCAAAATAAAAATTTTAACGGTTAAATCACATCAGATGCATTTAATGGATGGTTAAATGCAGCATGGTATAACCCTGTTGCTCGTATTCTGACTAATGCCAGGGTAAAAAGTTCACATTACCCCAGTTTTAAAGTCCCTACAGCGACTCCCTGTATCTCAGAGAATAGACTTTAAAATACTGCTGTTAGTTTATAAATCACTGAATGGCTTAACGCCACAAAACATTAAAGATCTGATGTTGCTGTATCAATCTTCCAGAACTCTGGTTCTGGTTCTGCTCTGCATCCCCAGAACCAGAACCAAACATGGAGAAGCAGCATTCAGCTTCTTGTTCAGTTCTTTTAAATCAAGGCTAAAAATTTACCTCAATAGTGTTGCTTTCGACCCATAATCACTTGAACATTGATGAACATATTTGTGGTTTGATTATTATGATAATGGCACTCGACTAAACATAATCAATTGGTGACTATATGGTGTTTATATGACTTTATTTTTGTCCTTTTAAAATATAAAGCACTTTGAACTGTTGTTGAAATGTGCTATACAAATCAACTTGATCAAGCTGGTCAAAATAAACAGTGAAAATGGTATCATCACCTCTCCACAGGTTTGATGTTCACAGCCATTGACAGAGCCTGAGCCAGTGGGTAAATACAGGAGAAATCCAGATGAAGATTCCTCTCACGGTTGATCAAACCTCCATGAGGATCCACATTCCCCTTAATAGTGTTCTCATACATGAAGTGAGTTCCATTGCTCTAAACAGTGAAATGACAGAATGGTATCAATCAAGTTAAGTAACATATTGGAAGCTTTAAAGAAGATGTTCCAGTTCATGAACTTTACCCTAAGAGCTGTCCCACACAGATGGTTGTCATTGTCAAAGTGGAAGACGAGTCGTCCGTCCTGGAGAGTGCCTTTGCAGGAGCTGTCTTGGAGATGGAAAGCACTGGAGTGGAAGCCCGCTTCAAACAGCTGGCAGCGAGATACTGACATGGTACCAGAACTGCTGGAGCATTCGATGTTTGAGTCTGCTCACCAGAGGGAAAAACATATTGAAGTTTGGAGACCAGCTACAGGAACTGATGCAGGAAAACTAAGATTCTGCTTTCAATTTGAATACCAACTGTAAATGAAGAGCAAACAAACTATGTTTGACTCTACAACATAATTATTATTAGAGCTCTTCATAAGAAAAACAAAAAGTTCAAAGGTGTTGCACTTACCGTAGCTCTCATTGTTGGGTCGATGATGGTGCTCGTCACAGAAGCAGCCATACACACCATTTTTCTTACCACACCACTCATGCTCTGCACAGTCCAGCTGTTCACAGGGGTCCGTCTCAGCTGAGTCAAATATATCAGAAAAGGCCAAGAAAGTTTAAAAACATAAACATTGTGTAAAACCACTCATTGTTCTGACAATGTATTGAGCCAAATAAACATACCACAATGCAAAGGAGAGCGCCAGTCGGGGATGTTTAGACCCAAATTGGTGCAGGTTTTCTCATAAGCAGAGACGGCTGAACATAGCATGCCATTGGCTGGCATATAGAGGCAGAGATCGTAAACACAGGAAGTGAAAAATGGTTGGGGGTCAGAATGCAGATGACAAGAACTGAATGGGCCACTGGTGTTGGTGATGACTCTGCAGAGTTCTGTGTATTCTTCTATGAAGCGGCAGTCACTTAGTCCGTCACCACTTCTCTCATTAGTGGATCCACATCTAGAAAAGTCGTTAGACATTTAAAAAATTTTAGAGACAGCAGACATATGCACAAACTTTTGCAATTGTTGAAATTTTATCAGGTTAAGGCAAATAAGTGGAGCATGAGCTCACCCTGCTTGGCTTGTCTCTGATCTCCAGCTGTGGCCAAACTGGTTGTCGTTTTCCACCAAAGTACCGTTGGGCAAAACTTTGTCATCAGTGGGATCACCATTGAAGTTCCCACACATTCCACTGACTCTGTTCTGATAGTTGCGGCCCATCCTGACCAGTAAAGTACTAGAGCCATCAAACTGGACTACGACATCGACAGCATCAAACACTATGTAACTTCCCTGCCTCATCACCTGACCAAACGTTCCTGCAGTCGTGGGAAGAGAAACCTCAGCTCCATTTACCTGTTATGATGAGAGTTCAGAGAGTAAACCAGCTTTGGGAGAAGAAAAATTTTTTTATTCTGTATTTAAAATAAAGTTTACCTTGACTCTCTTGTTAGATCCGAGCCTGACATGAACACTCTCTGGAGGATTTGAGAGGTATATATCAACTGATGACACGAAAGACACAAGATTGTTTCCTCTGTGTTTGTTGGTGGCCACGACTTTGTACTGAGTTTCATTGCTGCTGTGTCTCAAACTTTCAGTGATGATGTAAGAGCATGATCCCTGAAAATGAGCCAAGGCTCCATCAAAGGTGACGTAATGTGGGTCACCCCATACAGTACAGGTAGACATGGCATCATAACAGCCCAGATGGCCATCTCTGATGGTGCACTCTTGTGCAGGAGTGCATGATGAGGGACTGCAGATCAGGACATTGGGTGCACGACATTCACACCATTGGGAACAACCGTCTGTCCAGAAGGACTCACCGGCCTGCAAGATGAAAGAACAGTGAAAGCATTAAGATGTGTGACAACAGTAAGAATACATGAAACTTGAGGTAATAAGGAATGCACTGCAATACTTTTTCTCTGAGTCAAATCACAGTTGTAAAACTGCATCATGCATAACCTAATTCATAATTTGCCCTTGCCAAGTTTCCACTCCTTCCTGCCAGTTAAGACTTTTGGTAATTACTGGAATAATTTCCAAACTGGGTACCAAACAAAAGTTTGAGATCATGTATTTCATGTGTCGTCACGTTTTACTGTTGACCAAAAGAATGTACTCTCCAAATAAGTCATAGGGAACACTTAAAGTACTTTATCACACCGCACTCACTAACATGCACACCGATTGGCAAATTAGAAGGCTACTAACTAAAAGCTCATTGACAAGTGGAAACTCTCCCAAAAAGAGGGTAATAAATATGTCTACTCCAAAGTACTTCAAAATGCCCTGTTTTCGGACACAAAACAGGTTTGGTTGTAAATCATCTTCCACGCCGCTAAAGGCACACCCCTGTTTTACATATGGTTATGAGGAAGGAACGCCTCGAGGAAGAAAAGCTAGTGGTTTGAGCGAGGATAGCAGGAACAGAAGGCGGGAGGGTACCTGTAGAAGCCGGTCGGCAATCAGCCAATTTTGCTGTGTAATCCCTCAAGAAGGAATTATGTTTGTCTTGAAATGCAACACCTTTAATCATCTTTAATTCTTCAAAGCCACTCTGGCAGTGCTGTTTTAGCACTTGCATTCAGACTTTCCAAGCTAACTTGATGAAGACTAAAGTTACATGAAATGACCTACGTTGAAATAGAAGCCATCATATTGGCAGCCACAGCTTTCCACAGGGACACAGCTTGATCCACTCCTGGAAAAACCTTCATCACAGAAACATCCCTCAGAGCAAACATGGTCACAGGCAGCATCGATGCTACTGGCACAGGTGTTGCCACAGTCTGTTCCACACAGCTCATAATGACTGTTGGCTGGGCACTCAATACCTGTATACATGAGAAGATAAAGGATAAGTTGGTTAAACAACTATCAACAATTCTAGATACTGAAAAACTAGAATTTTGATGATACTCCCTTCCATACTCACTGCAAGTGGTGTTTTGCCTCCAAGGATAGACTCGGACATTAGCAGACTGACAGGCACTGACGTACGTCTCTAGAGCCCTGCACAGTAGATCACTGCCTCGATTTCCCGACACACAGACATCAAAGACACAGTCATTGAAATATGGTGCTGGATCCACCTCCTCGTGGCAAAAGCTGAAGGGGCCGTCAGCTGCCTGAATCACCTCACACTGAGCCCTGGCCGATCGGTCATTGTTGCATTGTGGACATGAAGAGCCACAGCCGTCACTACAGGTGTAGTTCCCAGGAACCTTCCAAGCTGCTCCAAAAGCTTCTGCTGAGTTGGACGATGCTCCACTTGGGGTGTGGAAGTCATCATTTGGATTTCCATTGAAGTTTCCACAAAGTCCACACATGTTTCCTCTGATCAAGATAAGAAAGACTGAATCAAAATGTTGAACAAATAGAAACAATCTCGGGGAAGAAAACACAAAATGTTATGAAACTTTGAAAAACTACTATTTGTGTAAGGATTAAACATGTTTAAGTTGATAATAGTGAACTCTATTGCTGGCTAAAGTTGTAAAATATCAGTATCTAGCCAGTTAACAACATTCAAATTTAAGTTTAAGAGCTTTCAACAATATTAAATAAAAATATGTACCTAACTGATGTGGTAACTTTTTGTGTAGTAGCACCATGGTATTGAAATGAAAAATGAAAAGACATTAAAATAAATTTCAAAATAAAAAATGTACATTTATATACAAAAAAACTATCTAAAACTTTATGTGCATATTTTGTACAAAAGCAGTGATTATATACTTGTGTAATAGTCCTAAAATGGCATTAATTTGAAAAAAAAAAATGGATTAAACTGACCATAACATTAAAATGCAAACTGTGTTGAAAAGTACATAGGCTACCTGTAGCTTGGGGGTACAGAAATAGACACTGTGCTCCTTCCATCATACATGACATTCAGTCCAAACTCTGCTTTGACAACTGTTTGAAATCCACTTCCAAAAATTGACAGGCTTTCATTGAAGACAATGGGAAGGTTTCTCGTGATTCCATTCACCTACGGAGATAAAAATGTGTTTCAGGTAGGATGAACAACTGACATTTTTGGACTACTATAGATGCTGCCATTTAAGAACTCAACTATTTTTGGTGATGTACTGAGAAGAAACATTTTGGTTTTTAAAAGTTCTTTAGAAAATTTCCTTCCAATCTGAACTTCAGACAGTGTTCAACATATTCTGTTAGAATAGGTTTGACTTACCTCCACAGTTCCCCTGTTGCTTCTCGACATGCGCACTTGATAGCCCAAGACATCAACAACAACTTCGGCCGTGATAGAAACTGGTAATCCAAACCACGGTTCATTCTTTGCTTTCACAGAAAACTGGTGAAGGTCCACAGTGTCATTGCAAACTGTTGCCAGAACATAGCGGCAGGTTCCCTGGAAGTCGTAGGCATTGCCATCAAAGGTCAGGTAGTGAGGGTCTCCAGAGGCAGAGCAGGTGCCATGTGGGTTGGGATGGCAGCCAAACTCACCCCCCACAACATGGCAGGACTCCTGAGGTCCACATGCATTTGGGGAACACTGGACTATACCAGTTACACCATTACAGGTGCAAAAGCTCTGACATTCTTCCCCGTCCCAGAACTGTTCACCAGCTTGCCGATAGCGTCCATCATGAAAGCATCCACAGGATGTTGGAGGCACACACTGGTTACCACTGAGGATAAACCCATCATCACACTGGCACCCCTCCTGGCACTGAGTGTCACAGGTGAAGGGGAAGGAGAGGCTGGGGCAGGAAGACGGACATGAACTTCCACAGAGTTCATAATGACTGTTTGATGGACAGGTTAGTTCTGGGATGAAAAAAGTTCAATAAAGAGTAATCATGAATATGTTCATTTTACAGGTATCTCTATCAAATATGGTTCTAGAACTTACCACAGCCAGTTGCATCCCTCCACTGTCCCAGGGATACACTGTTATGTTGACACATCAGTGCATAATCTCGTAGGACCTCACATAGTGTTGATGCTGGATCACTGGAGCCCTGGAGGATTTCTACACATGCATCTACCTGCTGCCATGGGTTCATTGCAGCCCAGCATGATGTAAATGGTCCAGTGTGTGAAGTAAGAACTCCACAGTACTCAGTGGAATTGAAATTAGTTGCAGAGTTACGAGGTCTGTTTTCCACGCAGTTATCTGCCAGGGAGCCATCTCGCCAACTGTCCCCACACACCTGGGAGTCACTGACCAGAGTGCCATTGGGTGTACGGAAATCATCATGCTGGTCAGCATTGTAGTTTCCACAAAGTCCACCTAATAAACCACTGTAGACACCTGGTGCAGTGACACGGACAAAGTGAGGCCAGACAGTCTGCAGAGTTACACCAAAGTCTGTGCGAAGGATGACACTGTGAGTGCTGCTTTGGAAGATGCGGATTCTGTTGGACCCAGAGCTGAATGGCAGTCTGATCAGCTGGTCATCAACCTTTAAGAAATGTTTTTTTAATTTGAAAAGGTTTTGGTGTAGATATTCAAAGTATTTCAAAAAGCATTAGGACATCAAATGTTGCCTTTATTATTAAATTTATTAAATTTATTAAATTGGGTTTCACTATTTATACACTTTTAAAACTTTGACATGGTGATTTTAGTAAGATGGAAAGTGATTAAAAGAAGCAGTGTGGTAACATACGTAAATCTGAGAGTAAGACTGCCCAAAATAGTTAAAGGTTCACTCGAGAAAGCTCCCAAAAATAAGTTTATGTTATTTACTACTTTTATCTGGAGAAAATTATTTGTCACTCACCTTAACAGTGCTACTACTTGCCATCTCAATATCAACTTGTCTTCCCTCTGCCTCAAACTTTAACACATTGGAGAAACCCTGTGGCCCCTGTGGAACCTTTTCCACAGTAATCATGAAGTGTGAGTGATCAGAGGATCCCATAACTTTGGCAAGGGTCAAGCGACATGCTCCTGGGTACTGGTACATCACTCCATCAAATGTATGATATGATCCTGGGCCTCTGATCCAACATGTTGCAAAGCTGTTTGGTGTGCACCCTCTTACTCCATCCTCCACCCTGCAGGACTCATGTTGACCACAGCTGTGAGAGCTGCAAGTCATGGAGCCATAGCTGCATGTACAGCGCCTCCCACAGTCTGCATCCAGTATGACAGTTTCTCCTGAGCTGTAGTAGTGACCCTCAAAGCTGCAGCCACAGTCAGCATGAGGGACACAGACCCCTCCACTCAGGAGGTAGCCTGAATTGCAGACACAGCTCTCTTGATCAGGAAGGGGGCAGTTGTCATTGGAATTGGGGTTGACACATGTAGATGGACATCCTGTACCCTGGGCCTCATAGTGGCTATTGGCTGGGCAGGGGATTTCTAAACACAAGAAACATTTATTCTCAAACTTTGAATATTTAACACCACTTACATTGTAAAATTATTGCGACTGACTGGCAGACATACCACAGAAGCCAGGATGCCTCCAGCTTTGTGGCTGGATCCCATTTTGTTGACACTGACTTGAGTAGACATTTAGGGCTTGGCACAGAATGGGCTGATACCCTTCACTGACACAGAGATCATACACACAGCTGTCTACAAAAAATCCTGGAGGGAGTTGTTGATGGCATGCAGCAAACGGTCCTGTGCTGTTCTCCAGAATACCACAGTGAGCAGAATTTCTGTACAGTGCTGTCTGAGCTGCTGTGCAGCCGGCACAGGCCAGACCTTCACACTGAGGGTCACAACCAGGCTCATCATCACCAGATGCTTTCCAGCTGTTGGCAAAAACCACATCAGAGCTCATCACTTCACCTTGAGGGGTTCTAAAGTCATCTTCAGGGCGATTGTTGAAGTTTCCACAGAGTCCACATGTGCTATTTTGGTAAGTGTAGGGCACACTGATCCGGACATATAAACTTCTGTCATATGACACCATCAGACCAAAGTCAGTGCTGACGATCACAGAGAAACCTGACTGATAAACCTGGATAGAGCCGTTTCTGAGGGAAAACGGAACTGTTGCAAAGCTTCCATTGACCTGTAGGCATGACAACAAAAATAGTTACAAATATAAACACAACACAAAATGCAGGGTCTATGCTACCGGAAGTAAGAAATTCCTGTTACCTTGGCCTGACTCTGATGTCCTTTAACAAGCTCAATAGTTTCATCATGAACAAAGACTTTGACCAATACTGTCCATGAAACACGACTGCTGCCCTGATGCTCGTTCTTCCCCTCCACTCTGTAATAGGGCAGTCCGTTCTGACACTGCTCTGACAGAACGTAAGTGCATGTGCCTTGAAAGTGAAACCCTGAGTTGTCAAAGGTGCGGTAATGTGGATCTCCACTGACGGTGCAGGTTCGTCTTTGCACTGTCTGGCAGGAATACTGAAAGGTAGCTGGCCGACAGATTTGGGAGAAGGAGCAGGGATTGCTGGAGCATTGCAGCCCTTGGTTGGTGCAGGTGCACTTCTGTGCACATGTGCTGTCACTCCAGAAAGAGTCGCCACGTTGAACAGGCTGACCTTTAAACAAAAATGGAAGACGACTCATTTATTTTTTTTTATTATTATATACTGTAAACTGCAATAATGTTGAATTAACTTGAGTTTGAATTAATTTGTAATGATTCTAACATTGCAGTTTGAAAGATCTGCATTTCTCCAGGAAAAATGAACCTGGAGAAATGTTTAGGGTTCAGTGCACGTTCATTAGCCCGACTGTTCTACCATGAGATACAGACTGTTGTTCTTTGTTTCCCTGGTACATGTACTCATTATTATAAAGAAGTTTCCTTGGTGACTTTGTGTTCTTACCATTAAAATGACAGACTAATGATCCATGATCGACACGGAAGGCCCAGCGACCCGGTATGTTGACATTACTGCCAAGACTAAAAGCTGAGTTAGGTCCAGTTGCGTTACTAGAGAATGATCCAGGGATGGTGAAGTGGTGAGAGGAACTGATCGTATCATATCCAGCCTAGATATGACATATGAAGAGGCAAATAATATAATTTATATTTCAGATAAATGCTGGGACCAAGAAGCAAATAAAACATATTTATACCAAGCATTTATTTTAATGTCTCCAACCTGTACAGATTTAGATGTGGAGGCTATTGAACCATAATTCATCAGTACAAATGAATAATGGCCATTGGTGGTCAAGACTGCCTGAAGGGTTGTTTGCTGGGAAAAACAAATGCATTTATTGAGGATGAATTTAAAGATTAAACAAAAGTTATTCCATTTATTCATCGAATAGGTTTCATCAGTTAAAAACAGATCACTTACTGTTCCAGACTTTGAATAATAGGCAACCTCATGCCATGTTGCTATGAAGATCCAGTTGGCCTGAAAGTTAAGTGCTGGGAAGTACGTGTTGATGTCCTGTGTAACTCGTTGGAGAAGAGAGCCACTGGTGTATTGAACATAGTAGATATCACCATTGCCTCTGTTGTCTAAATCAGTCCAGAACGGAGCAATGATGTCTCTGGTTCCATTCATCGGAAAACGTTCAGGAGAATAAGTTGACAATGGTGCATTAAATGTCAGATGTCCATTGTCATTCACCTGAGAAAAAATACATAAATTGGGTTTCACTATTTATACACTTTTAAAATTTTGACATGGTGATTTTAGTAAGATGGAAAGTGATTAAAAGAAGCAGTGTGGTAACATACGTAAATCTGAGAGTAAGACTGCCCAAAATAGTTAAAGGTTTGTCGGAGTTTAATGGGAGGTGAGCTCTCATCATCTGTTCCAGAGATTATTGTTCCACCAACTGGGTAGAGTGGTCCTAGAAAATACAAGAGGGATCAACTGATTACATTAGACTCTTTTTCTGGATAACAACATCATGCTAACAATATCAATGTTGTTACACATGACTTCTGTTTCTAGAAGTACAAAGTTGGGTAACACTTTATTTGAAGGGGGTTGAATAAGACTGACATGACACTGTCATAAACATGACATAACACCTGTCATTAACATGAATAAGCCTTCATGAATATTTATGACTGTTGTCATAAAGCGTCATTCGGTAAATTATGACACTTTTAATACAAAGTTAACATAATTCAAAATGTCTTTGTTATGACAACTTGACATTAACCAAGAAATCATTACTGATGTAAATTTTTTATAAAAGTATTACTGATTGCACTTTAAAAATTAGGTAACTTTATGTTATTAAAGGTAAAGTTTAAACAGTAATGATTTCTTAGTTAATGTCAAGGGGGGGGAGGGAGAATCATATTTTATTTATCACTACAGAAGGGTTCAGTTAATGCGCAAATGAAAGTGGTGGGTTCGGTACGTCAAAAAAGGTTAAGAACCACTGGTCTAGACCATTGTTCTTTAAACATTGTCAGGTTGAGGATCACTTATCCCACTTAACAAACACTCATGGACCATCTAAGTTAAAATTGCACCGCCATAACATAACACCGTAATTTGTACAACCTGAAATGAAAATAGTAGTCCATTAACTAATTGTGTTTGTTCCTCCTAAATTGAAGAGTGGTGCTGTTTTGTAAGTGTGAATGGTCACACAAGAAAACATAAACAAATCTATACTGGATGTTTTGAGTTGTTTACAGATTCTGTATTGTGTTTTCAATGATAGAAAACACATGGAAATCAAAAAAATGTTGTGTGCACTACTGACATTTTAGGGCTATTTGTTATGTTATTTGTTATTTGTTAATAAAAATAGGCTTTTCTTTCAGCCAGTCGATATCATATAAATCATTTTATTTTAGGTGTTAAGATGCAGTTAGTCAGTGTGGGGCGTAACGCTGTTCACTGCATCGTCACCATCATATCCCATTCAGCAAAGCCTGTAGCATGCTATGTATCAATAATGTTGACAAACAAAGGTTTTTTTCCACCGTTCAGGCTTTCTTTTTAGTGGCCCAATTGTAAGCCACTTATCCGGTATTACTTTTAGACACAATCCTATTCTAACGGGAGTGTCACACTTTGAGCTCATGACTCTGCAAATAAATGGTTGTTTACATGCAGTACGTCACTAGGGGGCGCTCGCATAGGTCCAGGGATCACAGTTTGAGAAAGACTGTTTTAGACCGTTACCTTCATTGTAATTAACATTTTTCCAATAGAATAGAGTATACTTTAAAATCCCCGAGGGGGAATTTCTTGTAATATAAAGTATTACCAATGAAATAAATGAATATTATAATATTAATTATTATTAATTATTATTATTGTGATATCCAGTAAATACATATTAGTATGTGTCTTAGAAATTAAAACTTTAGGGAAACATTATTGTATTAAAACAATTTTTGGCCTGTTGTTAAAATATTACCTACAGTTTTGTAGGTAATAATTACAGAAGAGCAGGCAGGATAGACAGTCAAGTAGATCTAAACTTTTAACTTACCCAGATTCTGAGTTGTCACTCCGGCTATAAAAACACACATAAAATTAACATCAAATTAAGATAACTAAAGTCAATAAATAAGACATCATTTTGCGTTTGGGGAGACATATCATTTCTCTCATTGGAATGATATATTATTCCTATGTATAGTCTAAGTACACTTATTTATTAATTAATCAATTAATAAAAGCGAAAAAGAAAGAAAAGTAACACAGATGTAAAGTTGCTGGATAGGTCTAAACATTATGCTTATCTTGATTCTGAGTTGTCACTCCAGCTATGAAAACACAGATTTCATTGATGAAATTAAGAGAAATTAGGTCAATAAATATTACCTTATTTTATTTGGCAATGCTTAAACCAGGGGTCAGAGACCTTTGGAGGGGCGGGGGCTCAAAGTTAAAAAGGGGCACATAGAACAAGATCTTAAGGCATTTTTACAACAACATAACAACAACCCATATTAATTAAGAATCTAATAATTAATTGGATCATACTGTATCATTGTCATCACATGGGGACAATGCAAAGCAAATTTACTCTCTGTGTCCCTGATAGATATAAAGTTGCTGTTGAGGGGTTTCTGCTGCTGATAGTGCTGGAGGGCTGTGTTGATCCAAGATCATAATTTTCAAATAAACCATAGGAGAAAATGTCACTGATTATGAAATATGTTATGAAATAAGTAAATGTGCTGCCATTTTATTAAATAAACCCTAATCATATTTGATTGTTTAAAACTTGGCTGAAACCTGCTTTGAAGATTGAAAAAGCTCAGAGTATGAGCATGACCTACCTGATCCAGAGGATTTAGAGTCAGCCACCAGCAGCATTTCTGAAGAACCTGACAGGGAGAAGAAACAAACAGGTGCATCATGGGGAATGTAGTGTTAAATGAAGGGATGGACATTTAACAGCATTATCAGACAGAAATGACTGTTGCTAAGATGAATGTATATGAGCGCTGCAGTTTACTAAACTGAACTATTTTGTGTTGCAGATCCTTAGTTAAATGTCATGGCATCAACTACCCAATCTTGTTTGATTGTTTTCACCATAACACTGGTAGGACTTAATATTAATGAATATTTTTTAAAGCATATGACAGTGTAATAACACTTAATGACAGCTTTATAACAGGTCTTACTTGTTTCACTTTATTCATTTCACTTTCACTTTATAAAGATGTAATTAAGTGTAACATACTTTAATAACAGTGTTAATAATAATGACTGTTATTAAACTGTTAAATTTAATTAAATTTTTATAAATGGTCCTACTTGATTCTCTTTACTTAAAATAAGAGTTAATATTAATGAATGTGTTATTAAAGCATATGACAGTGCAATAACACTTAATCTTTATAAATGGTCGAACTTGTTCAATTTTTTACTTGATGTAAATGAAATTATTAATAACTCTATTATTAAAGGATTTGCTGTGTAATAAAACAATGAAATCTTTATTATTAGTCTTACTTGTTCCACTCTATTTCAGGTATGGGGAAATATTAAAGAATGTGTTATTCAAGCTTTTGACAGTGTAATAACACTTAATGACATCTGTAACTAGTCCAATGTGTAAGGGAAAATATTAATGACACAATTACAATGGTCTCGTGACTGTCACAGTTAAGACTAACAACAAATTACAAGGTAATGTGATAACACACAAAGACACATAATGTTTTAAATTTTGATAATTAATAACTGTTATGACATATTTATGACCAATGGTGATACTTGGTTAATGTCAGGTTGTCAAAACAAAGACATTTTAAATAATGTCAACTTTGCATTAAAAGTGTCATTATTTACCAAATAATACTTAATGACAACAGTCATAAATATTCATGAAGAGTTCTTCATGTTTATGACAGTGTCATGTCAGTATCTTATGCACACCCCTTCAAATAAAGTGTTACCTCATCATCTTTACCCTCATACCCCCAATAAACCTTCTAAGCTGCACGTTTGGAGTTGGCCTATTACTTCTAACTGAGGAAGATTCAATTGATGAGCAATCTGCATTAGCACGGATTGTTTATAGGTTAAATCAACAACATGGCAACTTCACAAGACAAAGCTTCTCAGGAGAAGATTCATAGTCCCCACACACACAGGAGCAGGAAAAAGATGGCGGAAAAAGACCTACCTAATTCAGAGAAGTCAAAGTCATCATCCAGCAGCAGTTCTGAAGAACCTGACAAGGAAAAGAAACAAACAAGTCTGTCATGGGTAATGTAGTGTTGAATGAAGAGTCAGATGTTTAAATACTGTAACAAAGGAGATTGCTGATGCCACTACAACAAAGAAAATAGTGGAAAACTCTTACAAATAAGGTGAAGTACATAAACTTAACAATGTTGAAAGAACCTTTCTTTGTTAAAGAACAAGTAATTGATTTTTTCCTAGTAATTTGTCAGAAGTTGAATGTACTGGGCCAGAAGTTGAACTCTCCAAGGAAGAGTAAATAAAGCAAATTCTGTGCAAATACAATAAAAGAGTATCTCTTGGCATTTTTACATCTTTGGTTAGGACATTTATAAGCCATTCCATGCCTAAGAACACTTACTGACATATTTTGAACTAGTCCAATGTGTTCCACTTTATTTGAAAAAAGGGAAAATAATAATGATTTATGAAAAAATGTGATGCTGAAAAAACACTTAATGACATCTTTCTCATTTGTCCAATTTTTTCCACATCTTGTCTTTATTTGAATAAAATAACAAATATAATACTTGGAGGCACTGATCAATGTGAAAAGATGATAAATATTATTTAACTTTAAGAAGTTCTTATTAAATGCAGAGACAGCTCTTTATTAATTCTTGTAATCATTTGTTAATGAGTTTTATCAATACATTCTGGCACAACTGGCTCTTCAGAACATGATCTTGATTTGGCCCAAAATAAAAATGAGTTTGACACCACTGACTTATAGTTTTCATAAGTCACATTGAAAACTATATGCAGTCACATCACTGCATAAATTAATATAGATGCATTAATTAAAGACTGACTTCAGTACTTACCCATAGCTGACAGAAGCAGTACAGAAAGTATGATTTGACCTGCCATTTTTCGAAAATCAAACCTGATTTAAAGATATAAAAAGAAATGAATTATTGCAATATCTGAATACATGTTGATCGAGACGTGCATTAAATTCTCCAGACAAAAAAATATTTTTTTAATCACAGTAAATTAAAACATCTATGAATTCAATTTATTTCCTACAACAAAATGTTAGATAATATTTTATTTATTGCAAATAAAAACCCCTTTTACCTTCTCTAAGTGTCTCTCTGGTGTAAAACATCTTAAGTGACAACGTCAGGCTGCAACACGTCTTTATACAATGGCAGCTGGCACAAACCCAACATCCTTTATTTTCCAATAAGCTGTTTGGAAAGAATACAATACACCTACTCCCTTATATTCATCACAGTTTAGTCTGGAAGATTACCTCACAGCTTATGGGTTTAACATTGTAAGCTTGAATTTGGCTGTTTTACTGGACTCCTTTTGTTTCTTTGTTTTGGGTTTCTGCCATATTGATGAACTGAGGTATATGTTATATTTTATGGCTCTTTTTCCACTTAACGATTTTAGCTCAGTGAAAGGCTGGTATCCTGTTCCAGATTAGCCTGGCCATTGCCTTCCTGTGCAACTCTGTTCGAAAAAATTGCTGCTGAGAGCACAAAAAAACAGCAAAAAAATAAATAAAAAATCACCTTTTACTAGGCTTTGTTGCTTATACTTGGATTCTCACTGGTAGTTTTTTGACCGGGTTCCCTTTTTTCCCCTCAACTCCACAGTCACCTGATCTCAACCCAAAGAGCATGGATGGCATGTGGCGCAATGTGAGATTCTTATCTTGTCTGTGCATGAGACAAATCTGCAACAATTGTGAGAAAACATCATTTTAATATGGACTCATGTCTCTACACCATGTTGAATCTGTGCCAGAAAACATGAAGGGAAACGAAAGCAACAGTAAATCTAATCTAGGTCAGGCATTAATAACGGGTATAACTAACTAAACCACAAGTCAAGTCAAGTTTATTTGTGTGACACATTTCAGCAACAAGGCAGTTAAAAGTGAAGTGAAAGTAAAACTATCAGACAGTTATCAACTACATTCTGTCAAATGTTATCAAAATCATTAAGCAAATAAACATCAAATATGTCGATCAATGTTCTACTTAATCAAAAGCAACTCTGAACAGTCTAGATTTAAAGGAACTCAGTGTTTCAGCTGTTCTGCAGTTTTCTGAAATTTTGTTCCAGATTTGTGGTGCATAGAAGCTGAATGCTGCTTCTACGTGTTTGGTTCTGGTTGTGAGGATTGTTGTTGCGCAACACCTCATCCCCCTTCTTTCTCTCTCTACTTCCCCTTCTCAGAGGAGGGAGATGTGCTACCAGCTCTCCATCTAAAGGGGGAATTGAGTTTCTTAAATCTGCCGGGATTTACCCTATCCAGAACTGAAGTAAACTCTGTTTAAGCTGGCATCGAGAAAGACTAGCCTGGTTTCTGACGACCCCCATCCAGATGTCCCACCCTTTTTCACCCTGTCAATTAGCCAGATAGAGCAGCCTGCAACCAACTAGTTTCACAGAGCACACTGTTAACAGCCGCTCTTTCTCTTTATTACAACTTGCACCAGGTAGGTTTTAGTGACTCTGGTGAGTCCCAAGGGTGTTGTTTTAGTTTTGGCTAAAAGCAACCTATACAACATTTTCCACATTTTCCTCCCAGAATCAAACTTCATAGCTATTTTACAACCATCAAAGAACTTTAAGGTGACTCATTAATTGAATGTCCACAACATCTTTTAGATTTTCTTAATATTAATTATTTTATTAGTAAGGCAGTTTTGCAAGAGTCAGTACAGCTTAATTCAGTAGCAGAAATAATCAAATAAGTAAAATCAATAATCTAGCCTTTCTTTCCCTAATGCTGACACTGTGAACTAAAAAAGGGAAACTTTGAGAGAGACGGACGGACGGAGTTTGGCATCTTGAACCCCAGAACTGGCCTGATGATGAAGAAGGTGTTGCAGCAGCAGCAGGAGGCTCCCAGTACAGGAAGAGTACTGATTTAGAGCGGCAGAACTCGGGCCTCACGGTGACTTCCTCATGCTTGTAGTGGCCCTCAGCTTCTCGTCTTGCAGCTCTGTAGCTCCTTTCTCCTCGTCTCACAATCTTTCTGGTCCTTGGAGATGTAGAAGCGCTGGTCTCATGGAAGGAACACACCAGTTCTTCCTCTTTGCCTTTGTTCTTTGTCTTTATCTTCAGCTTTGCCTTGGTCTTTGTCTTTGGGGTCTCGAACCCAGCTGATGAGAGAAGTGCAATTTGAAGCCACATGTTGCGGGGCGAACGGGTTGGTCCCCAGGTGCAGAACAGTCTTCGGCTCTGTGGCTCCGGCTCTTCTTCAGCTGCAGAGTTCTTTGTCCATCTCGATCTTGGCTCGAAGCTGCCTGAAGGATCCAATCAAAGATTCCTCTTTTGCCATCACCTTATAAAGGATTTATCCATCCTTTTGGTGTGTTTGCATTGGCTAGCTTTGTTGCTCTGCCTGTCTCATTGACCGACTACTTTAACAGATGATCTCATATCCATCACCGTCTTGGAGACCTTATAACCTGATGTCTGTTCTAATGACCCCGAGTTGCTCAACAGTCCTCCTACTTCTGTTGCCTGCCGAACCTTTTCTTAGGAAAGTTAAAGTTCAACAATAAGGCCTTGGTCACCTCTGCTCTCCCATCAGTTCCTCTTTTCCCCTGACTTTTCACCTACCATCTACCTCCAACACAACATCAGTGACCTTTAGTTACAGTTACACATTTTACACCATTTCAAGTTCAATGTCAAAATCACATTTATAACCCCTTAGTTTCTCTGATTTAGCATTCACTTATAATATTATAATAACCATTACTTATTAGTTACTCCTATTATCATAATGTGTGTTATTACAGACACTTCTGAAAAGAAACCAAGAACAATCCATTATTCTAATTATTTGATACCAAGTTACAGTTACTTGTTTCACCTGCAAGTACTTCCATAAGTATAAGAGTAAGTGTAAATATTCTTATAATCAAACCAATATCAACCACTGGTGAAACCAATATTAATTATTGGTTTAATTCTAAGTTATTATTATTAATTTAAGTATTTTCCTCTTGGTTTTATCCAATTACTCAAAATGTTTAGATTTTATTCTTTAAACCTTTAATGCTTAAAATAAGGAATAGTCTGAACTATTTTTATACACATGCAGGCTGGAAACTTTTTTCCTCTTTCTTCAGAAAACCTGCTCTTCCTGTTCCATGACTCTCTTTCTGCCTGACTATGATTTTTTATGATCAGATAGAAAAAAGTAGAATCTAAGCAAAGTTTGCAGGACACAATAACAATACACAACCAGATTAATTTTATTACAGTCTGACTTTACTGTTGGGTCTTGATGTCACCTGTGTAATTTATTTCAAAGATAATTTTATTTATTGTTATTATTAAACTAAATTCTCCAGCATGGAGAAGTGGGATGAGCTCGACTTTTCTGGACAGGATGCAGAGCAGAGCAGTACCAGAACCAGAACCAGAACCAGAAGACCTGAGAGGTCTGGAAGGCTGATACAAAAATTTATTTAATTTGCTTTCTTCAGGGTTTCAGCCAGCAGCAGCGTTCTGGATCAGCTGCAGCTGTCTGACCAGAACTGCAGCTGGGCAGACAGACTTGTCCAAGACACTGTTGCAGTAATCAATGTGACTAAAGACAAACACATGGACGAGATTTTCTAGATCTTGCTGAGACATTAGTCCACTATGTCTATGTTAGTCCACTAACATGGAAATGTTCTTCAAGTGACAGAAGTCCGACTTTGTAACTGTCTTCATGTGGCTCTGAAGGTTCAGGTCCAACACAACTCTCTTGTCATTTCAGTAATATATCATGATCTGCAGTGTCAAAAGCTGCGCTGATGTCCAACCAGCAGTTTGGTTGTTCCACGGTCTTTTTATATGTTTATTATTGAACACTTTGACTAGGCCGGTCTCAGAACTGCAGTGGATATGGAAACCAGACAGAAAGACATCAAAGCAGCTGAATGCAGTTAGGAAGCTGGAGATCGGCCTGTAATTCTCCTGTAATGATTTGTCCAGATTGTTCTTTTTTTAACAGTGCTTGATATTGTGTGTTTTTAAAGCCTGACAGAAAAAACCGGATGAGCGGAATGAGTTTACTGTTTGAATCAGATCAGGTACAATGACAGGCAGAACTTTTAAAGACATTTGTTGATATCAAGACAGCAGGAGGTACTTAATTGATTTATAATTTCTTCTAAGTTTTCATAGTTGAGTTGTTGAAATTTAGTAATTTTCTCTGCATCTGTTATCCTTGGGGATTGCATTGAAACTGATTTGGTGTTGATGTGCAGTTTAACCTTCTAATTTTTGAAATTTCTCTCCAAAGAAGTTGGAAAATGTATTATGAGCCTGTAAACTGTAAACTATGAGCCAAATAAGATGCAATCATTGTTTATGATTTTATTTATGATTTTCGCAAAAGACATTTCTTTTGCATATTTGAGTGCGGAGTGATAGCTTTACATTCTTTCTTTACAGATTTCATACTAAAATGCAGTCAAGTTTTATTATAGTTAAAAAGCTTCTGCTGTGTTGTCTATAAAAAAATTAATACTATTTGTTTTGCTAAATGAGTCAATAGAGATTGTATTTCCAAAGACAATAGAGACATGATCAGACAGGGTGACATCAATTTCAGAGACGTTAGAAATATTCTTGCCCAAACAGATCCAGAGTGTTTCCTCAATTGTGGGTTGACAAGCTGACTCAAATCCAGGTTTTCAAGCGTAATGTAGGTTTTTGGCACCGATGGCTTCAGGCTTGTAAACATGGATGGCGAAGTTTCCCACGATTATTAAGCAGCAAATAACAGACAAAAGATCATTGAAGTCCCTGACAACATTTCCACATATTTTGGGGTTTTGCATAAAGTTAGTGTCAGAGCTTGTTTATGGCCTTTTATTTTGATTTCCAAATATTCAGAAGAATAACATTTTCCCACAGAAACCTCTCTACAGTCTAGATAATTGTGAATTATTGTACCAACACCTCCCCTCTCTTATGCTTTCTATTCTTACTTCAGAAAAATTGTAATTTGGAGGCGCTGATTCAGTTCATATAATCCAACAATGTTTCTGTTAGAAATATAGTATCAATATTTTGCTCAGTGATAAAGTCATTAACTAAAAGTTATTTTGCTGAAAAGGATCTTATATTTAGCAGAGCCAGTATTAGTGACTTGGTGATAGACATTTATTCAATTTGAGATTGGTTTAGACGGGATAAATATGACGCTTGAATTCAGACCATTGTCTTTAACTTATCTTTTGTCTGATCATTTTTTCTAATCAAATCAAATTTTACTAGTACAGCACATCTCATTAACATTGAAGTTCAAAGTGATTTACATTAAAAAAACCCACAAAACTCAACAAGTGAAACATTACATTTTGTCAAGTGTCGTCACCACACATCAAAATGTTGGTCAGTGTTTCATTTATTATGGTTTAGAAACCAGAAACTCTAAAGGAACTCAGTGTTTCAGCTGTTTTACAGTTTTTCTGGAAGTTTGTTCCAGATTTGTGGTGCATAGAAGCTGAATGCTGCTTCTCCATGTTTGGTTCTGGTTCTGGGGATGCAGAGCAGATCAGAACCAGGAGGCCTGAGTGGTTCTGGAAGGTTGCTATGACAACAGCAGATCTTTAATGCATTGTGGTGCTCAGCTCTGTTTGTGTTACCAATCTGGCCTGGGATTGTCCTGTATCCCAGCCCCCAGGGCAGCAGAGGCATCCTTGAGGAAGACAGGTGTACAATTAAAGTCTGGACCCCCATCTCAGACTTCAGACAGGTAGAGTGGAAGTGGTTCTTCTGGGAAATCAGAACCATGTGGTTCTGATGTAGAATAGTCTGCTTTTTGGGTGCTTTAAAGAAAAACACATACTGATCGATACATGTGGTCCATCTTCTCATTAACTTAAGAAACATTAGTCCAGCAGAAAACATTTCTGATGAGATGTCTTGGCTTCTAGCAGGTAACTTTAATGAAGGAGTGGTGGAGTGGATGGGATAAAGGACCAGTAGCTCCGTCTCCAACTGATGTCTTGGGAGCTGCCAGCTTATTCGTTGGTTTTGGAACAAAATCTCTCCAATATGCAGTTCGTTTCATCGCTATCAGATGTTTTTGAGTCTGTTCTTCTTTGCCGGTAATCTTCTTGTTTTTCGTCAAATAAAATAAGTGTGCAATAAGTTTTTTTTCCAGCTTTATTAAAGCAGACGCCATCTTGTTTGTAGAGATAACGTTCCCAGAAGATCCTGTGATTGATGACGACATCCACTGACCTGCAGACCATGATTTTTACCCTTTTATTCATCATAAACAGTCTACTCTATCCTTCATCTCTATGTCGAACTGTCTGTAGTGGTCCACTGATAGATTATTAAAGTAATTTTTCAGAATTTCTGATTTTTTTTTATGATATCAATAGTACCAATGTATATGATTAGATTATTAATATTTGGCTGATCGGTGGTTAGTGAGAGAAATGTCTGGGTAACAATTTATTTGAAGGGGGTTGAATAAGACTGTCATGACAGGTGTTATGTCATAAACATGACATAACACCTGTCATGAACATGAATAAGCCTTCATGAATATGTATGACTGTTGTCATAAAGCGTCATTCGGTAAATTATGACACTTTTAATACAAAGCTGACATTATTCAAAATGTCTTTGTTATGACAACTTGACATTAACCAAGAAATCATTACTGTTTAAACTTTACCTTTAATAACATAAAGTTACCTAATTTTTAAAGTGCAATCAGTAATACTTTTATAACAAATTTATACCAGTAATGATTTCTTGGTCTTGGCTTATTCATGTTCATGACAGGTTTTTATGACAGTGTCATGTCAGTCTTATTCAACCCCCTTCAAATAAAGTGTTACCAATGTCGGTTTTCTCATTCATTTGCAGCTGGTTCTTTGAACATCACAATGGGTTCCCTTTTTTCCCCTGAACTCCACAGTCGCCTGATCTCAACCCAAAGAGAATGGATGGCATGTGGCGCAATGTGAGATTCTTATCTTGTCTGTGCATGAGACAAATCCACAACAACTGTGAGAAAACATCAATTTAATATGGACTCATATCTCTACACCAGTGGTTCCCAAAGATTTTCTTCTGTCCCCTTATGGATAACAATAATATCCCCCCAAAAAAGAAAAAAAAATCAACTGGGCACACACATCGCTCAACCAGACATAAACCTACACACATATTTTGTTTTCAAACTCCACTGACGTTTATTCAACACTTCAGGTTGCAACAAAACACCCTACAAACCATCTTTACAGTGAAATACTTTTGTGTAACTGTTTTATTTTTTTTATTCATCCATATTGCTTCCCGTGCCCCCCCTGCCAAGACACTGCACCCCCCCCCCCAAAGGGCGCGCCCCACACTGTGGGAACCTCTGCTCTACACCATGTTGAATCTGTGCCAGAAAACGTTTAGGGAAACAAAAGAAAATCTAGGTCAGGCACTAATAACGGGGTTAATAACGAAACCACAAGTCAAGTCAAGTTTATTTGTGTAACACATTTCAGCAACAAGGCAGTTCAAAGCGAAGTGAAAGTAAAACCATAAGACTTTTATCAACTACATTTTGTCAAAGTCATCATCAAAATCATCAAGCAAATAAATATCAAATATGTTGATCAATGTTCTAGTTACTACTAATCAAAAGCAACTCTGAACAGTCTTGTTTTAAAGGAACTCAGTGTTTCAGCTGTTTTGCAGTTTTCTGAAAATGTGTGGTGCATAGAAGCTGAAGGCTGCTTCTAAGACATGAGATGTGAGAAATATGTACTTCATTTGCTTTCCACATATGTAGAAGAAATTTTATTGTCACAAAAAAAGCAAGGAGTAAGGAGGAGACATTAGACCAGAGGCAGCAGCAGGAAAATAATACAAAGTCTTCTCAGGCAAGGTAGGATTATAACCTGCTGAAAAAATATATTTACTACAATTAGAAACCAAACCGACTTCCCTTAAGTCCCTTAAGGGGCATGTTGGATGAAGGGACTTAAGGGAAATCTGTAACTTAAGTCAGATCTGTAACTTCTAAGCAAGGTATTTGTACAGGGTTTTACAATATTTCAAAGTTATTACTCTTTCACTCTCCAAAATGCTTTTCTACTGAAATATAGGTAGCACAAAGAGGTCAGGTGTAGTTTATGTATAGATGTTTTTATTTTTAAGGGTGCGTTCACACTGCAGCCTGAAGTGACTCAATTCCGATTTTTTTGACGTAATGCGACCTGTATCCAACCTTTTCATGGCAGTGTGAACAGCACAGGTCGGATTCTTTTTCGAATCTGACCCATATCCGATACGTATCCGATTCAAATGCGACCTAACGTCCAGGTCGCATTCATCCGAACTGAACGTCACTGTTTCTCAACAAATCTCACTATTCTGCGTCCTGATAAGCGCAAATGGGAAAAAAACAACAACCATGACAGACTATAATGAAGATTAAGTTGTTAATATGTTGCTCCGGCCGGATAACAACTTCAAATATGTAAGCTAAGCTCCACCGTGAGCCTCCATGTTTACTTCCGCAAACACTGAGCACTTCTTCTTTTTATCGCAGTTGGCAGAACACTGAGAACACTGACGCTATTGCGCCCTCTACTGCGCATGCGGGACACTTTCAGGTCGTTTGCCCGTTTACACTGCAGAACACATACAGGTCGCCTTTACTGGCAGTGTGAACGGCCCTGGCAAAAAAATCGGAATTGGGTACTTCAGGCTGCAGTCTGAACGCACCCTTAAAACGCTAATGTTGCATTTAAAGGCGGCTTGGAAAACACTACATGTTGGTTGCTGATTAAATTGTTGTAACTCCTGAAAAAGTTCAGTGGACAGACTCAGTATATGGAAAGTGCAGGATTACTTTGTGTATGAAATCAACATATGAATTATATAAAGTTCACCACTCGGAGGTAAAAAATAAAAATAAATAAAACAAACAGCTTCGAAGCTAGGTCAGTACTGCTGACTCCATATGCGGGCAATGATGCCGGGTCTAGCATTCCTTTATCCGCCAAACTACATACAGAGCATTATAAACAAGTAAAGTCATAAAAAACAAAAAAACGGCTCTCACTAACTGAGACTTGAGCCCTCCCGTTCATGGCATAGAGCCGTTATAAAAGAATCGGATTGTTCCTGAATGCCACATTACACTCAGCATGGCTGAGTGATATTAAAGCAACATGAACGTTAGCTGGCTTGGTTTATCCTTAAAAACATGCGAACCAATTTAGAAATTAATAGTTATAGTTTTATCTTTTACTTTTTCATGTTTGCGTTTATTATAAATCTTCTTTCCCACTCTCTTTTTCCACTATGCAAAAGAAAATAAATGTTTGACTAAACAAGCTAAATTTACTTCCCAATGTATAGATATTGAAAAAAGTTCTCGAGATTATCAGATATGGTGCATGTGTCAAACTCGACGTCCGACGGCCAAATCTGGCCCGCCATAGCTTTTATGTGGCCCTCTAGACTCCAAATTATAGAAATAGGCCTCTCCAGGTTTTCACAAATAACTGCAAAATTCACACAAAAATCAACAGATCCCTGCATTTTGCTGAGTTTATCAACATTTTTGGCCAAAAACATTTGCTTTCAAGTGACTTGAGCGATAGAGCAATTAATAAAAGGTTACATTTAACATCATATATTAGCGCAAATATCGTAAAAATTCCTTACAAATATTTCTAAATTAGCACCACAAAATCTGTGGTGTTGATTGCAGAAAACCACAAAAACCATCCTGGATGGACTGATTGGTGTGAAAAGATGTTCAATATCATGTTATTTAAGAAACACTTATTGAATGCTGAAACACCTATTTATTGATATTTTAACAATTTAATTGTTTTTTATCAATACGATCTGGCCCTTTAAGAACATTCAGATTTTTGATCTGGACCAAAATGGAAATCAGTTTGATGCCCCTGAAATACGGGATACAAACAAGTGAATCATGGACCATTTTGAATGTAAACAAGAATAAAGAGTGAGATATTTGCTGGTGGAATGATGTCAAAGCAAAGGAAGACTCTGTGATGTCACAGGCGATGAGGTCTGTGATGTCATCAACTGCAGAATTGTATGAAACACAAATCTGCATATCTTTCATTGCTTGCAATATCACTGACCCGTTCAGACATTCGCAAAGCTCTTTTCAGGTAGTTTACGATCAACGATTTTAGCGATTTAGTGTATTTAGGAGAAGATGTCTCATCATACGCCGATATACCAGAGTGGAGTGATGGGGCCCCATCACTCCACGAGAAGGGGAGTCCAGCAAAACCCCCAAGGCAGGTTCCCTCCTGCGGACCCGTATGCCTTTCACAGGGAAATCCAACGACTGCGATCCCTCCTGGAAATGGAGAGAGCCAGAAGTTTTGAAGGCAACCAGAAACTGGCCCACCTGGAGGCAGAACTGGAAGAGACCAAACTCCAGTTAAAAAGGCAGAAAGCTCTCAAAGAAACTTTTATTAACAAGAACAAAGAGGTCAAGAGGGAACTTGAGAGAGTAGAGAAGTTCAGTGATCCAGCGGTCCTTAACGCTGCGGTCATTGCTTCCAAGGTTCACAACGATGTGAAATGCAAGAAGAAGAAGGACTTGCAACAAGATTTTGAGGAATTGAAGGTGGCCCACCTCCTCAGCCAGGAATCCTTTGTAGCTGAAATACAGGCTGAGAGAAAGAAAAGCAAGACCCTCCAAGAAGAACTGGACGCAGTTCAGACTTCCTACAAGGAGCTGCGCTCCAGGTACGAAGCCGACGTTTCTAAGGTGAAGCAGGAGGCCGAGACACAAAAACTTTGTGAAGCAAAGCTTATTGAGGAACGACGGCTTCTGGAGGATCTGAGAGCCGAGAAGGACCATATGTTTCAGGACATGTCAGAGAAGATCGCTCTACTGCAAGACAACGAGAAACTGTTGAAGGAAGAAATGAACCAGGTCAAACTTTCGTACAACAATCTCATCTGCCAGTACGAAAGCCAAGTTTCTGGATTGGAAAGAGACGTGAAAACATATCGACAGCAGGTGGAGCACGAGAAAGACTCCAACTCAAAAAGAGCAAATGAGAACCTGCAGCTCATCGACACACTGAGAGCTGAGAAGGAGGAGATGTTCCAAAAAATGTCTAGAGAAATCACAATTATGCAAAAGATGGAGAAGCTGCTGCTAGATGACCTTGATCGAGTTCACCTGTCAAAGGACGAGCTAAAAAGTAAGTATAATACAGACGTTATGGAATTACAGCAGCAGCTCGACACATACAAGCAGAAGACAAGGAAGGAGGAAACGGCTCTTGTAAGCAGAGAACAGAACGAGAAGCTGATCCGTGAGTTACAGCGTAGGTTTTCTACTGCACTGCACCAGAAAGTAGAAAACCTGGAGCTCCAGCTAATTCAGGAGAGAGAAGCTCATCAGCAGAAATCGGAGGAGGACGTGGCCGTCCTCCTTGAAAACACGACAAAAGAGATTCAACTCCTGAAGGAAAAGGAAAGAGACGCCCAGGCTGAGCTGGAGAAAGTCAAAGCTTTGTACCAGCAGCTAACCTGCCGGTATGAATCCGATGTAACCTCTCTGGAACAACAGGTAAAAAAATATCAGGAGATGAGTTTTGTGAACGAGTTGGAAAGAGCAAAACAAGATCTACTGGTACAAGACACTCTGAGAGGTGAGAAGGAAGATCTCCAAGGGCAGGAGGAAGAAAACACGCAGAGCCCAGTCAGCCTGGTCAAAGCTGTAAGCCAAGAGGGTTCCTCAGAGGAGGATCTATCAGGAGAAACCTTATCAGTCTCTTCCTCAGATCCGGAATCTGCGGAAGAGACTGAAATCGCTGCAGAAACCATCCTGGAGGATTTGGTCGATCCAGGCACTGAAACCATTCAGGAGGGTAAAAGGAAGAAATCCAAAATTTCTATTTGGAAAAAAATACAAAATACTTTCCGGTTCAAGAAACAAAAACGAAAACAAAAGAGTGAAGAGAGTCAAGAACAGGAGTAGAAATGATTTTGATATTTGGAGAAGGAGAAAGATGTGCGAGAGAGGAACCGTGGACAGGAACCAAACCCAGAGGTGGCAGCCTCTGAACGGTGAAACGCTCCGTCAAGATCAAATTTAAAAAGACAAAGTTTTTTCCCCCTTTGACAAACTAGAAAAAAGATCCTTTCCCAACCCAATTGTAAAAAAACGTGGCAGCACGGTGGTGCAGCGGTAGCGCTGCGCCTTCACAGAGTTGATCTGTGTGGAGTTTGCATGTTCTCCCCGTGTTTGCGTGGGTTTTCTCCGGGTGCTCCGGTTCCCCCCACAGCTCCCAAAACATGTCGGTCAGGTCAGTTGGTCGCTGTAAATTGCCCCCAAAACAGTTTAAGAAACTCCAGACATGTGCAGTGTTATTGTTAAGCTAACCGGGCGTTAGCCCTTTTCCCTTCGCTGTTCTAGCAGCAGACGGCTCGATGTTTATAGCAACACATTGATTCAAGAATTAAATTTCTTCCTTTAATAGTAACGATTTCTGTTTATTTTCACTGTACTTGTGCTTTTATGGTTTGTCCTTTAGTTTTGCCTTTCTACTCACTTTTTGTATTGAATTGCACTGAATTGTAGCTCGTTATGCTGTTTTTGTCCCAATTTTAAAACAGATTAGAAAAAGGATCATGCAGTGGCTTTTTCAGGGCGGCTGTGGCTCTGAGGGTAGATGGTCTTCTTGTGATCAGAAGGTTGTGAGTTCGATTCCAGCTTCCTCAGCCACATGTTGAGTTGCCCCGGGGCGGGGCACTTAGCGGCACGCTGCCTCCCAACCTGCTTGTTGGTGTGTAAATGCGACTGTAGTGTGAAGCGCTTTGAGTGATCAACGTGACTAGCAAGGCCCTTCATAAGTTCAGTCTATTTACCTTTGATAAATCCTGTTTTTATACCAAACATAAAGCTGATTTAACACGTTTGGACCTTTTCAGTTCGGACCCTGAAGAAGCCCAAACTTGTTATATCTGGTTTGTTTGTTATAAGAAACAAACAGGTTTTATCAAAGATAAAAGTTACTGTGTGATCTTTATGTTATGATTTAGAATAACGGATTCAAGATAGCATAACAAACTTAACAAAAAAGTGCAATTTAACATGAAAAACTGTAGAAAAGGGAAAAAAGAAGAACAATCCATGAAAGTATGAAAACAGAGAATTTAATCAGAAATCATTTCTGTTTCAGGAAGAAATCGATTCTTAGATGAAGACTTTGTAATAAATATAAAGTTTTTGTGTTGTTGAGCTTATGAGTCGTCTGCTGCTACAAAAGAGAAGGAAAAGGGGCTGGAAATGCCCAATTCGCTTACATTTTAACCAGCTTTACAACAAAACTGCAAATTATGTTCCGTTTAGGATGTTGGTTGTAGGTTCTGTTTGTCAACCTGGATTTAATTCCCAGTCCTGAGGAATCTGCTGCATGTCATTCCTTCTCTCTCCCAATTCCTGTTCAACCCTCTCATTTTCTCTCTTTCTTACATAATTAATAGGTTACTTAATACACACACACACACACACACGCACACACACACACACACACACACACACACACACACACACACACACACACACACACACACCTACACACGCACACACACACACACACACACACGTCCCCTCCATGGGCTGCCACCTTATCGTGGTGGGGGGGTTTGAGTGTCCCAGTGATCCTAGTTGTGCTGTCGGGGCTTCATGCCCCCCAAAGCAGACGGTCCCAGGTGAGGAACCAGACCAAGTGCAGCCCAAACATCCCTCATCATGAATACGACCGTTGGAAACGGATTCACTCAAAGAAATAACTGTTTGGATTAACATAAAAAAATCATGGAAAGATTTTCCTCCTGATTACTTTGCTTTATGTCAGCACTATGTAATTCTGTTATCAAATCAAATGTGTTGGATCAACTTAACTTCTGAGGTTGATTCAACTCATTTACTTTAGTTGGACCCAACTCATTTGCAATGTTTTGGACCAAATAATTGACTTTACTTGATTAAGATGAATGCAAATTTAGTTGAAACCAACTTATTTTACAGTGATACCTTCACACTACTTAATTAAGTTGATCCAACTCGTGAAAATTAAGGTTAGCTCAACAAACATGCTTCATGCTGAAAGAAAGCTATTTAATCATGTGGAAAATCTTTCCATGATTGAATTATGTTAATTCAAAGACATTTTCTTAAGTACAATTAAATTAAGTGTTTTAAGATTGCACTATTTCCAGAAACATTGTATTAATATTATCAATATGATCGAATTTACAACTATGTTTGCCATCTCCTTTGGCAATTCATTTACTAAATTAGGACCAATATTAACAAAGTACCTATTAAAGACTTCAGCAATATCCTCTGTTGTGCTATAGTGTTATGCTTAATACGTATTGGAAAATATCTATCTTTCTTGTTTTTGTAATACTATTAATTGTATTCCAAGTACCCTTAATATCATTACAATATTTGGGCAGTAGCTCATCATAATAATTCTGTTTTTGCTTCCTCAGCACTGTTGTTAACTTATTTCTATATCTTTTATATTTTTCTTCTTCTTCCTGAGTTGGGCACTTAATGAAATCTTTATAACTTGTTTTTCTTCTTACATGCCTTCTCCAAACTCTTTGTCATCCAGGGAGTCAATCTGTTTTTGGATGTTTGTTTAGTGTTGTGCTCCTTTCTGTGTTCATGCCATTAAATCATGAGGCTTCTTACTCAGTCACCTGTCACCTTCATTCCATTTTGTGTTCCAAGTAATAATTTACATATAGAAATGTTTTTCTCAACAATTCATGTCCAATGTTTCCATTTGATTCTTAATCATCTACTGACCCTGTAGATGTTTGAGGCTAATTGTGTCAACGCGACCAGTTTGGCAGCTAAGACTTTAGATTTTGTTAGTATGTGGTCATAGGACTAAAGCTGGCCCTCTGATGATGCACTGATAACTGCTACCTAGATTAGACAGACAGACATATTGCATAAATAATATGTTTTTTATTATTATTCAGTTCCACGGACTGGACTTTTTATATATGTGCTGCTTATTTTTATGTCACTTTGGCTTTGCTCTACCGCCATCTAGTGGCTAAAGAGCAGATCTTCACCTTCTCATTGAGTTTTAATTTGGAAAACTATGTAATATAATTATTATATCAGCTATTAAAGATTTTAGGGATAAATATCAGGTGTAATTACAGATGAAGCTAAAATACAGCAGACTTTATGAACTAACATGCTAAATTCAATGTTAAGCAGAAAAATAATTAAACATGAAACCAAAAATCATTTCTCACACTCTATGGTAAATGTTAGCATTTATTGTGTCTGCAATGTTAGCAGGCTCATTAAAAAGGTATTTTAGAAAAGGCTAAAAAAAGAAAAGTTGGATAATTGGACAAAACTTCAAAGTGTTTGTATCTGTGCAGGACAGAAGGTCAGTGACAAACTCCAGCCCATGACGACCAACCACCCTGCCCTCTTCATGAAGCCAAGCTTACACAGTGCAGCTCTTTCTCTAATGGGCTGACTTAGCTCTTCTGTCAACAGGAAACACTTCCAGAGAAATCATTGAGGAAATTTTCAATCTCTTTAGATGCTAGCTCTTCTTAACAAATATCTAGAATCACCAGCCTTTGCAGTTCCATTTCCAAAATTATAAAACCTACCTCCTCTGCATACTTTACCTCCGATTACAAATGTACTTTTTTAAAATGTCACATATTTTACACTCCCAACAGCATAAACAAATATCCTTTGCAAAACAGCATGCAATGGAGTTTTACATCTTCTCAGCCTTTGAGGAGCTAGCAGAAAGTTTGTTGCATTGTGCCAGAGTACGCTGGTCTGGAGCTTTAGCCACTTTTCAACACCCTTTAGCTTGGGGTTTGCCTGGGGCATTGATTATATTCCCGCAATATCTAAACTTTATATTACAATTCTTACAGACAGGTTGTAAACTGTCCCATAACAACAGATTAAGATTCTTAACAGTGAAATATAACACAGAACAGGTCAACAGGCTTTTATCAACAGGAAAAAGCAAGAAAAGAAAATGACCAAATGGATTTAAATTCTTTATTAATTCCTTCTGAAATTGAGTACATATATACTACTTTGTTTATTTCAATGTATGTATTTTACAGTCAATGGTGTTAACAACAATTAATGATTACAGAAATTCCACAGAAGAAACAAAAATAACTGAACATTACATTAAACCCACAAATGATCTAAAGCACAACGGTGCTCCACATGTTAAAATCAAAATTACTTCTGCTTCTCACCTAATTACGAGAACCAACAGAAACCCAGAAAACACCTTTTACCAACATAAATCATAGGTCACATAATTTGAACAGATTTTAAAGTGTGGATATTCTTCATCTCAAATGACCAGAATTCCGAGCATCAGCAAACTGACAATCAGGATAACAATTGATGCCAGATGGCCTGTACCATCTGATGTCAATATCTTTGGATTAACACCGTTTCTTTGGATTAGTCCACCTGTGTAAAAGAGAAAAGTGAATAAATTTTGTCAAACAATCGCAATATGATATTTGAATTTACAAATCAACAGAATGACAATTTTACCAGTGTTTGGTTGTGCCCCTAGAACTAGTGGTCCAATAGACAGAGCTGCAGAGTCATGATAAGATGCATCCCTCCTGAATCGGGCGTGGTGACCCAGATAGCAGTGCTGTAAAAGAACAACAGCAACATTAGAGACTTCTGCGGGTTTACAACTTAATTGTACATGATAAAGCTGCACCACAAACACAATAAAACTTACAGCTGTGCAGTTGTTGTTTCTCAACAGACACAAGTGGACATTGCAGTGCAAGTAAATCTCTGTGTGGTTGGTGAAGGAGAACATCCTGAAGGAGAAACGAGACACAGTGGAGACACCGTTCTGAATCACCTCTACGGTTCCATCTTCTGGATTAGGACACCTGTGAAGCAGAAGCAGATGCATCAGTTAGACTGTCAGCAAGAAGACACTGAAATAAATTATAAAGAATGACAAGATGGTCTAATTTACTGTGAAGCAATTAGATCCCAGCGGACAGGGTAGTTTGCTTGGTTGACTGGTGTGGCCCAGCAAGAGTCCAGAACTATGGCAAATTGGCGCTGATCCACCCCTTCTGTTCGCACCTCCACGTAAAACATCTCATCAACTTCCAGTTCTATGTTTCCATTAGTGCTGAAGGGAGTGAGGAAACTTTCATCCTCATAGGGGATCATCCTCACACTATATGATCCAGTGCCAGCAGGAAGCTTTTTCCTCAAAATGCTGCAGAAGAAACATTTAATGTGACAACCCTGTTAAATACGTCTGATAGGCTGGCTAAGCTATGCTAATTTGTTTAGAGGATTCAGTTATAGATAATGAATAACTGATTAAGATATAGAAGTAGAACTGGACATAATGGCACAACTAGTTAAAGGAAGCAAACAGAGAAACTGGTATCATCACCTCTCCACAGGGTTGATGCCCACAGCCATTGAGAGAGCTTGAGCCAGAGGGTAAACACAACAGAAATCCAGATGAAGATTCCTCTCACGGTTGATCAAACCTCCATGAGGATCCACATTCCCCTGAATAGTGTTCTCATACATGAAGTGAGTTCCATTGCTCTAAACAGTGAAATGACAGAATGCTATCAATAAAGTTAAGTAACATATTGGAAGCTTTAAAGAAGATGTTCCAGTTCATGAACTTTACCCTAAGAGCTGTCCCACACAGATGGTTGCCATTGTCAAAGTGGAAGACGAGTCGTCCGTCCTGAAGAGTCCCGTTGCAGGAGCTGTCTCGGAGATGGAGAGCACTGGAGTGGAAGCCCGCTTCAAACAGCTGGCAGCGAGATACTGACATGGTACCAGAACTGCTGGAGCATTCGATGTTTGAGTCTGCTCACCAGAGGGAGAAAAACACTTTGAGATTTCGTGATAAACTACACAAACTGATGCAGAAAAGCAAAGATGATGCTTCAAACTTGAACACCGACAGTAAAGCACCAACAAACAAATTATGTTTGGAAAATGACTATCATTACAGTTCTTCGTATAAAAACAGAAGGTTTAAATGGTGTTGCGCTTACCGTAGCTCTCATTGTTGGGTCGATGATGGTGCTCGTCACAGAAACAGCCATACACACCATTTTTCTTACCACACCACTCATGCTCTGCGCAGTCCAGCTGTTCACAGGGGTCCGTCTCAGCTGAGTCAAATATATCAGAAAAGGCCAAGAAAGTTTAAAAACACAAACATTGTGTAAAACCACTCATTGTTCTGACAATGTATTGATACAAATAAGCATACCACAATGCAAATGAGAGCGCCAGTCAGGGATGCTTAGACCCAAATTGGTGCAGGTTTTCTCATAAGCAGAGATGGCTGAACATAGCATGCCATTGGCTGGCGTATAGAGGCAGAGATCGTAAACACAGGAAGTGAAAAATGGTTGTGGGTCAGAATGCAGGTGACAAGAACTGAATGGGCCACTGGTGTTGGTGATGACTCTGCAGAGTTCTGTATATTCTTCTATGAAGCGGCAGTCACTTAGTCCGTCACCAGTACTTTCATCAGTGGATCCGCATCTAGAAAAGTTTTTGGTTATAAACAATTTAGAAACAGATTTTTGTAGAAATGTTTGCAATTGTTGAGATTTTTAGAGTAACCGTAATCACCCTGCTTGGCTTGTCTCAGATTTCCAGCTGTGGCCAAACTGGTTGTCGTTTTTGGCCAAAGTACCGTTGGGCAAAACTTTGTCATCAGTGGGATCACCATTGAAGTTCCCACACATTCCACTGACTCTGTTCTGGTAGTTGCTGCCCATCCTGACCAGTAATATACTAGAGCCATCAAACTGGACTACAACATCGACAGCATCAAACATTATATAACTTCCCTGCCTCATCACCTGACCAAACGTTCCTGCAGTCGTGGGAAGAGAAACCTCAGTCCCATTTACCTGTTATGATGAGAGTTCAGAGAGTAAACCAACTTTGGGGAAAGAAAACAGATTTTTTATCCTGTATTTAAAATAAAACTTACCTTGACTCTCTTGTAAGGTCCGAGCCTGACATGAACACTCTCTGGATGATTTGAGAGGTATATATCAACTGATGACACGAAAGACACAAGGTTGTTTCCTCTGTGTTTGTTGGTGGCCACGACTTTGTACTGAGTTTCACTGCTGCTGTGTCTCAAACTTTCAGTGATGATGTAAGAGCATGATCCCTGAAAATGAGCCAGGGCTCCATCGAAGGTGACGTAATGTGGGTCACCCCATACTGTACAGGTAGACATGGCATCATAACAGCCCAGCTGGCCATCTCTGATGGTGCACTCTTGTGCAGGAGTGCATGATGAGGGACTGCAGATCAGGACATTGGGTGCTTGACATTCACACCGTTGGGAGCAACCGTCTGTCCAGAAGGACTCACCAGCCTGCAAGGTCAGAGAAAAGTTAAAATATCAGGCTTTCTGACAACATTAAGAAGAAATTAAGCTTGAGGTAAGATGGCACAATTTGTTGAACTACTTGCACCATAAAATCATTAGATAACATTGGTGCAGTCATTGCCTTGCAATGGATGGGTGACTTGTGCAGGGTGTACCCCACTTCTCACCCGTTGACCACTGGTGCCATGCACCAGCACTCCAGTTGACCCTACTAGGGACAAATGTGTGAATTTGATGGACGGACGGACGGATGGACAGACTGACTGTAAAGTCATGTTCAATAAATTAGAATATGTGTGTCAATAAGGCTCATTTGTCAGATGCAAAGTACACTATAATGCCGAAAGTATTTGCCCACCCATCCAAATGATCAGGATGGGTGGGCATCCTGATAATTTGGATGCCCATGGAAGTGATTGGAGGTGCTCCAATCACCTCCATGGCCACAGGTGTGTAAATTTAAGCACCTAGCCATGCATAATTTTACAAACACTTGTGAAAGAATGGGTCAGTCTCAGGAGCTCAGTGAATTGCAGTGTAGAGCTTGTAGCCACCTGTGCAACAAATCCAGTCATGAAATTTCCTCGCTCCTAGCTATTCCACAGTCAACAGTCAGCTGTATTATGAAAAAAATGGAAGTGTTTAGGAACAACGGCAACTCAGCCACGAAGTGGAAGGCCACGTAAACTGACGGATTGGGGTCAGTGAATGCTGAAGCACATAGTGCAAAGAGGTCGATGACTTTCTGCAGAGTCAATCATTACAGACCTTCAGACTTCAGGTGCCCTTCAGATTAGGTCAAGAACAGATCACAGAGAGATTCATAGAATGGGTTTCCATGGAGCAGCTGTATCCAAGCCTCCAAGCCATCCATCATCAAGTGCAATGCAAAGCGTCAGATGCAGTGGTGTAGAGAGCACACCGCCATAGGACTCCAGAGCAATGGAGGTGTGTTCTCTGGAGTGACAAATCATCCTTCTCCATCTGGCAATCTGATGGACATGTCTGGGTTTGGTCAGTTGAGAACGGTACTTGTCAGACTGCACTGTGCAAAGTGCAAATTTGGTGGAGAGAGAATTATGGTGTTTGGGGTAGTTTTTCAGGAGCTGGGCTTAGCTCCTTAGTTCCAGTGAAAGGAACTCTGAATGTTTCAGCATTCCAAGACATTTTAGACAATTCCATGATCCCAACTTTGTGGGGAACAGTTTGGAACTGACCCCTTCCTCTTCCAACATGAATGTGCACCAGTGCACAAGGTACTGTCCAAAAAGACATAGATGGCAGAGTCTGGTGTGGATGAACTTGACTGGCCTGCACAGAGCCCTGACCTCAACCCAACACATATTTGGGATGAATTTGAGCAAAGACCGAGACCCAGGCCTTCTCATTCAAAATCAGTACGTGAACTCACAAATGCGCTTCTGGAAGAATGGTCAAAAATACCCATATGGACATGTGGACAGTCTTCCTAGAAGAATAGAAGCTGTTCTAACCAATGGATAGCAGTGGGATGTCACTTAAGCTCATATGAGATTCAAAGCAGGTGAGCGAATACTTCTGGCAATATAGTGTACCTTTGGAAAAATATTTAAGACCCCATCTCTTAATCCACCAGTGCTCTATTGTTCGGCAGGGTCACATTGATCTCAGTCCATTGCAGGGCAACACAGAAACAGACAGGACAAACAACCATGCATGCACACACTAACACCTAATGAGAATTTAGAGAGAACAGTCCTGTTTTTGCACTGTAGAAGAAGCCAGGGTACCTGGAGAGAACCCCTACATGCCCAGGGAGAACATTCAAACTCCATACAGAAAGACCCAGTGTCTATCCAATGCTCTATTTCTTGGAAAACTACGGCCTGTCTTTTATGTTAATTCTGAATTAATGACTACTTCAAAACCTTTCTGAACAGTACATTTGCTAGACATGCCTATAATTTTTTTACTTGCACATCAGTTTGAACAATACTTGTTAATTTACCAAAATAAATTGGAAGTGAAAGAACATGATACTTTCAAATAAATAGAAATTGTACCAAATGATGAATTAGATTTGTGGAGTTCCACAGATCTCTTCTTGATATTTGGGCTAATCCTTCATTTTGCTATGTCATTATGTTTTAGTTGTTGACTTGAAATGCAACAACTCAAATGGACATGAATATTTCAATGCCCCATGAAAGTGTTTTTTAGGACTCAGGGTGCATTCACACTGCAGCCTGAAGTACCCAATTCCGATTTTTTGGCAATTCCGATGTTTTTGCCGGGGCCGTTCACACTGCCACACATATGCAACCTGTATGTGTTCTGCAGTCTGAGCGGGCAAACAACCTGAAAGTATTCTGCATGCGCAGTAGAGGGCGCAATAGCGTCAGCGTTCTCAGTGTTCTGCCAACTGCCATAAAAAGAAGAAGTGCTCAGGGTTTGCAGAAGTAAACATGGAGGCTAACGGTGGAGCTTAGCTTACACATCTGAAGTTGTTGTCCAACCAGAGCAGGACATTAACAATTTAATCCTCATTATAGTCCGTCAAAGTTCTCGTTTTTCTTCCCGCTTGCGCGTATCAAGAGGCAGAACAGTGAGATTTGTTGAGTATCAGTGACGTTCATTTCGGACGAATGCGGCCTGGATGTTAGGTCACATTTGAATCGGATACTTATCGGATATGGGTTGCATTCGAAAAGAATCCGACCTGTGCTGTTCACACTGCCATGAAAAGATCAGATACAGGTTGCATTACGTTAAAAAAATCGGAATTGGGTCAATTCAGGCTGCAGTGTGAACGCACCCTTAGATTTCAACTTTCAGAGCTAACTTGATGAAGAATAAAGTTACATGAAATGACCTACATTGAAATAGAATCCATCATATTGGCAGCCACAACTTTCCACAGGGACACAGTTTGATCCACTCCTGGAAAAACCTTCATCACAGAAACATCCCTCAGAGCAAACATGGTCACAGGCAGCATTGATGCTGCTGGCACAGGTGTTGCCACAGTCTGTTCCACACAGCTCATAATGACTGTTGGCTGGGCACTCAATACCTTTACACATGAGGGAAAACAGATTGAAGAGAGTTCAAACTTTTGAGGAACATGCTTGTTTGATGGATTACTTTAATAGCACATTACCTTCCATACTCACTGCAAGTGGTGCTTTCCCTCCAAGGGTAGATTCGAACATTAGCATACTGACAGGCACTGACGTATGTCTCAATAGCCCTGCATAAAAGATCACTGCCTTGACTTCCCGACACGCAGACATCAAAGACGCAGTCATTGAAATACGGTGCTGGATCCACCTCCTCGTGGCAGAAGCTGAAGGGGCCGTCAGCTGCCTGAATCACCTCGCACTGAGCCCTGGCAGATCGGTCATCATTGCATTGTGCACATGAAGAGCCACAGCCATCACTACAGGTGTAGTTCCCAGGAACCTTCCAAGCTGCCCCAAAAACATCTGTTGAGTTGACCCAATTTCCTGTTGGGGTGTGGAAGTCATCATTTGGATTTCCATTGAAGTTTCCACAAAGTCCACACATGTTTCCTCTGATGAAGAGAAGATAATTTGAATAAAATTTAATGCAACTGAATAACGATGAGAGACTCAATCAAAGGCAGGAAAACACAACAGTATTACAAAAGTATTGAAAATAAATAGGACAAAACATGTTTAAATAGGTATTTTCAGTCGCAAACTTGCTAGCTGTGTTGGTAAAATGTCCTTAACAAGCTTGTTAGGTTGCAGGCGATAGTTCTAAAATATCATTGCAAAGCTAGTTAGCAACATTTGAATCTAAGGTTGTGAGCTTCTGACAATAGCCAAGTAAAAGCTTTTCAAATAAGATCAAATTTGATCAGATATACTTTATTGATCACCTAATTGGGAAGTTTTTGGGCAGTGGTGGGTTGGCATACAGAAAACAAACAAAAATCCTCTGCAAAACTAAAGTACAAAATATAATGTACATTTTACAATAAAACTGCAATCTAAAAAATTTACAAACATTCAATCTCTCTATACTATTTAAACAGTCCTAAATGTGCATAAAATTGAGTAAAATGACATTGAACATAATGAGACTTAAGTTGTGTGAAAGAGTAGATAGGCTACCTGTAGTCTGGAGATACAGAAATGGACACTGTGCTACTTCCATCATACATGACGCTCAGTCCAAAGTCTGTTTTGACAAATGTTTGGGATCCACTTCCAAAAATAGACAGACCTCCATTGAAGACCACAGGCAGGTTTCTTGTGATTCCATTCAACTGTGAAAAAGAAAGTATTTCATGGAGGATGTTCATGAAATGAATCCTCTATGTACATATATGATACAGACATTCCAGAATTTAACAGTTTATGAGGTTGTGACAAGAATAAATGTTTGGCATTTTAAAAGTACTTTCCAATCTACTTCATACAGTTTAATCATCAGCAGCACTCTTTTATCAGCAAAAGGTTGACTTACATCCACAGTACCCTTCTTGTCTCTTGACATACGCACTTGATAGCCAAAGATATCTACAAAAACTTCAGCCGTGATTGAAACTGGCAGTCCAAACCACGGTTCATTCTTTGCTTCTACAGAAAACTGATGAAGGTCCACAGTGTCATTGCAAACTGTTGCCAGAACATAGCGGCAGGTTCCCTGGAAGTCGTAGGCCTTGCCATCAAAGGTCAGGTAGTGAGGGTCTCCAGAGGCAGAGCAGGTGCCATGAGGGTTGGGATGGCAGCCAAACTCACCATCCACAACATTGCAAGACTCCTGAGGTCCACATGTTTTTGGCAAACATTGGACTATACCAGTTACACCATTACAGGTGCAAAAGCTCTGACATTCTTCCCCGTCCCAAAACTGTTCACCAGCTTGCCGGTAGCGTCCATCATGAAAGCATCCACAGGATGTTGGAGGCACACACTGGTTACCATTGAGGACAAACCCATCATTACACTGGCACCCCTCCTGACACTGAGTGTCACAGGTGAAGGGGAAGGAGAGGCTGGGGCAGGAAGACGGACATGAACTTCCACAGAGTTCATAATGGCTGTTTGATGGACAGGTTAGTTCTGTTGGGGGGGCACAAAGGCAAAAGAAGTAAAAAGTGATGAATATGTTCATTTTACAAGCATCTCTATCAAATGTGGTTCTAGAACTTACCACAGCCAGTTGCATTCCTCCACTGTCCCAGGGATACACTGTTATGTTGACACATTAGTGCATAATCTCGTAGGACCTCACATAGTGTTGATGTTGGATCATCGGAGCGTTGGAGGATTTCTACACATGCATCTACCTGCTGCCATGGGTTCACTGCAGCCCAGCATGATGTAAATGGTCCAGTGGGTGAAGTAAGAACTCCACAGTACTCGGTGGAATTGAAATTAGTTGTAGAGTTATGAGGTCTGTTTTCCACACAGTGATCTGCTAGGGAGCCATCTCGCCAACTGTCCCCAAACACCTGGGGGTCACTGACCAGAGTGCCATTGGGTGTACGGAAATCATCATGCTGGTCAGCATTGTAGTTTCCACAAAGTCCACCTAATAAACCACTGTAGACACCTGGTGCAGTGACACGGACAAAGTGAGGCCAGACAGTCTGCAGAGTTACACCAAAGTCTGTGCGAACGATGACACTGTGAGTGCTGCTTTGGAAGATGCGGATTCTGTTGGACCCAGAGCTGAATGGCAGTCTGATCAGCTGGCCATCAACCTTTAACAAATTAAAACAAAACACTTTTAGAAATTTCCGGTGCAGATTTGCAAAACTCTTGAAATGTGTAGAGGAATTCTCAAAAACATAACATTCAAGTCATATACTTAAAAAAAAATTCAACGTAATAATTGTTTGCAGACATTATGTGAAAAGTTTATTCACTACAAATGTTGAAAATCATTAATTCAATTGAGCCAAGAAAATGTTACTAATTTTTTCTCCTTTGCTTATTTTACATATGTCCACTCAGGATAATTTTTCAAACTGGCTGCAATAAAATACAAATTATTTAGCTCCTGCACTAAAGGGATTGAATGTATTAATAATGAACCCAAGTTCTGTTTATGCATTACATGGAGTCCAAAATCGTATACTGTTTTCAAAATTTGTTTTGTGTGTGAACATTAGTTGTCTTACTTCACTAACATAAGAAAACAGATGCTACTCTTCATTTCATGTTGTTTTATATGTAGATATGTATTTGTCACTCACCTTAACAGTGCTATTACTTGTCATCTCAATATCAACTTGTGATCCTTTTGCCTCAAACTTTAGCACATTGGAGAAACCCTGTGGCCCCTGTGGAACTTTTTCCACAGTAACCATGAAGTGCGAGTGATTAGAGGATCCCATAACTTTGGCAAGGGTCAAGCGACATGCTCCTGGGTACTGGTACATCACTCCATCAAATGTATGATATGATCCTGGGCCTCTGATCCAACATGTTGCAAAGCTGTTTGGTGTGCACCCTCTTACTCCATTCTCCACCCTGCAGGACTCATGTTGACCACAGCTGTGAGAGCTGCAAGTCATGGATCCATAGCTGCATGTACAGCGCCTCCCACAGTCTGCATCCAGTATGACAGTTTCTCCTGAGCGGTAGTAGTGACCCTCAAAGCTGCAGCCACAGTCAGCATGAGGGACACAGACCCCTCCACTCAGGATGTAGCCTGAATTGCAGACACAGCTCTCTTGATCAGGCAGGGGGCAGTTGTCAGTGGAATTGGGATTGACACATGTAGGTGGACATCCTGTACCCTGGGCCTCAAAGTGGCTATTGGCTGGGCAGGGGATTTCTAAACACAAGAAACATTTATTCTCAAACTTTGAATATTTAACACCACTTACTTTTAAAATTGAGACTAGCAGACATACCACAGAAGCCAGGACGCCGCCAGCTTTGAGGCTGGATCCCATTTTGTTGACACTGACTTGAGTAGACATTTAGGGCTTGGCACAGAATGGGCTGATACCCTTCACTGACACAGAGATCATACACACAGCTGTCTACAAAAAATCCTGGAGGGAGTTGTTGATGGCATTCAGCAAACGGTCCTGTGCTGTTCTCCAGAATACCACAGTGAGCAGAGTTTCTGTACAGTGCTGCCTCAGATTCTGTGCAGCCGGCACAGGCCAGACCTTCACACTGAGGGTCACAACCAGGCTCATCATCACCAGATGCTTTCCAGCTGTTGGCAAAAACCACATCAGAGCTCACCACTTCACCTTGACGGGTTCTAAAGTCATCTTCAGGGTGATTGTTGAAGTTTCCACAGAGTCCACACGTGCTATTTTGGTAAGTGTAGGGCACACTGATCCGGACATATAAGTACTTGTCATATGACACCATCAGGCCAAAGTCAGTGCTGACGATCACAGAGAAACCTGACTGATAAACCTGGATAGAGCCGTTTCTGAGGGAAAACGGAACTGTTGCAAAACTTCCATTGACCTGTAAGGATGACAATAAAAATAGTTACAAATATAAACACAATAAAAAAATTTAACATCTGTTTTACAGAAAGTAAGAAATTCCTGTTACCTTGGCCTGACTCTGATCTCCTTTAACCAGCTCAATAGTTTCATCATGAACAAAGACTTTGACCAGTTGTGTCCATGAAACATGCCTGCTGCCCTGATGCCCGTTCTTCCCCTCCACTCTATAGTAGGGCAGTCCGTTCTGACACTGCTCTGACAGGACGTAAGTGCATGTGCCTTGAAAGTGAAACACTGAGTTGTCAAAGGTGTAGTAATGTGGATCTCCACTGACGGTGCAGGTTTGTCTTTGTACTGTCTGGCAGGAGTACTGAAAGGCAGCTGGCCGACAGATTTGGGAAAAGGAGCAGGGATTGTTGGAGCATTGCAGCCCTTGGTTGGTGCAGGTGCACTTCTGTGCACAGGTGCTGTCACTCCAGAAAGAGTCGCCAAGTTGAACAGGCTGACCTTTAAACAAGGAAAGAACAAGAGTCATTTCAAGGCTGCTTTAATGGTGAATTAGTTTGTGGTGTTTCTGACATCACATCTAGAATTGTCAGAAAAATGAATGGGTGAAAGTAAAAAAATTAAACTACTGGCGTAGGGGATGAGTTGAACTCAGCCTAGGTGTCCACTGTCTTTTGTGTTCTGGGCATTTTCTGAATGTTAGGGTCAGGTGTAGCTTCTCTTTTGTGATAGCCTGGGTGGAACAGCTTTGCGTAGGGATCAGGCGTTGTTTGGGTGATTTTGGTTCAGATTCTGATTCCCTATGTAGTCTTTGGTATCTAGTGGCTCTGGTTTTGTTTTGAGGCAGTGTCAGGGGGTCTGTGTGGTTTGGATGGTCTGGCCTGGGTTGTTTCGGGATGTGATGGACTTGACTTCACGGTGGATTTTGGTTTTCACTGTGTGCACTTTTTGCTCCTGATGGTTGTGGGCTTTCTTGAAAAGGTGTTTTTTGGCTGCTGTAGGGATGTGCTCCTGGATATTGATGTCGTGGAGTGTTTTTTCCAGGGGGGTGCGCTTTTGCAGGGGTGTTTTGATTTTTTGGGCTTGGTGAAATGCATCTACACAATGTGGGATTTGTGTGCAGCTCTTGTTTTGAGACATGCCTTACCTGATATGAATCACATTTTATGACATGACTATTATTCTGCATGGTTATTCTGCTAAAAATAGCCATCAGAAGATGGGTACACTCTGGTTATAAAGGGATGAACATGGTCAGCTACTATACTCAGGTAGGCTGTGGTGTTGACACTCTGATCAATTGGTACTAATGAGTCCAAAGTGTGCCAGGAAAATATCCTCCACACCATTGCACCACCACCACTCTGAACCGTTGATAAAATCCATGTTTTCATGTTGCTGACATTAAATTCTGACCCAACTATCCGAATGTTGCAGCTGAAATCGAGACTCATCAGACCAGGCAATGTTTTTTTCAATCCTCTTTGTTCCAATTTTGGTGAGCCTGTGTGAATTGTAGCCTCAGTTTCCTGTTTTTAGCTAACAGGAGTGACACCCAGTGTGGTCGTCTGCTGCTGTAGCCCATCCGCCTCAAGGTTCAACATGTTGTGCATTCAATGATGCTCTACTGCATACTTCGGTTGTAACGAGTGGTTATTTGACTTTCTGTTGTCGTTCCATCAGCTCGAACCAGTCTGGCCATTCTCCTCTGACCTCTTGCATCAACAAGGCATTTGCACCCACAGAACTGCTGCTCACTGAATATTTTCTCTTTTTGGACCATTCTCTGTAAACCCTAGAGATGGTTGTGTGTTAAAATCCCAGTAGGTCAGCAGTTTGTGAAATACTCAGACCAGCCCGTATGGCACCAATCACCTTTCTTCCCCATTCTGATGCTCGGTTTGAACTGCAGCAGATCGTCTTGGCCATGTCTACATGCCTAAAGGTATTGAGTTGCTGCCATGTGATTGGTTTATTCGACATTTGCGTTGATGAGCAATATATATGGGTGATTCTATAATTGGAGATACATTTGGCACTTCAAGAAATGACAAAAAAAAACTTTTCATTTCTTAAAAATTTTCTTAGGTAGTCTATTGAAAAGGCATTAAACTTTAAAAAAATCTGTAATTGCCAAACATTAGCTACATATTTTATAATCTTTTCTCAGAAAAAACGTATATTTTGCGGTATGTTATGTCAACTCTGTTACGGACAATATAGACAGTGAGTGAAAAAAACAATAAATTCTAGCAGACTAAAATATTTTTATTCCATTACACCAAGTGTCCTACTACCCAAATACTTTAAATGGAGATGTTTTACTTAAAAATACATTTTAAACAATCAAAAGATACTCAACTTTTCACAGAGTTGTTCGCATAGGGTCAAACGTTTTTCATTAAAACTCATTGAAAACCATCATTCTTTTAGAAATAAAATTGGTCAGTAATACTAAATCACAGCAGAAGTCAACCAACAATGTATATGGTGCTCTAGACAACAGTTTTCCTTTTTTTTTTGGTGAAAGTATGTCATAAACATGTCAACTCTGTTACCTAACAGAGTTGGTGTTGGTAACAGAATTGACAGGACCATAATAATTTAGAACTGAAAACTCTGTTACTGTCAACTCTGTTACCCTATTTGGTAACAGAGTTGACAGTAACAGAATTGACAATTTCAAACATTTTTATTAAAAACTCCACTTGTGAGTAGAAATTGTGAAAAAACATGACACCACTGAGATAATGGTTTAAAAACCATTAAAAAAACTTGTCTCTGATCAAAAATCTGTTGTATTTTTCTCATGATTCTTTGGTAACAAGATTGACGTTGAAAACGATAACACCTGGTGATTGTGATTTTTAAACTAAAATATTTCCCAGAGAATGGCACATAGACCTCTGTGTGTTTCAGGTCTTATCAGTAAAAGTAAATGACTTAATTTTATGCAGTTTATATAGCCGTAGAAGGCAATTTCCCAGATTTACAGGGACAAAACCATATGGTAACAGAGTTGACAAAAAATTCTCGGACACATATTTTTTCAAAAATAAGGGTATTTTGAGTTAATTTAATGTGATGTTGTTATTAAATTGACCTTTTAGGCAGTTTAAAAAAGACAGAAAAAACAAATTCACCAAAGAAAAATAATAAAACATAGGTTTTTGCATCATTTTTCAGGTTAATAAAAAAGACAGTACCCAACTCGGACGACAAGAAATCTTGGTTTTTCAGCTATATAAAACAATTTTAAATGTATTTACTTAAATGTTTTTACTTGTTAAATATTATGATCCATTAAAATGAGTAATAAATTACGAAAACATTTAAAAATTGAAATATTTTAATATACCAGACCAAAAATAATGACTCTGGACATCAAATGTATCTGCAATTATAGAATGACCCATATATATATATATATATATATATATATATATATATATATATATATATATATATATATATATATATATATATATATATATATATATATATATATATATATATATATATATATATAAACTGAAGAGTTTTAACCCTTGTGTTTACAAATGGTGTCCAACCGACCCCACACATGTAAAACTTGTATCATTTGCAACAGTCCTCCATGTTTGCCTGAGTCCTTGCACGCACAAGGGTTAATAGCTTTGCTGTTCTACCATGAAACACAGATTGGAGTTGTACCTTATATTCCTGATACATGTGTTCATTGTTATAAAAAGGTACGCTATGTGACTGTGTTCTTACCACTGAAATTGCACCCTATTGATCCATGATCGACATGGAAGGCCCAGCGTCCGGGTACATTGACATTACTGCCAAGACGAAAAACTGAGTTTGGTCCGGTTGCCTGACTAGAGAGTGATCCAGGGATGGTGAAGTGATGAGGGGAATTGATGGTGTCATATCCAGCCTGGAAATGTGCATAGATATAGAAGTTGTTTATATTTCATGTAAACATATATCTGCTGGACCAAGACAAGGCAAGTAAAAGTAGTTTAGTATATGAACATCTAACCTGTACAGGCATTGATGTGGAGGCTATTGACCCATAATTCATCAGCACAAATGAATAATGGCCATTGGTAGTCAAGACTGCCTGAAAGGTTGTTTGCTGGGAAAAATAAGTGTATTTATTGGAGATTAATTTGCAGATTATACATAGTTTGTTTTATTTGTAGATCAAATAGGTGTCATCAGTTAAAAACAGATCACTTACTGTTCCAGTCATTGAATAATAGGCAACTTCATGCCATGTTGCTATAAAGATCCAGTTGGCCTGAAAGTTAAGAGCTGGGAAGTACGTGTTGATGTCCTGTGTAACTTGCTGGAGAAGAGAGCCGTTGGTGTACTGAACATAGTAGATATCACCATTGCCTCTGTTGTCTAAATCAGTCCAGAACGGAGCAATGACGTCTCTGGTTCCATACATTGGAAAATGTTGAGGAGTATAACTTGACCATGGATAATCAAAGGTCAGATGTCCGTTCAGATTCACCTGAAAAAAAGAAAATATAAATTAGGTATCACTATTGATACTATTTTGTAAACATATACAAAAGTGAGGTGACATACATAAATCTGAGGGTAAGACTGCCCGAAATACTTAAAGGATCGTAGGAGAGGAATTCTAGGTGAGCTTCCATCATCTGATCCAGACATTATTGTTCCACCAATTGGATAGAGGGGTCCTAGAAAATACAAGAGAGAACTTGATTAAATTAGACTCTTTTTGGATAAAAAAATAAATCTAAAAGTGTCAATGTTGTAACACAACACAGAATGCAAGGTGACATGGATACTTTGTCTCACTTAGGCTATTAAAAACAAATTTCATTGATCATCAAGCCAAGATAACTGTCAGAAATAAAACCTGTTTGATATGAATGGAAAGATTTAGACAATTACATTCATTGCAATTTTATTTATTTATTTTTTTTTTGCGTGACTCTCTTAGTTTTAAACCAATAACTCGTTAATCTGTTAAACTATATTTTCCTTTTAGTTAAAAGATCAACAACAGTAAGATCAGACAGAAAAAAAATTAAGTTAGCTGTCAATAAGAAAAGAGCTGTTTTGTGTGTGGCAAGACTTTAAAACATTACTTTGACTGGAATGACAACTATTTTTACAATGTAATATACAAGTTTGCCAATCTAGTCATACATAATTTAATGAAAGCAATAAACAAAAAATCAAAGCATAGCTTTAAACTTCAATTTTGTGTGTGGCAAGACTATTTAAACTATTCATTTGTTTAAAATGACTAACATAATGTATCAATTAATGAAAAAATAAATCAATAATGAAAAAAATAATAGCTACAGGCAAAGGAGAATAAGTCTAAAATTTAAGCTTGCCTTGATTGTGAGTTGTCACTGGAGCTATAAAAAGACATCATTAAACATCATAATTTCATTAAACATGAAATTATGATGTAAGGATCAAACCATTACGTTCATTGGAATAACTAAAGTTTCACATTGTAATGAATACTTATGCATCAATTAATTCAATAATATTAGCAACAAAAAATTATATTTACATATATATAGATAAAGATGAATTCAGAGAATGGGTCTAAAATTTAAGCTTACTTTGAGTTGTATTAGGAGCTGCTGTGGTTGTTGGAGCTGCTGTGGTTGTGGTTGGAGCTGCTGTGGTTGTGGTTGGAGCTGCAGTGGTTGTAGTTGGAGCTGTTGTGGTTGTTGTTGGAGCTGCAGTGGTTGTAGTTGGAGCTGTTGTGGTGGTTGTTGGAGCTGTTGTGGTTGTGGTTGGTGCTGCTGTCGTTGTGGTTGGAGCTGCTGTGGTTGTGGTTGGAGCTGCAGTGGTTGTAGTTGGAGCTGTTGTGGTGGTTGTTGGAGCTTCTGCAGTTGTGGTTGGAGCTGTTGTGGTTGTGGTTGGTGCTGCTGTCGTTGTGGTTGGAGCTGCAGTGGTTGTGGTTGGACCTGAAGTGGTTGTGGTTGGAGCTGCTGTGGTTGTGGTTGGAGCTGCAGTGGTTGTGGTTGGAGCTGCAGTGGTTGTAGTTGGAGCTGTTGTGGTGGTTGTTGGAGCTGCTGTGGTTGTGGTTGGACCTGTTGTGGTTGTGGTTGGACCTGTTGTGGTTGTGGTTGGAGCTGTTGTGGTTGTGGTTGGTGCTGCTGTCGTTGTGGTTGGAGCTGCTGTGGTTGTGGTTGGAGCTGCAGTGGTTGTAGTTGGAGCTTCTGCAGTTGTGGTTGGAGCTGTTGTGGTTGTGGTTGGTGCTGCTGTGGTTGTTGTCGGAGCCGCTGTGGTTGTGGTTGGTGCAACAGGGATTGTTGTGGTTGGAGCTGCAGTGGTTGTAGTTGGAGCTGTTGTGGTGGTTGTTGGAGCTGTTGTGGTTGTGGTTGGTGCTGCTGTCATTGTGGTTGGAGCTGCTGTGGTTGTGGTTGGAGCTGCAGTGGTTGTAGTTGGAGCTGTTGTGGTGGTTGTTGGAGCTTCTGCAGTTGTGGTTGGAGCTGTTGTGGTTGTGGTTGGTGCTGCTGTCGTTGTGGTTGGAGCTGCAGTGGTTGTGGTTGGACCTGAAGTGGTTGTAGTTGGAGCTGCAGTGGTTGTGGTTGGAGCTGCAGTGGTTGTAGTTGGAGCTGTTGTGGTGGTTGTTGGAGCTGCTGTGGTTGTGGTTGGACCTGTTGTGGTTGTGGTTGGAGCTGCAGTGGTTGTAGTTGGAGCTGCTGTGGTTGTGGTTGGACCTGTTGTGGTTGTGGTTGGAGCTGCAGTGGTTGTGGTTGGAGCTGCTGTGGTTGTTGTCGGAGCCGCTGTGGTTGTGGTTGGTGCAACAGGGATTGTTGTGGTTGGAGCTGCTGTGGTTGTGGTCGGAGCTGCTGTGGTTGTGGTCGGAGCTGTTGTGGTTGTGGTTGGAGCTGCAGTGGTTGTAGTTGGAGCTGCAGTGGTTGTAGTTGGAGCTGCAGTGGTTGTGGTTAGAGCTGCTGTGGTTGGAGCTGCAGTGGTTGTAGTTGGAGCTGCTGTGGTTGTGGTCGGAGCTGCTGTAGTTGTGGTCGGAGCTGTTGTGGTTGTGGTTGGAGCTGCAGTGGTTGTAGTTGGAGCTGCAGTGGTTGTAGTTGGAGCTGCAGGGATTAGTGTGGTTGGAGCTGCAGTCGTTGTGGTTGGTGCTGCTGTGGTTGGACCTGTTGTGGTTGTGGTTGGTGCTGCTGTGGTTGTGGTTGGAGCTGTTGTGGTTGTGGTTGGAGCTGCAGTGGTTGTAGTTGGAGCTGTTGTGGTTGTGGTTGGTGGTGCTGTGGTTGTGGTCGGAGCTGTTGTGGTTGTGGTCGGAGCTGTTGTGGTTGTGGTCGGAGCTGCTGTGGTTGTGGTTGGTGCTCCAGTTGTTGTGGTCGGAGCTGCAGTGGTTGTTGTTGGAGCTGCTGTGGTTGTGGTTGGAGCTGCAGTGGTTGTGGTTGGAGCTGCTGTGGTTGTGGTTGGACCTGTTGTGGTTGTGGTTGGAGCTGCTGTGGTTGTTGTCGGAGCCGCTGTGGTTGTGGTTGGTGCAACAGGGATTGTTGTGGTTGGAGCTGCTGTGGTTGTGGTTGGTGCTTCAGTGGTTGTGGTTAGAGCTGCTGTGGTTGGAGCTGCAGTGGTTGTAGTTGGAGCTGCTGTGGTTGTGGTTGGACCTGTTGTGGTTGTGGTTGGAGCTGCAGTGGTTGTGGTTGGAGCTGCTGTGGTTGTTGTCGGAGCCGCTGTGGTTGTGGTTGGTGCAACAGGGATTGTTGTGGTTGGAGCTGCTGTGGTTGTGGTCGGAGCTGCTGTGGTTGTGGTCGGAGCTGTTGTGGTTGTGGTTGGAGCTGCAGTGGTTGTAGTTGGAGCTGCAGTGGTTGTAGTTGGAGCTGCAGTGGTTGTGGTTAGAGCTGCTGTGGTTGGAGCTGCAGTGGTTGTAGTTGGAGCTGCTGTGGTTGTGGTCGGAGCTGCTGTAGTTGTGGTCGGAGCTGTTGTGGTTGTGGTTGGAGCTGCAGTGGTTGTAGTTGGAGCTGCAGTGGTTGTAGTTGGAGCTGCAGGGATTAGTGTGGTTGGAGCTGCAGTCGTTGTGGTTGGTGCTGCTGTGGTTGGACCTGTTGTGGTTGTGGTTGGTGCTGCTGTGGTTGTGGTTGGAGCTGTTGTGGTTGTGGTTGGAGCTGCAGTGGTTGTAGTTGGAGCTGTTGTGGTTGTGGTTGGTGGTGCTGTGGTTGTGGTCGGAGCTGTTGTGGTTGTGGTCGGAGCTGTTGTGGTTGTGGTCGGAGCTGCTGTGGTTGTGGTTGGTGCTCCAGTTGTTGTGGTCGGAGCTGCAGTGGTTGTTGTTGGAGCTGCTGTGGTTGTGGTTGGAGCTGCAGTGGTTGTGGTTGGAGCTGCTGTGGTTGTGGTTGGACCTGTTGTGGTTGTGGTTGGAGCTGCTGTGGTTGTTGTCGGAGCCGCTGTGGTTGTGGTTGGTGCAACAGGGATTGTTGTGGTTGGAGCTGCTGTGGTTGTGGTTGGTGCTTCAGTGGTTGTGGTTAGAGCTGCTGTGGTCGGAGCTGCTGTAGTTGTGGTCGGAGCTGTTGTGGTTGTGGTTGGAGCTGCAGTGGTTGTAGTTGGAGCTGTTGTGGTTGTGGTTGGTGTTGCTGTGGTTGTGGTTGGAGCTGCAGTGGTTGTAATTGGAGCTGCAGGGATTAATGTGGTTGGAGCTGCAGTCGTTGTGGTTGGTGCTGCTGTGGTTGGACCTGTTGTGGTTGTGGTTGGTGCTGCTGTGGTTGTGGTTGGAGCTGTTGTGGTTGTGGTCGGAGCTGCAGTGGTTGTTGTTGGAGCTGCTGTGGTTGTGGTTGGTGCTCCAGTTGTTGTGGTTGGAGCTGCAGTGGTTGTTGGAGCTTCAGTTGTTGTAGTTGGACCTGTTGTGGTTTTTGTTTATTAAAAGTATTCCAAAAAGTAATAATAGCTATAGGTAAAGTCAGTTGATAGGTCATAAACTTACCTTGATCACTAGTTGTCACTCCACCTATAAAAACACCAAGATTGAACATAAAATTTATACAACTAATATGAAAACATAAGACCGGCAGCAGAAACAGGTAATGTAGTGTCCAAATCCTAGGTAGCAACTACTGCTTTCATTTGTTGGAAAACACTTTTATTCAGAAACTTATCAGATCTAATTCTTGAGTAAATTAAACTCTATTTTTTCTGGATTACAACAGTATGTTGCAACATATAGTTTCTTTATCTGGAAGTAAGATCAGGAGTTATATTGTTACTTTGTTTCACTCTGACTACAAAAACCCACAGATGTCATTGAATATCAAATGTTCAATGTATAAAAAAGACCAGTTTGAATATTAATACAAGTTTTCTATCTGTTTTTCTCTCTTTCGTAATCAAGTAGATTTTATACATTGATTTTCTTTCTACTTTTTGTCCTTTATGTATTGGTGTGACATTAATCAAATTTTTTTCCTTTCTTTCCTTGTTTTTGTTGCTTTTTTGTGGACGTTATTAAAACAATTGCTCTGGCTGAGAAAAGTGCACAGACAAGCCAGGATTGCTGCCCAGAATGGTATATTTATTGCTATTGTTACTATAATACTTTATGGACCTGATCTACAAAGATTCCAGTAAACTGCATATAGAAAAAACTGTAAGAGCAGTAAGTGTGTGTTTTGCACTCACTTTACAACAACTGACTGTGCAAGTGATTACAGGAGAATCAGTGGTGCAGACTTCCCTATTTAAAAGATGATGATACAATTCACTAAAATAGTATACAATGTGGTAGAACACAACAGTATAAAAGCTTAACGATCAATCAAAATAAAACTCTCTAAACTGCTGTATTTAATGCCACACCCTACCACCACACTCCCCACCGGCGCGCCCTGTTCGGCTCCATCGGTTCAGCGTTATCTCCAATCGTAATGTGATCATTTCAACATAAAGGATATAATGGTCTTTTATCGCACAAGTGTGTTTCATATGAGCCAGTAAAGGAACTGGGTGGGGACTCTTGACTCTTTTATTTGTTTTATCACTGATATCTATCTTGGCTCTGTGATGTTGTTTTGAACTCGGCTGTTCATGTTGAGTTGTGTTTAAGTAAGGTGGGCCAATGTTTAAGCTTAGTGATTATGTTTTTTGATATGGTTTAAATGCATTAATATTGTCCTGAGGATTCCATCTGTCACATGCAGACATTTTGTACCTGCACAATTTGTGGAAAATGGAGCTGATATAATCTGCATCACATTTTTGGGGTAAAATAGACATGCTCTTGCAGAGCATCAAGACATAACAGAGTTCTACTGTAACTTGATGATGCACTGGAATTATTCAGTAATTGAAAGTGGACCAAAATAAATTTTTAAAAGAGTATTAGAAGCATGTTTTTAAAAATGTATTTATTTTGCATTTGTATTTACTCTTAATAAGTATATCCACTTGATAAATTACTAAAAATGTATTTGAGAACAATACAGCATATTCAAAATATACCTAAATATATTATTTTTGCACAGGGGAACACAGACAACAATTCTGCCACACAGAAAATCGCCAGCATAAGAAATGTCACCTACGTTTTGCTTATGTCAAAGAGATTGACAGACGGACACACTGACACATCACTGATGTGTAACACTGAGCATGAAACCTCCCTTATAAAATAAAGGAGCTATTATGTGTGGACGTTATGTATTCTGCCACAAGAGGGAGCTCTTATGCAGCATTATTTGAAGCTGCTCTGACCAGCTGCAGGAAACCTGTGAGAGTCTGCAGCAGCATCACATTTTGTTTCTTAATTGCAGCTGCGGAACGACTGCAAATATCTCTGGAACTGCAAATCCCACATTAATCAGAAATATATTTTCTGTGCTCTGATACAGATACTGATACAGAGCACAAAGCCAAGCAAATATCTCAACTTTGACAGGTGTGGCGGCGCAAGAGTTCTCAGAGTTTCTGCAAAACTATTAAGCGAGAGTATGAGAAACACACACACCACAAATTATTGCTTGTTCACATGTGGGCTCAGATCAGCCTTTTTCTTTTGGTCTCTGCTGTATGAAGTGGTGCAGTCATAACTTAGTGGCACAAATAATACCATAAAGAGGGAAAGAAGCAAGAAGAAGCTGCACAATTACAGCTGGAGACAAAAAATGCAGCCAAGTATCGTTGAACAAAACGAAATTTTCAGATGAGACTGTAGCAGCATAAATGATGCGCTGCCACTTTAAGGCCAATTTCAGCTGCTGCATATAAGCAAGCCTTCACCTGTCATGAGGCTGCTTGCGTTGTGACGTCAACCAAATCTGCTTCCTTTGTTTGCACTGTTCTGGGTAAGCGTGGCTGTTTTATTGTTTGTTGGCTTTAATAATTGCTAGTAATACTAATTGGTTTATCTGCTTAGCCTCCTTTGCTGCACCTCTAATATTTGGACCGATCTGTCCGTTTATTCATTTGCTGACAGTAAGGTAAGGGCTTAGCGTGGCTAAGTAGCGTCTATCCATGTAAACAAAACCTTCACATAGCGTTTTCTTACAGTTGCACTACTTCTAGGTGGAATTGGGGATCTGATTATTTGGCAGTGCAGTCATTTATCAGTTCACAGGTAAGCGGCTGCTGCAAGTTATGTTTTTGTTAGCAGTTGTATTAATAATTTGCTCTATTCTTCTTAGCCTTCTGACTCATCAGCATTGCACCTGGAGTGATGCTCGCTGCTGTTTTGCCTACTTAGAAATTGTTTTAAAATACTAATCTGCACTTTTCTTGGCGATAAAGTGCAACATTGTAAGGCTATTGTATTACTGTTTTACTTGTATTGTTTTATTTTCTTGTCTGTCTTTTAGGGACTAAGGCTTCTGTGGTGGCGGTGGTGACCCCTGGTGGCGGTGTCTTGTCTTGTGTGTTTTGTTGGAGCACCTTTTTTTTTCTTTCTTTTGTTTGCCGTGTTCTTGTAGTGTCCAGGGTGGTCCCTTTTTCTGCACTGGATGTTGCCCCTTCCCTCACTACTTCCCCCATCGGTAAGCCTCAGTTTCCTTTGAAATTTAGACATTTGATTATTTTGTTAAATGCATTCACTGTTTTAACCATTCAATTTCTCTGTAGATTATTAGAAATTAAAGATATTTTGAAGCTTAATAAATTTTGTAGAACTTTCTGAATCTTGTCTCCTCATTTCCAGTAGAACTTACCTGTGTCCTTACTACATTATATTTTCCTGGATTTATTCCAGGTGGCGTTGTTGGTCATCATAACCTTTAATATTTTATATTTGGGTTCATATTAAGAAAATCCACCCCCCAGGTTGCCACAAATTGGCGTTGTTGGCAGGATCTCTGCTGTGTAAAGGGAGACTTGATTCTTTTGTTTTATTTTTGGTTTTGTTTCTTTCTTTTTTTTTTCTGTTGTAGTGGCATTGTGTTTTGTTTGTTTTGGAGGAGAATTGTATTGTGTGTGTACAGGCAAAACAGCAGCGAGTCCATCTAATAAAGTATCCAAATCATGGAGGAGGAGGAGATCCAAGAAATGCGGGACTTGATTGCCCAATTGAAAGCAGACAACGAACGATTGCGTCAGGAACAGTCATGCTCTGCCCCAGGTACTTCTACTGCCCCTTCTACTTCAAGCACATCTCAGAGTGCTTTGCCCGCCCCGGATCCCCTTGTGTCAGAGAGGTTGGTGTTTGTGCCTCGTGACAGGAAATGTCCAATGTTTAGGGGAAGATCAGGTATAGGGTTAAATGAATGGTTGGAGGAGGCTGAGGTCTGTATGAGGGCACGTCACTTATCACTTGTTGATCAGGCTTTTTATTTGTATGATCATTTGGAGGGTGAGGCGCGAGAGGAGCTCAGGTTCCGCTCTAGTGCTGAACGGACTGATCCAGCTTGCATTATAAGAGTGCTAAAAGAGGTATATGGTTGTACTGATTCCTATGTCTCGTTGCAAGAGGCTTTCTTTTCTAGAAAACAGCAAGAGGATGAAACCCTTCAAGAATTTTCACTTGCACTAATGGGATTAATGGAGAAGGTTAAAGCCTCTGCACCCACTAACATGGTTAATGCTGATGTATTGTTGAGGGATCAGTTTGTGGAGCATGTTCTAGATGGTCCACTGCGGCGTGCATTGAAACAGTTTGTACGGGAGAAACCTGCAGCTACCTTACTTGATGTCAGGACTGAAGCTATTAGGTGGGAACGAGAGGGCTCATCCGGTGGTAGTAGGGCCCGGAGTCTTTCAGTTCCATCACTTGGATTTCAGTATGCTGTCCAAGGCACTGCTCAGATTAATCCAAGGGATCAGGGGTCAGAATTAAGGGCACTGCATGATATGTTGGCACGTCAACAAGAGCAGTTAAATCAACTTACTCAGAGCGTTGCCTCTCTTAGTCAAACTCATCAACGGAGTCGTCCCCCTCGTAATGTCTCTATAGTCTGTAGACGGTGCCAACAGCCAGGTCATTATGCTAGGGAATGTGATGGTGTACGTGTCCCTTCACGTTTTCACTCTCAAGGCTCCCAACAGCCCTCTAGTTCCTTGCCTCATAACTCTGCGGTCTCGGAAAACTAGTTCCCACTGAATTGTTGAGCCGCAGTTCGGGTGGGGTCACTATTGGCTCAGTCGCAGCACCATGTAATGGTAGGGAAACATCAGAGCTTGTTGCACCGTGTCCTCATTTAGATGTGTGTTTGGGAGGTGTTCGGGTGCCCTGTCTAATTGACACTGGTTCTATGGTGTCAACCCTTACAGAAAGTTTCTTTAAGGATCATTTTAGGTCTGGGGGCCCTGATGGTTTACACCCTTGTCACTGGTTGCAGCTTAAGGCAGCAAATGGGTTAAATATCCCCTACCTTGGCTACATAGAGCTTAGTGTCGAACTTTGTGGCAAAGATATCCCAAACTGCGGGGTTTTAATTGTAAAAGATCCTCCTGGCAAAGTGCCTCCCACACCAGGTGTTTTAGGCATGAATGTAATCCAAAAATGCTATCATGAGCTTTTTGTGCAGCATGGTGCAGGGTTGTTTAATCGAGACAATGTCCCACAGGCTCCACATGAAATCTGGCCTGCATTACAAAAGTGTCATCAAGCAAGCTTGCAGGATGCATCAGACTGTGTGGGGAAGGTAAAGGTGCGGGGTCGGGCAGCATGTAGAGTTCCAGGTGGGGTTATGAAGCTGGTGGCTGCTACATGCACTGATCAGCTGTCACAGGCTGTACTATTTGAGCCTCCTGAGTCAGGTCTGCCTGGGGGTTTGCTTGCCTCTCCTGCTCTTGTCCGTGTGGTGCGAGGCACAGCCTACATACCAGTTGTTAATGTAGGCTCTACAGACATCTTGCTTTACCCACATACTGTAGTCGGTACTCTGCATCATGTTAATGTTATCAGTCTGCCAGCTGGTGTTACAGAAGAGCCCTCATATACAGCTAAGGTGTCCTCTCAGGTTGTAGTCTCAACTGTGCAGGACCAAGTTGAGGCCATTGACCTTTCCCAACTACCCAGCACACATCAGGGTCATGTGAGGACCCTTCTTAGGGAGTATTCATCTGTTTTTGCAGAAAATGATGGTGACTTGGGGTGTACAAATATAATTAGTCATGACATACCCCTTATTGATGAAATTCCTGTAAAGCAGCGTTACCGGCGTATACCACCGTCAGACTATGAAGCAGTAAAGAATCACATCAATCAGCTACTTAGTACTAATGTGATCAGAGAGAGCTGCAGCCCCTATGCATCTCCCATTGTGTTGGTCAAAAAGAAGGATGGGAGCCTGAGGCTGTGTGTGGACTATCGGCAGCTTAACAGCAAAACCCGCAAAGATGCCTTTCCATTACCACGCATTGAGGAGTCTTTAGATGCACTCACAGGTGCTTGCTGGTTTTCTACCTTGGATCTGGCAAGTGGTTACAACCAGGTACCTGTTACAGAAGCAGATCGTCATAAAACGGCGTTCTGCACTCCATTTGGTCTATTTGAGTGGAATAGAATGCCATTTGGCCTTTGTAATGCGCCCAGTACGTTTCAGAGGCTTATGCAGCGCATTTTCTCTGACAAACAGAATCAGTCATTACTTCTGTATCTTGATGACATAGTTGTATTTTCTTCCACTGTGGAACAGCATTTGGAGCGCTTGGGGATGGTTCTTGGACGCCTGAAGAAAGAGGGTCTCAAGGCAAAGCTGACAAAATGCTCCTTTCTTCAAACGGAAGTTAAATACTTGGGCCATGTCATTTCTAATAAAGGTGTTGCAACTGATCCATCTAAAATTGAGGCAGTGGTTAACTGGCCGCGCCCCACCACGTCAACTGAGCTGAGGTCCTTCCTTGGGTTCGCCAGTTATTATCGGCGGTTCGTTGCAGGCTTTGCTAAGCTGGCTGCGCCCCTTCACCACCTAGTGGGACAGCTAAGCAGTTCAAGAGCAAAGAAGCGGCCAAGACAGGACATCACTGAGGGCTGGACTGCAGAACACCAACAGAGCTTTGAGGAACTGAAAAGGAGGCTAACTACCTCACCTGTGTTAGCCTACGCTGACTTTTCTCTGCCTTTTATTCTAGAAGTGGACGCGAGCCATGGTGGTCTGGGCGCTGTCCTCTCCCAACAACAGGATGGGGTGGTGCGTCCTATCGCTTACGCCAGCCGAGGATTAAGACCGACTGAACGTAATATGGATAACTACAGTTCCATGAAACTTGAATTTTTAGCCCTTAAATGGGCCATGACTGAGAAATTCAGAGAGTACTTGTTGGGCCATAAATGTCTTGTATTCACTGATAACAATCCCCTCAGTTATCTCAGTACTGCCAAGCTGGGTGCCACTGAACACCGATGGGCTGCACAACTTGCCTCCTTTGACTTTAAGATCCAGTACCGGTCCGGGCGTACAAACAGGAACGCAGATGCCCTTTCCAGAAAACATCCATCTACTGGAGAACAGGTTGGTGCTCTCGTTCCAGGGAGTAGTCTGCCTGAATCTCTGCAGCTGATGATGGAGAGACAGGATGCTACTCAAGCTGCCATCACTGTTCTTCCTGAACGCACCACAAAGGATATGCAAGTATTACAACATGCTGACCCAGTCTTGCAGGAACTTTGGAGCTTCTGGGCTTGCAAGAAACAACCCGACCGCACAGAGCGAAAGAACTTACCGTCACCTCTGTTGGCCCTCCTGAGGCAGTGGGATCGCTTGGTGGAGAGGGATGGTGTACTCTACCGCAGGACCTTTCGCCCCGATGGTGCTGAGGAGATCCTACAGATGTTGCTGCCCACAGCCTTGAAGGAGGAGGTCCTGACTCAGGCTCACCAAGACCATGGACATCAAGGTGTGGACAGGACTCTCTCACTTCTGAGGACAAGATGTTATTGGCCAAAAATGTCCTCTGATGTTGTTGATTGGTGCAGGTCATGTGAGCGATGCCAAGTGGCAAAAGATACTCGGCCTACTGCACGGACCTATATGAGCCATTTGTTAGCATCACGGCCCAATGAGATCCTTGCCATGGATTTTACAGTCCTAGAGCCTTCTCAAGATGGCCGAGAGAATGTGCTCATCTTAACTGATGTTTTTAGCAAATACACCCTGGCCATACCAACCAGAGATCAACGTGCCTCTACTGTGGCCCACGTCCTGGTGACGGAGTGGTTTTCGAAGTTTGGTGTACCAGCCCGTGTTCACTCAGACCAGGGGCGTAATTTTGAAAGTTCCCTTATCCAGCAACTCTGTCAGTTCTATGGCATCAAGAAGTCCAGGACCACACCGTACCACCCTGCTGGAAATGGACAATGTGAAAGGTTTAATCGTACGCTTCATAACCTGTTGCGTACCCTCCCCACCACCAGCAAGAGAGCATGGACTGCTTATTTGCCACAAGTTGTCTTTTGTTATAACACCACACCACATCAGAGCACTGGAGAAAGTCCCTTCTTTCTGATGTTTGGCCAACAACCTAGGCTTCCTTTAGATTTTCTGCTCAGCCATGTATCGGAACCAAGTGCTGGCAGTGTTAACAAGTGGGTTGCAGAGCACCAGACGCGCTTGAAACTGGCTTTTGAGGAAGCAAGGGAGAAGCTGAAGACTGCTGCAAATAGGAGAAAGAGAAATAATGACCAGCATGTTCAAGACTCACCTCTGCATGAAGGCCAACTTGTCCTACTTCGAAACACCAGTCACCAGGGAAGACACAAAATTCAAGATCTGTGGCGCTCCAAGGTGTATAAGGTCCTGAAAGTACTAGGTGACACTGGAGCAGTTTACACTGTTGCTCCTGCAGATGAATTGAACAGAACAAAAAGGGTCCATCGGTCTCTATTGAAGCCAGTTGTTTGTAGTGATGTCCCAGCATCACCTCGTGGTGAACCACTGTTGAATGATTCATCCTCTGAGGATGAATATGATCCTGATTTGTTTTTGAAGGTGAATGTCAACCCGCCACCACCTTCTTTGCCCGCCGACCCACGAATGGTCAGAAATGACACTGTTCCTCTGTCCTCCGGGGCATCCCTTCATGAAGCTCCTTCAACATCTGCATCTCAAACTCCTAGTGTTGCCAGCTCAAGTAACGATCAGGGCCCTCCGAGGGTGATGAGGAGAACTACACGTTCAACAGCAGGTCAGCACTCCAATGTCCACCATCTCCCAAGACCAATGGCACTAGCTCATGGGGCTGCAAACTCTCCTGATTTAAATTGCAATGCTGTTTCTGTAGTATTTAGACCTTGGTGCTAGTATGTTTAGGGGTCGTCGTCGGGGCGTCGACGCAAGTTGGGGGGGTAGACTGTAGCAGCATAAATGATGCGCTGCCACTTTAAGGCCAATTTCAGCTGCTGCATATAAGCAAGCCTTCACCTGTCATGAGGCTGCTTGCGTTGTGACGTCAACCAAATCTGCTTCCTTTGTTTGCACTGTTCTGGGTAAGCGTGGCTGTTTTATTGTTTGTTGGCTTTAATAATTGCTAGTAATACTAATTGGTTTATCTGCTTAGCCTCCTTTGCTGCACCTCTAATATTTGGACCGATCTGTCCGTTTATTCATTTGCTGACAGTAAGGTAAGGGCTTAGCGTGGCTAAGTAGCGTCTATCCATGTAAACAAAACCTTCACATAGCGTTTTCTTACAGTTGCACTACTTCTAGGTGGAATTGGGGATCTGATTATTTGGCAGTGCAGTCATTTATCAGTTCACAGGTAAGCGGCTGCTGCAAGTTATGTTTTTGTTAGCAGTTGTATTAATAATTTGCTCTATTCTTCTTAGCCTTCTGACTCATCAGCATTGCACCTGGAGTGATGCTCGCTGCTGTTTTGCCTACTTAGAAATTGTTTTAAAATACTAATCTGCACTTTTCTTGGCGATAAAGTGCAACATTGTAAGGCTATTGTATTACTGTTTTACTTGTATTGTTTTATTTTCTTGTCTGTCTTTTAGGGACTAAGGCTTCTGTGGTGGCGGTGGTGACCCCTGGTGGCGGTGTCTTGTCTTGTGTGTTTTGTTGGAGCACCTTTTTTTTTCTTTCTTTTGTTTGCCGTGTTCTTGTAGTGTCCAGGGTGGTCCCTTTTTCTGCACTGGATGTTGCCCCTTCCCTCACTACTTCCCCCATCGGTAAGCCTCAGTTTCCTTTGAAATTTAGACATTTGATTATTTTGTTAAATGCATTCACTGTTTTAACCATTCAATTTCTCCGTAGATTATTAGAAATTAAAGATATTTTGAAGCTTAATAAATTTTGTAGAACTTTCTGAATCTTGTCTCCTCATTTCCAGTAGAACTTACCTGTGTCCTTACTACATTATATTTTCCTGGATTTATTCCAGGTGGCGTTGTTGGTCATCATAACCTTTAATATTTTATATTTGGGTTCATATTAAGAAAATCCACCCCCCAGGTTGCCACAATACTTTTATCCTGAGTCTTCTAACAGACAATCCCAACAGTCATAAAGCTGCTGCAGAAAAGTTTGTTTTATGGTGTGACTCTCATAAGCTACAGATTAACACCTCAAAAACTGTTGAGTAATTTCTGGATCCTAAGTCAATCAGGGACCGAAGCCCCATAGCCATACATGGCTGCTCCATCAAACAGGTTACATCTTTTAAATATTTAGGTGTGCACATAGATGGTGATCTGAGTTGGCGCACATATGTGACAAGCGTGTGCAAAGGTTCACCAGCGTCTTTATTTTCTTAGACGACTTCAGTTGTGTTGCATTTCTGAAATGATTATGTTGATCTTTTATAGGGCGACTGTCGAGTCTATTCTGAGATATGGCATCACTGGATGGTTTGGAAATCTTACTGTTAAATTAAAAACTCAAATTCAAAGTCTGGTGAAGACAGCAAGTAAGATCATTAGCACTTCAGATCTGTCTTCTCTGTCAACAGCTGTTTGAGCAGGTTACCATCAGGCAAGCTCAGAACATCTTGTCTGATGGGTCACATGTGCTCACATCAGAAAATGTTCTCATGAATTCAGGGAGAAGGTTCAGGGTCCCCCTGTGCAAATATAACCGTCTGTACCACTCGCCATGAACCTGGTAAATGGCAGACTAGCCGGGCCTGGACAGAGTAATAGGAGGTCCAGACGGTGATCAAGACTAGTAGTAGAGGATGTATCGTATGTGAATGGAAATGGTTATGGGGATGTGCTGCCTTTCTGACATTTGACTTGTATGTATTTTTTGTTTTTATTTATGGTTACTGTCCTTTTGGATGAGCTTTTATTGTTGCATTGCAGTTTTGCCCCTGCTTCCAAGACAAATTTCTCCTGTGGGAGACTAGTAAAATTGTCTTATCTTAAAATAATAAAATGATAAATACAGCAGCAGTATAGACAAAAAATGCTTCAAAGACTATTTAAAAATTAGTTAAAGCCTGTTATTATGAAATAACTTAGTGTGAAGAAGTTTTGCATACTGAGGTATTTTTGGTTTTACAGTTTCTCTCTGTTGCCTTGGTGAATTTCTCACATCACTGTTAACATTCGTTTATTTCTAATTTGCTCGCAGCATTGTGCAAAAGCAAAGCACAAAATTAATTAATTATTATTTAAGAAACACTCTTTGGGTAAAGCTGGGCACTAAAGCAAATAAGATCAAATATTTGTTCAATCTGGAAAATGTTTTCTGGTAAGAATCACAAAGAAATGCATAAAATTGACAGATAGTGAGAATGGCTCAAGCAATGAAATAAAAACTTAATGTTTTACACAGAACAACTTCAGCATTCATTCATGTAGTTAATTTTGATTGACAGAAGTAAATTAAAATTATATTAAGCAGCAATCTATTTTTTTTAAATTCAGTATTTTTAAAAACCAATTAATAATATGCTCAAATTTGACTCACCTGCATCTTGAAGACTTACTCCACCTGTGAAAATGAACACATTTTGTCAAACAATTAATTATTAATATCAACCAAATACAAGATTTTTCTGCAGATAAGCAATACAAAGGATGTGATGTAAAATACTCACTTAAGGTCAAAAGCAACACAAGCAAAGTGAGTTGACCTGCCATTCTCTAAACCTCCAAACTCAAACCTGTTGATCAAATGACTAAATACATTAAGTACGTGTCAGTACAGACTGATAGATTTCAGTTTCAAACTGATAGGTTTACCCCCTGTACCTCTCGTGTTCATGAGGTAAGACAGAAATGTAGCGGGATTTTATTCAGTAACATTTGGCACATCTCCAAAAAAGGGGCTGGATTATCAAGTTTATTTCCTCATAGAGGCCAATTCTGACATTGAGCCATGACAATGATCAAGGCTTTGAAACCAATGAAAGACTTAAAAGTGGTCTTGGGTCCACAAATAAAGCAAACAATCCAAAACTGTATATTTATATCAAAGGTGTTCCAGTATCTTCATGTCAAATGAAGCAAGAATACAAGACAATAAAAACTGTTTGGTCTCAAATTTGTCAAACTATATACTAAATTTTGCTTCAATGTTAAGAAGGATCTAAAGGAATATTGGGTAACACTTTATTTGAAGGGGGTTGCATAATACTGTCATAAACATGACATAATACCAGGTGTGAACATGAATGAGTCTGCATGAAGGTTTATGATTGTTATCATGAAGTGTTATTCTGGGAATAATAACACTTTTAATGAAAAGTGGACACTTAATCTTAATTTGAAGGAGGTGTGCTATGGTAACGGTAAAGTGAAACTGTGTAAACTAGAAGAACAAAAAGCCTGAAAGAAGTAAATGAACACTTGGGATAACAAAGAGATTTGTAATCTAGCATGCATCACCAGATGAAAGCATGGTGCTTTAATGTGGCAGCGACTCACATCCTCATCTCTCTCCTTTGACTTTTCACTTACACACTGACAGCAAAGACACGTTTTATGAACAAATGTTTGGTTTTAGAAATAGATTAATCAGAAGGTGGGTTAGTGTTTTCCTTGCATTTTACGACCTTTTTATTAGCTGTGATATTTATCTTAGAATTGGAATGATTCTGCAATTTTTAAAGCACTTTGGATCTTGTACCCATAAAGTACGACATTCTTTGCAGGAACAGATTAAAGGTGTGTCAGTAATAGAGTTTCCAGTGCAGCTTTGTGAAATATGGTAAAAGCTTCATCAACCCCAAAGCTTTTCACGCTACATTCAGTTATTATCTTTGGGTCTTAAGAGGAACGATCTAGAGTCAACGCAGAGCTTCAGTTATTACAGCTAGAAACTGGAGATCAGGTCCAAATCTGGGTGAAGTGATGGACTCCGACCGGAACCTTCAGAGCCACATGAAGACGGTTACAAAGTCGGCCTTCCATCACCTGAAGAACATTAGAGGACTAATGTCTCACCAAGATCTATAGAAACTCATCCATGTGTTTATATTCAGTCGCATTGATTACTGCAACAGTGTCTTCACAGGTTTGCCTAAGAAATCAATCAGATCCAGAACGCAGCTGCTGGTGTTGTTCTGACTAAAACCAGGAAGCAGTAACACATCACCCAGTGTTAAACTCCTTACACTGGCTCCCTGCAGCTCTGTCTCAGTCTGTGGTGAGTATGGAAACCAGACTGATAGATGTTAACGCTGTTGGTTATTGTTAGAAAGCTATTTAACTGTTTAAACTGCTTTTTCAACAATTTTGCTCATGAATGAGGTTGGAGATCGGCCTGTAATTCTGCTGATGAGAGGAATGAGTTACTATTTCATTTAGATCAGATGCAATGACAGGAAGAACTTTCTTAAAGACAGTTGTGGGTTGGATATCAAGACAGTAGAAGCTTAATTTATTTATTATTTTATTTACTTATTAATTTATTTATTATTTCTTCCAAGTTTTCATGGTGGATTTGCTATGTTTGGGCATAGCATTGGCACCGGATTGCAGACTAACTTTAATTTTTTTAATTTTCTATGTCAAAATGTTGGAAAATTCATTGCGGACTCCACCAGAGTGAAGTTCAGATACTACAGTCACAGGAGGGTTTGTCCTTTGTCTGTTGCCAACAAGGCAGAGGCATTATTGATGTTTTTGTAAATGATTTCCACAAAGAATGTTCCTGTTGTGTGTTTTAGTGTTGAATGAATAATTCACCTTCCCTCTTTGTAGATTTCATAATTAACTTGGAGACGAGTTTTACAAGCCTACGACAAAAGTTTCTTTCAATTTTTCTAATGGAGCATTTCTTCACCGAGGCGACGTCTTGACTTTAATGTGAGCAATGGAGTCGATTTTAAAATGCAAATTATCTTCAAACCCATCTATTGGGTTACAGGAAGTGGAAGAATAAGTTAGATTATACAGGAGAAACTCACAGATTATCTGCTCTGAAAAAAAAAGAAAATAATTGAACCAACTTAATTGAATTGCTTCAGTTGGTAACAAGTAATCCAATTAAGTATCAGTCTTACTGAAATAATATATTTTCTGGCAGAAATTTGCTCATTTGAGACATTTTCTGATTAACCTCAGAAATTTCCAAGTTTTTCATAGAAAATTTTTGCCATTAATGTCAAAATTTCAAAAAAAATTTATCTCACAAATCTTCGACTTTTGGAGTGCTTCTTTTTTCTAGAAAACTTATGAGCTTACTTTCAAAATTTGAGTTTTTTGACAGAAATTTACCACTTTTTTCCCTCACTATCTACAGTGGCCCTAATACATCATAGTAGATCCTTTGGATTTGATTGAATAAATTTATATTTATATTCATTAATAAGAACAGGTTTTTGGTCACTTTTTCAAAACACTTGTATTTAGCCAAGAATAAAAGCTGATTTGGCTGAATAAAGTAGGCTTTTCAATAAAGGTTTCTGGATAAACTTGGTTTTACATTTTGTTAAGACTTGGTTATGAAATATGAACAATTTTCTGTACTTTACATTTCCCTGTGGAAAACAATTATGTTGGTAATCTTTTTACAAATTAAAAGTCTCCATCTGCAACATTTGTATCCTTTTTAATTGCAGTTGGGGGCCGCACAAAATTAGTCCCAGGGCCACAAATGGTCCCCGGACCGCACTTTGGACACCCTGTTCTAGATTATTTCCACTGGGTTCATTTTCTTGTTTTTTCTGTATTTTTATCGTGAAGCTTTCTTGTTTTAAGATACCACTTTTACTCATGCTTAACTTTATTGTTATTACACTTTTTCCTGCTCCATCCCAACCGTCAGCCTGTTATGGGAAAGCTGTTATAAACTGGAAGGTTGTGTGTCCTCCATAAAAACATCCAACAGTTTCTGCTCATCTCAGGTTCTACAGTTGATGAGCATAGAAACTAAAATCTGCTACAAGAAAAAAACAAAAGTTGTTTTTAAATTTTAAATTTAAGTCATGCTTTTTTCTGATTTGCTTCCTTTTCCAAGTGTTTTCCTAGCATATCCAGTTGTACAAGCACAAGGCGAAGGTGAGGAGAAACTTCTAAGCAATGCCTCTACTGACTAATGAATGGGGTCATATTATTGTTAATCCTCAAAACAATGAAGCCAGTTTCGATATTTTACAAATGCAAAACAATGTTTAATTACAAGCGTTGATAAAAAAAAAAATACTCTTACTTTACTGAAAGGATTTTCAGCAAGAGCAGCAGCTATGCATGAAATGGGAAATCTTAGTATTGTGGTTGGAAATAAGGCTGGCATGCATTCTCTTCTTTTTACGGAAGTTAAATGGAGAACATGAAAAAAAAATTCTGAAAAAAAATCATTGTCACACATTATATTAATAGTCATGGACTGATTGTTCTCTTTGAAGTGTAATGAAAACACAAAACACCGCAGCTGCTGTTATAAGATGATAAACTGAGTGACTGGACTCAGACTCATTTTTACCTTTGTGACATTTTGCATTGTTTTATTGGTCTGTTTCACTCTGAAATATAACAGAGTGAACTAAGATAAAAATTTACTTAACGCAGGAATAATTAGACAAAAAGCACCTAGAGCAGTATAATGGTTTACATATTGCCTTCTTACAATAATAATAATAATAATAAAAATAATTCTGAGTTTATTAAGCTTACTTGTAAAATAAAACTGCATTAAACATTTCTGTGTCACATTTGTTTGGCTTTTCTAGTTTCTTGTTGTTGTTGTTGTTTTTGTTGTTGTTGTTGTTGTTGTTTTGTTTTGGCTGAATACTTTTGACTTGATTTTTGATCACATGGCAAAATGTTTGGACACTCCTGCAGTAATGGAGGCAAATGGTGGCAGAACACTGTCTATATATTATATTAGCTATATCTATGCAACAAGGTTACAGCAGATTATCTTTGTTTATTTTATTTTAAATGTGTTTGTTTCATAGCTGAATTGTATTAAAAGGTTTTAGTTTTAGATCCACTACATATTATCTGACCTGATCTAGTCAGAATCATGCCTGAGTTACAATGACATTGTAGTACTTAAAAAATAACAGACATGCTACAATGCAGTTTTAAATGTTGATTTAAGAGTTTATATTTCTAAGAGGCTCTAGAAACCTGCAGCTAAAAGGCAGTCCATTTTATTTACCTAAGCTTAATGGTTATGTAACTTACAGCTGAACACAGTTTAAAGGAGGTGGGTTATATTTCCTGTAAAGTGAAAATGTGTAAACTATAAGAACAAAGGCTGAAGAAGCTAGTAAATATAAAGTATTAAATAAACTCTTGGGAAAATAATGTGATTTGTAATCTAGTGTGCCTTATCAGATGGAGCGGTGCTTTAATGTGGCAGTGATTTAGCAGAATTGATGATATCTGCTAAATCAATAATTTAGCAGAATACAGTAACAAACTGTTTATCACAAACACAATGCCAAACGTTTTAAGGTGAAACAGAGGTCGATATTAAAAATTGGCTGTTGATATTTCAACACAGAAATGAGAAATTGTAAGTAATTTCTGTCGGCTGCAACACTGGCCTGTGTTTTGCTAGATGTAAAGAATCTTTCAAACTCTCCCGATGCTCGTGTTTAAATTGGGAGTGAAATGGCGCCATCTGCTGTCGCTGGTACCGTATAGCAGTCATGGGAACTGTGGGTCTGTTCTGTTGCACAGGACGCTAGAAACCAGGTGAAGTATAATATTTGAATCATGTCAGAGTACTTGAGAACCAAAAGCTAGCTATATTATGTTGTGTTTTATGCTTCTTGGTCTGTTTTATCCATGTTTGGCTGTTAGTTATTGGATTTTATTGTCTATGGCGCAATTTTATATCCAAGCATTCAGCTAGGCTAGCAGCTAACTGTTTTCAAATCAAAATGGAGCGCATGCCAATTGTTCACAAGATCTCTATCTACAACGACTGAATAACTGGTATTTTGTGCAGATATGTTACTATGCACAATTTGGGAATGTTATGTAAATGCAAATGTTATGTGATCATTTTTATAGAGTTGTATTCTTTTGTTGTTCACGAGAGTTGCACATTGTGACATTTTAAAAAACTGTAAAAATGACAAAGCAGCTTTTTTGGGTCCTATTTTAAAATAATTTTATATAACTTTGTATTTATTTTTGTTATTAAAGTTTTTATTTGTTTCAGAACACACACAATCCCCCACATCCTCCAAAAAGAAAAAAAGGTAAGAATATCAATAACATAAAAGTTTCACAGATTTTTGTATATAAATATCCTCAATGGTAACAGAAACAACCACAATAAACAATATTTTTTTTATTATTCTACTGTACAAGCACAAGATGTGAATATTACCTGTACTGTTATCATTAATGAAGAAAATACTATTGTATTAATTTGGCATAGCTGGGCTTATTGCATAGGATGACTCAAGATGAGGCAAAACAGTTAAATGTCCAAAAGATCTTTATGCACAACTGAAATTTATTTTGTGTGGATAATGAACTGCTGTGGATAATGAGTGGAACATTGAATTTTCCACTCAGTGGAACACTGAGTAGCAAAGAGATATGACCAGACACACTTTGGTCACATACATCCATACCTATCAATCTATCTATGCGGACATATATAGATAGATTTATCATCAGTTTTTCTCATGAGAGCAGACTAGTAAAAAAGTGGGTAGACTTCACAGAAACACATTCTTTGAGCTTTCACTGTGTCCGTAGTTCCTAGTGGAGCGAGCAGATCGCGGTGGTTGCTAGCCCTGAACAACTGCCGCTTGACCTTTTTTGATACGCGGTCAGTGCAGAAATGCAGAGAAAACAGCTTCTGATGAGGATGCAACACCCAGCACTACTAGCAGAACATCCGCCTCACCAGGTTGGGGACAGACTCCAGTTAAGAGCTGCTGATGTTCCACAAAGTGGAAAACTTATGAGGGAATATCCTCTAGTTTACTTGTCTGCTCATGATCCCTGACCCTCATCCTTCAAAGTGTCTTCAATTTTATTTTCCAAGGATTTTATTGGTGATTATTTACTAACCCATTTTTACAACTGCTGAGGTTGAATGCCGTACCATAAAAACTAAATATTAAGATCCTAAACTGGGGAAAATATAATACAGAACATCTCATACATGAAATGGACAATTTAACGCTTTTATCATCAGGAAAAAGCATGAAAAGGTACACAATAAAATCAATTGGGTTTTTTTATTAATCCCTTTCATAACAGAGTACATATATCTCCCATCACATAAAACATCCTTAAACAGAATTTAGATAATGACAAAATCATACTTAATTTCGTTCAGTTTGACATTTCAAGATCATTCCTCCAAACATTAATTAGCTTTATATGCATACATGGAACCTAAAATTCAAGAGAGTTAATATTTAACATCTTGTGATATTACCACAAATAACTAAGTAAACAAATCCCTGAAAAGAAACAAGAAAACTGAACATTACATTAATCCTACAAATGATCTAATACACAACAGTTCTAGATGTTTGAAAAGCAAAATTCTGTTTCTCGCCTAATTAGGAGTACAATCTAAAACAGAGAGAACACCTCTTATAGCTAATAAAATTTACTGGATTTTAAAGTCTGATTATTCTTTGATCTCAATTGACCAGAATTCCGGTCATCAGCCAACTGACAATCAGGGTAACAATTGATGCCAGATGGCCTGTACCATCTGACATCAATATCTTTGGATTAACACCGTTTCTTTGGATTAGTCCACCTATAAAAAAAGAGAGATGCATAGATTTTGACAATCAATTGGAATATAATCTTAGTAATTACAAAATAATAAAGATGTGATAGAACTTTACCAGTGTTTGGTTGTGCCCCGAGTACCAGTGGTCCAATTGACAGAGCTGCAGAGTCATGGTAAGATACGTCCCTCTTGAATAGAGTGTGGTGACCCGGGTAGCAATGCTGGACAAAAAGGAGAACAGCAACATTAAAGGTGTGCAACTTAATATAGCCACAAAAAGCACACAATGAAACTTACAGTTCTGCAGTTGTTGCTGCTCAACAGACACAAGTGGACACTGCAGTGCAAGTAAATCTCTGTGTGGTTGGTGAAGGTGAACATCCTGAAGGAGAAACGAGACACAGTGGAGACGCCGTTCTGAATCACCTCTACGGTTCCATCTTCTGGATTAGGACACCTGTGAAGCAGAAGCAGATGCATCAGTTAGACTGTCAACAAGAAGACACTGAAATAAATTATAAAGAATGACAAGATGGTCTAATTTACTGCGAAGTAATGAGATCCCAGCGGACAGGGTAGTTTGCTTGGTTGACTGGTGTGGCCCAGCAAGAGTCCAGAACTGTGGCAAATTGGCGCTGATCCACCCCTTCTGTTCGCACCTCCACGTAAAACATCTCATCAACTTCCAGTTCTATGTTTCCATTAGTGCTGAAGGGGAAGTGGAAGCCTTCATCCTCATAGGGGATCATCCTCACACGATACGATCCAGTGCCAACAGGAAGTTTCTTCCTCAAAATGCTGCAAAATCCAAACCAAGATTAAATGTGAGCATCCAGTTAAATGCATGCGATAGACCGACAAAGCTAATCTAATTTGTTTAGAGGATTCAATGATAATGAATAACTGATTAAGATATAGAAGGAGAACTGGACATAATGGTCAAAGGAAGCAAACAGAGAAAATAGTATGATCACCTCTCCACAGGATTGATGCCCACAGCCATGGAGAGAGCTTGAGCCAGAGGGTAAATACAGGAGAAATCCAGATGAAGATTCCTCTCACGGTTGATCAAACCTCCATGAGGATCCACATTCCCCTGAATAGTGTTCTCATACATGAAGTGAGTTCCATTGCTCTAAACAGAAATGACAGAATGCTATCAATCAAGTTAAGTAACATAACTGAAGATTTAAAGGAAATGTTCCAGTTCATGAACTTTACCCTAAGAGCTGTCCCACACAGATGGTCATCATTGTCAAAGTGGAAGATGAGTCGTCCATCCTGAAGAGTCCCGTTGCAGGAGCTGTCTTGGAGATGGAGAGCACTGGAGTGGAAGCCCGCTTCAAACAGCTGGCAGCGAGATACTGACATGGTACCAGAACTGCTGGAGCATTCAATGTTTGCGTCTGCTCACCACAAAAGAGAAACATATTTTGAGATTTCGTGACAAACTAAACCAACTGATGCAGAAAAACTAAGTTTATCCTTGAAACTTGGAGAACACCAACAGTAAAGGATCATCAACCAAATCATGTTTGATTCTGGAATGCGACTATAATTACAGTTCTTATGAAAAACAGAAGGCTTAAATGGTGTTGCACTTACCGTAGCTCTCATTGTTGGGTCGATGATGGTGCTCGTCACAGAAGCAGCCATACACACCATTTTTCTTACCACACCACTCATGCTCTGCGCAGTCCAGCTGTTCACAGGGGTCCATCTCAGCTGAATTAAATATATCAGAAAAGGCCAAGAAAGTTTGAAAACATAAACATTGTGTAAAATCACTCATTATTGTGATAATTTATTGAGCAAAACAAGCATACCACAATGCAAAGGAGAACGCCAGTCGGGAATGCTTAGACCCAAATTGGTGCAGGTTTTCTCATAAGCAGAGACGGCTGAACATAGCATGCCATTGGCTGGTGTATAGAGACAGAGATCGTAAACACAGGAAGTGAAAAATGGTTGTGGGTCAGAATGCAGGTGACAAGAACTGAATGGGCCACTGGTGTTGGTGATGACTCTGCACAGTTCTGTGTATTCTTCTATGAAGCGGCAGTCACTTAGTCCGTCACCAGTACTTTCATCAGTGGATCCGCATCTAGAAAAGTTTTTGGTTATAGACAATTTAGAAACAGATTTTTGTAGGAATGTTTGCAATTGTTAAGATATTTAGCATAACCGTAATCACCCTGCTTCGCTTGTCTCAGATTTCCAGCTGTGGCCAAACTGGTTGTCGTTTTGGGCTAAAGTACCATTGGGCAAAACTTTGTCATCAGTGGGATCACCATTGAAGTTCCCACACATTCCACTGACTCTGTTCTGATAGTTGCGGCCCATCTTGACCAGTAAAGTACTTGAGCCATCAAACTGGACTACGACATCAACAGCATCAAACACTATGTAACTTCCCTGCCTCATCACCTGACCAAACGTTCCTGTAGTGGTGGGAAGAGAAACCTCAGCTCCATTTACCTGTTATGATGAGAGTTGAGAGAGTAAGACCAAAGGTTTTAAAACTAAAAACTTGGTTTTTCTGAACTTAAAATAAAGTTTACCTTGACTCTCTTGTTAGATCCGAGCCTGACATGAACACTCTCTGGAGGATTTGAGAGGTATATATCAACTGATGACACGAAAGACACAAGGTTGTTTCCTCTGTGTTTGTTGGTGGCCACGACTTTGTACTGAGTTTCATTGCTGCTGTGTCTCAAACTTTCAGTGATGATGTAAGAGCATGATCCCTGAAAATGAGCCAAGGCTCCATCAAAGGTGACGTAATGTGGGTCACCCCATACTGTACAGGTAGACATGGCATCATAACAGCCCAGCTGGCCATCTCTGATGGTGCACTCTTGTGCAGGAGTGCATGATGAGGGACTGCAGATCAGGACATTGGGTGCTTGACATTCACACCGTTGGGAGCAACCGTCTGTCCAGAAGGACTCACCAGCCTGAAAGGTCAGAGAAAAGTTAAGATAAAAAAAGGTAAGATGGCACAATTTGTATCATAAAAATCATTATTTAACATTAGTGCAGTCATTGCCTTGCAATGGACGGGTGACTTGTGCAGAGTGTACCCCGTCTCTCGCCCATTGACCACTGGAGATAGGCACAGGTACCCCTGGTTACCCTACTGGGATGGATAGTGAAGTCATCCATCCATTTTCTGTACACCCTTGTCCCTCAGTGGGGTCAGCAGGGTTGGCGGGGTACACTCTGGACAGGTTGCAGGGCAACACAGAGACAGACAGGACAAACAACCATACACATACACACACATACACACTCACATCTAGGGAGAATTTGGAGAGGCCAATTAACAGTCATGTTTTTGGACTGTGGGAGGAAGCCAGAGGAGGAAGCCAGAGTACCTGGAGAGAACCCACGCATGCACAGGGAGAACATGCAAACTCCATGCAGAAAGATCCAAGGCCGGGAATTGAACCCAGAACCTTCTTGCCGCAAGGCAACAGCTCTACCAACTGCACCACTGTGCAGCCCTAGTGAAGTCATATTCAATAAATTAGAATATGTGTTCTAATAAGATCCATTTGTCAGATTTAAAGTACACTATACTGCCAAAAGTATTTGCTCACAACAATCTGATGGATGAGTCTGGGTTTGGTCGGTTGCCAGGAGAACGGTACTTGTCTGACTGCACTGTGCCATGTAAAGTTTGGTGTAGGGGGAATTATGATGTGGGCTAGTTTTTCAGGTGCTGGGCTTGGCTCCTTAGTTCCAGTGAAAGGAACTCTGAATGCTTCAGCATACATTTTGGATAATTCCCTGCTCCCAACTTTGTTGGAACAGTTTGGAGCTGACCCCTTCCAACATGACTGTGCACCAGAGCAAAAAGCAACGTCTGTAAAGACATGTATGGCAGGTCAAAAGACCCCCATAAGCAAGATCCCCATAAGCACACTCCTAAACCTTATTGCCACTCTTAGGACTTGAAGCTGTTCTATCCTATGGATTAGGAATGGGATGTCACTTCAGCTCATGTGTGAGTCAAGTGAATACTTTTGGCAATATAGTGTACCTTTGGAAAACCTTTAAGACCCCATCTCTTAACCCACCTGTGGTCTTAAAAGATGGGGTCATTTGTTTCCCACAAGTTTTTACTCTGTTCGTTGTCCGGCAGGGTTACACTGATCCCAGTCCATTTCAGGGTAACACAGAGACAGACAGGACAAACAACCAAGCATGCACACACTGACACCTATGAGAATTTAGAGAGAAAAGGTTATGTTTTTGCACTGTGGAGGAAGCCAGAGTACATGGAGAGAACCCATACATGCACATGGATAACATTCAAACTCCATACAGAAAGACCCCAGGCCAGGATTTGGACCCTGGATCTTCTTGCTGCAAGGCAACAGTGCTACCAATGGTCCCTCTGTGCAGTCCGAGAAATTTCCAAACTGAGTGCCAGTGTGTAACATGATCTCTATGACTTATTCTCAAACGTAACTCAGGAGCACATAACACCCAAATAGTTACAGGGCAATTAAGATAAAGTCACTACAGCTAATTTATCCCAAAAATGAACAGAAATGGACTGAAATGTTGCGCTTTTCTAGTCATAGACACAACTCAAAACCTTTTAAAACATGGCAACTTCATCCAATTAGACTCATTAAAGTGCATTCTGATTTGCAACTAAAATCAGAATGCACTGATTTTAGTTGCAATGTTGTTGTAATTATGCCATGCCATGTAATAATGTTGGCATTATGCCATGCCAACATTATGGCATGGCATAATGTTGTTGCACATTATGCCATGCCATTTGGTGAAGTGCACCAGTCAGTCTCTTCAATGTTGCATTTCTTGGAAAACTATCACTTGTCTTTTATGCTAATTTTGGATTAATGGCTGCTTCAGAAACTTTATTAAGAGTACAAGAAGCATGCCTATAATGTTTATACATGCACACTAGTTTGAACAATATTTGTTAATTTATCAAAATACAGTGAAAGTGAAGAATGTTGATGCTTTCAAATAAGTAAAAATTGTATCCAAGAATGAAATAGATTTGTGGAGTTCCACAGATCTCCTCTTGATATTTGGCTGATTATTTTGTTATGTCAAACCAGGAGTCATTATAATTAAGTTTTTGCCTTGAAATCCAAAACTCAAATTACCTTCAATATGTCAACGCCTCACAAGAGTTTTTTTTAGGACTTCAACAGTAAGAGCTAACTTGATGAAGAATAAAGTTACATGAAATGACTTACATTGAAATAGAAGCCATCATATTGGCAGCCACAACTTTCCACAGGGACACAGCTTGATCCACTCCTGGAAAAACCTTCATCACAGAAACATCCCTCAGAGCAAACATGGTCACAGGCAGCATCAATGCTACTGGCACAGGTGTGGCCACAGTCTGTTCCACACAGCTCATAATGACTGTTGGCTGGGCACTCAATTCCTTTATACATGAGGGGAAAAAAATTAAAATAAGTTCAAACTCAATAAATTAGTTTGAAGTCCAATTTGAAGGACTTTAGAGAAAAATACTTGTTTTATGGATTACTTTAATAGTACACTGCCTTCCATACTCACTGCAAGTGGTGTTTTGCCTCCAAGGGTAGATTCGGACATTAGCAGACTGACAGGCACTGACATATGTCTCAATAGCCCTGCACAGAAGATCACTGCCTTGACTTCCCGACACACAGACATCAAAGACACAGTCACTGAAATACGGTGCTGGATCCACCTCCTCGTGGCAGAAGCTGAAGGGGCCGTCAGCTGCCTGAATCACCTCACACTGAGCCCTGGCAGATCGGTCATCATTGCATTGTGCACATGAAGAGCCACAGCCATCACTACATGTGTAGTTCCCAGGAACCTTCCAAGCTGCTCCAAAAGCATCTGCTGAGTTGGACGATGCTCCACTTGGAGTGTGGAAGTCATCATTTGGATTTCCATTGAAGTTTCCACAAAGTCCACACATGTTTCCTCTGATCAAGATAAGAAAGACTAAAGCTAATTTCATACAACTGAATAATGATCAGACAGACCCAATCATAGGCAAGAAAACAAAATATTATAAAAGTATTGAAAATGAATAGGACAAAACATGTCTAAAACATGTATTTTCAGTAGCAAACTAGCTACCTTGCTAGTGTCATGATATGGTGTGGTGGAGGTGAGGCAAACGCAGCAGGACCCAGGTAGAATGAAGAAAAATGATGATTTTAATGAAGAATCCACAAAATCCAAACATACATGCAGCACAGGGAAGAACAGAAGGAAAAAGGTCCACGATTGAACAGACTGGCACAGAAAACAATGACATACGACAACAACCCAACAAGAGACAAAGACAACCAACAGCTGGGGTTAAATACACAGAGGGTAATCAACAAGATGAGACACACCTGGGAAACAATTAGGGAGCAGACAGGACAACACAGAGACTCACAGGGAACAGGATCAAAATAAACACAGAAAAAAACCAAAATAAACAGAAAACTCAAATCCTCACAGCTAGCTGTGTTGGTAAAATGTCCTTAACAAGCTTGTTAGATTGCTGGCTAAAGCTCTAGAATATCATTAGCAAGCCAATTAGCAAAATTCGAATCTAAGAGTGTGAGCTTCTGACAATAGCTATGTAAAAGTTTTTCAAATAAGATCAAATTGGATCAGATATACTTTATTGATCTCATAATTCGGATGTTTTTAGGTAGTGGCAGGGTGGCATACAGAAAACAAACAAAAATCCTTTGCAAAACTAAAGTACAAAATATAAAGTACATTTTACAATAAAACTGTTACCTAAGAATGTACAAACATCCAATGATGATATATACTCTTTAAACAGTCCAAAATGTCTGTAAAACTGAGCAAAATGAAATTGAACATAATATGAGACTTATGTTCTACGAAAGAGTAAATAGGCTACCTGTATTCTGGAGACACAGAAATGGACACTGTGCTACTTCCATCATACATGACGCTCAGTCCAAAATCTGTTTTGACAAATGTTTGGGATCCACTTCCAAAAATTGACAGGCTTCCATTGAAGACCACAGGCAGGTTTCTTGTGATTCCATTCACCTGTGAAAAAGAAAGTATTTCATGGAGGATGTTCATGAAATGAATCCTCTATGTACATATATGATCCAGACATTCAAGAATTGAACATTTTATCGGGCTGTGCCAAGAAGAAATGTTTGGCATTTTAAAAGTACTTTCCAATCTACTTCATACAGTTTAATCATCAGCAGCACTCTTTTATCAGCGAAAGGTTGACTTACATCCACAGTACCCTTCTTGTCTCTTGACATACGCACTTCATAGCCAAAGATATCTACATAAACTTCAGCCGTGATTGAAACTGGCAGTCCAAACCACGGTTCATTCTTTGCTTCTACAGAAAACTGGTGAAGGTCCACAGTGTCATTGCAAACTGTTGCCAGAACATAGCGGCAGGTTCCCTGGAAGTCGTAGGCCTTGCCATCAAAGGTCAGGTAGTGAGGGTCTCCAGAGGCAGAGCAGGTGCCATGAGGGTTGGGATGGCAGCCAAACTCACCATCCACAACACTGCAAGACTCCTGAGGTCCACATGCATTTGGGGAACACTGGGCTATACCAGTTACACCATTACAGGTGCAAAAGCTCTGACATTCTTCCCCGTCCCAGAACTGTTCACCAGCTTGCCGATAGCGTCCATCATGAAAGCATCCACAGGATGTTGGAGGCACACACTGGTTACCATTGAGGACAAACCCATCATTACACTGGCACCCCTCCTGGCACTGAGTGTCACAGGTGAAGGGGAAGGAGAGGCTGGGGCAGGAAGACGGACATGAACTTCCACAGAGTTCATAATGACTGTTTGATGGACAGGTTAGTTCTGTTGGGGGGGGGCACAAAGGCAAAAGAAGTAAAAAGTGATGAATATGTTAATTTCAAAGACATCTCTATCAAATGTGGTTCTAGAACTTACCACAGCCTGTTGCATTCCTCCACTGTCCCAGGGATACACCGTTATGTTGACACACCAGTGCATAATCTCGTAGGACCTCACATAGTGTTGATGCTGGATCACCGGAGCGTTGGAGGATATCTATACATGCATCTACCTGCTGCCATGGGTTCACTGCAGCCCAACATGATGTAAATGGTCCAGTGTGTGAAGTAAGAACTCCACAGTACTCAGTGGAATTGAAATTAGTTGTAGAGTTATGAGGTCTGTTTTCCACGCAGTGATCTGCCAGGGAGCCATCTCGCCAACTGTCCCCAAACACCTGGGGGTCACTGACCAGAGTGCCATTGGGTGTACGGAAATCATCATGCTGGTCAGCATTGTAGTTTCCACAAAGTCCACCTAGTAAACCACTGTAGACACCTGGTGCAGTGACACGGACAAAGTGAGGCCAGACAGTCTGCAGAGTTACACCAAAGTCTGTGCGAAGGATGACACTGTGAGTGCTGCTTTGGAAGATGCGGATTCTGTTGGACCCAGTGCTGAATGGCAGTCTGATCAGCTGGCCATCAACCTTTAACAAATTAAAGAAAAAGTTACTGTTTTTTTCTCCTTTACTTATTTAATTTAAGTCTACTCAGAATAATCTTTCAAACTGCCCAAACCAACATGTTACTTGAGGGACACCAAGTTTCATTTTTAGTTATACTTATGACCTAAAACCTTATACACTCATCTTTATCAGCATATCTTTTTGCACAGGCTACCAACCAATAACACTGAATATTACAGTTTTAGATAAATGCCTTTTTCCAAAGGTTGCTAGCAAAGTGAGTCTGGTTGAACTAAAGTACAAATTATCTCCTATTTACACCCACACTAAAGGAATGGAAGTTAATAATAGATCCGGGCTCTGGTAATTATGCATTTTATGCAGTCCAAAATCTAAAACATATGCTATTTTTGAAACTTCTTTAGTGTGTGAATAGTAGTTGTCTTACTTCATAAACATAAGAAAACAGATGCTACTCTTAATTTCATGTTGTTTTATATGTGAAAATGTATTTGTCACTCACCTTAACAGTGCTAGTACTTGCCATCTCAATAGCAACTTGTCTTCCTTCTGCCTCAAACTTTAACACATTGGAGAAACCCTGTGGCCCCTGTGGAACTTTTTCCACAGTAATCATGAAGTGTGAGTGATCAGAGGATCCCATAACTTTGGCAAGGGTCAAGCGACATGCTCCTGGGTACTGGTACATCACTCCATCAAATGTATGATATGATCCTGGGCCTCTGATCCAACATGTTGCAAAGCTGTTTGGTGTGCACCCTCTTACTCCATTCTCCACCCTGCAGGACTCATGCGGGCCACAGCTGTGAGAGCTGCAAGTCATGGAGCCATAGCTGCATGTACAGCGCCTCCCACAGTCTGCATCCAGTATGACAGTTTCTCCTGAGCGGTAGTAGTGACCCTCAAAGCTGCAGCCACAGTCAGCATGAGGGACACAGACCCCTCCACTCAGGATGTAGCCTGAATTGCAGACACAGCTCTCTTGATCAGGCAGGGGGCAGTTGTAGGTGGAATTGGGGTTGACACATGTAGGTGGACATCCTGTACCCTGGGCCTCAAAGTGGCTATTGGCTGGGCAGGGGATTTCTAAACACAAGAAACATTTATTCTCAAACTTTGAATATTTAACACCACTTACTTTTCAAATTGAGACTAGCAGACATACCACAGAAGCCAGGACGTCGCCAGCTTTGTGGCTGGATCCCATTTTGTTGACACTGACTTGAGTAGACATTTAGGGCTTGGCACAGAATGGGCTGATACCCTCCGCCAACGCAGAGATCATACACACAGCTGTCCACAAAAAATCCTGGAGCGAGTTGTTGATGGCATGCAGCAAACGGTCCTGTGCTGTTCTCCAGAATACCACAGTGGGCAGAGTTTCTGTACAGTGCTGTCTGAGCTGCTGTGCAGCCGGCACAGGACAGACCTTCACACTGAGGGTCACAACCAGGCTCATTGTCACCAGGTGCTTTCCAGCTGTTGGCAAAAACCACATCAGAGCTTACCACTTCACCCTGAGGGGTTCTAAAATCATCTTCAGGGCGATTGTTGAAGTTTCCACAGAGCCCACACGTGCTATTTTGGTAAGTGTAGGGCAAACTGATCCGGACATATAAGTACTTGTCATATGACACCATCAGGCCAAAGTCAGTGCTGACGATCACAGAGAAACCTGACTGATAAACCTGGATAGAGCCGTTTCTGAGGGAAAACGGTACGGTTGCAAAGCTTCCATTGACCTGTAAGGATGGCAACAAAAATAGTTACAAATATAAACAAAACACAAAATTCAGGGTCTATATTACAAAAAGTAAGAAAGTCCTGTTACCTTGGCCTGACCCTGATGTCCTTTAACCAGCTCAATATTTTCATCATTAACAAAGACTTTGACCAGTTGTGTCCATGAAACATGAGTGCTGCCCTGATGCCCGTTCTTCCCCTCCACTCTATAGTAGGGCAGTCCGTTCTGACACTGCTCTGACAGAACGTAAGTGCATGTGCCTTGAAAGTGAAACACTGAGTTGTCAAAGGTGTAGTAATGTGGATCTCCACTGACGGTGCACATTCGTCTTTGCACTGTCTGGCAGGAGTACTGAAAGGCAGCTGGCCGACAGATTTGGGAAAAGGAGCAGGGATTGTTGGAGCATTGCAGCCCTGCTCTGGTGCAGGTGCACTTCTGTGCACAGGTGCTGTCACTCCAGAAAGAGTCGCCAAGTTGAACAGATTGTCCTTTAAGCAAAAAAAGAGCAGGCATAATTTTAAGGCTGCTGTAATGATAAATTAGTTTGGGGTGGTGTTTCAAATGTCACATTTAGAATGATCAGAAAATGAATGGGTTAAAGAGAAAGAATTAAAATACTGGTGTGGGGTCAGGAGTAGTCCTTGGGAGGGGATAAGATAAAATCAGCCTAGGTGTCTTATGTCTTTTGTGTTCTTGGCATTTTCTGAATGTTAGGGGCAGGTGTAGCTTTTCTTTTGGGATAGGCTGGGGGGACAGCCTTGCATAGGGATCAGGCGTTGTTTGGGTGATTCTGGTTCAGATTCTGATTCCCGGCATGTAGTTTATGGTATCTAGTGGCTCTGGTTTTGTTTTGAAACAGTGTCAGCTGGTCTGTGTGGTTTGGTTTATCTGGCCTGGGTTGTTTCAGGATGTGATGGACTTGACTTCACGGTGGATTTTGGTATTCACTGTATGGACTTTTTGCTCCTTATGAGTGTGGGCTTTCTGAAAGGGCTGTTTCAGGCTGATGTAGGGATGTCAGGCATGTGCTCTTGGACATGGATGTTTTGGAGGGCTTTTTTCCAGGGGGGTGCACTTTTGCAGGGGTGTTTTGATTTTTCAGGCTTGGTGTAATGCATCTTCACAATGTGGGATTTGTGAGCAGCTCTTGTTTTGAGACATGCTCTACCCTCCTCTGTGTGGTGCTGGTCTGTGGTGACTTGTTTTTTTTTGTTTGTTTGTTTTTTTTTGTGGTCCCTGATCGGTGATGTGTGTCTGCAGTTGATGGTTCTGGCTGTGTCCCTGAGGACATATAGTGATGTTGCTGTCTCTGTGGTTGGCTTGATTTTGTCATTATTGCTTAGCTGACCTGGATGTTGGTGGTTCCTGGTCTGAGAGGAGGTGCTGCCTCGTTCACAGTGCGTGCTGCGGCATTTCTGTGCCACAGTGTGATTTGTTGCATTGGGATCCTTCCTTTAAGTGGTGTGGTGGGCATGGAGGTGCATGGTGAGGTCTGTGTGACCTACTGGTGCTGACAGCCTCTGTTTGTTTGCCTATGTAGTGGTGCATGTGCTTGCTCTGGCTAGCTGTTTTCATTAGGGTTGGTCCGCCTTTTTGGGTCTGATTTATTGGCCAACTCAGTGTTGGCATAGGGTGTGTTTCATTGTCTTGATTGGCTGATTCTGGCTATGGTAGGCTGGGGATAGTGGCCGAGGGTTGGTGCCAGTTGCCACTGCAATCTATGAAAGTGTGGCTGCAGCTTCCTTTGTCTTCTACTTTGTAGTTGCTCGGAGGGTGAAAGGAGGTGTGGTTGTCACTGCAGTAGAGCTCCTGGTGCTCTTTCCTCCAGGGCCAGTAGATAACTGTGGCTATTGAACATTTTTGTATACACCAGCATGATCACAACCACACACATACACAGGTGTTTCGATTCAGGTGTGTTTTCAGTTTTGTTCTGCAGTTGCCTCTAAAAACGTTTTGAATTAGCTTATGCTTTTTTATGATCTTATAATTGTCATTATGTATGCATGTGTTGTTTGTTGGTATGGTTTCTTGACTGCTTTTCTCCCTCTTTCTGCAAGTGTAGAAACAGACTTCTAGGTTGTTGACATGTATTCTCTTTTCATCTCTCTTTTCCATGTCTATTATATTTGAAATGAACCCAAAGAAATGTCCCATGTATATATTAAGTGGAGTATCATAGCGGAAGCCAGACTGCTCCACATGTGAAAAAAAATCAATTGGGTCTCACCTTGGCACTCAGACTACATAGATACACTTACTGCCCACTTTAATAGGTACACCTTACTAGTACCAGGTTGGACCCTCTTGTTTTCAGAACTATCTTAATCCTTTGTGGCATAGATTCAACAAGGTACTGGAAACATTCTTCAGAGAGTCTGGTCCATATTGACATAATATCATCACTTAATTGCTGCAGATTTGTCCATGACTCGAATCTCCTGTGTCACCACATCCCAAAGGTTTTCTATTGGATTGAGATCTGGTGACTGTGGAGGCTATTGTGAGGTGATTCGCACTTTGTGACATGGCGCATTATCCTGCTGGAAGTCGCCGTCAGAAGATGGGTACACTCTGGTTATAAAGGGATGAACATGGTCAGCTACTATACTCAGGTAGGCTGTGGTGTTGACACGCTGCTCAATTGGTACTAATGGGTCCAAAGTGTGCCAGGAAAATATCCCCCACACTATTGTACCACCACTCTGAACCATTGATAAAATCCATGTTTTCATGTTGCTGACATTAAATTCTGACCCAACTATCCGAATGTTGCAGCTGAAATCAAGACTCATCAGACCAGGCAACGTTTTTTCAATCCTCTTTGTTCCAATTTTGGTGAGCCTGTGTGAATTGTAGCCTCAGTTTCCTGTTTTTAGCTAACAGGAGTGACACCCAGTGTGGTCGTCTGCTGCTGTAGCCCATCCGCCTCAAGGTTCAACATGTTGTGCATTCAGAGATGCTCTTCTGCATACCTAAGTTGTAACGAGTGGTTATTTGACTTTCTGTTGTCGTTCCATCAGCTCGAACCAGTCTGGCCATTCTCCTCTGACCTCTTGCATCAACAAGGCATTTGCACCCACAGAACTGCTGCTCACTGAATATTTTCTCTTTTTGGACCATTCTCTGTAAACCCTAGAGATGGTCGTGTGTTAAAATCCCAGTAGGTCAGCACTTTGTGAAATACTCAGACCAGCCCGTATGGCACCAATCACCTTTCTTCCCCATTCTGATGCTCGGTTTTGTCATAAGGTGTGGTTGTTGGTGGTGAGGAGATGATGCAGAGAACCCAGGTTATGGTGAAGATGAATTTAATGATGAATGTAGTTCACATAGTCCAAATCAGGCAGCACGGCAGGAACAACTAGCACGCAGCTAAGCACCGGTAGCAACTGACAACGAAGACTAAATCAACTGGAACTGACGTCGACACAGGACTTAACCAGTACAACTGGGAAGACGGACGGACGGACAGACGCAGACTGCAAACGTTTGACAATTGACAAGGACCCGACAAGGAACACAGACAACAGGAGGGTTTAAATACACACGGGGTAATCAAGGGAATGAGACACACCTGGGGAGCAATCAACGGGGAGGACAGGATAGAGACTCACAGGGAAACAGGACTGAACACAGAAAACTCAAATATAAACACACAAAAACACGGATCTTGACAGGTTTGAACTGCAGCAGATCGTCTTGGCCATGTCTACATGCCTAAAGGTATTGAGTTGCTGCCATGTGATTGGTTTATTCGACATTTGCGTTGATGAGCAATATGTATGTGTGTATATATATATATATATATATATATATATATGAAGAGTTTTAATAGCTTTGCTGTTCTACCATGAAACACAGATTGGAGTTGTACCTTATATCCCTGATACATGTGTTCATTGTTATAAAAAGGTACGCTATGTGACTGTGTTCTTACCACTGAAATTGCAGCCTATTGAACCATGATCGACACGGAAGGCCCAGCGTCCGGGTACATTGACATTACTGCCAAGACGAAAAACTGAGTTAGGTCCAGTTGCCTGACTAGAGAGTGATCCAGGGATGGTGAAATGGTGAGGGGAATTGATGGTGTCATATCCAGCCTGGAAATTAAATGTGCATAGATGAATAAAATTGTTTATATTTCAGGGAAACATACATTTGCTGGACCAAGACAAGGCAAATAAAATATGTTATATTATAGTTTAGTATAAGAATATCTAACCTGTACAGATCTTGATGTGGAGGCTATTGACCCATAATTCATCAGCACAAATGAATATTGGCCATTGGTAGTCAAGACTGCCTGAAATGTTGTTTGCTGGGAAAAATAAGTGTAATTATTGGGGATTAATTTTCAGATTATACAAAAGTTGTTTTATTTGTAGATCAAATTTGTTTCAGAAGTTAAAAACAGATCACTTACTGTTCCACTTGTTGGGTAATAGGCAACTTCATGCCATGTTGCTATAAAGATCCAGTTGGCCTGAAAGTTAAGAGCTGGGAAGTACGTGTTGATGTCCTGTGTAACTCGTTGGAGAAGAGAGCCACTGGTGTATTGAACATAGTAGATATCACCATTGCCTCTGTTGTCTAAATCAGTCCAGAACGGAGCAATGACGTCTCTGGTTCCATACAATGGAAATTGTTGAGAAGAATAACTTGACCATGGATAATCAAAGGTCAGATGCCCATTGTCATTCACCTGAAAAAAAATCATAAATTAGGTGTAACTATTTATACTATTTTGTAAACATTTACAAAAGTGAGGTGACATACATAAATCTGAGAGTAAGACTGCCCGAAATACTTAAAGGATCGTAGGAGAGGAATTCTAGGTGAGCTTCCATCATCTGATCCAGACATTATTGTTCCACCAATTGGATAGAGGGGTCCTAGAAAATACAAGAGGGAGAACTTGATTAAATTAGACTCTTTTTCTGGATAACATAATTTTGTAACATATAGTTTCTTTATCTAGAAGTAAGGTGAGAGGTTATATTATTTGTTTCACTCTGACTACAAAAACCCACAGTTATCATTGAATATCAAATTAAGATTTGATGTTCAATGCATAAAATAATCTGTTTGAATATTATTAATACAAGTTTTCTATCAGTTTTTCTCTCTTACGTATTTAGTAGATTTTATACATTGACTTTCTTTCTACTTTTTGTCCTTTATGTATTGGTGTGACATTAATCAATTTTTTTTTCCTTCCTTTACTTGTTTTTGTTGCTTTTTTGTGGACGTTATTAAAACAATTGCTCTGGCTGAGAAAAGTGCAGAGACAAGCCAGGATTGCTGCCCAGAATGGTATATTTATTGCTATTGTTACTATAATACTTTATGGACCTGATCAACAAAGATTCCAGTAAACTGCATGTAGAAAAAACTGTAAGAGCAGTAAGTGTGTGTTTTGCACCCACTTTACAACAACTGACTGTGCAAGTGATTACAGGAGAATCAGTGGTGCAGACTTCCCTATTTAAAAGATGATGATACAATTCACTAAAATAGTATACAATGTGGTAGAACACAACAGTAAAAACACTTAATCAATCAAATTAAAGCTCTCTAAACCGCTGTATTTAATGCCACACCCTAACACCACACTCCCCACCGGCGCACCCTGTTCGGCTCCATCGGCTCAGTGTTATCTCCAATCTTAACGTGATCATTTCAAAATAAAAAAATATTTACATGACCCAAACATTGCAAAGGAAGGTATGCTCATAATGATCTTTTATCTGACAAGTATGCTTCATACAGCCTAGTAAAGGAACTTTACTGGAACTTCACATTAATATTGTCAGGAGGCATTGGTCAGACATTTTGTACCTGCACAATTCGTGGAAAATGCAGCTGATATAATCTGCATCACATTTTCAGGGCAAAATAGACACTCTTGCAGAGCATCAAGACATAACAGTGGTCTGCTGTTAAGTGATGGCGTGCTGGAATTATTCAATAATCCCGCAGCTGAAAAATCAGCATTGCTAGATGATATTTCTAATTTATTTTGCTATTATTATTATTATTTTGCATTGTTTAGATGTTCCAAATAGTTGACAAGCAATGACTTGTCATTGTGTCTATAGACATAATGACACACAATGTATGATATAATGTGTATTTTTAAAAGAATTATCCAAAGTATAATTTTAATAATATACTTAATTAGAATTTTAAGTATATTTTAGAAAAAAAAGTGGACCAAAATACATTTTTAAAACGAGTATTAGAAGCGTGATTTTAAAAATATATTTATTTTACATTTTTAATCTAATCTAGTATATCCACTTTATATCGTACTAAAAATGTATTTCAGAAAAATACAGCATATTTAAAATATACTTAAATATATTATTTCTTCACAGGGGAACACAAAAAACTTTATGTATTGTAATTCTCAATTTTGCCACACAAAAAAGCTCCAACACAAGAAATGTCACCTATGTTTTGCTTATGTCAGAGAGACTGACAGACAGACACACTGACACATCACTGATGTGTAACACTGAGCATGAAACCTCCCTTATAAAATAAAGGGGTTATTATGTGTGGACATTTTGTATTCTGCCACAAGAGGGAGCTCTTATGCAGCATTATTTGAAGCTGCTCCGACCAACTGCAGGAAACCTGTCAGAGTCTGCAGCAGCATCACTTTGTTTCCCAATTGCAGCTCTGTAATGACTACTGCAAATTTCTCAGGAACCGCAAATCCCACGTTAATCTGACATATATTTTTTGTTCTCTGATGTACAAAAAATATATCAGAGCTTTGTGCTCTGATACAGATACTGATTCAGAGCACAAAGCCAACTAAAAAATCTCAACTTTGACAGGTGTGTGGCAGCGCAAGTGTTGTCAGAGTTTCTGCAACACTATTGAGCGAGTGTGAGAAACGCACACACCCCAAATTATTGCTTGTTTACATGTGGGCTCAGATCAGTCTTTTTCTTTTGGTCTCTGCTATATGAAGTGGTGCAGTCATAACTTAGTGACACAAATAATACCATAAAGAGGGAAAGAAGCAAGAAGAAGCTGCACAATTACAGCTGGAGACAAAAAAAATGCAGCCAAGCATAATTTTGCATGAACTACCGAAGCAACACTTCAGCGCTTTGAACAAAAGGAAATTGTAAAATGATAAATACAGCAGCTGTAAAGACATAAAATTGATCCCATGTACAGACTGCTTCAGGATTTTTGGTTTTACACTTTCTCTCTGTTGCTTTGTTGCATTTCTCACATCACTGTTAACATCCGTTTATTTCTAATTTGCTCACAGCATTGTGCAAAAGCAAAGCACAAAATTATTTAGAACAAATATAAGAAACACTCTTTGGGTAAAGCTGGGCACTAAAGCAAATAAGATCAAATATTTGTTCAATCTGGAAAATGTTTTCTGGTAAGAATCACAAAGAAATGCATAAAATTGACAGATAGTGAGAATGGCTCAAGCAATGAAATAAAAACTTAATGTTTTACACAGAACAACTTCAGCATTCATTCATGTAGTTAATTTTGATTGACAGAAGTAAATTAAAATTAGATTAATTTACTTCTGTCAATTAATCTAGGCTAAAAATGTAAGCATTTTTTCTGTATTTTTAAAAACCAATTAATAATATGCTCAACTTTGACCCACCTGAATCTTGAAGACTTACTCCACCTGTGAAAATGAACACATTTGATCCAACAATTAATTATTAATATCAACCAAATACAAGATTTTTCTTCAGATAAGCAAAACGAAGGATGTGATGTAAAATACTCACTTAAGGTCAAAAGCAACACAAGCAAAGTGAGTTGACCTGCCATTCTCTAAACCTCCAAACTCAAACCTGTTGATCAAATGACTAAATACATTAAGTACGTGTCAGTACAGACTGATAGATTTCAGTTTCAAACTGATAGGTTTACCCCCTGTACCTCTCGTCTTCATGAGGTAAGACAGAAATGTAGCGGGGATTTTATTCAGTAACATTTGGCACATCTCCAAAAAAGGGGCTGGATTATCAAGTTTATTTCCTCATAGAGCCATGACAATGATCAAGGCTTTGAAAGTCCAACTTTCATATTCAAGACTTAGAAGTGGTCTTGGTTCAACAAATAAAACAAACAAATAAATATACAAATAAAGCAAACAATCCAAAACTGTATATTTATATCAAAGGTGTTCCAGTATCTTCATGTTAAATGAAGCAAGAATACAAGACAATAAAAACTGTTTGGTCTCAAATTTGTCAAACTACATACAAAGATTTGCTTCATTATTAAGAAGTGACTTTGGGTAACACTTTATTTGAAGGGGGTTGCATAATACTGTCATAAACATAATATAACACCAGTTATGAACATGAAGGAGTCTTCATGAATGTTTATGACTGTTATCATGAAGTGTCATTCTGGAAATAACACTTTTAATGGACTTTTAATGCAAGTTTTAGTATAACTTTGCATTATTATTCACTGAATAACTCTTCATGACAGTCATAAATATTCATGAAGACTCCTTCGTTGACCATTGTTGTGTCATGTTTATGACAGTATTATCTCAGTTTTATGTATCCCTTTCCAATAAAGTGTTACCCATTTTTGTTTATGAGATACTGTATCTTGCAAGCCACTGTGCAGATAAATACAGATATCGTCATTTAACATTTCATTGTGTGGAGAGGAGCTGCTGTCAACTTGTTTACATAGAATATGTTGCCTATGTTCATAAATTTAGATGACTGAGACAAAAAAAGAAATAATTTCCAAAAGTTTAAAATTAAAGGCCTGATCTCTTATGAGTCTTCCCCCTTTTTATTTATTACTATTTTTAAATCACTTTTATTTGTTGAACCACCTATGAATCGTTTGCCCATAAGGCCAAAATTACAAAGAGTTGAAAAGATCAACCGTTGTTTATCATTTAGAGAATATAAGTACCAATTTAAATATAAAAATATTTACACACAACAAAAACAAAATTGTGCTTTATACATTTTCTTATTGAATTTGTGAAAAATACCAAAGATATCATGATTAGAAAGACAGAAAACTGCCAGCGTGGCTCACAGTTGATCAGCAAATAATCATGTATCTTTTAAATGTGATTTGTTTTTAATAACTTGACTTTCAGATACAGTTAAGATCTAATGTAGATGTTAACAGTGTCTGCTTGTATATACTATACTTGATATACTATTTATCAACATAAGCAGATTAGAACATGTAACTCATTAGAAGGAAAATATGCACAAATAACAGAAACCTATGAAAACACCAAACAACCAGACATGGCAGGCTTTATTGCTCAATTCTGATTTTTTGTGAAATCCTAATAATTTTTGCGTGGTCGTTCACAATTCCAAATATATGTGACTTCTCCTAATCAATCAATCAATCAATCAATCAATCAATCAATCAATCAATCAATCTGTTTATTTATATGGCATATTTCAACAACCAGGAGGTTCCAAGTTCTTTGCATCATAAAAACACAAAAATACAAAGTCATCAACAATTGAAATTTAATTTTTCCAAATGTCGTTACTTCAGAACGTCGGTGAGTGTTTCACTTATGTTTCAAAAGCAACTCTAAACAGGTGGTTTTAGTCTCAGTGTTTCGGCTGTTTTGCAGTTTTCTGGACGTTTGTTCCAGATTTGTGGTGCATAGAAGCTGAATGCTGCATCTCTGTGTTTGGTTCTGGTTCTGGGGATGCAGAGGAGACCTTTCATGTACTGTGGTTCTAAGCCATTCAGTGCAGTCTTGAATATTGTCTCTTAATGTGAACTGTCAACAACCTGAAAGTGTCCCGCAAGCACAGTAGAGGATGCAATGACCCAACACATAGCAAACGTGCTCAGTGTTTGTAGAATTCAACATGGATGCTAATGTTAGAGCGTATCTTGTGATTTTGAAGTTTGTTGTTCGATCAGAGCAGCACATTAACAACTTAATTCTCGTCATCGTCCGCCATGGTTGTTGTTTTTCTTCCTGCTTGCAAATATCAGGCCGCAGAATAGTTTGTCTAATCAGGTCGGATGAATGCGACTTGGGTCACATTTGAAAAAAAATCAAATATGTATTGTTCAGATCGTCATGAAAAGATCAGATACAGGTCACATAAAAAAAAGGAATTGGGTCACTTCATGCTGCAGTGTGAACGCAACCCATGACAGCACTTGATTCACAAAGTCTGGTGCAGATTGGCAAACAAGAACAGGGAAGCAAACCCCATTGAAACGGGCCTTGTGTAAAGGGTAAGTGCTGTACACAAAGGTGTGTCTAGTTTAGTTGAATAAAAAACAAACAGTACATTGATAAAGAAATGAAAGAAGCCAACTATGTCAAACATGAAAACCCGTAACTAAACAGGAAGAGGTAAACCCAGATTTAATGTTTTACATTCCTGACCAAATAATTTACTACTGTGAGAGGTTTCTTGGTCATGTTTGGACCATAAGGCGACAACGACCCTAACAATGTTCTGATTAGAGGGTTGGGACAGTGACTCACTTATTTTCATTTCCCCATTAGTGATTTTAAAGGCCTTGAAAGTCTTATTTTACAGAATTACCAAGTCATAACATTTAGATGGTGCTAAGTTTCATTTTTCTTTTCTTTTATAAAAATAGTAGCTCAAAATTGCACAGCGTATTCAGGCTGTGTATCTAGAATTAACCGTTTATCAATTAATGCTTTGGAAATAATAAGACTGCAATTTTTAAAGCACTTTGGATCTTGTGCCCATAAAGTACGACATTCTTTATAGGAACAGATTAAAGGTGTGTCAGTAATAGAGTTTCCAGTGCAGCTTTGTGAATTTTCTATGTCAAAATGTTGGAAAATTCATAGCGGACTCCACCAGAGTGAAGTTCAGATACTACAGTCACAGGAGGGTTTGTCCTTTGTCTGTTGCCAACAAGGCAGAGGCATTATTGATGTTTTTGTAAATGATTTCCACAAAGAATGTTCCTGTTTCATGTTTTAGTGTTGAATTAATAATTCACCTTCCCTCTTTGTAGATTTCATAATTAACTTGGAGACGAGTTTTACAAGCCTACGACAAAAGTTTCTTTCAATTTTTCTAATGGAGCATTTCTTCACCGAGGCGACGTCTTGACTTTAATGTGAGCAATGGAGTCGATTTTAAAATGCAAATTATCTTCAAACCCGTCTATTGGGTTACAGGATGTGGAAGAATAAGTTAGATTATAGAGGAGAAACTCACAGATTATCTGCTCTGAAAAAAAATAAAATAATTGAACCAACTTAATTGAATTGCTTCATTTGGTAACAAGTAATCCAATTAAGTGTATCCAACTTAATTGATTAAGTTGGTTTAATTTTCCAAATTTAAGTCAGTCTTACTGAAATAATTTAGTTTACTTGAAGTAAAGAATTAAACTAATACAAATTTTTTGACTTTTCAGTAAAAGTTTCTGGACAAACTTGGTTTTACATTTTGTTAAGACTTTGTTATGAAATACAAACTCTTTTCTGTACTTTACATTTTCCTGTGGAAAAAGATTATGTTGGTGAAAATTAAAAGTCTCCATCTGAATCTACAAGCAACATTTGTATCCTTTTTAATTGCAGTTGGGGGCCGCACAAAATTAGTCCCAGGGCCACAAATGGTCCCCAGACCGCACTTTGGACACCCTGTTCTAGATTATTTCCACTGGGTTCATGTTCTTGTTTTTCTGCATTTTTATCGTGAAGCTTTCTTGTTTTAAGATACCACTTTTACTCATGCTTAACTTTATTACACTTTTTCCTGCTCCATCCCAACCGTCAGCCTGTTATGGGAAAGCTGTTATAAACTGGAAGGTTGTGCGTCCTCCATAAAAACATCCAACAGTTTCTGCTCATCTCAGGTTCTCACGGACTTGGTTCTACAGTTGATGAGCATAGAAACTAAAATCTGCTACAAGAAAAAACAAAAGCTGTTTTTAAATTTAAATGTAAGTCATGTTTTTTCTTTCTTTTTTAAAATAATTCTGAGTTTATTAAGCTTACCTGGGAAATAAAACTGCATTAAACAATTTTGTGTCGTTTTTTGTTGTTGTTGTTGTTTTTGTTGTTTTGGCCAAGTACTTTTGACTTGATTTTTGATCACATGGCAAAATGTTTGGACACTGTCTATATATTATACTAGTTATACCTAGTATAATATATACTAGGTATAACTAGCTAGATTACAGCAGAATTTCTTTGTTTAATTTATTTTAAATGTGTTTGTTTTATAGCTGAATTATACTAAAAATGTAAAAAGTTTTAGTTTTAGATCCACTACATATTATCTGTAGTCAGAATCCTGCCAATTCGTTACAATGATATTTGTAGTATAAAAAATTGACATGCTACAATGCAGTTTTAAATGTTGATTTGAAAGTTTATATTTCTAAGAGGCTCTAGAAACCTGCAGCTAAAAGGCAGTCCATTTTATTAACCTAAGCTTAATGGTTATGTAGCTTACAGCTGAACACAGTTTAAAGGAGGTGGGTTACATTTCCTGTAAAGTGAGATAATGTGTAAACTAGAAGAACAAAGGCTGAAGCTAGTAAATATAAAAAGTATTCCATAAACTCTTGGGAAAACAATGAGATTTGCAATCTAGTGTGCGTCATCAGATGGAGCGGTGCTTTAATGTGGCAGTGACCCATCATCATCTGCATCTCTCTCCTTTGGATTTTCACTGTCACACACTGCAAAAACACATTTTATTTCATTAGGAAACATCTTAGACATGGATTAATAAGAAGGAGATTAAATGCATTTCAGGACCAATTGATTGTGATTCGCTCTGATATCTGCTTAAGAAATGGAAAAATACTGAACATTTTAAGGCATTTTGTACCTTGTGTCTATAAAGTTTATAGTCATTGGTTAACGGTGTGACAATAAAAGAGTTCCCATTGTAGATTTGCGAAATACACCAATTTATATGCTGCTGAAACATTTACTAAAATGATTTTTTTTTCCTGCTAAATCACTGATTTCACAGGATTACTGTAGCATATCTCAAATTTAACAAATCCTCTCTAAAGAATCGCTAAATAAGGTTTATTGAAAGTCGGATGATGTAGACCAGGGGTGTCCAAACTTTTTGTCACATGGGCCAAAATAGTTCAGTCAAAAGGACTGGCAGTCCAAGAAAATAAAAATTAAACAGAAATCACGCAACCAAAGTGGTTTAATTTAATTGTTTTTGTAGATAAGGGATGTTATCCATAGAAAAGCCAAACAGAAAAAGTATTTTGCTGCATCAAAAGAAAGAAAATTAGTTTTCAAATTGTTTTGGGCTAAACTGAACAAATTCATCCTCAGTTGCAGTAACAGGATTTGGGTCACTCTCTTTCAAAACGATTTAATAAACTCAATAAAAGCTGATTTGGGTGCGGCAAAGTTTGCCTTTTGGTAAAAGTCTCTGAATCAACATGTTTCTTATAAAACCTGGGTTATAAAAACACAAACAGTTTTTACTATACTTTACATTTTCTATTCTGAGAAAATTATATCGATAATAATTTTACACAAACCAACCACCTGAACTGGACAACTTCAGTGGATCATTCTTAAACTGCAGTTGGGAGTCACAAAAATAAGTGCAAGAGCCAAAAATGGCCCCCTGGCCGCACTTTGGGCAACCCTAATATAGACTATAAATTACTAGTGCCATTCAGCTGTCAATAATTAGAAAAAGTAGCACTGCATTAAAATGCTATAGATGATATAGTTATACTCAGTGAAATTCTGTATTTTTAAAAAATGAATATCATTATCATTAAGCACAGCATAAAGTGTTTTTTCTTTTATGAATAATTTTTTATTTTAACTTAATTGAAAGTGAGACCACAAATATCTGGCAACTTCTAAGGAAGAGCACACAAAAAATCTGACTTCATGTTTTTGTTTTATAAATATATTCTGATTTTAATTTATTCCTGGGTGGTGTAAAATAAATGTGTTTTGAAGTAGGAAAAAGACAAGGATATGAAAACTGACTAATTTGGTCGCTGTGCTATCTTCTTAAACTGTTCAGCTGTGCAGTCTGAACTCAGATTGCATATTTTCTTATGGCCACAAGATGGCACAGTTTTATTACGTCTGGTTGGTCTCGTCCTCATTTCAAATGTAAATATATTTAGATTGTAATACAGTTACAAACTGTTTATTACAAACACGATGCCAAACGTTTTAAGGTGAAACAGGTTGACGTTAAAAACTATATGTTGTTGATAAGACAGAAATAAGAAGTTGTAAGTCTCTGCTCTGTCGGCTGCGACACTGGCTTGTGTTTGCTGTAAAGAATCTCTTTCAAACTCTGCTGATGTTTGTGTTTACTTCTGTAAATTGCTGGGTTTCAGATGACGTAGCATCGACGTCACCCAATGCAGATGGAGGGTCGGAAGTAAATGTAGCCCATTTATTTCTGTTGATCCATCATCAAAATGGCTAAAGTCTGTGTCCTCTACGGTTGTTCCAACCGTTCTAATAAAGAGAAAGATAAACGTTATTTTCGTGTTTCGAAGGTAGTTGGTCACAAGGGAGTTAATTTAAAAAAAAAAACGTACCGAAAAAAGAGGAAAAAAGTGGATCAACAATCAGCTAAAAACAGGAGGTGTGGAAACTAACAATGCCAGAGATCGCAGCGCCCACTTTCTAACAGGTAAGGATTGCATCGTTTTTATTGTATTTTAAGATATTTTATTGGACAGTTACTTAAAAAGACATTATTTTTAGGCCCGAGCTTGGTAGTCCCCAGAGTGCTAACGTTGTTAGCAGCTAGCTCAGTGCCGAGTCCCGGGCAGAAAATATAATGTTTATTCAGTGGGACTTTCATGCTAAAAAAAAAAAAAGCTGAATAAATTTAATATAACCTACGCAGCCATACAGTCACTGTGAGTTGTGATCTTTCCCCCACATTGTTCGTGTCTGGCCAGTTTAACGATCCGGATTGGTCACCTCCTCCAATTCAAATCACAGTCCAGAACGTTCTCCTCCGTCTACGGTTGTCGGTTGGGGCGCTATTTTTAGGCAGATCAGCAGGCGGGCTAGGTAGAGGAGGTACTAATACCTTTTATTTTTGAAATATGGGCAGTTTTTGCACCGAAAATGGGAATTGCAGACCTGTTAAGGCTTCACCAGTTTTGTTAGGTTGCCCTTGACGGTTGGTGGTTACCATAGCAACCAGTAACTGACAGGTTGCCGTCTGTAACTGTTAGGATCAGCTCTGTGTTTTCTTTGCAAGTCTTACATTTAAACATGTATTTTAGACAAATTTAGTCATACACAATGTTTCATGAGTAATTTTGCTATGATTCTATACTTATGCTAAGTATAGTAAACTAAAAAAAGAAGTCATAGCAAAATCTATACTTAGCTGAAACAATAGTAATAATAGCTTTGTTGGTGCAAGTATTTGATATTTTTTAATAGAAATGCCACTTTTCAGTTATATATTTTGCCAGTAATGTGATTTGCAGTTGTTCTGGGTTAACCGGTTGTTGCACTTCCTTGAATTGTCCAGTGCACAATGGTAACCTGTGACACTGCGATGCAGAATGCAGCTTTGCTGGCATATGGTGTATGAAGGTAGAGTTCAGAATCATTAAATAGATCCAGGCTCCTGACACAAACTGGTGGAAAAATACAACACAGTAAAACCAAAGATGCTAAAGGAAATCTTTGGCCTTTTAGGTATAATCTGTGAAAAACTGGAAAATTTTCATTCTAGAATTCAATTCAGTTTATTTGCAGTTTGAAAGCACTTTTAAAAATTTTTTTAATTCAATCACACATGCATTGTAAATTATCCTAGTTCTCAAGCAGAAGATAGTGGAATATCCAAAAATTGTACTCAAGTAAGAGTAATACTACTTCAACATATTTTTAAAAGTAAAAAGTAGCCGTCCTAGAAATTTCTCAAGTAAGAGTAAAAAAGTATTTGGTAAAAAGTCTACTCAAGTACTGAGTAACTGATCAAATTATCAGTCATTTAATAATTGATAACTACATAGTCAGTCGAACCAAAGTAGAAAGTTTAGTGGAAATGTTGGCATTTTAGAAGGGGGAAAAGATAATAATTCATATGAGTAACAAAAAATAACAAAATCAGGCAAAACAAAATGTTTCCAAATCAGTTTTTCAATAAAAAAATGCATGAAACTTTAACAAAAACTGTTGATGTGTGTCTGTGTCTGGTGAGTTTTTGGTTAAAACATGTTTGTTTTTCACTCGGTGGGTAGAGAATCCAGAAATTTTACTCAAGTAAGAGTAGAAATACTTCATAATAAAATCACTCAAGTAAAAGTAAAAAGGACAGCATAGAAAAAAATACCCTTAAAAGTACATTTTTTAGACTAAATACACCTACAGAGCCATGTTTTTGCTGACTTTTTAATTTTCATTTAATATTGTTTTGCTTTATAATTGATTCTCAAGCTATATTTTCAGTCTTTAGAGAAATCACATACCATGTGATCTGATTTAGTCACACTCCATGCCAATAAGACTAAAGGAAAAACATTTGCAGTAATGCCAAAATAACAGAGACATGCTCCATTTGGCGCCATGTTTGATTTCTAAGAAGATTTAGAAACCTCCAGGAAAGGGACTGTCCCAGCTGATTCACCTGGACTTTTGTTCCTGGAACTTAGAACAAGGCGTGTTATGTTTCCTTTGATGCGAAAGTATGTAACCAGACGAACAAAATGCAAATCCAAAACTATCCCACTTAAAATACCAATGTGATTCGTAATTAGACCAACCTTACCCAGATGCTGTGACAGAGTGACATCTCATCTCTGTGCTTTCATTTAGCATTTAAAATATGCTAAATTATTGCTGCTCCACCTTCATTCTGCCTGCAGGTGCATCTGAGAAAATTAAACACAAGAATGCTGTGATTCAAAGTGTGGCAGGAGGGCCGTTTGCAGCCCGTGGCCTGACTTTGTGCAGTCCCTGGCTGCAACTCTACTTAATATCAGAATTATTTTATTAAATATTGGAAAAATACAGCAAGCGTTTTTAAATAAAAAGTTACCGAATTTTTAATGCTGAGAAAAGTTTTTTCTCAAAGTCTGTCTTTTAATAGAGAAAACATGCAAAACTCTTTTTTATTTATAATTACTTACACATCCCTTAACTACAAACAAAAAATACTTTAAGTGCAACAACATGATTTTTTCCCCCAATGTTTTTAGGCGAGAATGTGGCTGTGTAAGTCTCAAATATCTGCTTGGCTCATCAATACATCACCTAATTGCAATATTGCTCGCACATTTTCGGACATGTCTGCTCCCACTGCATTAACAGCCAGGGGCGGGCCAATGTGGACGGAGGGATTTCATTGAATAAGCCCAATATCTATCAATAAAATCAACCAATGGGCTGTAAAAATTATAAAAATAAATTTTTGCTATTACTTTTTAGTTAAATTATGATAGCTTTGGGTCGCCCCGTATATATGCACCAGTAGGCCACTCCTCCCCTGGACAGGAATTCATTCTGAATTCATTTTTTGTGTTCAAATTGCCAACCTGCCATGGTAGCGGGTGCATTGCTCAAATTAACACGCCATTTCGTATTTTTACCCACATTTGGCCATTAGCAGGTGCTAATTTTCATCACTGGTTATGACAGACCCCAGTTAAGATCTACTCATATTCCACCAAGTGGAAAACTTATGAGGGAATGTCCAAGGCCGTTTCTCAATATGCGTTCTTGTCTGTACTTGTGTTCTCGCGTCCTCATGAAACGTCATCGACAGCAGCCCAAGTACTGTTCCAATTCAAAGTACACATCCAGGCAAGAACGCTCAAAGTACCCGGATGTGTTCTTGCTCCGCCCATTTCATCAAGGATGCATCGATGCATTCTTCTGTGGACTTGAGCCAGCAAGATATCCCAGAATGCATTGCGCCACAAACGACGGAATGGCAGAGGAGAAAGTGCATAACTGTAAGTGTTTTTGTATTTAAAATTAAAATAATAATTCTCAATACGGTTGTTTAAAATTGTGCGTAACTCGTGAGAATTTGCTGTGTGTATTTGTATTTGTCTTTCTTGAGTGTCTTTAGTGTTTACAGTGCTTGAGCGACTTTTCACTTTAGCAAAATGCTAAACCTACCGTTTCCTCAGCCGTTACTTCTTCAGTCCATTTCGGGACTGTTGATATTGTATTAGTGTGTTAGGAAAAAACAAATACCTCATTGAGTTTCAACGCTGAAACGTTGGAAAATGTATAACAATATATACAATTAAAATGTATTCTTTTTTATTATTATGTAAGGGACAAACGAGGAAACCCAGGCACTAATTGAGTGGCGTGCGGCCAACGAGTCCCTTTTTACTGGGAAAAGAAATGCCTCAAAAAGTGGATGGGAGTGAGTTTTCGTAGCTTTTATTTTTAAATATTAAGGGGAAAAAATAAAAACAACTGATTTCTCTATGTTGTGTTTTATGGTTTTGTTTTACGCAGAGTTTGTGTCGCAAAACTGGGATTTAATATATCCCCAAAGCAAGCGAAAAAAAAAATGGAATAATTTGAAGGAGAAATACAAGGTAGGGTACCTAGTAGGCTGTGAAATATCTTCCTGAGTTTTATTTTTTGTGCAATTTGCTGCACTTTGTTCTGTGTTTGATATTTTTTGTTATTTAAAAAAAATACATCTTGTTTCAAACTTAATTTAATCTGACCTTTTGCCTAGTTTGAGATGTTGAAAAAATCTACATTTTAATAATTCTTTATATTCTTTTGGGATTTATCTCCCAACATGTAAGCATGTTTGCATGTGTTTTACAAACACAAAATACTTTATTACTTTGATTTTGTTCTTATGTTTTTTAGGATCTTAGAGACCCCCCTACTGGAAAAGGGGTAGAGTCTGGTACTGCAACTGCTGCCACCTGGCAGTGGTACAGTCTTATGGATGCAGCACTGCTGGGGCAGCACTCAGTCAGTCCACCTCTAACAGTGGCTGCAAACCTGACTCCCACTTCAGGTGGCACAGTTACTAACCAGGCCTCTGACCCTGGTCACAGTAGTGCAGGAAAAGTGGAGGGAAAGAAAAGAACCAGGTCCCCTGAGGCTGTCCTTGAATTTTTGAAAGAGCAGGCAGAGAGAGACGAGGAGAAACATAAAGAGGCAGTCGCAAGAGAAGAAGAAAGACAGAGGGCAGCTACAGCAAGGGCTGAGAAATATCTTGCATTGTTTGAGAAGCTAATTAACAAATTTTAAATAAAAATCACTACACACAGGATTTGTATTTGGTACATTTGTTTATGTTAAATTTTTCATAAAGCTTGTCTTTAAATTCCTCTGACAATCAAAATCGGATAGATTTAATATTTGAACTATATACAGTATCATACAGTGTTGTGAAACAGAAAAGGCTTAAATGTAATCATGTTCATTGAGAAAAGCAGGCTGTGCTGCAGGAGCAGAGAGTTGAGCTGCAAGTCTGGCTCGAAAGCGGCTTCCAGACAATTCTTCTGCATTTGTATGAATGACTTCCTCTCCACCATCATCTTCTGAACCTTCTTCCACATCATTTTCAGCCAGAATGTCATCTGCTGCTACACAAATGTTGTGTAGAATGCAGCATGCAGCAACAACTTTGGGAGCAAAGAGAGGCCGGATCTCAAGTGCCCGAAGAAAGATGGAGTGCCACCGTGTCTTCAGCATTCCAAAGGTACGTTCTATGATGGTTCTGGCCTTTGCATGGTGCCTGTTATATCGCTGTTCCACTCTGCCTGAATAGAAACAGAAATAAAAAGACCAAAGCCACAGGACTTTATAATTCAGTTAGCTGTGAGGTTTTTGATTTTAAAAACGGAAAACAAACAACATATACTTACTGTCCACAGGCTGTCGATATGGAGTCATAATGCAGACTGGATGCTGCAGACAGGGGTATCCTCCATCTCCCAAAAGAAAGAAACCAGCTGGTGGGTAAAGCGCTTGCTTGAACATTGGGGACCTTCGCAGGACCATTGCATCATGTACTGAACCACTGTTGCCTATGTACACATCAAGAAAGTTACCCTTTCCATCACAGATTCCTTGCAAGACAATGGATGGAAAAAGTTTCCTATTTATATAGGACTTTTTCTGTGGTTCGGCAGGAGGAAGGATCCTGATGTGGCATCCATCGATTGCACCAGCAGCTAAACGGAACACCTCATGTCCACCAAGGCCTGCAAAACCGGCTCCAATGTTTTCTAATTCTTCCTCTTTTGGGAAATGAATGATCTGGTGGAGGATGGTCATCATTTCCTCATCTACATTGTGCACAGTTGTGCAAACAGTTGATGTTGGCATCGAGAAGATGCTGGCAGTCACCCTGTATGATGCTCCACAGGCTAGCCAATAAATGTAAAAAGTATTTCTATTTCATGGCTCCATCCGTGATCTTTTTTACGGGGTAATAGATTAATAAGATGGTTAATGCTGGTCCTAGACAGCCTGAATGCTGGTTTTAAATCGGCATCAAAAAAAAATAATTCTAATGCCGGCGTATTATTTACCACGGCATACTGATGGGCTTTTCTTTGTCCCTGTGAAAAAAAAAAATAAGAGCATGTATGACCAACATCATATTATATTTTCAAGAAAGTTCATTTATATGATGAAAATCTCACAAATATAATTGGTTTTGATTTCAAAATTGTCTTTTTTTTCTTACTACCACAACTTTTTAATCTAAATCCAGAGAAATTGTAATAAAATGTTGGTAACACTTTATTTGAAGGGGTGTGCATAAGAATGACATGCACACCCCTATAAAAACATGAAGTTTTTATAAAAACTTCATGTTTTTATAAAAACATGAAGTCTTTATAAATGTTCATGACAGTTGTCACTCGGTAAATAATGACACTTTTAATGCAAAGTTGCTCTAAAAGTTGCATTAAAAGTTCATTAAAAATGCCAACTTTGCATTAAATTATCATAACTTACAAAATCATGCAAAGTTGGCATTTTTAATGAACTTTTAAAGCAAATTTTAGAGCGACTTTGCATTACAAGTGTCATTAGAATGACACTTCATGACAACTGTCATAAACATTCATAAAGACTTCATGTTCATGACAGATGTTGTTTGTGACAGTGTCATGTCAGTCCTATTCACACCCCTTCAAATAAAGTGTTACCAAAATGTTTAAGATGGTGATGGTGAGGATTGATAAAGTACAGTCATGTCATTTTTATGATTCATTAAAAAAAATCTGTCACGTTGTTCTCTGTGTATATACATATATAAACGATGTAAGGCAAACCAAGAAGTAACGCCTCTTATAAAGATATGAATGTATAGACACATTTCAAGATATTAAGTGAAACATATATTGACTAAACAGATTAATGTTCAAAAATTTATAATGTATACATAAATCAGCTTTATAAACTGGAAGCTGGAGAACAAAAACATTTCTTGTTTTAGTGTCTGAAAAAAAAAAAAACACTTTTCTGTTGGTTGCATTATGCGTTATTAGTTTAGAGTAGGACGTACCAACACGGTAAGGCAAGCCAAGAGGTAACGCCTCCTCTTCCTCTGTATTTTGGCTTCTCTTGCTCGTATCCGCCGCCTAATCTCCGCGACTCTTTCTTCAGCTTCATAGCACATCATTCCAGCCAGTGTAGCTAAGATTACTCGGTCCATTTTGAGTACTGATAATGATTTACCCTTACAAAGCCAGTTTTAAGCCGTTTGCTTACAACCGAAATTTGTAAACAAACGGTTTATTAACCGTAAAACATTTTAAACCTTTATTCATTAAAAAAAAAAAAAATTACATTGTTTCATATATAACTATAAAAATGAAATAGTGTGTAATTATTAAGGGGAAAGTGCTTTTTATTTTTATTTATTTTATTTATTAGGTCATTTTAAAATAAATAGTTTCTTGCTGCTATGACGTAACGGAGTTCGTATCTGTTCCAATTGCCGTCCTCGTACTCCCGTACTTGGTAGGACGGTCTTCCAGCCGTACTTGCCAAGAACGTACTTGCTAAGAACACAAGAACGTACTTGCTAAGAACACAAGAACGTACTTGCGTTCTTGAGTATTGAGAACGGCCCAAGTATAGCTACCTGTCTGGTCATGATTCCTGATCCTTGACCTTCAAAGTAAATTTTATTTTCCACGGATATTATTATTAGTGATTATTATTATTTTTTTTATTATTATTAGGATATTAGTGAATATTTACTAACCCATTTTTACAACTGCTGAGGTTGAATGCTGTACCATAAAAAAAAGTTAAGATCCTAAACTGAGGAAAATATAATACAGATGCATAAAATGGACAAATTAAGGCTTTTATCATCAGGGGGAAAAAAAGCATAAAAACTACACAATAAAATTCATTAGAATTTTTTTTATTAATCCCTTTCATAACACCACCTCTCCCACCATGTAAAACAAAAATTTATGACAAAATTATACTTCATTTAATTCAGTTTCAAGATCATTCCTTCAAATATTAACTTTATATACATATATGTAACCTTATATCCAACAGAGTTAATATTTCATATCCTGTGATATTACCAAAAAACAAATTATTTTTAAGAATCCCACAAAATAACTGAACATTGTATTAATCCCATAAATGTCATAAACACAATGGTGCACCAGATGTTAAAAAAGCAAAATTACTTCTATTTCTTGCCTAATTATGAGTACAAACCAAAACCCAGAAAACACCTCTTACTAACATGAATCATAAGTAACACAATTTATTGGATTTTAAACTGTGATTATTCTTTGATCTCAATTGACCAGAATTCTGGTCATCAGCAAACTGACAGTCAGGGTAACAACTGATGCCAAATGGCCTGTACCATCTGACGTCATCATCTTTGGATTAACACCATTTCTTTGGATTAGTCCACCTATGAAAAAAGAGATGCATAGATTTTGTCAATTAATTGGAATATAATTTTTGTAATTACAAAATAATAAAGATATGATAGAACTTCACCAGTATTTGGTTGTGCCCCGAGTACCAGTGGTCCAATTGACAGAGCTGCAGAGTCATGGTAAGATATGTCCCTCTTGAATAGAGTGTGATGACCCGGGTAGCAATGCTGGGGGGGGAAAAAAAGAAAAACAGCAACATTAAAGGTGTGCAACTTCAGTACATACAATATAGCCACAAAAAGCACACAATAAAACTTACAGCCCTGCAGTTGTTGCTGCTCAACAGACACAAGTGGACACTGCAGTGCAAGTAAATCTGTGTGTGGTTGGTGAAGGTGAACATCCTGAAGGAGAAACGAGACACAGTGGAGACACCGTTCTGAATCACCTCCACGGTTCCATCTTCTGGATTAGGACACCTGTGAAGCAGAAGCAGATGCATCAGTTAGACTGCCAACAAGAAGACACTGAAATAAATTATAAAGAATGACAAGATAGTCTCAATTACTGTGAAGTAATGAGATCCCAGCGGACAGGGTAGCTTGCTTGGTTGACTGGTGTGGCCCAGCAAGAGTCCAGAACTGTGGCAAATTGGCGCTGATCCACCCCTTCTGTTCGCACCTCCACGTAAAACATCTGATCAACTTCCAGTTCTATGTTTCTGTTAGTGCTGAAGGGGAAGTGGAAGCCTTCATCCTCATAGGGGATCATCCTCACACGATACGATCCAGTGCCAGGAAGCTTCTTCCTCAGAACGCTGCAAAATAAACATTTATGTGACCGACCACTTGAATGCATCTGATAATCTCTAGAGGATTCCATTGTAAAGAAAACAAAACCAATAACTGGTTATAGACATAATGGTCAAAGGAACCACAGGGAGAAACTGGTATGATCACCTCTCCACAGGGTTGATGCCCACAGCCATTGAGAGAGCTTGAGCCAGAGGGTAAACACAGCAGAAACGCAGATGAAGATTCCTCTGACGGCTGATCAAACCTCCATGAGGATCCACATTCCCCTGAATAGTGTTCTCATACATGAAGTGAGTTCCATTGCTCTAAACAGTGAAATGACAGAATGCTATCAGTCAAGTTAAGTAACATAACTGAAGATTTAAAGGAGATGTTCCAGTTCATGAACTTTACCCTAAGAGCTGTCCCACACAGATGGTTGTCATTGTCAAAGTGGAAGACGAGTCGTCCGTCCTGGAGAGTCCCGTTGCAGGAGATGTCTTGGAGATGGAGAGCACTGGAGTGGAAGCCCGCTTCAAACAGCTGGCAGCGAGATACTGACATGGTACCAGAACTGCTGGTGCATTCTATGTTTGAGTCTGCTCACCAGAGGGAGAAACATATTGAAGTTTAGAGACCAACTACACAAACTGATGCAGAGAAGCAAAGATTATGCTTCAAACTTGAACGTCGACAGTAAAGCACCGGTGAACAAATCATGTTTGGAACATGACTATAATTACAGTTCTTCACATGAAAAACAGAAGGTTTAAAAGGTGTTGCACTTACCGTAGCTCTCATTGTTGGGTCGATGATGGTGCTCGTCACAGAAGCAGCCGTACACACCATTTTTCTTACCACACCACTCATACTCTGCGCAGTCCAGCTGTTCACAGGGGTCCGTCTCAGCTGAGTCAAATATAGCAGAAAAGGCCAAGAAAGTTTCAAAACAAACATTGCATAAAAGCAATCAATAACGCATTGTTGTGATAATTTATTGAGCAAAACTAGCATACCACAACGCAAAGGAGAGCGCCAGTCAGGAATGCTTAGACCCAAATTGGTGCAAGTTTTCTCATAAGCAGAGACAGCTGAACATAGCATGCCATTGGCTGGCGTATAGAGACAGAGATCGTAAACACAGGAAGTGAAAAATGGTTGGGGGTCAGAATGCAGGTGACAAGAACTGAATGGGCCGCTGGTGTTGGTGATGACTCTGCAGAGATCTGTGTATTCTTCTATGAAGCGGCAGTCACTTAGTCCATCACCACTTCTCTCATCAGTGGATCCACATCTAGAAAAGTCGTTAGACATTTAAAAGATTTTAGAGACAGCAGACATATGCACAAATGTTTGCAATTGTTGACATTTTATCAGGTAAAGGCAAATAAGTGGAGCATGAGCTCACCCTGCTTGGCTTGTCTCTGATCTCCAGCTGTGGCCAAACTGGTTGTCGTTTTCCGCCAAAGTACCGTTGGGCAAAGCTTTGTCATCAGTGGGATCACCATTGAAGTTCCCACACATTCCACTGACTCTGTTCTGATAGTTGCGGCCCATCCTGACCAGTAAAGTACTGGAGCCATCAAACTGGACTACAACATCGACAGCATCAAACACTATGTAACTTCCCTGCCTCGTCACCTGACCAAACGTTCCTGCAGTCGTGGGAAGAGAAACCTCTGTCCCATTTACCTGTTATGATGAGAGTTCAGAGAGTAAGACCAAAGGTTCTAAAACAAAAACTTTTTTTTTTTCTGAACTTAAAATAAAGTTTACCTTGACTCTCTTGTTAGATCCGAGCCTGACATGAACACTCTCTGGAGGATTTGAGAGGTATATATCAACTGTTGACACGAAAGACACAAGGTTGTTTCCTCTGTGCTTGTTGGTGGCCACGACTTTGTACTGAGTTTCATTGCTGCTGTGTCTCAAACTTTCAGTGATGATGTAAGAGCATGATCCCTGAAAATGAGCCAAGGCTCCATCAAAGGTGATGTAATGTGGATCACCCCATACAGTACAGGTAGACATGGCATCATAACAGCCCAGATGGCCATCTCTGATGGTGCACTCTTGTGCAGGAGTGCATGATGAGGGACTGCAGATCAGGACATTGGGTGCACGACATTCACATCGTTGGGAGCAACCGTCTGTCCAGAAGGACTCACCGGCCTGCAAGATGAGAAACAAGTGAAAATACTAGGTTGTGTGACAACATTAAGAATATATGAGCCTTGAGGTAATAAGGAATGCACCATTGCAATGCTTCTCTGACTGAAATCATAGTTGTAAAACTGCATCATGCAGAACCTGATTCATTATTCACCCTTGTCAAGTTCCCACTTAATGGAAAAGTTTTCAAAGTGAGTGTCAAACAAAAGTCTGAGATGATGTATATAGCCTATCCTCATACTTGAGTTTTGACTTGAAAGCACGTACCACCCAAATAATTACATGGTAATTAAAATAAATGTGCTAATGCTAATATTGGCAGATTTATAAAATCTTAAAAAGGTAATAAGACATGGACAGAATTTTAGTGCTTTTGTAGTCATAGGAGCACTCAAAGAATTTCACACTATTGCCACATTCACCCAATCACACTCACTTACAAACATACATTCATAAATCAATTTGCAGATTGGTAGACAGCTAGAATCAGCATTAAAACCTTCTGGCTGATGTCTGAATATATAAGTTAATTCCACACGAGACCATTTTATTTGGTGAAAGATACCTGTTTATTCTCGTTTGTTGTATTTTTTTGGTTTGCATTTGAAAACTATTCTGTCCTTTTGGCTAATTTTGGACTAATGGCTGCTTCTTATCTATGTGCCTTTAAGCCCAGTGTCAGCCAGCCTCTTCTTTTGTCTTTGTGAGACAGAACCATCCTTGCTTGTAATTGTCAGAACAGGTGAAAATGACACTTTCACATACCAAGAAATTTTACCCAAAGAGATTTCTGAATGGCCGCTAATCAACCTTTTTGAAATAATGTCTTATTGATTTTGCTGTGATGTCACACAAGGAGGCATTATGTTTGATTTGTTGCCTTGAAATGCAACACCTCCATGATGTTTAGTTTTTCAAAGCCATTGAGCAAGTATTACTTTAGGTCTTACGTGCAGATTCTCAGCTAGTTTATCAAGAATAAAGTGAACTGAAATGACCTACATTGAAGTAGAATCCATCATATTGGCAGCCACAACTTTCCACAGGGACACAGCTTGATCCACTCCTGGAAAAACCTTCATCACAGAAACATCCCTCAGAGCAAACATGGTCACAGGCAGCATTGATGCTGCTGGCACAGGTGTGGCCACAGTCTGTTCCACACAGCTCATAATGGCTGTTGGCTGGGCACTCAATTCCTGAGGAAAAAAAGGGCGGCAAGTTGCTCAAAACAAGTTCAAACATAGGAGATGGCATATTTTGAGAGACTTTTGAGGAAGATGCCTGTTTTATTGAATACTTTAGTAGCACACAGCCTTCCATACTCACTGCAAGTGGTGTTTCAAACAAGTTCAAACATAGGAGATGGCATATTTTGAGAGACTTTTGAGGAAGATGCCTGTTTTATTGAATACTTTAGTAGCACACAGCCTTCCATACTCACTGCAAGTGGTGTTTTGCCTCCAAGGGTAGACTCGGACATTAGCAGACTGACAGGCACTGACGTACGTCTCTAGAGCCCTGCACAGAAGATCACTGCCTCGATTTCCCGACACGCAGACATCAAAGACGCAGTCACTGAAATATGGTGCTGGATCCACCTCCTCGTGGCAGAAGCTGAAGGGGCCGTCAGCTGCCTGAATCACCTCACACTGAGCCCTGGCGAATCGATCATCATTGCATTGTGCACATGAAGAGCCACAGCCATCACTACAGGTGTAGTTCCCAGGAACCTTCCAAGCTGCTCCAAAAGCATCTGCTGAGTTGGACAATGCTCCACTTGGGGTGTGGAAGTCATCATTTGGATTTCCATTAAAGTTTCCACAAAGTCCACACATGTTTCCTCTGATCAAGATAAGAAAGACTGAATCAAAATGTTGAACACTTAAATGACAATGAAACAGACAATGATGATTTACTCTTTTTACATTCCTAAAAAGGTATTAATTCAATAACTATAGGATTGAAGAAAATGAAACTTAAATTAAAGCTGTGCTGAAGAGTACATAGGCTACCTGTAGCTTGGGGGTACAGAAATGGACACCGTGCTACTTCCATCGTACATGACGCTCAGTCCAAACTCTGTGTTGACAAATGTTTGAGATCCACTTCCAAAAATTGACAGGCTTCCATTGAAGACAATGGGCAGGTTTCTTGTGATTCCATTCACCTGTGAAGAAAAAAATGTTATGGCAGACACACAACTGATATTTCTGGACTATTACTGATGTGCATAATAAAGAACTGAACAGTTCTTTGGTAATGTACTAAGAAAAAATGTTTTTGACTTTGAAAAACTAATTTCCAATCTACTTTAACTATCTTTAAATATCTTCCATCAGAGACAGCCTGACTTACCTCCACAGTACCCCTGTTGCCTCTTGACATGTGCACTTCATAGCCCAAGATATCTACATAAACTTCCGCCGTGATAGAAACTGGCAGTCCAAACCACGGTTCATTCTTTGCTTTCACAGAAAATTGATGAAGGTCCACAGTGTCATTGCAAACTGTTGCCAGAACATAGCGGCAGGTTCCCTGGAAGTCGTAGGCCTTGCCATCAAAGGTCAGGTAGTGAGGGTCTCCAGAGGCAGAGCAGGTACCATGAGGGTTGGGATGGCAGCCAAACTCACCATCCACAACACTGCAAGACTCCTGAGGTCCACATGCATTTGGGGAACACTGGGCTATACCAGTTACACCATTACAAGTGCAAAAGCTCTGACATTCTTCCCCATCCCAGAACTGTTCACCAGCTTGCCGATAGCGTCCATCATGAAAGCATCCACAGGATGTTGGAGGCACACACTGGTTACCATTGAGGACAAACCCATCATTACACTGGCATCCCTCTTGGCACTGAGTGTCACAAGTGAAGGGGAAAGAGAGGCTGGGGCAGGAAGACGGACATGAACTTCCACAGAGTTCATAATGGCTGTTTGATGGACAGGTTAGTTCTGTTGGGGGGCACAAAGTGAAAGAAGTAAAAAGTGATGAATATGTACATTTCAAAGGCATCTCTATCAAATGTAGTTCTAGAACTTACCACAGCCAGTTGCATTCCTCCACTGTCCCAGGGATACGCCGTTATGTTGACACATCAATGCATAATCTCTTAGGACCTCACATAGTGTTGATGTTGGATCACTGGAGCCCTGGAGGATTTCTACACATGCATCTACCTGCTGCCATGGGTTCACTGCAGCCCAGCATGATGTAAATGGTCCAGTGGGTGAAGTAAGAACTCCACAGTACTCAGTGGAACTGAAATTGGTTGCAGCGTTACGAGGTCTGTTTTCCACGCAGTGATCTGCCAGGGAGCCATCTCGCCAACTGTCCCCAAACACCTGGGAGTCACTGACCAGAGTGCCGTTGGGTGTACGGAAATCATCATTCTGGTCACCATTGTAGTTTCCACAAAGTCCACCTAGTAAACCACTGTAGACACCTGGTGCAGTGACACGGACAAAGTGAGGCCAGACAGTCTGCAGAGTTACACCAAAGTCTGTGCGAAGGATGACACTGTGAGTGCTGCTTTGGAAGATGCGGATTCTGTTGGACCCAGTGCTGAATGGCAGTCTGATCAGCTGTCCATCAACCTATAACACATTAAAAAAAACTTTAGAAAAGTTTTTGGGGTAGATGTTCAAAATATTACAAATGCGTGAAGAAATCAAATTTTGCATTTTCTCATTAGACAAAGCTTCCAAAAATAATTCTTACTCATAAAAAAAATGTTTTCAATGTATTAATTGTATGTAGCTCATTTTGCACAACAGTAAAAGGGTAGCAGAGCTGATAAAATCTTGCTAATTTTACTTCTTACTTTTAACACATATTTGGGTTGTTTTGATTAAACAGAGGCTCAAGATCAGTCCACTAAGGGTCAACACAGGATATGCAATATGTACACTAAGTTTGATCAAGTGGTTTTGTTAGCATAGTTACATCAAGGATATTATTCACTCTTCTTTATTAGTTTTTCTTTTCAGATATTCCTCTTGTACAGGCTGACCATCATCATTGTCTGTGAATATTCCAGTCAGGATCAAATGCTTTCTCTAAAAATTGGTAGCAAAATCTGAAACTTACACTATGAAGCAAAATTTTGAATCTGGCTGAAGTAGAATACAATTGATCTTAATTATGCATAAAAGTTGTGGAAATTATGATAATTATAATAACCCGAAGTCCTGGTTATAATGCATTGCAGACTAACTCTAAATGTTATATTTTTTATGACATTTGCTTAGTGTTTGAAATTTTATGAAACATTAGTTTGTTGTAATAGTCTTTAAACAAATCTGTTATTATACTTCATTGTATGTTATATATTTGTTTAATTTGTAGAAAATGATTTCTATCACTCACCTTAACAGTGCTACTACTTGCCATCTCAATAGCAACTTGTCTTCCCTCTGCCTCAAACTTTAGCACATTGGAGAAACCCTGTGGCCCCTGTGGAACCTTTTCCACAGTAATCATGAAGTGTGAGTGATCAGAGGATCCCATAACTTTGGCAAGGGTCAAGCGACATGCTCCTGGGTACTGGTACATCACTCCATCAAATGTATGATATGATCCTGGGCCTCTGATCCAACATGTTGCAAAGCTGTTTGGCGTGCATCCTCTTTCTCCATTCTCCACCCTGCAGGACTCATGTTGACCACAGCTGTGAGAGCTGCAAGTCATGGAGCCATAGCTGCATGTACAGCGCCTCCCACAGTCTGCATCCAGTATGACAGTTTCTCCTGAGCGGTAGTAGTGACCCTCAAAGCTGCAGCCACAGTCAGCATGAGGGACACAGACCCCTCCACTCAGGAGGTAGCCTGAATTGCAGACACAGCTCTCTTGATTAGGCAGGGGGCAGTTGTCAGTGGAATTGGGGTTGACACATGTAGATGGACATCCTGTACCCTGGGCCTCATAGTGGCTATTGGCTGGGCAGGGGATTTCTAAACACAAGAAACATTTATTCTCAAACTTTGAATATTTAACAGCCTTAATTTTAAAATTGAGACTGGCAGACATACCACAGAAGCCAGGACGCCGCCAGCTTTGTGGCTGGATCCTATTTTGTTGACACTGACTTGAGTAGACATTTAGGGCTTGGCACAGAATGGGCTGATACCCTCTGCCAACGCAGAGATCATACACACAGCTATCCACAAAAAATCCTGGAGGGAGTTGTTGATGGCATGCAGCAAATGGTCCTGTGCTGTTCTCCAGAATACCACAGTGGGCAGAATTTCTGTATAGTGTTGCCTCAGATTCTGTGCAGCCGGCACAGGCCAGACCTTCACACTGAGGGTCACAACCAGGCTCATCATCACCAGATGCTTTCCAGCTGTTGGCAAAAACCACATCAGAGCTCACCACTTCACCTTGAGGGGTTCTAAAGTCATCTTCAGGGCGATTGTTGAAGTTTCCACAGAACCCACATGTGCTATTTTGGTAAGTGTAGGGCAAACTGATCCGGACATATAAACTTCTGTCATATGACACCATCAGGCCAAAGTCAGTGCTGACGATCACAGAGAAACCTGACTGATAAACCTGGATAGAGCCGTTTCTGAGGGAAAACGGAACTGTTACAAAGCTTCCATTGACCTGTAGGGATGACAACAAAAATAGTTACAAATATAGACAAAACACAAAATGCAGGGTCTATATTACAGAACATAAAAGTGTCCTGTTACCTTGGCCTGACTCTGATCTCTTTTAACAAGCTCAATAGTTTCATCATGGACAAAGACTTTGACCAGTTGTGTCCATGAAACATGCCTGCTGCCCTGATGCCCGTTCTTCCCCTCCACTCTGTAATAGGGCAGTCCGTTCTGACACTGCTCTGACAGAACGTAAGTGCATGTGCCTTGAAAGTGAAACACTGAGTTGTCAAAGGTGTAGTAATGTGGATCTCCACTGACGGTGCAGGTTCGTCTTTGCACTGTCTGGCAGGAGTACTGAAAGGCAGCTGGCCGACAGATTTGGGAGAAGGAGCAGGGATTGCTGGAGCATTGCAGCCCTGCTCTGGTGCAGGTGCACTTCTGTGCACAGGTGCTGTCACTCCAGAAAAAGTCACCAAGTTGAACAGGCTGACCTTTAAACAAGGAAAGAACAAAAGTCATTTCAAGGCTGCTTTAATGGCGAATTAGTTTGTGGTGTTTCTGACATCACAGTTAGAATGACCTAAAACAGGGGTGTCAAACTCCAGTCCTCGAGGGCCGGTGTCCTGCAGTTTTTAGATGTACCACAGGTACAAAACACTGGAATGAAATGGCTTAATTACCTCCTCCTTGTGTAGGTAAGTTCACCAGAGTCCTGCTAATGACCTAATTATTCTATTCAGGTGTGGTGCAGCAGAGGCACATCTAAAAGTTGCAGGACAGCGGCCCTCGAGGACTGGAGTTTGACACCTGTGACCTAAAACATAGGTGCCAAAAGTTCTCCAGAGTCCTGCTAATTATCTAATTATTTTATTGAATTGTGTCAAGACACATCTAAAAGTTGCAGGACACCAGCCCTCGAGGCCTGAAGTTTGACCTCTGTATTTATAGAGGAAGAATTAAACTAACTTAAGAACTGTTTTGGGTTCAGTACTCTTATTTTAATAGCAATGTTGTTCTACCAAGAGGCACGGATTGGAGTTTTCCCTTATTTCCATGATACATGTGCTTATTGTTATGAAGCAGTACTCTTGGTGAATTTGTGCTCCTACCATTAAAAGTGCAGCCTCTTGAACCATGATCTACTCGAAATGCCCAGCGACCGGGTACGTTGACGTTGCTGTTGAGACTAAAGGCTGAATTAGGTCCAGTGGCGTTACTAGAGAATGATCCAGGGATGGTGAAGTGGTGAGTGGAATTGATCGTATCATATCCAGCCTGCAAAATACATATGCTTAAGTAATTTTTTTCATGTTTCATAGAAATGCATATTTACTGGGACAAAGAGAAGGAAAATAAAACATATATATGTATTCATTAGAATGTGTCTAACCTGTACAGACATTGGTGTGGAGGCTATTGACCCATAATTCATCAGCACAAATGAATAATGGCCATCAGTAGTCAAGACTGCCTGAAAGGTTGTTTGCTGGGAAAAATACATGTATTTATTGAGAATTAATTTGCAGATTAACCAAAGGCTATCTTTTTGTATTTGTACATCTAATACATTTCAGAAGTTAAATATAGATCACTTACTGTTCCAGTTGTTGGAAAATAGGCAACTTCATGCCATGTTGCTATAAAGATCCAGTTGGCCTGAAAGTTAAGATCTGGGAAGTACGCATTGATGTCTTGTGTAACTTTCTGGAGAAGAGAGCCATTGGTGTATTGAACATAGTAGATATCACCATTGCGTGTGTTGTCTAAATCAGTCCAGAACGGAGCAATGATGTCTGTGCTTCCATACATCGGAAATTGCTGAGGAGAAAAACTTGACCATGGATAATCAAAGGTCAGATGTCCGTTGTGGTTCACCTAAGAATAAGAGCTATAAGTTAGGTATCGTTATTTATACTTTTTGTAAATGTTTACATTTTGTCTTGAGGATTACAATAAAATGAACAGTGAATGAAAGTACATGCAATCTTGTAACATACATAAATCTGAGAGTAAGACTGCCCAAAAAATTTGAAGGTTCGTAGGAGTGAAATTATAGGTGAGCTTCCATCGTCTGATCGAGAGCTTATTGTTCCTTCAAGTGGGTAGAGGGGTCCTGCAAAATACAAGAGAGAGCACCTGATTAAATTAATTGAGATAATAACAATCCTGACTGTACCATGTGAACTCCACTCTACCAAGGCCTGCAATAAATTTTCCAACTTCTTTGCAGAGAAAAAAAATAATAATAAGATGGTTAAACTGAACATCAACACAAAATCTAATTCCCAAATGTCATGCCCAAGCATAATAAATGCAGAGAAAAAGGTTAAATTTAAACAACACAACTATGAAAGATGAAAGGAAACATTATATATCAGTCAGACTCATCCTCCTGCTGTCTTGGTAGCCTACCCTCAACTTTAGAAAGACAAATCCAACTCACTCAGATTCTGGGTTGTCATGTCAGCTGTGAAAACACAGATATGAATGAACATAAAATTTACATAATTAGTATCAATAAATAGTTTTTTTTATGTGGCAATGTTTAAATCATTACTTTCATTGGAATCACTAAAATTTTTCCACTGTAGTCTATAACTATACTTATGTATCAAAGCAATAAAGAAAAAAGACAATATCCAGAGGAAAAGTCAGAGTGTCGGTCTAAATGACCTTGGTTCTGAGTTGTCTCTCCAGCTATAAAAACACACAAAATTTAGATGATTGTCAATAAAAAAAGGCCTGTGTTTTTGGTGTGGTTTAAAACATTACATTCACTATAATGACTCACATGTTTCTATTGTGAAGTACAGGTATACTTGTATATCAATTAATTACATAAAGAAAGCAAAGGGGAAAAAACTAAATCTAGAGGTAAAGTCAGATGTTATTTGGTTACTTTGTGTTTTAGAAATGAAAACATTATAGTAATAACTTTATGTTTAAATAATCTTCTGTTAAACAATTTGCACCGTGTTTTTAAACAATTAGTAGACAGATAAATGAGTCTAAACTGTTAAGGCTGAGTTGCCTCTCCAGCTGTAAAAATACACAAATACCATTGGACATTAAATTAAGACACTAATATCAGTAAAAAAAGACCGGTTTTTGTGACAAAGTTTAATGTATTACTCTCATTGCAATAACTATGCTTCTAATGTAAAATAGAGGTTTACCTAATTAAAAGATTCCTACAGAACAAATAGACAGAAAGGTGAATCTAACTCACCCAGAGCTGTCGCCCAAACTGTGAAAACACACAGAAATCAATTAATTTAATAATTATTGTAAATAAATAAAAAATCCATAGTTTTGTGAGGCAATGCTTAGATAATGTTCATTGTCCATTGTAATATACAAGTGTATTTATGTATCCATTAATTAATTAATAAAAGCAATAAAGAAAAAACAATAATATCTAGAGGCAAAGTGTTGGTCTAAACCTTCAGCTTACCTTGATTCTGAGTGGTTACTTCAACTATAAGAACAAACAGACATCATTGAAGTATAATTAAGACAACTTGAACATTAAATTAAGATAAATTATGTCAATAATTTATTGACATAATTTATGTCAATAAATTATGACATAATTTATTATGTTTTTTTGTGTGACAAGGTTTTTTGTGTGACAAGGTTGAAACCATTACTTTCAGTGAAGTGACTTAGCCTTTGTGTTTTACAGTCTAATATACAGGTATCATTTTTACAATTAAGGAATTAATTGTAAGTAAGAATAAGAAAATAATATTCAGATGTAAATTCAGCGGTTATTTTATCACCTTATTAAAACATTGGTATAAACAATCTTTTCTGTTAAAATATAAGTAGACTGTAGGAATTACATTATAATATACAAGTATACCTCTGTATATTAATAAAAGCAATAAATAAACAATATTTATCAATCAGTATTTTTTCTAATGTAATACACAGGTGTCTTCTAACAATGAATGAATTAATTAATAATAACAATAACAAGTATAATAATATTTAAAGATTAAGTCAGAGGTTATTTGACCACTTTATATTTTAAACTTGAAAGCATTAATATAATATATTGTAGTCTTTAAACAATCCTTTGAGCAGATATATAGATGTATAGATTGGTAGATGAGTGTAGACCTGTAGCTTACATTGACTCTGAGTTGTCACTCCAGCTATAAAAACACAGAAATAAAAATAATCATTAACTTAAAATTAACTAATGTCAATAAATTAGACATTAGTTATTCATTTGTGTGCCATTACTGACTCAGATGTTTCTAATGTAATATACAGACATACTTATTCATCAATGAAATAATTTAAAAGAAAAGAAGAAAAAAAATGTAATCTGGAGGTAAAGTCAGAGGTTATTGTATTACGTTGTGTTATATATGGGCAACATGTTGTGTTTAAACAATTTTTTGCCTTCTGTTAAAATTCATAGTGTTATGAGACGATTAAAAGAGCATACACACGGAGATATAAATAAATATTAACTTTCATCTTACCCAAATTCTGAGTTGTTGTCCCAGCTATAATACACAGACATCAGTGAACACCAAATTAAGATAACTTTTTACCAAAACCAATGTTTTTACATGTGCCAAGATGTAAAAAAACAAATGTGTGTGTGTATATATATATATATATATATATATATATATATATATATATATATATAGCACGAAGTACATATAGTATAATACGTGAAGTACGGATAGGTTCATCTTACCCAGGTTCTGAGTTGTTGTCCCTCCAGCTGTAAAAACACAGGTATCATTAAACTTTACCTAAAATAATGAATGTCAATAACAAGACCGGTTAACAACACCTTACCTTATAAGGTATCATTTAAATTTAAATTTTGAGCAATTTTTCAGCATTATAACTGTTTAACAAATAATTTACTCATTATTAATGATAAAAAAGTTATTAAGGCAACAGAAAACCTGCCTTTTTAAAAAAAGATAGACAGACGGACAGACTGTTAACTCACTTTGGTTCTGAGCTGCCACTCCAGCTATAAAAACACACAGACATAGTTGGACATAAATTTAAGATACATAACGTCACTAAAATACCTCTTTTTAAAATACCAAATGAAGTTTTACTTAAACTGGCTTTGAAAATTAAAATAACTAATATCAATAAATAAGACTTTTTTTCCCTTTGTGTGGCAATGTTCAGACGACTACTTGCATTGGAGTAAATAACATTTTTGAAATATAATATACGCAAACATTTATCAATTAACTATGTGTTTTATTTTCATAATAATACAAATAACAATGTATTATATTATTTTAAATGTTTAAAAACATCTAAGAGATTTATTTCGACTGTTTCACTTTTTATGAGTATTAGGATATGATTGTTCTAAAAATTGCTTCCTTAGATGTTTTTCATTAATACATGTTTGCTCCTTGTTGTTCTCTACTGTATTTAGTAGATTTTTATTATGTATTTTCCTTACTTTTTTTCTGCTGTATATGTAGACATAACATCAAGCAACTTTTTGGGGGAATTTTGTGGTCTTTCTAAAAACATACATAATTAGTCTTAGTGAGGAAAATGCTCTAACAGAACGAAAATGATATATTTATTGCTGCTGAGACGATAATAGTTCAAATGTATATTTTTATGTTTACTCCTTAAATGTAAAAGTAATAACAATATCCAAACACTGCAATGCTGGTATTTATGCTCAGAGGTTTTGTGTTTCACATCTCTGGATAAATTAACATAGATGCATTGATTTGAGTTTGACCAAATCCCTCCCCCCCCCCAAAAAAAGACCAATTATAGCAAAATCTAGATTTATTTCGCATGATTGAGGTCAAACTGTTGTGTTCACAGCCAAATAGACTTTAAAAAGAAACTGGAAGAAGTTAAATCCAAAAGAAATCCTAAGAAAGAAGTGGCAACAATTTATCCAGAAGTTAATATAAACAAACCACTATTATTATAATTATTATTCTTTTAAAAAACAAAGAAAATGTCACATCCAAAATTCAGAGTAACCATAAAACTGAAAAATTAAGTCTAATTTACGTTCAATAGTCCAAATAAATGTTTTTTTTTCTTCCTTTCATTCAATAGAAGTAGTTACTTACCGATAGCTGACAGCAGCAGGACTGGCAGTATGACTTGGCCTGCCATTTTTCAAATGTCAAACCTGGTTTAAAAATGTAAGAATAAACTATTACAACATTTGAAAACATATAGATCAAGATATGCATCAAAATTTCCAGTCAAAACAATGTTTTTTCTTACCCACAGATTTATATAAAGTAAAATATTACTGATAGCAATTTATCTCCTTTTTGCTCAACCAAAAGTTTAAATAGTATTGTTCTTATTGGCAATAAACAGACCTACCTTGTCTAGTTGCCTCTCTGTTTTGGAAACATCTCGAGTGACAGAACTGGGCGGCAACAAGGCTTTGTACTGCAACAGCTGGCACAAGTCCAATATTCTCGTTTTTCTGGTTTGTGGTACTGAAATCACATACATATATCATCACAATACATCTGCAAGGTCAAGTTCAAGTTAATTAGACTTGTCTGTTTCTCTGTAATGTCTGAGGACGTGTGTTGTATTCTGTGTTATATATTATGGTTCAAGAGTTTCTGACAGTTACCTGGCAACACCTGGTGACATCGTGACAGGGTGGTTCTGGTAGCTAATTGCTTTTCCTGTTAAAACTTGAGTTAGCAGAATAGTGTAGATATTAGGAGTGAGGAGTCCCAGGACTGAACCTTGTGGTACCCCACATATGATTCTCCCTGTTCTGGTGAGAAATTCTCTGTTGGCACCAAAACGTCAGTCAAGGTATAGTTCAAATCAGTTTAGTAGTGAACCATACATTGTAGTCAACAATATCAAAAGGTGTTGATGTGCAGATTAACCCTCTATTGTTTTTCTTTTTTTTTTTCTCTCTCTTTTAAAAAGTTGGCACATTCATTGCAGGTCCTTGTTGAGTGACGATCTGTTGCTACGGTCACTGGAGGATTTGTCAACCTGTCAACTGTGCCAAACAAAGCACAAGCATTGTTGATGTTCTTGTTTATGATTTCCGTGAGAATATTTCCCTTGGGTGTTTTAATGTTGGACAGTAGCTTTGCAGGGTCAACATCAAATTTTATTCAATTTGCATTCAGCTATTTGACAGAGGCTTCTTTCACTTCTTTCTACTGGGGCATTTTTACGCAGAAATTCCTTCTTACCAGACACGATCTTTGCTTTAGGTGAGGTTGAAAGTACATTTAGTTAAATGTTTCAGCTGTGTTGTCTGTAAATTAACGGTTTGTACTATTTGTTTTGCTAAGTGAGTTAACAGAGTCTCCTTTCACAGATAACAGAGAAATGATCAGACAGGGTGACATGAGTTACAGAGAACTTGGAAATATTTACACCTTTGCTTAATGAAGTCCACAGTATATTTGATTGTCTGTTTACCATGTTGAATCATCACACAGTTTTCTGATCACTATGTTTTGGGATTCATCAACATGGGTGTTTAAGTCTCTCACAATTATTAAACAGTTATAATCAATGCATTTTGAAGTCATTAAAAAAATTCTCACATAAAGTTAATGTCAGCTCAGTAATTGCCTTTCGCCTCAAATTCCAAATATTCAAAAGATCCAAATTTTCCCAGAAAATCTGTTTACAGTTTAATGAATCATGTGATATTGTAGCAACTCCTTCCCTCTCTTATGTTTTCAATTCTATTAGGAGGCACTGATTCAATTAGTGCAGGTGCTTCATTGTTTTCATCCAGCCATGTTTCTGTTGGAAACATAACATCAATATAATTTTCAGTGATTAAGTCAAAAACTAAAAGTCCTTCTGATGTTAATGATCTTATATTTGGCAGAGACAGTTTAAGTGACTTGGTGGAAGATAATTCTTCAATTTGAGGTTGCTTTGTTAGTTTTGGTAATGTTCAGATTTTAAAGTTCAGTGGAAGCAGGGTGGTGATAACGTGACACACAGCTGGAACATTTCTTTAAACCACTCCCCAGTTCTTGTCTCTTTATAAACAGAAACAAAGGTGTGCCTGAGTGAAACAGTCGTCATGCTACTAAATATTAATGAACAAATCTGCACCAACATAGCAGAAATAAAGATTTTAAACTTTTCACGTGGGAAAGCATTTTAAAAGTTTCGATTTTCTCACAAGGAAGAGTTTACATAAGAATAACAGGTGCAAAGGCAGCAGAAAGTGTACATGAAATAAATTTATATTGCTGTATAAAAGTGTGATATATTAAACTTCCAGATTCAAATCCAGGGTTTTCCCCTGTGTATTATAAGCCTGGCGGGCCACCAGGCTTTACTTGTGCCCCCACCAGACTTAGCATTTCTTATTTATTTAAGTCTTTTTAAAATGTTTGCATTTTTTAAAACTTTATAGTTGTTGCTCAAGTATTATTCTTCCAAATTTTCAATAAATCATAATTATCAAGTGATATTTTCAAATTTCATGTCAACTTTAAATACTTTTTAACTCAAAAACACGACGGGGCGCTGGATGGATGGCCTGGCACCCAACCACCAGGCTTAGCAAGTTTTCTGGGGGAAACCTTGAAATCATAAACCTGTTTCCCTTTAAGTTCAACTTTTGGTTCATAACGTCCTCTAATTAATATGCCGACTCATTGGAAAGGCATTTAGTCTTTTGTTTCTTTAAAAAAGAAAGTAGGTTCATCATGAAGTAAACAGGCTGAACCATCCAAGCGGCCTTGTCACCTGGGTGCCGTGACAACCTGACAGTGTCAGACTTTACAGCTCTGGCGGCAAAACACATAACCAGGTAGAAATACTTTGTTTGTGCCATAAAGAATAAGGAATCTGTTATTGCAGTTTCAATCTATGTTTACAAGAATTAAAATACAATATTTTATTTGTTTTAGTTTAAAATAATATAACTCTGCTGTGAAGAAAAATAAGAAATGGGAAATAAGAAAAGATGTGATAAGAGATAAATCTTAGAGCATGTTAGTTTTTTACTTAAGCAAAAAACTATTTCTGCTACACTGGGTAGCTACTTTAAAGATTTGTATCATAAAATAATAATTAGTTCAAATTTTAAAAAATTGGTACATGCATGCAAATTTGTGACAAAGAAAGTCAAAAATACACAACATCCTGTTAAAACTAAAAACTTTGAAATTCATCAGATAAGCTTAACTTATCGGAGAGATGAGAGGAACATTTTTTAAAAAGTTATGCTTTCGGTTGTATTTTTCTACAGTCATGGGAGAAACTCAAACATGAGTTTTTCAGTGTCGTGAGAGCAAAAAATGTTGCTGCTGTTTTATTTGGTTCAAATCTCAAAACTTCAAAGCTGTGCAGCGAGTTCAACCAGCTGTTGGTAACTACGTGCTGACATGAATCTCTTCAATTAATCCTGCAGAGGCAATGCAAAGCTATACATATATATCTTGAATGCAGATGCAGATGGAGACTTTTAGAGTCACACAAACAAGGCAGACCTCAGACAAAAAAAAATTAAAAAAAACAAGTTAGCTAACAACAGAAGGTAAGATAAGTTCATTACAATCAATCTTATTTCTCAACCAGAGGTGGGTAGAGTACCCAAAAATTGTACTCAAGTAAAAGTAAAAAGTAGTAGAAATTACTCAAGACTACGAAAGTGTTTGGTAAAACGTTTACTCAAGTACCAAGTAACTGATCAAGTCATCAATCATTTAATTATAAAAAATACATCATGTGACAGACGGAAATATAAAGTCAGGTGGAAATTTGGTATTTTAAGGACAAAAATTACAATAATTCATATAAGTAACAAAAAATAATAAAATCAGGCAGAAGAAAATGTTTCCAAATCAGTTTCTTTCAATATAAAGTTTATAAAACTTTAACAAAAACTGCAGGTCTGTGTCTGTGTCTGGTGATTTTTTTGTTAAAACATTTTTGTTTTTCAATCCAGAAATTTTACTCAAGTAAAAGCAGCAATACATCATAGTAAAGTCAAATAAAAGCATAATAAAAATACTCTTAAAATTTCAAAAAACTTACTCAAGTTGATGTAACTGAGTAAATGTAACTAGTTACTTCCCAACTCTGTTTTTAAGCAGTACAGTACCCTCCACTAGTTACTCAAATCAATCTAAGGCTGATTGAACGCACTATTTGTTTTAAAATAAATGCACTTATACTACCAAGTTGTTGTTGACTTTTGTTGTGATTTAATAGTTTTTGCTTTATAGTTGATTCTCAAACTATATGTTCAGACTTTAGAGCCACCACATCTGATTTCATGTAGACAGACTCCTGCCAATCAGAGTTAAGGAAAAACATTTAATACCAAAATAACAGAGACATGCTCCATTTGCCGCCATGTTTCAAAGACTGTCTCTTACCATCAGGCCCCACCTGATTCACCTGAACTTTGCTTCCTGGTTGAACATATTTGAACAAGGTGTGTAGTGTTCCCTTTAAAGCGAAAGTATGTGTTAACCAGATGAACAAAACGTAAATTCCATTTAAAATAACAATGTGATTTTCAATCACGCATACAGTATCCAGATGTCTCAATGTGACAGACTGACATCTCTCTTTCTCTTTGCACTCACACAGTTTCAGTCATAGATCAGTCAGAATGAAGTTTAGATTTTTTTTACCATTTGATATTGATCAGAATTGACTCGTCTTTGTGAATAATACTGAACTTTTCAATGCAGTTTGGACCTTACATGGTGTACTTTAAGGTTTCTCATTGTGTTTGCATTGAAACTTCAAATCTTATTCTTCTAATCTAAAGATTTGTTGTTGATTGAACCATTATTAAATGATCAAATCTCTACAACAGCTGACAATAGATTTATAGTTGCATCTACATGCAAATAGATGCAAATATACATGCATCTATTTGTATTTAGATGCAAATATACATCTAAATATATGTATATTTAGATCTAAATATATGTATATTTAGATCTAAATATATGTATATTTAGATGTATATTTGACATCTAAATATACATTTGACATTTGACTTTTGACAAATGAGTCAAATGTCCCGTGGGTGTAAAATATGCTAAATCATTGCTGCTCTGTTTTTGTTCTGCCTGCAGGTGAAAAATTAACACAAGAATGCTGTGACTCAAAGTGTGGCTTGGGGGCCGTCTGTGGCCCGTGTCCTGACTTTGTGCGGTCCCTGGCTGCAACTCTACTTGATATCAGAATCCATCCATCCATTTTCTAACACCCTTGTCTCTAGTGGAGTCAGGAGGTGTGCGGGTGTCTATCTCCAGCGAACTGGACAAGTCGCCAGTTTGTCACAGGGCTGATATCAGGAAAATACAGCAAGTGTTTTCAAATAAAAAATTACCAAATAGCTGTTTTTAATGCTGGGAAAAGACTAAATATTGCTTTCAGTCTTCTTTCAAAGCCTTTTTTTGTTAGGGAAACCATGCAAAACTCCTATAGTTTTGGATTTGTAATGACGAACACATCCCTTTCCTACAAACAAAAAATATTAAATAAAAAACTGGTGAGACTTTATTTAAAGCAGTAAAGCAGTGGGTACAACTGTGCAGTCTGAACTCAGCTCGCATTTTTTCTTATGGCCACAAGATGGCACAATTTTATTACTTGTTGTTGGTCTCCTCCTCATTTTAAATGTAAATATATTAAGTAGATTTTTAATACAGTTACAAACTGTTTATTACAAACACAATGCAAAATGTGTTTGTAATAATAAAGTAATGCCAAATGTGTAGTTAACACATTTGGCATTACTTTAAGGTGAAACAGAGGTTGATGTTAAAATCTGTTGTCGATATTTCAACACAGAAATGAGAAATTGTAAGTCTAATTTCTGTCGGCTGCAACACTGGCCTGTGTTTTGCTAGATGTAAAGAATCTCTTTCAAACTCTCCCGATGCTCGTGTTTAAATTGGGAGTGAAACGGCGCCATCTGCTGTCGCTGGTACCGTATAGCAGTCATGGGAACTGTGGGTCTGTTCTGTTGCACAGGACGCTAGAAACCAGGTAAAATATAATATTTGAATCATGTCAGAGTACTTCAGGACCAAAAGCCAGTTATATTATGTTGTTGGTCTTCTTATATTATCTTCTTGGTCTGTTTTAGTCATGCTTTGCTGTTACTTAACTGTTGTATTTTATTGAATATGGCGCAATTTTATATCCAAGCATTCGGCTAAGCTAGCAGCTAACTGTAGTACTGATTCAGATCAAAATGGAGCGCATGCTATTTGCTCCATTTTGATCTCTATCTGTATCAAAACGACTGAATTGCTGGTATTTTGTGCAGATATGTTACTGTGTACAATTTGGGATGTTATGCAAATGTAATGTGGTCATTTTTATAAAGTTTTATTCTTTTGTTCACATGTTTGCTGCACATAATTTGAAATGTAAAAAAACTATAAAAATGACAAAAATAGAATTTTTTGGTTTATTTTTTAAAATAATTTTGTAGACTTTTGTATTTTGTTTTGTTATTAAAGATATTTTTTCAGAACACATACAGAACCCCCCCCTCACACACACACACACACACACACACACACACACACACACCCCCACACACACACACACACACACATTCTCTAAACAAAACAACCAGGTCAGCATCAAATTAATAACATAAAAGTGTCACAGATTTCCATTTACAGATATTATTCATGGTAGCAGGAACAACCATCAACCATACAATCACAAGAATTTGTCAATATTACCATTGTACTAATATGTCAATATCATTAATGAAAAAAAATACTGTTTTAATTTAGAATAGGATGACTCAAGACAAGGCAAAATAGAGCTCATGCTAACGTCTACGAGATCTCTATCCACAACTGAATTGCAGTGGTGTTTTGTGTGAATAGTGAACTGCTATCGCAACCAACCAGCACTGACTGGAGCATTGAGCAGCATAGAGATCGGACCAAACTCACATTGGTCGCACACTAGGGGTGCACCGATTGCAGTTTTCTGGCTGATTACCGATCTTTTAAAAAGCTCCAAGGATATTATTGGTATTTATTTACCCACTTTTACAACTGCTGAGGTTGAAAGCCATACCATAAAAACAAACTGTTAAGATCCTAAACTGGGGAACATCTAATACAGAACATGTCATACACAAAATGGACAACTTAAGAATATTATCAGAAAAAAACATGAAAACTACACAATAAAATTCATTTGAATTTTTTTATTAATCCCTTTCATAACAGAGTACATATATCTCCCTCCACATAAAAACAAAAATTAGACAATGACAAAAATCATACTTCATTTCATTCAGTTTGACACTTCAAGATCATTCCTTCAAACAATAGCTTTATATACTTATATGTAACCTTATGTCCAACAGAGTTAATATTTCATATCCTGTGATATTACCAAAAATAAACTATTAAAAAACATACCACTAAAAAACAGAACATATTAATTCCACAAATGATCTAAAACACAAAAGTGCCAGATGTTAGAAAAACAAAATTACTTTTGTTTCTCGCCTAATTACGAGTACAAACCAAAACCCCGAAAACACCTCTTACTAACATGAATCATAAGTAACAAAATTTATTGGATTTTAAACTGTGATTATTCTTTGATCTCAATTGACCAGAATTCTGGTCATCAGCAAACTGACAATCAGGGTAACAATTGATGCCAGATGGCCTGTACCATCTGACGTCAACATCTTTGGATTAACCCCATTTCTTTGGATTAGTCCACCTATGAAAAAAAGAGATGCATAGATTTTGTCAATTAATTGGAATATAATCTTAGTAATTACAAAAATAATAAAGATGTGATAGAAATTTACCAGTGTTTGGTTGTGCCCCGAGTACCAGTGGTCCAATTGACAGAGCTGCAGAGTCATGGTAAGATACGTCCCTCTTGAATAGAGTGTGGTGACCCGGGTAGCAATGCTGGGGAAAAAAAAAAAGGGAAAACAGCAACATTAAAGGTGTGCAACTTCAGTACATACAATATAGCCACAAAAAGCACACAATAAAACTTACAGCTCTGCAGTTGTTGCTGCTCAACAGACACAAGTGGACATTGCAGTGCAAGTAAATCTCTGTGTGGTTGGTGAAGGTGAACATCCTGAAGGAGAAACGAGACACAGTGGAGGCACCGTTCTGAATCACCTCTACAGTTCCATCTTCTGGATTAGGACACCTGTGAAGCAGAAGCAGACGCATCAGTTAGACTGTCAACAAGAAGACACTGAAATAAATTATAAAGAATGACAAGATGGTCTCATTTACTGTGCAGTAATGAGATCCCAGCGGACAGGGTAGCTTGCTTGGTTGACTGGTGTGGCCCAGCAAGAGTCCAGAACTGTGGCAAATTGGCGCTGATCCACCCCTTCTGTTCGCACCTCCACGTAAAACATCTGATCAACTTCCAGTTCTATGTTTCCATTAGTGCTGAAGGGGAAGTGGAAGCCTTCATCCTCATAGGGGATCATCCTCACACGATACGATCCAGTGCCAGCAGGAAGCTTCTTCCTCAGAACACTGCAAAATAAACATTTATGTGACCAACTACTTGAATGCATCTGATAATCTCTAGAGGATTCCATTGTAAAGAAAACACAACCAATAACTGGTTATAGACATAATGGTCAAAGGAACCACAGGGAGAAATTGGTATCATCACCTCTCCACAGGGTTGATGCCCACAGCCATTGAGAGAGCTTGAGCCAGAGGGTAAACACAGCAGAAACGCAGATGAAGATTCCTCTGACGGCTGATCAAACCTCCGTGAGGATCCACATTCCCCTGAATAGTGTTCTCATACATGAAGTGAGTTCCATTGCTCTAAACAGTGAAATGACAGAATGCTATCAATTAAGTTAAGTAACATATTGGAAGCTTTAAAGAAGATGTTCCAGTTCATGAACTTTACCCTAAGAGCTGTCCCACACAGATGGTCATCATTGTCAAAGTGGAAGACGAGTCGTCCGTCCTGAAGAGTCCCGTTGCAGGAGCTGTCTTGGAGATGGAGAGCACTGGAGTGGAAGCCCGCTTCAAACAGCTGGCAGCGAGATACTGACATGGTACCAGAACTGCTGGAGCATTCAATGTTTGAGTCTGCTCACCAGAGGGAGAAAAACGCTTTGAGATTTCGTGATAAACTACACAAACTGATGCAGAAAAGCAAAGATGATGCTTCAAACTTGAACATCGACAATAAAGCACCAACAAACAAATCATGGAACATGACTATAACTACAGTTCTTCATTTGAAAAACAGAAGATTTAAAAGGTGTTTCACTTACCATAGCTCTGATTGTTGGGTCGATGATGGTGCTCGTCACAGAAGCAGCCGTACACACCATTTTTCTTACCACACCACTCATGCTCTGCACAGTTCAGCTGCTCACAAGGGTCCGTCTCAGCTGAATTAAATATATCAGAAAAGGCCAAGAAAGTTTCAAAACAAACATTGCATAAAATCAATCAGTAACTCATTGTTCTGACAATGTATTGAGCCAAGCAAACATACCACAACGCAAAGGAGAACGCCAGTCAGGGATGTTTAGACCCAAATTGGTGCAGGTTTTCTCATAAGCAGAGATGGCTGAACATAGCATGCCATTGGCTGGCGTATAGAGACAGAGATCGTAAACACAGGAAGTGAAAAATGGTTGAGGGTCAGAATGCAGGTGACAAGAACTGAATGGGCCGCTGGTGTTGGTGATGACTCTGCACAGTTCTGTGTATTCTTCTATGAAGCGGCAGTCACTTAGTCCGTCACCACTTCTCTCATCAGTGGATCCACATCTAGAAAAGTCATTAGACATTTAAAAGATTTTAGAGACAGCAGATATATGCACAAATGTTATCAAAAGTTGAAATTTTATCAGGTAAAGGCAAATAAGTGGAGCATGAGCTCACCCTGCTTGGCTTGTCTCTGATTTCCAGCTGTGGCCAAACTGGTTGTCGTTTTGGGCTAAAGTACCATTGGGCAAAACTTTGTCATCAGTGGGATCACCATTGAAGTTCCCACACATTCCACTGACTCTGTTCTGATAGTTGCGGCCCATCCTGACCAGTAAAGTACTGGAGCCATCAAACTGGACTACGACATTAACAGCATCAAACACTATGTAACTTCCCTGCCTCATCACCTGACCAAACGTTCCTGCCGTGGTGGGAAGAGAAACCTCAGCTCCGTTTACCTGTTATGATGAGAGTTGAGAGAGTAAGACCAAAGGTTTTAAAACTAAAAACTTGGTTTTTTTATCCTGAATTTAAAATAAAGTTCAC